>NC_138831.1:33353620-33974340 GCF_965183815.1 Platalea leucorodia
AGACATTCAGGGAAGCAACACCGTACATAGAGGCTCAGCCACACCTAAACCAGAAAGTCCTTTGTCCTGATCCCCTTTTTTCTTTCTATATTCAAGAAAAAAGTTTAAGTAGGCAATGCATATTGAGAGAATTGTGGCCTTTGTAAGTCCAGTGTTAATGCGTCTTTGATTCTTTGTAGACAGCATCCTGAAAGAATATGAGCAAGATCTGTGTAGATGAAGGAGCCAAACAATCGGGGACAGAAGTAAGAGAAAAATCTATTGAGAGCCAGCGTGACCCCATATGCACTAATGTTATGGCAAAGATAAAGTTTGGGTCAGAGAGGAACTTAAATTGAATATTCAAGTTAAGCACATCAAGCCTCCAGTAGTATAACATAAGAAGAAGATAATGACAAGAAAAATTGGTGAGGTGGAATACAATGGTATATTGAACTGAAAGAGGGAGGAAAAAAAATAAAATTAGTATCAAACATTATTAAGCAATAACAAAATAATGGGAGAGTTAGCAATGGTAATGTCACTGAGTCTGAGAGGACGGAGTAAGTGGACCTACAGCATGTCCATAGAGTATAGGATGAACCACAGTCACAATGAGCTGTCAGAAGGGAACAATGAGAAGTTAGCACGTTTACATTTGTTTTTCCATCCACAGGACCCTGGGGAGCTCCAGTGAACAAAAGTGCTCTCTCTCTGATTTCTGTGGTCAGCATGCAGGAAGCTGGAGATCACAAATAGGTAATTGCAGCTGAAGTAGTTGCCAGTTATTTGAAATATGACCTCCTATGCAGATATTTTAAGGGAGTGTGGGGACTAAGCAATGTGAAAACAAATTGAAAACCTTTCTTGGCACTGTTTTGCTGCAAGCTAGTTGCAGCCTGTTTCTTCCAGTAAATCATCTGTGAGGCAGGCACAGAGAGACACTGAGCTTGTGGTAAGTGCAGTCCTTGTCCCAGCCTTTTATCCACCCTAATGCTGACAGTAGTTACTTTAAGGTAGTGCTCAGGAGCAGTGGTCATGCACCAGAACCCCTTGTCATAGGTGCCATACAAACCCTCCAAGCTTTGGGTAGGTCTTCTGAAATAACCTGTGACTTACAAGCTTACATCTGATTTTAAAAAGTGATGCAGGCACTTGGCTGCTGTTCTCCCATTGCATTAATTTCCTTTCCTTGTTAGGCAGATAACAGAAGTCTTTCCTATTTGCACAGTCTAACTGCTGCCTTCTTCAACCCACTGGTTTTGCAGTTTTTTCTTAAAGGTATGAAGACTATATCGTATTTCCATGGGCAGGATCACCAGGCCTTCGTATTAGGGGATGGTTGGTTGGTCTGCCAAAAGTGTTAATGTGTTTTCTGCTGTTCATACTACTTAGATTCCCCAGCTGGTACAAGTGCCTTTGATGTCAGTTGACCTACATAAGCGGAGAGCAATTGAGGGAATTCATAATGTGTTTGAATATAGTGTTCATATCTTCATGACTCTGAATATGGTTGCTCTTTTTTTTCCTATTGTCAGTCTTTTTTCTTTTGAAATCACTTCAACAGTCCCTGAAGCTTGTGTAAGTTCAGAAAGGCTGCTGCCTATTTTAAACTGAGGTGAATGTGTGATTCTGAGATTGAATAATTGATTATTAAGTTGGATATTAGGCACAACATCTCTGTTCCCTTTCCGATGCTGTTGGAATTGCTGGAAAATCTTTTTAGGCTGCAGTTAATGTGGCTATGATGATAATAGTTCACTTGATATCAAAGCTTTTGCAAACTGTTCCTATGAAGATCTAGTTAACTAAGATTAATGGTGGCATATGAGCTGCTTCAAATTTTAAGAAGCATTGAGTTATTAAAAAGAGAAATTTTTCTAAGGAAATGGGAATAGTAGTGTCATTGGAACAGACTGCAGTAGAGGACTGAAAGGTAAATGGACCTTCCGTTAAGAGAATGAATGTGTTCATCTCTGAATTAATTCGTTAATAATTTTATGCAAGAATGCAACATATATGTTGCGTGTTGACAATACATTACATATGTGAAAATACTTTTTTTTCAGCTGAGGGTGTTGTGGTTATGCTTTTCTGCTTTTGCTTTAAGAATGTTTGACAAGAGATGGGGGTAAAAAAACTATCCCTGAGGGACTGTGCATCCATTAGTAGGCAAATTGGCCGTCTGGCTTCTGCTCAGCCGCTTATCCCTATTTAAAGCCCCTCATGAATACTGCAGTATGGAATGGCTGTTACTTCTAGGACTGTAAGTATCTTTGATCTGTGAATCACCTTTCTAAGTCACCAGTGATTTTTTTTCTAAGAAACCTGAAAAGCAGGGGAAATTATCTGTTTAACTGTTAGTGACAGATGCTGGTGGAAGTGGGATAGCCAGCCATTAATTTTTAAAGACAAGTTCACTAATACACAGAGAAATAACCCCAGTGGCCTTGCCAAAAAGAAAGCTAACGTGTCAAACTAATGCAATACCGGCACTTATGTTCTTCTCTGACAAAACGCTGTGCCATGATATGCCTTTTCCTATGGCTGTCCCCTTCATGTTGCGTTTCTTTATTCAGAAAAGGGCTATTAACATTATTTTCACCTTTTGCAATGACCAGTTCACCCGTCCAGTCTGTTGTCTCCATGTGATGTTTGACGTCTAGTGTAGTATTACTTAATTGTCCCTTTTTGTATCTCTGATCTTGTTTCATCCCAGCAATTACTTCGTCTCTCAGCCCATGTTCTTGTGTCTCTTGCCTGCTTTTGCAACCACTGTTTTTATGCACCTGGCCAAGCCTAAAACTTCTTTACCCTCTTTGTCTGCCAGAAGACATCTCTGTCTATGCCTACAAAAATCCCTTATAGCAGAGGCAAATATCTCTTTGCAGAATCAAAACCACTCTGTGACAACATACTCTTGAAAGGACTACCCAAAGGTATTTACCTGCAGGGGATTAAAAAAAAGAACCCACTTAAATTACAGGAATAACTGCATATATTAGGAATGGGGAGTGCTTGCTTTTTTCTGAAGTATTTGAGATTGATCACCAGTAAATTGGCCACGCTGTTGTGATGAAACAGTAATCTACGGTGATCCAGCTGAAGATCTTCTTTTGCAAATACTTTTTAACTGTATCTTGCTTTTGTTACCAGTGTAACGTCTGGGCTTCAATAATTTATTTTTCACTAGTCAGACTGGCAGAAGTTTTGATTTCCCCTCCCCCTTCTGGGTGTGGTATGGCTGTTGGGTTGTTTGAGCATGATTCAGTGGGCCTCAGAGCAGAGCTTGGTCTTCTAGCGTTTATTGCTCGTGGCAGACGTCATTTAGACTTCTCGCAGCCGAGATACTCGGGGATTTACACGCTGACCTCTGAGCGCTGATTGTTAAATACTGTTGGGGTGAAGCAGGCTTGGCTGTAGGTTGCAGGCTGTAGGGAACTGGGTTGGCCGTGTCTGAGCCCAGAGCAGCAGGGTGCCGTTCTGACTCGGTGGCAGCAAGTGCCCAGCCTGGGGGGCTCCGGGGGCTAGGGGTCCGGGGGCTAGGGGTCCGGGCCGCTGCGCTGCAGCCTGGGCTGTCCCGTGTGCCTGGGAATGAGCTGCGGTGCCCTGCCCGAGAGCCCGAGCACCATCACAGCCGCGCTGCTTTGGGGAACTCAAAGCACAGGCTGCAACGACAACCTGCTCGTCCCAGCGACGCAGGGGGGAGGGCAGGGGCTTGGGGTAGGGGCGGGGGGGCTGCCTTCCCCAGCGGCACCGGGCAGCGCCGCGGGGGCCTCTTCACTCACGTCCGAAAGGTGGGCAGCTACCGAGCCGCTTCCGCGGCGCGCCGTGGGGAGCGGGGCTGGGGCTGCGCCCGGCGCCCCCTCCGCAACCTCGGGAGCCCCCTGGGCGCCTCCCGGGGACGGGGACGGGGCCCTGCGGGACACGGATGCGGAGGGAGAGGCCGCTTCTGCCCTACCCTTGCCCACCCCGTCCCTCGCCCCTTCCTGCTGCGGGAGGCGGGCGCGGCCGGGTGAGTCAGCGCCGCGCCACGCCGCGCCGCGGGGACCGGGGGGGCGCCGGGGCGGGGAGGGCCCGCCCGGCCCTACAAAACCCCGCCCGGGCCGCCCGCCGGCCCCAGCCGCCGCCAGAGCCGTCGCCAGAGCCGCCCTGCCCGCCCCGGCCAGGTGAGCCCTCGCCGGGCGCCCCGGCCCCGCCAGCGCGGCACGGAGCGGGGGGAGGCGGCGGCAGCCCCGCGGGGCCGGGCCGGGGTGCGGGCGGGTGTCGGGCCGCGGTAGCCGCTTTGCCGGCGGGAGCGGGGCGGGCGGGAGCGGAGCAGGCGCTGCGCGGCCGCGGAGCGGGGCGGTGGCTGGGTGCGGCCGGCGCCCTCCTGCGCCCCGCGCTTTTCTCCTCTTCCTTCGGCTTTACCCGCCCGTTACTTTTCCGTGCTCGGTGCACGTTGAAACGGCGGCCTCTAGGGGCGAGGCTGCCCCCGGAGAGCTCCGTGCGCCCCGCACCAGCCCTGGGTGTGGCGGCAGCGCTCAGAAAAGGGGAACCCGTCCCAGACTTCGTCAAACCTCCCCAGATACTCTCTTCTCTTCCTGGTTAAGGTACACAAAGGCACAGCTGCGTTAACGACGATACTGTAAATTCACTTTCCAGCCCGGAGCCGAGCCGAGCCGAGCCGCGGGCAGCGCCGGCCGGCCAGCCTCGCCGGCCGCGGAAGGCGGTGTTCCCTCAGCTGCAGCGAGGCTGGAGCCTCCCCTGCAGGCGCGGCGCAGCCCGGAGCCGCCCGAGCCGCCGGACTCGGCCCGGGGCAGCGGCCCTTGCCCTTCTCCCCCGGTCTGTGGCTGCGGCTGCCCGCGCCGCTGCAGATGCAGCCGCTGGCATGGGCAGGAGAGAAGCCCTTGAACGGGGAGCGTTCCGGGTAGCCGGTGCGTACCCGAGGTTTGCCTTTGCTCTCGCCCGCGGCGTGCCGGGGAGCCCTGTGCGGTTCCTTGCCCGCAGAGCCAGGCTTGGGCACGGCTCTCCCACCCTGCCCCGGCCATGAGCAGAATTGCCGAGATCTTGCTGCTGCCTTTTGGATTGTGAGTCAGCTTGGACACCACTTCCTCCTCCTCCAGTGAGGAGGGGAGGTAGGGCGAAGGAATGTTGCCATGTGTTTTAACTGGAAATGATTTCAGGATAGTCATGCAGAAGTGAGTTGTGTTCTTATGCATGGCAGCTTTAATTCTGTTTAATGTTAGTTGTTCTTACATTCATATTCAAATGCTGTGTCTGCACAGAGACGTGCAGACCCCGACGTACAGGTCAAGAGTGAAAGAGTCTTTTGGAATCTCTGTGCCCTTGAGTGATCCATCCCTATGTGTGCCTTCTGTTGGTGGAGCTAGTTGTGATAAGCAGCCCTATCGAGTACAGCTTCCATTAGCTAATGTATGGAATGGTTTGCCTTGATTAAAAAAAAAAAAGAGGTTTTCCTATAAAGTCTCAGAAATGAGAACAACTTGAATTAGAAGAAATAAAAGTCCTTAATTTTGTATATGCATAGTATCTTCCTGGAATGGAACAGTATCTGTGGAAGAGAACGGTTAAAGTATATTTGTGGTAGTGTGGGTTAATGGGTTTTGAAATCCTTTTCTTCAAAGCTATTTTTTTCTCCAAGTAGTGGCTTTAAATGATTTGCTAAACCTTATCGGGTGATTTGGGGAGATACAGCCTGGCTCGTTTGCACTTGTGGTTAGCACTGTATATAAATGAATGATTTTGAGTCCTTATTTCATTTACAGCAGATATGGCAGATCTTCCTCACTTTCTCTCATCTCCTCTGTTGGCAGGCCTTGCCCTAGTTTTTGGAGACCTGACACAAATGTGCTCCAAGTGAAAGAGTTTCCATTCTCTCATTCCGGGGATGCCGTTTCCTTGGCTCAGATGCCTGGGAACACCCTTTGCTCAATCTCTGTCTACAAGAGTATAATAAGTGCTTCTTAAAATGCTAACTCTGCTTATTGAGCAATGTAGTTGTTTGTGCATACCTGACACTTTTTTTCCATGGATCACATGGGGTTTTTCTGCTGCTATGTACGTGAGCTGCCCCTGGGAGTCGAGATATGGGGCTGCTTTTTTAAACACACGCTCTTCTGTCACCAAACAGTTATGGGGCTAAGGTACGGCGTACAGACTAGGCCCGATATAATAACAGAATTGCAAGCCACTGATTACTGCGGGGGTCGAGGTCAAAACAGATGCTATCTCTTTTAGTAGAATAACATTATGATTCAGGATTACATAATGTGGATTTAGGAGGAAAACCGGTCGTAGAAACTTGCCTTAAGGTATTGAAGTATTAGTTTACAGCTGAAAGGTAGAAGTTGATTCTTTTCCAGTGTAAGGAAGAACAAGTTGGTGCAAGTATTTTCTATTTACATGTTCAAACCCACCCAGAACTTGTCAAAACTACATCAGATAAGATCAGTCTATCATCAGAGAACAGTGAGTCTGTTCTCAACAGTGAGTCTGTGCCTTACAAAGCAGAGTGTGGGAAGAGATGCATTTGTTCTCTGAGTACAGAACTTTCTCTGCAAAGATTCTTGCAAAAACTCCCATTTTTTTCTTTTGCCAGCTTGCTGCTGATGGGCGGTCGGTTGCTATAGCATTGTTGTGTGCTGATGGTATGAACCTCCCAGTTCCAGCTCTATGGGAGGGTGTGTTAGTTCTGTTCCTGGACTCTGTTCAAGTTTTTTGTTCCAACAAGCCTGATTCAATGTGGTTTTTTAAGTGATTTAGAAACAGGAGTCTTGAAAAAGCTGTTCAGTGATTGTTTTGTGAAAGATTATACTGCAATTGCTATGCTTCAGCTCTCACTGGTGTATTTCAGTTCCTTGTGACGAGGAAGACTAAAGGACTTCAATTGCTCATCTTTGGTATTGGTTGTAATACTGTCAGAGTACAAAGGTCTCATTGTTAGGTACTTCATTTTATTTAGAGTAAACATTAAGAATTTCATAACTAGGTAATACATCATCCCTTTCTAACCAGCATGGTCAATAGTGCCAATAGCAGGTAGCAGATTATTACAACTTCTGCAGCCTATCTTTAAAGGGCTGGGTTGGATTTTTGCTCTGGAAAAGATTTATTCTCAAATAAGTTGATGCGTGACTGAGTTTTTCATTCTCTGTCTTATTTTTCCTCCCCTGGGATCTTAATTTTTCCTTGAGGTAAAGTTGCTTTTGTTACTTATACCTAGGTTGCTTCAGAAGATGAAAGGTTTTCTTTCTGTATTCTAAGTAAGGAAAGGTGTGATTACAGGAGTTACACTACAAAAGCCTTATAATTGTGTTTCTGCATTTTATTCTCGTAACACTCGCTATATCTGCTAGAAGTAAGGATTTCTGCTTTTCTCTTGATGTATGGGAGATTTACAGGAGCTAAAACAAAAAATAAACACTTGCTCTAGAATTTTAACCAGATCTCTGGTATTAAGAAACTATTTCAAACTTCTTGCTGGTTCTCTGAGCTCTTGGTTTCAGATTGATCATTGAGTGGAGAGGAGTTTGGTTTGCCTGGGAAATTTGCTTAGGCAGCTAGTACTGCTTGCCTGAGAAAGCCCCAGTACCATCAGAAGAGTGACTGATGGAGGATAAAAAAAGAATCTGAAAACCATCTGAAAGGACATACCCAGGACTGCTGCACAATAGCTGGGAGTTGGCTCGGAGGGCGTGGTATCTGTGAGCTGGACTGGGGGAACCGATGACAGCCTGGAAGTGAAGGGAGTGGCGCCCAGTGAGGCTGAAAATAGTGCAGTTTTGGTTCCAGGCTCAGTTACCAGCTAGTGGAATGTCACTGGTCTTGACGCGTTGCTGTCCTTTCTCTCCTACCTCCCATCAAACCAACTTTTTTCCCTGTTTGATAATGCTCCCTACAGCTTGATTGTAGAGTTTCTGAGAAACAAGCTTTAATTTCAACAGGCAAAATAATGTTTGCTGCAGGTGCCAACCCGGATGACTAGAAGGTAATGTGAGTAGCAATGTCTGTCCTTTCAGTAGAGGAATTTCAGAGCAGAGTTTTGGGAATGCATCAAGCCTCTTAATATCGCCTCTGCTTTATAACCTTTGGAAAAAACTTCTTCCTTAGTTGAAAGACCCTTCCAGTAAAACAGTAATACAGCTCTATCAAACTTCCCTGACTAGAAACCAGAGTTGAAAAAAGGCAGGGTGTTGTACCATAAGCATATCACCTCAATGTTCATTTCTGCAATGTGTATAATCTACCTCCGGGTTGGGTTTTTCCCTATTTTCCTTTATATATGTTAGCAAGGTGTTATTCAGGTTCTGGCAGTGGAGCAATGATATCGATTATCTTGCCTCAATGGCTCTTGCTCTTGGAGCTAACATTTTAAGAGAGTCCTTGTTACCTAGTATCTGACAATCACCTTACTAATTGGTGTTTGTAGCTTGTCCTGTGATTCTTTTATTACTGGGGAGCCACTACAAAGCCATATGATATTAGAGGCATTTGTGGCCTCTGTCCAGGATTAAAGATTGAACAGCATTACGATTTTATAAAATGTCTGCACGAATATAAATAGTTTCAATGTATTCCATGAGTACTTGAGGAACTGCCATCTGATTTAAATGCTACTATTTGTTGCTGCTTTTTGGCTTTGAGCTGGACCAGGCTATAATGTTTGGGCACAGTTTTCCTGGTACTGAGTTGTAGGCTTAGTTGATTCTGTTTCTAAGGTAGAGATTCTCCAGTTCCTAAGTTTAAGTATTTAAAATGCAGAAGAAATGTTTTTTTTTTTTTAAGGAGTAAAGATTAATTTTTATTGTACAATAGAATGAAGACCTCTCACTGTTGCATTATTAATGGTGGTGTGGCTTGGACACTCTTAAATCTGCTTTCTTGCTTGGGGTTAGCAGATTCATCGGACTATCTCACTTTCAGTGCTGCAGTGTTTCAGGACTATATAACACACTGAAGTAATTGTAAATATATTTATGTCTACTTGTTTTATTATTTTTTTTTTTTCTATTCCTCCAGCATTCTTTCAAGATGTCTACTGTCCATGAAATTTTAAGCAAGCTCAGCCTTGAAGGAGATGTAAGTATTATTATCTAAACAAGAAAAGTTTGGTTTACTTAATTGCCACATCTTGTTTCTTTTACAGGAGTCTCTACCAATAATTGTACTGAGTTGTACAGTTTACAAGATTCAACACATCTCTTCTACTTAAACTTACATTGACTAAAAACCTAGTCAGCAGTGATCCATTTTCAGCCACAAAGCAGCTGTAAACCATAGGACAGTTAGATGAGGTGACTAGATTTAATGACAGTTCTTCTAACTGGCCAGCAGTGTGACCAGTATTCATGTGCTGGGGCATATAAAAGAGATCACAGGAGAAGCTGAATGGCTAGTTCGCATCTGTGGTCCCTCTTTCTTCCAAAGGAACAAGTGAGTTAAAGATGATAAGAGAAGATGGAAATGTGTTTGGTTTTCCTGATACCTTCTGAGTTTTCTTTTCTTTTTCTTTTTTTTTTCCCAATTAGAAATGGAGAACGTTACTTAATGGGAATTAAAATATTGGGAATCTTATTTCTGTGATGGTTGTCACCAAGACCAAACTACCTCTTGAAAAAACTTATTTTCTCAAACTTCTTTTCTTATTTTCTGTTTTGAAAAGCATAAAGAATCGTGGTTTTGATTGTGTATTTTCCACCACATCCACACTTGCTTGATAGTTTTATTGAAATACCGGAAAGCCACACTCTGATTTCTTACATTGCAACATTAGATGGTAGGGTTACTAGTGCCGTGTCAGGGTGTCGTGCCATGAATTTGTGGTTCTGTGATGGTCACTGAAGAGGAAGTGAATCCTATCCATGCATTATTTCATCATATTGCTTATAAACTTGCTATACTTTTAAATTTTATAGCTGGTAACTCCAGATCTGAGCTTGGTACAAGAAAACTTTTTGCCTATTTTTGTTACTTGTTGCGAAATAAATTATACCATATGATCTTTGTGAAAGAGCTGTTGCAAAGAACGGGCTGGTGTACTGTAGGTAAGTAATAAAGCTGATTTTGTACTGCAAAAGCAGTCAACTCTTCAGATTTCTTGGCCGTGTTTGTTTCAACAGAGAATTACTTTTGGAATAATATTTGAGCAATCTGTTCTCAAGGGGACAAATGTTTCTTCCGTGATGCTTGTGAGTAGTTGCAGAAGTCCAATTTGAATACTGTCCCATGACAGCATTTTCATCAGAAATTCTGCCATAAAGTGTAAGAAATATCAGGCAGATAGTTTGTTCTGTAGATCCTAAGTTGGAAGCCAGAATTATCGAGTAGCTAGTTTGCATAAAGGATTTGCCCTAAGCAATGATTCAGCAAGTTAACTGATGTTAAACATGGTACTTCAACCACCCATTTTTCTTAAAAAAAAAAAAAAGCAAACAAAAACAAAAAAACCCCACCCTTGAGAGTCTAGAATGGTCACAGCTGAACTCAAGGCCTGTCTTGTGCCGTAAGGAATTTGTGCATTCCACATCGGTAGTGTAGCAATTGATTTGTTTCAAGACAAAGAAACTGGCCTGTTTGCTTCAGCCTGGTATTATCTTCTTCCTTTAAGGAAAAGAGGGAGTTGAGCCGAAGTTAATCTATGCTTGCCGTTTCTGCATCTATCCACAAGAGAGTATAGAAAGATTCTGTAACAAAGATCCTGCTCTTACGCTTCATCATGTGCTCCATCTTTGCACTGAGAATTGGAAGCCTATATTTTAGTCAAACTTTATAGGTTACTTGCTGGGTGATGTCAAGTTACTCAGTTTTCAAATGTGACCGATGATTTTTTTTGAGGACAGGGAATACTGAGATGCAGATATCTTGAAAGGGTACTGTTTTTTTTCAGAAGAAATTAAGCCTCTTCAGCTTTCCTGTTAGTGATACATGCTTCTCCCTCATGTTCTGCTCTTCCCAGTGGGACTGAATTCATCAAACTCGGAGGAAGTAAACCCAGTTGGAGGACCTCTGAAGCACACTAGATATGTAGGCAGAGAAAAAAAAAAAAAAATCTTTCTCTGCTTTGGTTTGGCCCAGCCTGCTTGTGTAGTTACACACTAGCTGGACTTTTATTGCCATATCCTGGAAAATTTTGTATTGAACTAAATGGAAAATCAGTTGGAAAAACTCTTGTCTGAAAACATACAGTACCAGTACTGTGGTACAGTAATGTACCAGAGTAATTTGAGACCATATAGCCTGGAATTTAAATAGCTGTTTTTCGTAGGCAGAATAATCACCCTAAAAAGACCTGTGTCTACTCCACTGAAGTACTCAAGACAGTCACCTGAGAGAGTAAAGCATAATCTTTGTGGATGCCGAATTTGAAAATGGTCCATTTACTGGTAGAGTGGTCAGCAGAAGGTTTCTGTCTTTCCTGAATATACATACATACGTACGTACGTACATACATGGCGCTTCCTGGGTCTTTTGACCAGTGTCAGGGGATCTGAATCCAGCTTGTTGCATGCATTGGGTGGAAGGACAGAGGAAAAGATGGCTCCCAAATTGCAAATATGCTGTGTATTTTCTCAGTGTATGATATCATCTTACAGTAAAATACTCTGTCCAAATGACTCAGAAAATACTTAGAGCTGGGTGGAAGGAGAGGTACCCAACTCTGCTAAGCTCACCAGGTGACTTTCTTCAGATTATCCAGCAGTGCTGGTTAATTAAATAGAAGTGCCACATGATTGTGTATACTAATGGGCTTTGGTTTAGGAATCTTTCAGGCGCACAAATTTCTCTGAGGCTGCATTGCACATGTCCATTTACTGTTCTTGTTAGCAATTTGATCTGCTAACAGGAAAGGCTGTGTTTTGTGGTGTGGCTGTGGGCCAAACTGGGGCCACTTTGCTAGACTGAGCTGATGGTAAGAGACAAAAGAAAGAATGGTTCAGTTTACTGGTGCTTTTTTGACTTCCCATCTCCACAGCATAACACAGACTGTCTCAAGAAGGCACAGTGGTTGCTGCCAGAGGAATCTGTTCAGGCCAGTGTGACCTCTACAGGATAGAGAAAAATATAGTCAAAAACCATGGAATTTTTTAGTTAAAATTTGTTCTTCTTTTAACAATTTGCATGTAAAAAGATCCTCCAGGGATGTTAAGATAGCTTAGTCCTGTTTATGAACCTGGCTTTCCGTTGGAGTTACGGACTGAAACAAAAGTTTCCGGGGATCTTTACCAAGAAAGCTTAGTCATTCATTCACTTAGGAAACAGCTATGGCAATTTCAGGTGTTAGTTACTACACCTTTCTGTCAGAGGTTTAGGTCTCTAAATAGAAGAGTGGATTTGTGAATATTTCTCAGCTATTTATATGAATATCCGTGGTTTAGTTTAACCTGTCCATGGGGGGTGATACAAGCTAAACTGTTAACTTATGCTGAAGCGGCTGAGAAGAGTTGAATCTCTGTTCTGGTGACTTCCTGTTTGAAGCTGTAATCCTCGGGAGAGGACAATAATAAACAGCTGATAAAATCTGGTAGCTTCTAAAATGTTGCAACTGTTTACTAAGTGAACTTACCTGCAAGTCCTCTTGTTCTTAGCAGCGGTAATTTGAAATGTCATTTGGTTTTGTTAACCTCGTGCTGCTTAAACCAAGTATCTGCAGGCATAGAGTTTCAAAAGGAGATTGTGAGTAACTGCTGCTTTCTAGAGTGATAAGCTTAAAAAGATTTTTTTTTTTTTTTGGTGTTACCTTTCAAGTCTATGAGATAGGGCACAAACCTTTTTCTGATTTACTCAGTGTTAATCTTCTATCTCCCTCTACTTTTTTTTTTTAATTGTAGCCTGTAATCCAAAGTAAAGTATTGGCTTCAAATCTAAAATACTTCAGACTTTCATGGCAGATACTTCAACTTTCTTTGTATTAGCTTTCTGTAGTCAATTTCCTTCAGATCTAGCCAGAAAACTCCAGGTTTTAGAAGATTGAGGTTTAGTGAGTAAACTTGGAATGTGTTAGGTTTTTGCTGCGATAATATATAATATCTATCTGTATATATTCTTTGTTATAATAAGCATGGCCATGAGTGGATTTCTGGACAATACACATCAGGAGAACAGAGTTTGGTGGCTCTTAGCAGAATTCCATTTTCACAGATACCTGGTGATAGTTCTTGTATCTAAAAATTTGGCTAAATACCAGTTAACCAAGAGGTACATGTTTTATTAACTGTAGCAAGGACAGGATTACATGATTTAACTTTAAGGTTTTTTTCTTCTAGCATTCTCTCCCACCAAGTGCATACGCCACAGTTAAGGCCTATTCAAATTTTGATGCTGACCGGGATGCTGCAACCCTGGAAACAGCCATCAAGACCAAAGGTGAGGAACATGGGCTGTGGCTTTGATTCTGCTTGGAAGATAGAATGCTGGTGTGAAAGGGGAAGAAAAAAAAAAAAAAAAAAAAAAAAAAAGAGGTACTGTGTCTCAAGACTGAAGTTGTAATATCCTTACTCTAGGATACCTATTTTAGGAGGTGTTGGCTTTCTCAGACCTCACTGATGAAATCTGGACCAAGTTAGATTTTGAACTCTGTAATGCATGCTTTGAATATGCTTTTGAAGTTTGTAGCCAAGAGTTGTTGAGGTTATCACTGAAAATGTTCACTTTTTTTCTCTTGACTTATCAGTACTTCAAATTCTACTTTTCTGCCACTACGAATGAAGTGTCAACTTCTGTGGCAGTGATTTGGGACCACGCTCTGAATCATGGATTTCTACTGGATTGTTGGATTGGACATTTCTTCTTCCTTTCAGCTCTCCAGGCAGCTGAATAGGGATGGTTTAAACATTTTTCTCCTGGGTTTTGAACTAAATGCTCATGTATCTTATATATAATTTGGGGTCAAAGAAAGTCCGAGAAACAACAAAATCTGGTTTCTGAAATGATGTTGCAGTATTTCAGGTGCAGGGCAATGTGAGAGTCCTCTGCTGCTCTGAGCCAGGCTTTCAGGTAGGCTTCCATCTCCTTATATCAGTGCCAGGATCCACCACTTCCACTGACTGGTAGGAGACCATGATGGAGCAGGGGAGAGATGCAGCTGCATGGAAAAGCCTGGTATACTGAAACAATCAGGAGTATAGGGAGTATGAACTACAACTCTGAAGTAATACCTTGGTGATACTCCCAGGGCAGTGATCCTCTGTCCTTGTCCTGCTCTGTAACAAAGGAAGGGTGTGCCACACTTTCCAGACTTCTCCAGGCCAGGGAAGCAACAGCTGGGTGTAGCTGGAACTGCCAAGTCTTTTGTCTACATGTCAGGAGAGGGAGAGATTTAAAAGCCAAACAGTTTCTCATCAGAAAGAAGTGCAGAGTGTTCCATCAGTGCCAACAAAGCACATGTTTGACTTGCTATAACATGTGAAGTATTGCCCCTCCCTAACAAGCATGAGGCTTCCTTTCAAGGTTTCTTAATGGAACTGGAGAAATCCCTTGTCTGCTCATTAAAGTAGATTCATTTCTGATTTTGAATCATTTTATGGTTTGTTCTTATTTTTAAAATCCTCGCAAGAGAGGAGTAAGTGTCATCATGTTTGGCAGAAGATGCTTTATGCGTATGTAGAGTTTTGGCTAGACTTAATAATTTTTAACAGCTCTGATTATAGGGCAAATCTAAACATGTCAAACATACCGTCAGACTTTCAGGATAGGTTCAAATTTACACATTTTAACACTCAAGCTGTTAATTAATGCGAAAGGGAATTGCAATATACTAGATAGTACAAAAGCTTTTGCAGTCAGGAAAGTCATTTTTTCACTTTCTTCCAGCAAAGATAAGCAGTTTGCCGAGTTTAGTTTTAAGATACATGGAAACATTTCATTAGAGAGATGATTCCCAACCCTTTGAACAAATAATAGGGAAACTTATTCAGGGACCTGCATGTTTGTAGGATTGAGGTTCTCTCTGCTTATTAGCTTGTTATCCAGGAGCTTTTTTGGGAAGGTGGCTTTAAAGGTTTTAATCTTCCACCATAAAGACTCTCTCAAAGGAAGCATTCCTGGGGGAAATGAAGAACAAGAGTGTTAGAACCCTTCTTCCAGGTACTGTTTCCTTGCACTTTGATGCTTGGTTACAGGATATTTTAATCTGCTAATTCAGCAAATTTGCTAAAATGTGAACTCTCTAAAATATATATGGGCTTTTTTCCAAATGAAAATTCTGAATCATCCAGACAAGAACTGATTTTCTACAAACAGTGATGTAAACAGCTACATGGGGAAATTCTTCTGCAAGAAAACATTTTAAAATGTTTCTGGGAAATATCTTCATAGTTTTTGAGCTAAAATATGACACTCATAATGAACAAACTACATACCTGCAGCAGCTACCTTTTTCCTAAGAAGTATCACCGATTCTCTAGCAATTAGTTTGCATTGTATGTGGAACGTAGAAATAAGCAATGTACGTCATCATGGGATTGTGAAGAGTGATATGACCTGTTCATCTTGTTTTAAGACAGTGAGAGAGATATAACAGGTTATAAATACATAAGCAAGCTCTTTTTGTGGTTGAGGTGGTCTGTTTCAAAAAAAACCCGTGAATATAAGAACCAAGCATTTTGGCTAGTCTATGCAGGATAAAGGACTCCTGGTACCTGAAACCCATGCCTCTTCTTTGTTTTGAAAATCTAGGTCTTAACATGCTATAATGGGCCTGTATTTCACAATCATCAAAGTAGTCTTTTAAATTGTATCCTTTATAGCAGTACTATGGAAATTATATCCCGTGGAGACTTATCTCTGGGAAAAATCATTTGGGGATACCTTCTGCGTTTTTATATAAACAATATGCAAGTATGGTATTTGCGGTCGGGGTGGGCCAGTTTTGAAAAGTTACCATCCAACTAATTCTCCAGCTGTTTCCCAGTAATGCAAGCTCCCTGACTCGGAGTCATGAATCTCCATTTCGGTGATTGTGTGTAAAATGGGTAAAACTTATTGTAAAATTGGCTGAACAACAGCCGTATACTTGTTTTAGGGCAAAGATCTGGGATAGAGTGTCTGACTGTTCTGCTCTATATAGTATTTAAATGTTCCAGCATTCATTCACACTCTTCAGATTAATTCCTCAGAGGTTAGCCAACTATTTATCTATTGTGGGATCTGTGGGAAATACTGTGATGTGTTTATTGAGGCTTACATCTATCTGCAAAAACTATACTGCACAAATATGTTGCCCAGCCCTTGGCTGGGCTTTGAGTGGAGTTGAATTAAATGCAGGGGTTTTATCTATATCCAACAGCCTGGAAAGGGAGATGTGCAAAAATGGCTCTAGATGATATAAAACCAGTTTGTAGCTAGCAATAGTTCAACCTAGAGTTTGCGTAATGCAAATAACTTGTTACAGTTCTGGCTTGTTCGTTTTGTAATAAATGTCATTGCTATGCCAGTTTCATTTTTATGCTATTTAGTTTTTCTGTAGTGAGTTCATCTAGTGCCTTAGCATGCCCTTTGTAAATGTTGGCTTTTTGCTGTACAGGACAAGAGGCTGTTTAATTTCTGTATAATGCTCCCATGTGCCCTGTGTATACATTAGCTCAAGTATATGAGCCTAAATAGAAGAAAGTAACTAACTAGCAGAGTACTAACAGAGCATATGTTAAGTTTCCTTTTAATTCCTTGTAGAAAAGACGACTGCTGAAGTGTCTATTTTCTGTTTTGGAGTTATTCCTTAGCATTGTGACTTTCTGTCTCGAATACTGTGTTAAATAATTTTATTGTCAGACTAGGTTGTGAATAGTTAATTACTTGCAACCTAAACCACAGCCTTTTATTGAGGTCTCATGGTGTACTTTTTTTATTCCACGACTGGCAGAATTCAAACACCGGTTTGTTGTAGGAAAGTGCTTAGAGCATACATCTATAATAAAGTCATCATATGCAGAAATTGGTAAAACGATGAGGTGTAAACCATAACAGGGCTCTTCTGTAAGATTGAATTCACTGTTCATATAGTATATCCAACATGCCCATACCTTTTAACAGAGCTTTTAATGTTATGAAGTAAATGTTTAGAGGAAATCTGCTGGCATGCCGGTGGGGGACGATAGTGCCTGAAATCCACCAAACTGCATCAGTCACATATTCAGAATGTTAATAGTATCGGTGAAGAAATATCTCATTGCAACATGGTTTGGCTTTGGTGAAATCTTGCTACGCAAAATAGCAGAGCTGAAATTATGGTCTTATTTTATCTAAATTTTTCCCTTTCACTCCGGTGGGATCTGGGTTTTATCCAAGGAAAATAAGACGCTGCAGATCATGAGCTCAGTAAAATAGTCCTAGGACTGTGTTGGTACCAGATACACAATGGTATTGAGGTCTCACGAGGGCTAATCACGTACATCTCCCACTAATAATTTGAGGCCAGCTGCAATCCCATTTCATTCATTCATGTAGATTGATGATCTCTGTAGTACCCAGATGCTGTTAGGACAGAAATAGCTTCTGGTATTCCGTCCATGCTGTCTTTGAAAATGAAATTCAAGACAACAGACTTTCAGTAAATGATCTGAATGAATGTATGCCAGCTCTTGCAAAATGAAAGTATGCTAGCTCTGTTCTCACCTCGTCCTAGAAAGTTAAGTGACTGCCCATATCATCCATTTTGTTCAGAACAATGCTGGTGTGGTTGTTTTGGCCTATGGAAATTCAAGTACAGTGTCTTTTAAGCCAAAAACTTAAAAACTCTAACTGATAATTTTGGTTATATTAATTTCCTCTTTTTTTTGCTGATTGAGCCATAATACTGCAATCTTACCAGTGCAACAGATTGCCTCTTTTAGAAGAAAAGTTGTTATTAATCGGGGTGGGGGTGTGTAAGATCTACTTCCCCCCCCATCAAATACGTTTCCACCTGCAAGGATTTTTCTTATTTAAAAAAAAATTCGTGAACCACAATGTCTAATTTTCAGTTGGCCATTGATAGAAATGATAAAATCTGCCCACCCAGAATAAATTTGGAAATAAACTTTTGTTTCATTACCCTGAAACTTCCAGAGCTTTTAGTGAACAGCAAAGAAAAATGTTTGAGCTGCTCTCCTGCTCCACCCCACCTCAGCAGATATGAGTCAGCATCCTGTCCATGCAGCGTGATTCCCAAGTGTGAAGTACAAGCACTTATTTTCCGTTAAATGCCAGAGCAATGAGTTAACTTCATATTTCTATCCACAACACATACGAATAAGGAACTTGGATGCAGTCATTTGTGGGCTTCTAATCTACCACAATTGTGATAAAACTTGAAAATGTCATTTGCCATTTTTGAATGCCAAGAATGGTTCAAATTTAGAATGTATTAGAAAGCTTAAGACATTGGCTTATGCTGTGGCCCTGCAACAGCTGAAAGGTCCAATGTCTGTGTGTCTGTCTGTGTGTGGCCGTTTCTGGACTGGGAGAGTTTGTTTTCTTTTATAAAATGGGAACACTTTAAAATGTGCAGGAGTAGATTACGGCTGAAATGTGCAGTCAGCGTGTTTTCAAACCAAAATTTGTAACTAAGACATAGGATGCTTTCCAGGGCCTTTTGACATTTGCAAGTTTGTGTGAATAAGAGCACTGATGTAGGTCTGCCTCAGCATGAGCTAAGGACATGAGGCTATCAAGTACAGTACTTCTTCATGAAAAATGTGGTGAAGAGGGAGAAAGGAATTTCGGATTTGACTCATCATTTTAGATTCTGTAGCTAGGGGCTAAAAGGTCTTTTGCAACATTCACACTTTATATGATTAATTTTATAATATCTATTGAAGTCCTTTGTTTCAAGTTGCTGTGAGGTTGCTTTGGGCAATAAGGAAAATAAACATAGATGGATTCTGGCAGGGATCTGAGTCCCGCTAGTAGCTGCTGATCCATTCCTTACTTTCCGCTTTTATCAAAAAATCATCATTTACACCAATGTGTGTGCAAATGTGAAAGAAGCTATTCATAACGCTTGTAGTAAATGGAGAGACCCGAGTTGAAACTCTGGGCTTGTTCTGACCTCTAGGTTAGAGCCACCTACTTGCTTCAAAACCTGGCACACAACTCACCAGAAAAAATAACTAGTTATTCTTCCGCAACAGAAAGATAATGCGTGGGCACTGTATTAGACGTGCAATACTTAGAAATAGTTTTGCCTCTTCTAAGCTTCATCTGGTCAGTCTAGAAATAGTCCAAAACAAATGGTGACACAGCATAGCTATAGGTTAGCTTCATATTTGAGCATAACAATGAGAGCTGTTCCAGCTGTCTCCTCTGTCCGTCCATTTATAAGCTATGCTAACTCTTCTGTTTGGAAGACTTTATTATCTGGACATTACTTCCAGCTGTGCTGTTATTCTCCACCTGCATTTGAATGGCATGTCCAGACAGCTTTGGTTAACCAATAATGTACTTGAAATACAAAGGGACATTTTACCTAGGGGCTGAATTCGGTGATATAGACACAAATGTGCATTGGAGAATTGGGGAAGGGGACTCAAATTCTTTCACTTGTATCTTCTTATAAAGCACTCTAAGAAAAAGATTATAATTGTCCTACAAAAATGTAGTTGTGTTTGCTATTTTAAACAGGGTAAGAAAATTAAATTCAAATAGAGATTTTACTTGAGCAAGCTACTGTATCCTCACCCAGGCCTTTGGAAATTTCCACCACCTACCATTTGATTAAGTACACCTGGGCTGACCTTTTAGATTCTGTTCAGATACATTCGTTGTTAAAGTGTGCCACACTGTTTCCCCGCCCCTCCCCGGCTGCTCTGTATCTGTTGCTAACAATTCTTTTGTTTTACCTTGTGGCAGGGGGGCTTGCATTTCTAAACATTTTCCTTTGAGTAATGGAGACTGGCTTCTTGCAAGGGTGGTTTCTATAAGGTATCATAGTAAGAGAAAGTATTTTAATATAACTTAAATGCTTAGTTAAGGGAATATAAATACAGCTTGTTTGGCTTTTTTTTCTGTTGATGTGAGTAAACAAAGGTGGTGTGGTTTAACCCCAGCCAGCAACTATGCACCACACAGCCACTCACTCACTCCCCCCTGATGGGATGGGGGAGAGAATCAGAAGGGTAAAAGGGAGAAAACTCGTGGGTTGAGATAAAGACAGTTTAATAGGTAAAGTAAAAGCCGCGCGCACAAGCAAAGCAAAGCAAGGCAAGGAATTCATTCACTACTTCCCATCAGCAGGCAGGTGTTCAGCCATCCTCAGGAAAGCAGGGCTCCATCAGGTGTAATGGTTACCTGGGAAGACAAATGCCATCACTCTGAACGTCCCCCCCTTCCTTCTTCTTCCCCCAGCTTATATACTGAGCATGATGTCATATGGTATGGAGTAAGTAGCCCTTTGGTCAGTTGGGGTCAGCTGTCCTGGCTGTGCTCCTGCCCGGCTTCTTGTGCACTGGGCAGAGCATGGGAAGCTGAAAAGTCCTTGACTGGCATAAGCCCTACTTAGCAGTAACTAAAACATCAGTGTGTTATCAACACTATTCTCACACTAAATCCAAAACACAGCACTCTACCAGCTACTAAGAAGAAAATTAACTCTATCCCAGCTGAAACCAGGACAAAAGGGTAGCTGTCCTTGCAGAGAGTGCTTTGAGAGACATGGATGTTTGCAGGGCATGGTAATTGTATGTCCATTAGGTTACAGCCCTATCACATGATACAGAGATAAGTCAGATGCTCCAGGTTCATCTCAAGAAGCTCAGGACCCTCCAGTCCAACCAGGCTCTGGGATATCTTCTGAGTTGCCAAGACCAAGCTGTAGATAAGAATTGTGATCAGAGGAAGAACTGTGCCAGTCCAAAGAATGCAAGTTCAGGAGAATCTAGTTTGAAAGCAGTGAGTGAAGTGAGGAAAACAAGAGGGAATCTGAAGTGCAAGTTAGTAGCAGTAGGCAGGAGCAAGTGGAAAAGTCACAAGATGCTGCCTGCATTGGAAAGAACATAGAGTAGCAAGTAGCTGTATTTAGGAAATAGCATCTGGAAATCCTGCTTCCTGTACAGCAAAAAAGCTTTTTCTCTGTATGCATTGACCTCATTGATGACCCCGACAGGATCTAAAGCTGTGGTGTGCATTGGGTTCTAACGACAGCCAGAGTATCTAACCCTAGATGCATGCTTTGGCTTTTAACTTATAATAAATCTTAATGATCTCCTTGCATTCAGCCTGCAGTTGCATTTAAGTGAATGGATTTGGAAAACTTCACTTAAAACATAACATTTACTGATATGTAGTTCACTTACTTGAAAGATAGGTTGGGAGTTTGACCATCCAAGTCCTCTAGGCGTGCTAGTTAAAACTCATCGTGGATCTTCGAGTGATGATTTAAAAAAAACAATAGCACATACATAGTTCTTCCAGTGTCAAAAAACCCTTCTGTCTTCTGAGCCGCTGGGAGAATGAAATATACTGTTTTATTTTCCCATTTTTATGTTTGGAGTGATAGTTTCGTGACTATGGGTTAAATAGAAAATATAACTGCTCTATTAAGAAGCCTTAATTGAAAACACACTACCAAAATGACAGGGCAGGCTTTAGTTAGTACAAGTTCACATCAGTTTTAAAGCCTGTGTTCTTGAGCAACTTTTTGCAGAATACTGAGTGACTGAACACAAGTATGCAGACACACAAGTTAAGCAGAAAACAGAAGTAGCAAAGCTGGTCACACACTAGACTTTGTTGAGGTGTATACATGCCTGTGTACACAAAGATCTGCATCGCATCAAAAATTTGGGCTGTAACTGGTTACCCCTTCTCCAAGGCCAGGATATGACATGTACTAACTAATGAGAGCTGTTGAGCTCTGCTCCAGACAGCACCTATGCTATGTTTTGGGTGTTGGAGAACATGTTAATACAAAGAGAACAGTAACAAGAAAGCTTCTTTAACTCTTTGTCTTATGTCTTTGTAGGTGTGGATGAGGTCACCATCATCAACATCCTGACAAACCGGAGCAATGAACAGAGGCAGGATATTGCTTTTGCCTATCAGAGGAGAACCAAAAAGGTAGCAAAATATGAAGAAATACCAAGTATTGAGTATTTTTCTTGTGGACAGTTAGATTTCTCAGGGCTTGGGTGTTTCACAGTTAACCGGGTACAAACTGGAGAGAAATATTATTTGGTTTATCTTTTCACTGAAATTAAAGATGTGTCTACTTTGTCCATGCTGTCACAGTTTAGGACTGGTGGAACTTCCAAATTTGTTGAGTATGCACAACTGGGACTGAAATCTGTTGGAGACTGTGGTTTCCTGCACCTCCAGAAATCATGATATCAAACATATCAGCCAGCCACAGGATTCCCTGGTGAAATATGCTAAGCAATAGTGAAAAGCCTCAGTTTGAAGGAAAAGATGTAAGGCAGATGCTTTAGGGGATTGATTTTTTGGTTAAGACAACTCAGGATAAGGAAAGTATTCTGTTTCTGTTCACAGAGCTAGCTTACATGAGAAAAGACTGCGGTCAGTTGTGCTACAAACGTTGCAGATGTGGAACAAAGCAATAGAATGAGTTGAACTATCACCAGATATTATCCTGCCAGAAATACCTTAGGTACTGATCTATTGATGGAGAGAAATCTGTAAAATGTGTGCAGAATTCTGCATAATAAGTCTTGCTATCTGGAAGGCAAGAGCTGTTCTCTTGACTTTTGAAGTTTTGAGAATCTTAACGATAATTGAATTTTTCTGCCCACAAAAAAAGAGGAAACTCGTATAGAGTTAGGATTATGATGAATGTATCTCTTTCAGGTTTGCCCGACCCCAAATGGTAGTCCTGCAATAGCAGCCCAGAATGCTCATCTGAAACCAAACGTAAATCTAGAGTTAAATTTTGGAAATTCACCAACTTTTATGCATGGCTGATAGAGGCATATGCAGAAGCACGCACAAGTTGGACGCATGTCTGTGTGCACACGTCTGCACCCTGGCGGTCACACCCTGTGGGCACTGGGAGAATCGTGCACATAAGTGGACCCTAGTAGTGAAATGTGTCACTTAAAGCTTTGTTAAATGATTTGCATGACCACAAAAATGCACAGTCAAGAAAATCTGCAACTTTTTTCATCTGTTTCTCTGTCACCTTTTTTCCTTGCTGTGACCCAAGAGCAAACTGAATTTACCAAGTTTAACAAGTGTCAAAGAATAAAGCAGTCTGTAGAAACAATGGAAATTTGCAGTAGAAACCACTCAGTGAAATAAACAAGTGAATGGCAAGAGAGGAAGAAGTGGGATATGAAGAGACATGTAGGTATATCTTCTAGGGACAGTACCTCATAATTTTCATTGGAAATGGGTTGTGCAGATTTCTTTGGCAATGTGTTGGGTTGTCCTAGGCTGCTTGTTTTGTGTGTTGCAGGATTTCTCAATAGATCATTATAATTTTAAAAAGTCACAGATCTACCTCTATTTTCATTCCTTTAAGTAGAGCTGTGCCTAGTTACTTTTGGTAATCTTGAGGAACGGTGTTTGATCTATGCAATCTTTCCCCATCACCAGCATTAATGGAGCTACCAGTGAATACTGGGGGTTCTGCATGTGTGTCTTTGTATGTGTCTGGTCAGTCCTAACTGCTGCCAATAATCTTTAATTTTGAAATGAACTGCTAATATCCAGATGCTCATTTGGAACACTTAGTAAAACCTTTTCTCTTTGCTATTTAGAAATTAATGATACCTGTCAGTTATCTGCTTCCCACTTCTCTCTTAGAGCGCTCCTAGCCGTGGCAAAGAATGGCGGAGTGGAGACTCTGCTTTCCTGGCAGGGGGAGAAGACCTTATTTCTCCAGAAGCCTGCTAATATGAGGGCAAGTGCTTGGTTCAGTTTGAGGTGTTTTGTTGCAGTTATTTTGGTAAATCCTACTGTAGTGATTTGTGTTTTCTTCAGCCTTCACACCAAAGTGCAAAGATTGCAAAAACTTCACTCAACTAACTGGAATTCATGGGATTGTCTTAAAACTTATTATAGAGATATACAGTATCTTTCCTGTTTCAGCTGATGTCTGAAGAACCTGTTTTCACACAAATTAATTAATGGAACGTTGTATCCAAAATTGAGTTATTGTACTAAAATGTTTCTTAGACTAAAGCAGCTAGATGCCCAAAACCCCCATTCACTGTCTTGGTCAATCCATGCAGTGAGTGCATAAAGTATTAGCATATACTAGTGCCTTGGATTAAATGGGTGACTCTGGAAACGAACTGAGTGCCTTGGCTCTTTATCTCTCTGGTACAAACTTCTCGCGATTTTGCTGAGGTCACTTTACCCCCTTTTCCCCTGACCCTCAAGTTTCCTCTGCCTACAAATTGTTAGTGTAGAAACCAGCAATTGTGCAGCAATTCTCTTAGGAATGCTACAGACTTAACTTCAGCTTAGGGAATACATTGATCTGTGTGAACCTCAGACTTGATCCCAGGGATTTCGACTTTGTAACTACACTACAATGAAGCTGATAATTAGCATTATTCAAGTTGCATCTGAAACCCATAAAAGAGGGCACACCTCTGACTTTATTTGCTACAGATTTGCATGCATCCTGTGAAGTGAACATATCTGACTGTTTCTTTCTCTAGGATTGTCTGACAATTAACAGTAGAGACTTTTGTTACACTCTTCTGATAGTTTCCTTGAAGACAGG
The DNA here is from genome assembly GCF_965183815.1 of Platalea leucorodia. Taxonomy (NCBI): domain Eukaryota; kingdom Metazoa; phylum Chordata; class Aves; order Pelecaniformes; family Threskiornithidae; genus Platalea; species Platalea leucorodia. Next base: position 33,378,258 of record NC_138831.1, read on the forward strand.
GATAATATTTCTGTGCTCAGGGATGATTTTTTCTCCTTAGCTCGCTGTTTGGGAACTGGGCCTGTACAGTGGAATAACTGTGCAGTCAATTTTCCGATGTCTCAGCTAGTAAAGGGCTGGGATAATAGGAAAAACACAAATGATACAGTGCTACTGGGAAAAGTAGGGGAGTATGATGGAGAAGCACTGACTGCAGGGAGTCAAACTCAGATCCATCTGTGCTTATTAGCCCCAACAAAGTGTCAGTGCTTCAAGACTGGAGCGGAGCTGTTCTGATGTGTCTGCACCATGCTTCCCAGCACTTTGTCAGCCACCAGTGGATTTCTTCTTATTTTCAAAGGATGAGAAAAAATTCCTTTGCCCTAATTTCTTTCTTAAGCTTTCGCAAAAGAAAAGCTCTTTATGTTCTGTTTCCTTGTCAATTGTGTAAGAAACACTCTTGCAGGCTTGGAGACTTAAAGCACTACAGGCTAAATTCTCTGGAGATCAGAAGTGAGCTTTAATTTTTTTCTTCCATCATCCCCCCTTTTTTTACAGGAGCTTTCTGCAGCACTCAAGTCTGCTCTATCAGGTCATTTGGAGGCAGTGATCTTGGGCTTGCTGAAGACACCAGCACAGTATGATGCCTCTGAATTGAAAGCTGCCATGAAGGTAAATGAGCTTTGAAATTTAAGTATGTTAGTCTGATGTCGCTGTCTCAAGAATGAGTATGGACTTGATATCCAAGGCCACAGTTTTCAAACATGTCCACTGATGATTTTTTTTTTTTTTTAAGTACTACAGTTTAAGTGTCCAGCTGCAAGGTATCCAAAATGAGAGAAATTCTGGAACCATGTGATTTTTAAACTGTTAATTAAATCCTCCCTTTAAGGAAAAAAATCATTTTCATCAGGTCAGGAATAACTGATAGGCTGCTCTGGCTGGTTGCTGCTTTGCTGACTGCTCTTAAAAACAATATATAGGTTAATAGTACAAAAAAACATTAAGAGAGCAGCTGTTAGCTGCTCCACCACCACCCCACATCCCCCCCCAAAAAAACCTCAAACCCCCAACCCCAGAAAAACAACCCGGTATGGAGATGGTAACTCTTTACTTATGGGCCAAATCCCTTCTTTGAGTAATTAGATGCTGCCCTCTTCTGGTTTAAGTAGAGGCTATCCATAATTTACTGTGAATCAGATTAGTTTGGTTTTGGTGGTTTTGTTGGTTTTGTTTTTTTTCATGTCTTACATCTGATATGTCATATTTAGGATGACCATATACTTATATAGCATTTGTGCTGTATTTACAGCCCAAAGACCAAGCCATTACCTCAGAGTAGCCGCAAATGTAGAATATTCTATTATCTCCAAAGGTCAACTATTCCCAGCTCCCAAGCACCTAGTCTAATGTTCTGAATTTGCCTGAGCTTAAATTTGACTTGATACATAGAGCGTAATAAGCTATGACATGGGAATCAAAGTTGGGTAAAGCAAAGTTATCATTGAGGAGTTAATTATTTTTCTGGTACACATTCTTATGAAATATTTAAAAAATCTTAAATTTTATTAGCTTTAATTTTTTCCCCGGATACCTAATAGAACCACTCTGTGGAAAGCTTTCCTAATTCTCTTAGCTGCGAGCCATTTTTATAAAATAGTTTGGGTTTAGTCCTCTCTCTCTTTTTTCCTTCGATAGAGACACTTTTTCCAAGAGGGTAGTTTTCCACATAACTACCTCCATTTTCAACATGTGAGACTGCAGCATGAGAAGTTTTCCCAAGATGTTACCCAACAGACTCCTCTTGGAGTCCTGTGGAAACCATGCCCATTTTTGCCACATACAAAATGACATTCTGTTGCAGATGGGCTTAACAAACAGCATCCTAACAGGAGGCATAACAGTGTTTTTCTCTGTCTGCTGGCGAAGCTGGAAGATGAGGGTAATGAGATTAGCATAAACATGGTTCATTGGTAGGTAAGAAACAAAACAGAATGGAAAAAATCACCAGTGGAGTCTATTTTTTTTAAAAAGTTTATTTTCAAAATATTGAGGCATCTGGCTGCCAGATGGCTTTACCAACTAGTAACCGAGACATCCTTAGTGGTCCCTGGAGAAAGAAGCATCTTCAGCTCATCCAAGTTAGTCTTCTGTTCTGAGCCTGTCCTTCAGAGTTTCCTGTCTTTCTTCAGGAGCAAGAATATTGCGGTGTTGTTAGCAATTTTTTATTTTATTTTTTTGTTTAATTTGGCTGTTTATCTATATAAAACGATTGAACAAGGTTTAGAGCATATTGATCAAGATATATTATTTTGGAGTGTCTGAGTTACTATAAGGTTTAATTGATAGCTGATACATTTTGATGTAGTTTGTAATTTTGTCATACTGCTAATACCTATATTACTTTTTAAACAGTAGTGATGCAGCTTAGTTTAAAGTACTGATTCTTCGTTGACCTTGATCACAAAAGTGGCTTTGAAATATTATATGAGACCTCTCAATTCATTCAGCTTGGTCAAAAAAAAAAATCTTAATATTTAGTTTATCGTACTAAATACATTTTTATTTCTTAATATAGCTAATAGTAATATTGTTTCATCTGTATTTGTGCATTGTGAAGTACATGGAAAATATGGACAATTAAAGAGGGGCTATCCTTGGCTTTGCATTTATAGTGGAGGAGTTGTATGGAGGGAGGTGGGGAAGAAAAGCAGGGAAGAATCAGGTGATTGCTGCCCATTTGCATGCTGAGTGCCATTTGTGCTCTCAATGGACATAAAACAGTCACACATGGGCCGGGATAAGTTCATCTCATCCAGTTATGCTGGTGGGGAGGTCACTGAGTGTTACAGACGCTCACAGCAAATGCACATTGCCCAGAGATAATATCTACAGGATCTCAAAGCTATTGGAGAAGTATTTGGCAACTAGAAATGTTCAGTCTGGGGTTTCTCAGGCGCAGCTAGCAAAAAATATCCCTGAACAGTTGTGAAACTGTTAGGGTGGGAGAAAGAAGATGTCTGTAAAATATTTTTAAACCATTCAAGCATGCCTGTTCATTTCTAGCACCTAACTGAATCATATATGTGTTGCAGGGTCTGGGAACTGATGAAGACACACTCATTGAAATCATCTGCTCACGAACAAATCAGGAGCTTAGTGAAATTAACAGAGTCTACAGGGAAAGTAAGTTTACTTTGAAGGTTCCAATGTACTATGTTTTTACGCTACGTTACTTGGATAAGTTCCCCTCAGAGTGAATTTGATTATTAGTCGCTTACACAACATCTGCTTTGATTCTCTGGCAGTTGCACATAAGATACTATTTCGTACTGGTGTCCTGGATATTTGTGTGTGTTTATATAGTTTCATCTGGTTGCTTGGTAGCAAACAAATGGAGAACATTTACTACTCATATAAGTTGTGTCTTATGTAATAAGTAGGTGAATCTGAAATCTACTGAAGCATGCTTGTAAGTTTATTTGGTAGACCTGCCAGAAAAGACATGTTATCTGATTGAAGCTATAATTCTTAGTTGATTGTATGTAGATATTGGCCTTTCTGGTTGGGCTTATTGCAATTCAGTAGTGCGGCTGTCCGGTGCCTGCTTGTTTCCCTGAGCTTCAGAGTTGAGCTTCACCACAAATAGACTGAAATGTAGAAAATTGCTGTGTGCTTAATAGTTGTCAAGCAATTCTGGTAAGGTGCTGGCTAAGTCAAAAAGGACAAGCAAAACCAATGTAGTTTTAATGGCCGGTATCAAAAAAAATAATATGTATTAGCAAAGAGACTGTTGCTGCTGTAGATTAGGTTGCTGCTGAAAAGAAAAGAGAATGACCACTTGGAAAGCAATGAAACTGTTTAGACACCAGACCAGAATCACACACAGCATTCCTTTGATTTATCATAACAGCTTTTGTCTTTTGCATTAAACTTGCAATTGCAGTTGTCCAGTCACAAATCCACAAGTGGAGAAGGCCTAAATGCTATGTTTATCAAACACACAAACATTCACTGGTAGCTAAGAATGATCTAACAGGATATTGAGCTTAAAACAGTATTCCCTTCCTTTTAATAGTCTCGGGCTTTCCTGTTACCTTTCCATGACAGACTTTGATTGCATGGGAACTCTCATGACTAGCTGGTGGCAATGTTGATTTTGGTGTATGCAAGCATACATTTGTTTTCATTGTCCTCCACATGTGACTTAGATTGTAGCTGTTTGTTTATGTGCATAAAACACAGTAATTAGCAGCTGTTCTTCTTGTAAAGGAGTATTTGTAGGATATGGTTTACTTGAAAAGAATTTTTTGTTTTCTAGTGTATAAGACAGAACTGGAAAAGGACATTATATCAGACACATCTGGTGACTTCCGCAAGCTAATGGTTGCCCTGGCCAAGGTAGGTCTGTTCATATTTTTGCACTTTTCCTAACGTGCCTGCCCTTTGGTAACTGACTGATGGCTGCCCGTAAAACAATTGGATTTGTGATTCACTTTTAAATTTCCTTGTATTTTCACTGTCTTTTGGGGAAAAAAATATTCAAATGTTGAGGGGCAAAGTATTTTGACAGAATTAGACATTCCTAGCAGCAGCTTTGTAATGGGGATAGAGCATACTGTTACTCATTTAGCAAATTCAGATTAAAAAAATGAAAGAGAGAAGAATATGCATATAGCAAACTGCTTACTGTCTGTTAAACCTCTTCTAAAATACTGCTATCCTTGTTTGAAGGGCAAACGGTGTGAAGATACCTCTGTGATTGATTATGAGCTGATTGACCAAGATGCTAGGGTAAGTGCTGGTAATGACCGTTAAATGTCTTAAGTTGATCAAGCTTTTGGGGATATTGGAAGTACAAATACTATGGGAGTGAGAAGCGTTTATGAAAGTGTGTGTGTGTATTTCAGATTGTCTTGCACAGTCATGTTTGCATGCTATCAAGGTATCTGACACTCGCAATCCTGATACCTTCAGTTATCAGTTTTCACAGGCTACTTACCCAGTAGTACCTATACAGAAGCTCTCTGGTATTTCCCTTGGGCATTTTGAGAAAGAGAGCCTTTAGCAAAAGGAAACACATACATTGCGAAGACTGGTTGCAACCAAGTAATTGTGTAAGATTGAGAGAAGTATCATTGAACTTAGTGGCTGCTAATGCTTGTTTATTACATCTGTATCTGTCTTATTACATCTGTATCTGTCAAGAGCAGTTCTGCTGAGGTAAACAGAGCTAAATACAGAGTAAAACCTGTAGATAGTAGTGCTTGTTTTCCAGTAAGGAAATTGTGTACATTTGCGATGGCTTCTTGTGTAATTCCTGATTTGCATGATTTTGCTTTTCATTCTAACCCCAGGAGCTCTATGATGCTGGTGTGAAGAGAAAGGGAACTGATGTCCCCAAGTGGATCAACATTATGACTGAAAGAAGCGTCCCCCACCTGCAGAAAGGTACTATTCAAGAGACAGATTTCTTTTTTTCCTATAAGAGAAAATTATACCGAAGTGGTAACTATGTTGTCCCAGATATGATTGAAATGAGTGTGAAAAGCGCTCATAAAACATAGGAGATCTCATAAATCCTAATTCATGTCCAAGCTATTAATTTTTTTCAAAAAAAGTTATTTCTGTGGATGTGTTAATCTCACAGTTCGAATGTGTGTAGAGCTCTTTTTTACACAGGTTTAACAATGCTCAGTTATGTCACATACACTGAGAACAAAAATGTTACAAATCTAGGAAACATGGCTGTAGGAGACCTTGAGAAGTCCTTTAGCTTTTCCCTCTGTCCCAGGGTAGCTTAGCTATATCATGTGTTTAAATCTGACAGTGAAGACTGTCAAAAGCAGCTCTGATATTGCTATAAGAAGCACACGGGAAAGCCATTTGAAGACTTTTCTTTACAGGGCCTAAATTCAGGGCCTGTTGTTTCAAAAAATACTAGTACAGGATTAAGATGGTATTTTACCAGATTATGGAGGTGTTCAAGGAAAACAAAAAGGCCATAGCATGGGAACTTTACTATCAGCTGACAAACTTAGGCTGTACTTAAGATAAAGTTCTCAGAAGAACTTGGACAGATATATTTTTAATCATGTGTCTCTGCACTGCTGTCTCTATGGTTTTGATTCGGGTGGTTACTTTTACCAGTTCTTGGTCTGGTTTTGATTTCACCTGTTTCCTTTCTTGTGATAGTGTTTGAGAGGTACAAGAGCTACAGCCCATATGATATGCTGGAGAGCATCAAGAAGGAGGTTAAGGGAGATCTGGAGAATGCCTTCCTTAATCTTGGTGAGTTACCCTGAAGTAAAGACTACCTTTAGATAGCATTTTTTCAGTGTTCTTGCAGTGTATAGTGTGATAAGGGTAGGGCCCAGCTTTCTCTGTGTTCCTGGACGAGAAATAAACTGGACGTGTTGGCATTATTGGATCCACTAGTGTATTTTAGGATATTCCAGGTATTGAGAAGTAGCATATTTTTTGCCCTCTGCAAAATATAAACCTTGCTTTCCAGATGAAAATAAAAATGCATGTGTTTTGTGATCTGTTGTTAGTTCCACTTTTGTTTGATACAAAGGTTTAATGTTTGTTTCCCCAAACAAACAAAAAGGTTGGAACTATAGCTGAACACACTAAGTATTCAATATAGACATAGGCTGGAGAGAGAACAGTGTGTGCGTGAGAGGAGAAGACAGGCAGTGGAGGATGCTAGAGGCCAATAAAAGAGCTGATTTGGCACTAAATTCTCTGAAATGGGGAGGCAGGGTGTAAGGCTGGTACTGTGGCGTGAGATGAAGATGACAAGGATGTTGCCAAGTTTAAGAGGAAATTCTTTAAGAGGAAAACCCATTTCAGACTAAGGGTGAACTGAGAGCTCTCTAATGCAAATGGAGAATAAACAGAGCTCAGCCTTCAAAGGGAGACTTCTCATGGATTAGCATACAATGAGTGTTTTCAGAAAAGACGTTGCTTATAGAAGTGGAAGAATGAATTGTGGTGTGTGTGGAGGAGGGCTAGCATTCCGAAATTATACTAGTGATGGAGGGAAGTACTTTCTCAGATTTTAAGCATTTGTGGTTCAATCACAAGCCTAGCCAAACAACTTCTAAGTAACAAGTCAGGTAAAAATAATTTTCTATGTCCCCTTTTGGAGAAACTTTTGCTGAAAACCTTATTTTGACTACTTATTGTGTCATTAAAAATGGCTCCAAGTTTCTCTGTTCTGCTGTTCCATGTATGGACAGGATATTTAACTATTCTTATCTCTCTCTTCAGTCCAGTGCATTCAGAACAAGCAGCTGTATTTTGCGGACAGACTGTATGATTCCATGAAGGTAGGGAAGACTGTTCTTTCTTTCTACTGATTTTTTTTCTTGCCATTGCTTCATCGAATTTTGATTCCTTAGGCAATTTTATTCATGTGATGTGTGACTGGCATGTGAATAAATTAGTATTGTTCAAAAGCATTCTTTAACAGTTATAAGTCTAGACCATCTATTCAGATGCATCTGGTACAGGGAAATACAGGGAAGGATCTCATAATAATGATCTGTATTAGATCAGTTGATGATAATTAGCAAAGTTAGACACATCTTTTGCAGGTAATCAAGAGTTGATAGCAGAAAAAGCTGTTTATTGAAGGGCCAAAGACAGACACTAAATTTGCATCAAAACCTTTTCTCAAGAAAAGGGATGAAAGAAATACCTGATGACAGGCATTAGGCAATACCAGGAAGACCTCCTGGTGAACCAGAACTGCTGCTTACAGTCTAAGTAGCTAGATTTGTGACTGGAAGTTGGTCAAACACTGCTGATGAGAAAGGTATGTTAATGCTCAAATTCCTGGATCATAATAATGACCTTAGAAGATTTAATTCATTGTATCTTTTATTGCTACATCTCAGTTGCCTGTAGTTTGCTGTCTTACCATTAGGTACGGTGGCCTTCTACACATTTCAGCTATTACAGTTACAGCTATTACATGTATCTGCTTGTAGGGCAAGGGAACCCGTGACAAGGTTCTGATCAGGATTATGGTCTCCCGCTGCGAGGTTGACATGCTGAAAATTAAGAGTGAATTCAAGAGGAAATACGGAAAATCTCTCTATTATTTCATCCAGGTAAGTTTTTCAGCTTTCTTTTTACATCAATTGTATAGACCTTTGCAGCAGTCTTCATTGGATTAATCGTACCATTAGAATTCATGGGAGGTGTTTAGAGGCTGCAGTGAGAATAATACATTATTATCCATGCACTATTGAAAAACCTACCTTTAACTTTACAGTCTACAGCTGGTACAACTCCTGGTAGCCAATTGATGGTATATGTAGGTTTTGTGCAATCAGCTGATGTGTTATGAAGGAAAATTCTGTTCACCTGTCCCTATCCTCAGACCAAAAGAAAAGAAAAAACAGAATTGCTCTGTGATTGCTGAATGAAAACAGAGCATCTGAATTGCTGCTCCCTTTCCTTTCAGTGCCCAAAGAGCAGGCTTTTTTAGCTAGAGTGATTTTTGTCCTTTCTGTGACTGGGCAGGAGCTATAGGTGCTAAGTTTTATTTAACTGAGGGCATAGGTAAAGAGCTTGTGCATCTGCTTAAAAATTAGTCTTCTACCCACCCTCACAACAGCATATGATACATTCTTCCTTGTGTAGATGAAGTTGAGTCAAAATCTTAAGCCAGAATCTTTTCCTGAAGATGTCAATTTTAGATTATCAGCAAATTTTCAAAATAGTGAACTTGATGTATGATTTTAGCAGGGATCGGTGAGAAGGAATAGAGCAGAGTCCTTCAGCTTTCCTTTGTTGTGTTACTCTTTTTCATACCAAAATTTCTCCTACCTTCTTGGCCTTGCATTTGTATTGCAAGAATGATTCAAGAATAATTTCAATTCAGTCTAGATAGTCTGCTCCAGACTGACAAGGCTTCAACTGCGAAACATAGTCTGTCCCACAGGTTTAGAATATAATGCATATACTTTCATATTTTGTGACTGTTTCCTCATATGTATATTGTATTTTTCTTCCCTTGCTTTGCAGCAAGACACAAAAGGGGATTACCAGAGGGCGCTGCTGAACCTGTGTGGTGGAGAGGACTGAGAACTGTGATGGAAGAAACCCAAATCCAGAGACGTGCCTTTTTTGCTCTTCATTTTACTGTAATCATAGAAAAAATTGACTTGCCTAGCTAACCTTGACTTGCCTTTATATCTGCAAGACCACTGATGTAGCATGCTTTCCGGTGCTGTGTGCACTTCTCTCAGCAGCAGTGCTCTGCTTGGCTCTGCCAAAGGTCCTAACAGCGTCTCTAGCCAGAGAAACTAACCTTCCAAAGATAAACGAGGTTACAAGTGCTTGTGAAAGATTCTGCCTCTCTGTGCAATGTTTCTAATAAAACATAAATAAAACTGAAGTTTTACTTCAAGAAGACAGGTCTCTTTCAAACCTTTAATTTGAAAACTGTGTGAACAATTGATATTTAGCCTTCGCCGTCCATTTTCTGTGTCCTTTTTTTCCTCCCAGGGTTCACTACTTGTGGCTGAAACCTTATCTTCCTCCTTCGAAGCCCTTCCCCTGTTTAATGATTCAGTTTCTCAGCAGAAGCAAAACCATTCTCTTGATCCCCCCCCCCCCCCGCCCCCCAAATAAGTGACGCTAAAGCCTGAGCCTCACCTTTCTCTGCCTGCGTGTGAGGGGCAAACACTTTTGAATCCCTCTTAAACATTTAAAACAGGCTCTCCGTAACGTGAGTGTTTCCTTCAGAAGGCCCGGCGCTAGGGCGTGCTGGCTCGGTGTGTCAGACCAGGCCGGGAAGCAAGGAGGAACGAAGTGGGTGCTGCTGGTTTAACGAGGAGGGAGTTTCCCGCCTTTCTTCTTCCCGCCCTCCCCACTCCCCTGAGCGCAGGTTCGGGTGCCGAGGCAGGGGCTGTCTTCGCTCGCTGCCGGGCCAGCCCGGGCCAGCGCCAGAGGCAGGGCGGGCGGCGCCGGGGCGTCCCCAGCCGCGGCCCTCGGCGGCTGCCTGCGGAGCGGCGGTGGGGCCGCCGTGCCCTCCGGAAGGCGCTGGCCGGCTGCCGCGCCGCCTCGGTCGGCCTCCGTGCGTCTTGGGGACGGTGCGGGCTCGCGTCCGGCTGAGGGCACTTCGGACCGTCCACAACACAGCGAAGAGCCGTTAACGGGAGTTGCAGGCGCTCGCCGTGCCCCCGCAGCTGTGCTGGGCGCTGGGGGCTCCTCTTTCCCCCGTGTGGTGACAGGTATTTCAGTCTTTAGTTGTAGCCGCGGTGAAGTAAGGTCACCCGGTAGAATGCACTTTTCTCGTCTTACTGTAACATTATGTCTTCCTACTGTATGAAAGTCATATCCAAATGTTAGGAAAAAGGTGTAAAAAAGTAAAGCTTCCTCCCCAGCTGTGAGTGTTGCCTTTGGGCCCTCATGCGTGAAGGCTGAGGGGAGCAGCCATCTTGGTGCAAGGACCAAGCCTGCGTGCTCTTTGGGCGCTTGTGTATCCACACGCTGCCTAGCACAGAAGCCTTGCGTACAACTGTAATATAAAAATTAAATAATTGTCATAAGAGAAAATAATTTCCTCCTTTCCCAGCTGTTGTTCCTTTGGAAATACAAAACTGCCTGCAAGTATCAGCTGTTTTCCCTCAGGCATTGCCTGATTTGTAGCCCTGTTACAAGGGCTGATATATTCCTCAGAGATAATTTTGAGACTTTTTAAATCAACCTTTCAGAAAAGACATGAGAAGCACACAGTAGCCTGTTTCATGCTGCTATTAAAAGGGTGAGATCTTGCTGAAATATCATTGGCTGTACACCACAAGGAATATTTGGTGTAAAAACACTGCAGTTGATAAAATATTGGTAACTTAAATGCACAAATGATACTATTTTTCAGGAGCAGCTCCAATTTAATGCTTGATGGAGCAGTGTCATTCACACCTGTTTACAAAATGCCTCTCTGTCTAGATTTGTACATTTAAAAACGATTGCTGAGATAGCAAATCACTCTTTGAATCTAATTAGGTAAGTCATCTCTATAAACTTTGCTTGCTCAAATGTGGCCCTATAAAAGAAATCAAACGGCAGGCATTTTTCCAGTCAGTGGAATGAACAACTAGAATTTGATGGCTAGCATGCTCTGCCTCACTGCTACAGGATGTTCAAAATTGCAGGCAGTCTTTCTTTGGGAGCAAGGCAATGTTAAATAAACCGGCATGATTTCAAAGGCCAGGACCATTTTCGCTGACTGTAGACTAGAAAGCAAATTAGTCTCCTGTGAGATCTAGAAGCTTTCTAGAATGTAATTAAAGTAGTTTGTTGGTGGTATTGATGATCTTTTTTTTTTTTTTTTTTTTAACTTTTTTTGTATTACTGGCTTACTGATGTTCCAGATAGATAGGAACAAATTTGCAAGCTCTGGTGTTGATCCGGTCATGTCATTGCAAGCCCGCTAATATGCAAGGTAGGTCCCTGTCCATGGAGATGTATTGCAAAAATCAAGTCTCCAGGACTTTGAAATTCAGTCAGTAATACTTTGAAGAATAGTGCTTGGCAGTGTTGCAACGTTTTACTAATAATTCCCCATCTGGCAAATTGAACACATGATTAAAAAAAAAAAAGCAAACTTTCAGTTGCTGATGATTTAAGACTGTTATTCTACCTAATGTCTATTTACCTTCAGAAGAAAAAAAAATTAAAATTTGCCTCTCCAGATCTTTGCTGTCCCAAGAAGAAAGGGTCCAATTTCAGTTTTTTTCAGGTCAGATCTTGATTTAGTTTGTTGTGTTTGCTCTTTGGAGTTCCCATTCCAATAACACATGCAACAACAAAAAGTTTTCCCTTGATATTTTATACTTCATTGGCACTGTTTCTTTGGCTATCCCAAATGACACAACAAATAGCAGTAGTAAGATTTAATTGGATTGGTTCTAGTCGCTTATCAGACCTGCTGTGTAACACAGACATTGGAATATAGGGCTAAAGAAGCGTACCTTTTGGCAAGTATCGATTTAAACACCGACTAAGAAAGTAACGATGTTTCTAGCATGGCTGTAGGTGGTTTCCTTGGTGTGGTTTTTCAGCTGTATGTGTAAGGGTGACTTCTACTGTTTCTTATACGGAATTCCCTTCCTCAGATTTCAGAGGAATTCGTCTGAGTCTAAACAGTCTAATTCAGAGTAAGATAAAGTCACTAAATGCTTGCAAATGTGGAATAGCTGTCAAGCCTGTACTAGGCTGTGCTAGTTCCTTGGTGCAAAGATCCTTATTTCTGCAATTTGTAACTCCATTTGCACAGCATCTAAACACCTTATAAAAACAAGCAGTTTATTATTGCAGTGCATTGATAAGAAGTAATGGAAGATGTTTTACAAGTGAGAAACAGATTTTATAATGGTTTAATTAAATTGTAGTTCAGTCAAAACTTAAGCCAACGTTTACATGCTGGTAGAAGGAAAGGTTCCTTGCAAGATAGAAGCTTTCTTTAAGTGTTGCTTTTAAAACACCTTTTTCATTAATATTAAAAAGGTATGTATCATTTGACTTCTAAAATGGGTAATGCTTGCTCTCTGAACACTGCTATGACTGTTTATAAAGATTGTTCCTCAAGTGTAATTTTTTTTCTCACTGCAGCGAGGGGTGGTGAGCTCTTCAGATGCATCAGATATAGAGCAGATTTTGGGTTTGGGTTGGGGGGGGTGGGGTGTCTTTCTCTTTATATCCTGTTCCTTCTAGGGAAAGACAACTGTATGTGGATGGTATCTTTGGAACCAAACACTTCCATTTGCAAGGTCCTTTGGGGCATGATGCGTTAAGAAACAAGTAACTTTTAATATGAAATTGCAACTCAGGTTTTTCGAGTCCTGCTGTTGGTGATGCTTTTGGTGCACTGTCAGCAACTGCTCACGAGAGGGAGCTCAGAGAAAGCTTCAAGTATTCCTGCAGTCAAAACAAAACAAAACAAAAAAATCCTAATATATCTCCCTATATTTTATGAACTCTGCTCTTTCCAAACATTTACATTCCCTGACTTTAAGCCTTCATGTCAAAAATTCAGTTTCATCTTCCAGTATTTTTTCTGTATCTAGAAAATCGGCTATGTTCTCTGGAATACTTAACCAAATTTTATAATTGCTCTCTTTTAGGTCTAGGCAACCCAGATGATTTCTTATATTCTAATCATGTTACGAATTTCCAAAATGGAAAGGTTTTCTATAAATAACCTTTCAAAGAGTGGATTAATGATGACAATAACTGTAAAGGAATTTTCTCCCCTTTCTTTAACAGGAAGTGGTTTTGATCTTGAAATTATCTGCTGCTTCCTGATTTAAAACAGGTACTCATTCTTATTTTCTCTGTAGAAAATTAAATACATCACTATATCTTTTGCTATAGTCATATTAGCACTTTAGAATTTAATTGCTAGCAATTGCAGCCTCTTTGCATTTTCACTATCTTTACTAATAATAAAATACACGTGCCATTAAAGTAGCTTTTCTAAAGAAATATTTCCATTTATTCATGTGTATTAATCTTTCTTTCCTTCTCATTCTGACTGATGTGTTCACACCAGAGAATGTTTTTAACATTTTAACACAGAAAGAATTTGTTTGATTATGTGAGGTAACTTTGTTTATGTTCAGCTTATGCATTTTTAGTGCCTTAAGAAAAGAAGATATTCATTGAACTTCTTTTTTAGTATGGCTTATTTAAGGTCCTGTTTAATGCTTAATAGAAAAAAAAAATCATATCTTGCTATTTAAGAAGGTTGATTGGAAGGAATATATGCAGGTATGTTAATTGTGGAACAGAGTATATTGCTTGTGAATTCCTGATCTAATAGTTACTAAACAATTTGGCCAACATTCTTCTCTCCTCTGCTAAGTGTCTTTATCTGGCTGGTTTATACCTACTTGTTTTCAGGTAATGGTTTACTTGCAAGGAGAAAACAAGCTTTAGGACTTGTGGAGGCTATTTCTAAGCATACACAGAACTTAACAATAAAAGCAGATTTTCAGATATTGAAAGAATACTCATTAAATCTATTTCATCAGTTATGTGTAGAAATCAGGATGAATTATCTGATACAAAATGGTCATCTTATGAAATGTTGAATTTATTAAATGTTTTGAAATTATGTTCCATGAAAGAGAGACGTTTATTTAAAGTAGCTTTAGTACCATTTGATTTTAAAATAAATGCAACAAAAAAAAAATCTTTCTAAAATCTTTTAGACTTGTGAAGCACTGAAGATGGGTAAAGATTTTGGGAAAATATTTTTAAAAGATTTTGTAATAAAAACATTGAATGAGTATTACTTTGTAGGCTTTCTATGATTATACAGTTTTGTTTTTTTTTTTCTGAGATGGTACAGCGATTAACTTATTACAAATATATTAATAATGATGTACTTAAATACATCAGTAAAGCAACAGTTGGCATTGTACAATAAATACATTAATAACAGGGGATCTAAATTCTTTCCCACTTCTATTTTTTCCTCCCCATTCAAAAAAAATGGTGTTAGGAGCTCTTTAGGTGTGTTTTAGGTTTTACTGTGAACTCTTAGTTCTGATTTTCCTTCCTCATCGTAGGAAGGTCTTTCCCTGTAAGTAGGAAAGCAAAAAACAGGTAGTACTATATAGTGGTTCTGGACTGTGACTGCATCATAATGTTATTATTGCAAATAATGGATTACAGGAGGATTTTTTTCTGGTCTCTTGCAAATTTGTGTATTGCAAATACACTCAACATTTCAAGGTTGTAATAGTTTGTTTTTAAACCCTTTATATTAAAGGATTTTATTTAGTAAATCTTTGGGGTAAATCATGGTGAGAAGAGGCTGATGTAAGTTATAATTGCATCTGGGACAGTGGCAGACTGTTTTTTTGCCCTTTTTAATGGAGAAAGTCTTACTAAAGCAACGGGTTTTTATTTTCTGATTACGTTCAGGTCTCACATGCTACATGTTTGATGTGGGTAGATGGGACAATTTTCCTCCTTTTTCTGTTCCTCTTCTGTCTTGAGCTAATTTATTTTGAGAGAATGGGGTTGGCCTGCGACTTCAAAACCTGCCTGGATATGAGCTGTATTAGTTTGTGTGTATCATGTAGAAGAAAATAAAAAACTAATAAGGTGGGATTGGACTTTTTCTGTTATTTCCTCCCTCCACTGTTTATTGCTATACACAGAAGACAGGATTGTGGAGAGAAATCAGAAGTGCAGTTATTTCAGAAATAAGCTGCTGTATCTGTAATCGGTGATGATGCTAATGCAGTGTTTAAAACAAGTAATTGGAACTGGGTAGGAGCCAAAAAGCTCAAACTAATGAACTTCCGTAAGGTAACTGATGAACTGACAAAATATTCAGAGGCTGACTGTGTGTGCATGAGTCAAGCTCAGACTCATCAGCACAGAACCTAGGAAGAGAAGCTGCAATCTACTTTTCTCTCTTTTGTTTTAATGAATTGTGTGGCATATATTTTGGATTAGTGTAGGTCATAGCTCAGAAAACACCTTGACGTTAGATGAATAAGCTGCAGAGATGCCTTTCTTGGTTCTGTGTGTAAGAAATGTATTTTAAAAGGACATGAATTTGGGCAAGTAACAGATAATTCACATATACAGATTGATTTGCTCTGATTAAATATTAGAAAGAAATGAAGGGAATGTTGTGTGTCATTTATCAAATGAAAACCATGAGATGGGAAAGTAATACTGGGATCCCTGGTGTGATGTGTCTGTTAAGCTGTAAGAGCCTGCCTGAGCTGTCCAAGTAAGTGAAATGCTCGACTTGAGTCTTGAGTCATGTATAAGTTCAGGTCTGTAGCTTCAGTCTTCAGTGCAGAGTATTAGCACTCCAATGTCTTTGAAGATCTAGACCTGTCATTTTTAGCGATGAGAATTAGGTGTCTACGTACCTTTCAGTGTCTGAGTCTCATACTGTATGACTGCCTCCTAATATCAGGTATTTACCAGGTTCTGAAGTGTTGCAGCCCTTCAGCCAGGACAGTGCTCCATTGACCTTGTTCAGAGTTTCTCTTAAACAGGGCAGATATTGAGCTTGCAGACATCCTGGCTGTTTGATCCCAGATTTTCTTTGTCTCTTAGCTTAATCTTCATCATCACATATTCTTATGCCACTAGAAAATCTCATTGGTTTAGAAAAAAATCATAACTGAAAGGATCATATGAGTCATCACCAATTATAAATAGAAATTAATTGCGTTGGGAAAATGCTCTTGGTTCAGGATTAATACAGTAGTTAATGTGTTTTGTAAGTATAGCTGTCCTTTCTCCACCCAAACAAGATGTTAGCTAACATTTTCTACATTTTCCCAGTGTAATCATGACTGCATGCTTTAAAACAGTCTTACTAAGGTATACTGTTCTCTGTTTAATTAATCTGGCAGCAGTTTGGACTCATTAATAGAAGAAAAAAAGAAACACTGTGTGGGACAAAATTATCTGATTGTGGATCCCGTGTTGTTCTTCATCTGTTGTGTGACATTATCCAAGTCACTTAGCTTACAGTTTCTGTTTTAAATTAGAGATGCATTTCTTCTTTTTACATTAAAAAAAATGTATATTCTTAAGTAATTCCTGATATAGCAAACCTACTACAACAAGTGATGAGCTGTTTTCATTAATATTTTCAGTTCCCAAGTTCAGTTCTCCAGGACTGATGACCATTAATGATTGTGTTTCAGCTCAAATGCTTCCTGGGAAATGTGTTTTGAAGCTTTGATCCAATATTCATAGGCTATGTATCTGAGCTTATTTTCCCATGTGGGCAAATACTTTCACAGTTGTCTGAGGTGCAGGTCTTGGCCTTACATTGCACTAGGACAATGGTGAATCTCTGAAAACTTGGGACCAGGCATCTGAGATGAGAATGCACAGTTCAATATACAATGCTTCATGGAATAAACAGAACAGCTGGTGACCGAGCGAACCCTTTAGACTGAAACATTTGGGGAAAGTTTGTGTTGTGATAGGAGAACTGTTCTCTATCCTGCGATGTCTGTCCTGCTAGTGCTCTTTGTCCTATGTTCAGTCTTTTGGGAGTCTGCTGATCAGTGGTTCAGAGTGGTTTTTTTCCCATATCCAGTTGAAAACGACTGCATGCTTTGCCATTCTCCCCCAAATCGATGGACCATAAAATGCTTATAGTTTTTCAGACCCGTTTTCCACTCTGTCTGTCTTTCATACACATATAGTCTGGGTAACTGGAGTACTTAGCTTTGCAGCAGATTAAAGATTTAGTCTGCTTCCTTCCTGATTCTTCTGAAGTCCCTTCCTCTCCTTTTTTTTTTTTTTTTCCCTACAATTCTTTTAATTTTCCCCTGTTAACTCATGTGGTGTGAAAAAAAAGACAAGCCTAGAGCTTGGATCTAAAGCTTAGGGAGATCAGCTAAGATGACCGATACTGATTTTGGTATTTGAGGATGTTCAAAAAGGCAGGGTGAGGGAAGGAATTTTACTTTCCACAGTAAATACTACACCAGAACACTGGAAAAGAGTTCAGCTTTGTATTAGTGTATAGATTTGCCATTAAATCATTAAGAGGGTCATTAGACTGATTCAAATTCAGTGTCAGATTTTCCAGATGGGCTTTCTTGGTATTAGTGACGCTAGTGTATTCAGAGTGAATTGCAGGAAGAGTGTCAAACAACTGTCAGGATAGCTGCTGCTGAAACCTCTGCTTGGCTCAACTTGGAATTTATTGTCATTTAGTGAAAATATTGGTGAGAACATAACCTTTTGTAATGTTCAATGTTTTATTGGCTATAAAAGATAAAATATAGAGTAAAGGGAGGTAAAATAGTATTTTGTTAGGTCAGGAGCTAGATTTATGCTTCTACTTACTGATAGTATAATCAGTGGGTCATAAAGATCAGACCGCCTGCCTCCTCTCTCTTCCTTTTTTTTATGTGTGTATTCAACAATCCCTTCTTTGTGATAGTTAGGCCCATGGGAGCTTACCAAAACACCAGGCCCCTTTTGTCCAAGGGTATTAAATTAGCTGTTTAGATCAAGAAGAATGTAGTGGATGCTTCTGTTTCAGACATTAAGCAGTTGGGATAGGACTAAATAGACTAGGATGCTTGACATGTGCAAATGGAGCACTTGCTCACAAGGGACACTCAGCTGCGTTGTGAGCTAATTCAGCACACAAAAACTAGGCATTAAATAGATTGTGCATTAACATTTGTTGGGGAGTAATAAGCAAAGAGATCTCAACTCTTCAGCTTAAACGGAGTGATAGTGCATGTTTCACACTCCTTCACGATATATCTAGTGTGCTCTCATTCAAGTAGATTAATAGTGGAAATAGCGTTTGAAGGCTTCTCTGAAAAATGGCAACACATTGAGTTTTTTTATTAGATTGATAATCCCTATGCTGTGATGAAATTGATCAGTCTTAGAGGAAGCAAAGACTGAGTGGCACCATGAGGGAATTCTCTTTGGTAAAGCAGGATGCTGTGGCAGAGGAGTGTGAGGGCAGCATCTTTGTCACTGTGTAATTGTCCAGTAGAGGTACAGATAATTTCATATCCTATGGAAATGACAGAGGGCTGGTTTCTTTGGTTTTTTTCCCCATAAGTAGCAGACTGAGGTGGGCTTGCAGCTGTGAGTTACTGTAAAAACTCTGGTAATTCCATTAGTGTCTTTTGGAAGGGGATGATCAAGATACATGATGTATTGTTGGATTAAGACTTCATTCCAACTTGTCCCATTAAACCAACCTTCTCAGAGGGTAGAATTAATTCCAAAGATTTATTCCAAATAACTTAATCTGGTAAAGCCTGCAAGAAAATGCTAGTCTCAGTAACGCCTAGTGTAGACAGTGCATGGTATCAGTGCTATGCATTTAGTTTTGTTAATTATATGAAGTTTGCAAGAACCATGAACCTGCTTTTCCTCTTGAAACAAGGGGTTCGATTTTGCTTCTGATCACTTTTCCCCTCTTCCTTTTTCTATTTAGCCCCTTCTTTCTACCCTTCAGTGGGAAAAACAATAAAAACCCCTCTCTTTTTCCCCCTACAAAACGCCTAGTGTTGTGCAATTCAAAATATGAAGGGAGAAAACCTGGAACATGTGTGTCATTCTTTCCATATGTATACGGTAGTGCACTCTTACATTTCTAGGAATGCAGAAAGAGATTTTTCATTCAAGTCTTATACTCCTGCTTACCTGCACTGAAATAATCCCTTCAAGGAAAAACAGCTGAAATCCTTGCAGTAGCAGGGTGATACTGGTTATGCACCTTTCACTAAATCCTTTATGCTCCGAAGGACAGTCTAGCTGAGTTCTCAGCCGTTAGTGTGGACACTGACACAGATTGAGGATCACACTTGATCTGGGCTGTGAAATGTGACTGTTCTTCAGGTCTTTCCTTTAAAATCAAGGAATGCCCTGCATGCATAGCTCACAAGACTGGCAGTATGGGGAAAATATATGAGGAAGTGTACTTTACACATTTCTGTTCTGGCTTTTATCCCAAGAGATCCCAGAGAGCTTCAATAACTACTGTGGAACCTGCCTTTAGTGAAGAGGAGTGACAAGCCTCAATTGTTTCAGCACATTTCCATGAGGGTTTTTTCCGCTCATACAGTGATTCATTTTTCTGTCTCTGATGTCAAGGTGGGGGGAAGATAGCTGTGTTTGGGGAGGTTTATATCTTTGCAAATCTGCTGGTATCCCCATGAGACAGAAGTAAAGGATTTTTTTGTCTGTAGCTTCAGGATAGTAGCACACAAGAAGCACGCTCACTGTGGCTGTGCTGTACTGAAAGGACTTTATCTCTGCAAAACTTCCTTACTTCTGCAGGGGTGATGTGACCTGCTAGTGCTCTTAGAGTGAAGTTCATTTGCTCCTGGTGTAGTGAATTGTCTTTGATAGTTCATGCACACATACACTCTGCTGAAATTCAGTCGTCAGCATAGTGGAACAAAGCACCCTGTGCATCATAGTGGAAGGGGGAAAAAGAAGTTCTCTTTATACATGTGGTTTGATGGGGCAGGCGACCTAAATGGCCATCTCTCCCTGTCACTGACTGCCACCTGTCTGCTTGCTTCTAAATAAAATATAAAAGAGATTTCTCTCTAATAGTCTTCCTAGGTCAGGTCAATTATGGGTTTCCCTGCAGCATTAACTCCTTGGCTTGTGGAGCGCCTTGACTCTAATCTACTCAGAAACTGAACTGGTTAAATGACAAGTTGGCTCACAGAAAAGAAAAGTGATCTTAGAACTGAACCAGCCAAGTGCTGCTCTGTTTGGCTCTCAACACTTCCAGTTGCTGCTAAGGAGCACAAGATCCTTTTTAAAGCCCAGTTCTACTAATTAAATATGACACTTTTATTAAATATGTAATACCACCCAATTGTCAAGTACATACAATGTACAGCAAGGACAGCTGAGCAGTACTGCTTCGCTGCAGGCAGGGATTTGCAAAGTCTGCAAAAAAATCCTGCAAGGAATGGTGACGGTCTGCATTGCAATACACTAACTCCTGCAGAAGTGTACTGTACTTTTCGTCTTCCTTCATTGTACCTACGTGAAAGGATCATCTGGAGGGGCAGATGTTGGCCTCACACCAATTCTAAATAATGGATGGTACCAGCATTTGTGTTCTTCTTTTGTGGAGCCAGTTTACGTGTTGTCTTACTGGCTCCTAGAGCCCAAGGAAATATGATTTGGAGCCAACTCTGGTTCCATGGCTCTGGTTTGCCTAGCTCAGGAAAAAGCCAGGGCTGTTTCAGATAGGCCATCTGGCTCTCTTGAATGGGCTTATTAGTAATAGTGGAGGTGGGTCTATTAGCTTGGGACAGGAACTCAGAAACAGATGCTTTGTTTATGTGTAAAATATGGCTTCAAGCCAAAGCGCTAATCATGATTGCCTCTGAAGTGGTTCTAATCATCTGTATGAGACTGCATCGGCTCTTGTGTTGTTTGTACAAGCTGGTAGTTTAGAGGTGTTGTGTACAAGATATTTGTAGTCATAATTTCTCCAAACAGGTTAAGGCAAACATTATAAGAATCAGCATATTAATGTGCTGTGTTTCAAATTAGAATTATAAACACACTTTCCTCATTGGAGGCCTAATCTGCTAGGAAGAAGCCAGATGTTTACTGATGACACTATTATTTAGAAGGACCTATCAAACTAAAACAAATTATTATTGTTTAACTGGAGGAAAGCCTAGTTTTATGTATCAACCTAGTAAAACAGCTCTGTGCTGAGACTGACTGAAGCAGTTTTTGTTCTTCAGGCAGCAGGCCAGACATGAATCCCAGCAGATTTGCAAGGTTCCCCTTCTGGCCTTAGCAAAGCAAAACAAGGTGTGCCTATGTTTTCAATAGCCTTTGTGAAATAAGTGAAAATAGGAAATTAATGGTCCTGGCTTATTTTTACCAGAAAATGATTCTGAGGCTGAGCAACAGACTAAATTACTAATTTCAGTTAGCATTAAAAAAGAGTTAAAAAAGGTAGAAAATTTTGTGACAAATGGAAAATTTAGACACATTCTGTTTAATTATCTTTTTTTTTTTTTCCTGTTTCTAATTTGGATGCATTTCTGAGAAGGGGAAATTGTAACTGGCTAATGCGCATGAATGGTTAAAGTCAAGGTTTTATTCATAAATTCTTTCATGTGTTTTGAAATGGTATTTTGTGATTAAAAAATGTAGACAGTTTCAGGGAGGGTGACTTCATCCATTCTTTTTTTTTTTTTTCCTTTCAAATGTCTGATTCCATACCTGCTTTCCTCACAGAAATTTGAAATAAAGGCAACTATCTGAATCTGTCTCGTGATCTTCAGTAAATTTTTGCTTCAATTAGTCTCTCAATACAGTATATTCTCATCTTGTACAGCTTTGCATCAAAGCAGCTTTGCTTTTTTCTTTCATGAGTCTTTCCTGTTTTGATAAGCTGAAAAACTGACACTGTATGTCGGTTTCCCTGTAACACCAGATTCTAAAGAATCATGTAAGCACATGCTTATAATACTATGCTTTTATATTATCATGAAGTTTACTTTTTTGCTAAAGCGTCTGAGCTTCAGAATATGCTTAAAACTTAACCCAAAATGTTGCTATGCCAAATACAGGTCTTCACTCTGTACAAGGAAAAAAGCAAGGTAATACATGGATTGCCTCATGATCCTAGTCCTCTAAAGGTGCGCTGGAATATTCAAGATAGGTGCCACACTTGTATAATTTATATCATACTGTCTGTGGATACATGAATTGATACCTTTGGTGTGGTCTGGTGGACTTGTAGAACTATCAAAGGAAAACTACCTTTGTTGAATCCTATGTGCATGTGTGTGACTTTGAATTGTCAGTCTACAAAGTGGGGTATTCATAATACTGTGAAATACAGACTCAGAATTCGTTTACTCCGTTGTTTCCTGAATTGATGTTTCCTGAAGCAACTGTATAATAGAGGTACCCAAAATACTACAGTTATTTGCATGTAGAACAGATATAAACAGTGCCTTTGATTTAAAAAAAAAAAAAAAAAAAAAAAAAAAGTGGTAATCTGAAAGCTCTGTTTTAGCTATAGATATTAACAGACTGTGATTTGCAGCTTCTTGGGATGCTAGGTGGCACATAGGAGAAAATACTAAGTATGCAGTGGAACAAAATCTGTCCTCGTCTAGCTCTATCTGTTGTTAATTAAACCTTGTAATCTTTTTTTTTTTTTTTGCTTTTCTCCTTGATTGCGAAAATGTAAAGGTTAGGTAGGTAAAAGCACTCCTATCATCCTTTTGATAGTATTATAGAACTGAGCATTCTCAGTTCTCTCACTGAAATCTTCTTAGAGGTTTGGACTTGCAGGAAAGCGTGATAGCTCTGAGCAAAGCCTGTAACATTGCTCTTAATGTAGCCCTTTTGTGGCTAGACACTGCAGCCCATGATATGTGCAAAAATAACTCATGGTTCAAAAAACACCTCTACCCCCCCAGAGTGTAGAAGCTTAATTGGTAGAAATCCCTGCTGGACCTATCACTCTCCTATCTGTAATCTTACTGGGCATGGTTCTCAAAGCATAGAGACAAAATGAAAAGTTGTTTAATTTCTCTTCTGTGCGTCAGAACTTCCTGAGTGCACATAAGCCCATAAAATAAATAGTCATTCCTTTTTTAATTAGCCAGTTCCTCATTTTTGCAGCTACTGTCTTTGACAAGTGCATCATCGGTTTCCCTTGATTTTCAAACTGAGGATGATGATACAAGGGTATCAAAGTGGGGATCTTTTGCATGCACCAAGAGGCAGCTTTCGTGTTCCTGGCATTGTCTAGACTGTGAGTGCGGTGGTTTGTGTGAGGAGTTTTATTAATAGCTATGTGGAGTTCTCTATGTATTAATGGCTACAGTGAGTTCTCTGTGTATTTGGTTCATAAGGAGTTCAATGACATTTATGTCTCCATAATGAAATGAGGATGTAAAGTATTCCTTTGCTTAGCAATAGCATCAAAGAGAAGATAGTTGAAAAAATTAAAAATATATTTGAGGACTTTATTAAGACTACTTCAAAACTGTGCATTCTTAAATAGCATGTACTATTTAGTTAGATATTTGGTTAGGTGGTGTATCTTTTGTTCAGGAGTGAAGAGAATATCAGGAAGTAACTGTGAGGCCGGATTCAATGGTCCTTCCCAGAGAAAAGCTCCCACTGACTCATGTTCAATAGAGACCACAGAATTTGCCCGAGAAGGAAGGAATTTTACCTTCGTACACTGAAAATATCTAATTAAGGGCCCAAGTGAGTTTTCTCTGAAGTCAGTTGGAGCTACTCATGGAGGGAGCAACCGTTCAGCATAAGTAAAGGTGTCTGGCCCAAAAAACTTTTAACAAATGTTGCACTGTGTTAAAATAATCTGAGAATCAAACACAGAACAAATGTAACATTTCAGTTAATGAGTCTATTATGCCATGTTTCCCTAGGAAACTTGTAATTATAATTAATTACCTCAAATCTGCTGCTAATCCATTTGAGCTTAGAAAAGACATGAATTTTAAAAAAGTTAATTTTCTGCTGCTCTGTTACTGTCTTTGAACATTTGAATATGTGAAATAACATTACAACTGAATGACTTTGATTTTACATGTATCTTCAAATTCTCCTCAAGCTCTCCCAATTCTACATTCAGCTGCTCTTGAGCAAATGCTTGTAAAAATATATTGGGGGCAGGAAGAAATAGGTAGACTGTGTGTTTGCATTAGCTCAAAAATAATACTTTTAATTATCTTTTCAAACTATATTAAACAGTCATAAAGTTCCTGCATTTTTATATTCTAAATTGGCATATGGAAGTGAAAATGGTACCACTTCACCAATTCTTGAACAAGATATTTTTGGACTGAATTTTAGAACCTCGAGTTGTCACATCAGTTTTCTATCCAACTTCTTGCTTGCAGGTCTAGGTGAGATAATGTTTTTAACAGCACTTGACGAAAAAAGGGGTATTATGGCAAACAAATTACTATACCAAATCCAGGATGGGTATAAATCTGTGTGACTGCAGAGCATATTGATTAACATTAGCTGAAAAAATGTCCATTACAGTGTAACAGTGTGACCAATTACTTGACTTGCTTTCATTGAGAAGGGTGGTATTTAGTTTAGGAACTGGTATTTAAAAGGTATAAGAGAATTGACCAATCCTAGCAATTACAAGCTGTACAGGAATAAATCTATTCAATATTGAAAACATAGGGGAAAGAACTGACTGAGATTAGCCTGAATAGAGAGTTATCATAAGATTTAACCTTGTCTGTTGTGTATGCTCTTTTGTAGCTGATGTAGTTAGTGTAGCTTTTTAGCAGCTTTTCAAAAGGATCTTTAATGATTAAGAAGCCATAGTTCCATTTTCATAAAGGCTCTGAAAAAAAGAATAATTAGTATTTCTGAAGGTATACCCTATGACATATAACTGACTGCAATGGTACTCAGCAGCCCCATTTTCAAATAAGAGTTAAATTTTATAGTTGATTGTTTTACATAGTTTCCTGTAGCTGCTGAACTACTGATTGCCTTAATCGCTGCAGGTTGCGCCTGGCCAGGAAGGGCGAAATAATTGTTATTCTCTTCCTTGAAGGACTGGCTGGAAAAGCTGCAACAGTGACACCTGTAGCAAACCAAGGCACATATTGCCAATACACAGTCTTTCAGGACCTATGTTCTCCTGCAGCTTCTTCTCTAGGTCAGATTTCCTGGAAAGGAAGCAATCCACTGATAAAGGTCTGGGCTATAGAATCAACTGTTCTGAAAGTTAACCATAGTAAATGGAAACAAAACCAGTGAGGTTTCATTAATATGTGTATAAACTCTGGTTTGTTTTAATTTATAGTGAGAACTGGGTTACTTGCAACTGAGCCAAATCGCCTCTAAATATTGTCTGTTTTGTGACAGTGTACTTCCAAGAGTATGGCTTGTGGCACTTGCGCAATTTTACCATCTGGCACTATGATCTATTCTTTATCCTAAACGAATGCTAAGTATTTGTGAGGCAAGTGCTATATACATGTGCTCTTTATTTATCTTTTTCCTGCAGAGCAGCCTGACGTGAGATTTGAGTATTCTTGTTGAAGATTCACTGCTGAATTTTTTTTCTCTGCCATTTAAAATGAGTCTTTTAATACCTGGAAAGTCATAATACTTATGAAATGGATGGAGTAAGAATAGAGCTTAGACCTTTCCCGGGTGACCTAAAAGATACTTTCAAGTAATTTCATAGGTTTAAAAAACAGTTATGATAGCGATATGAATTGTAGTTTTGCTGCTCATGGATGCATTATAGGATTGCAAAGTAATACCCTTGTTAGATTGTAGTTTCTGCCTCGCCCTTCAAGTAGTTATAGGAGCTACAGGCCCTGTACTGCACTTGTAGCAACTGCTGTCCTGAAGACAGGAAATAGATTAGGGCAATCCAGTCTGGGCACCCCGGGAGGAATCTCACTTCAGTCACACCGATTCTGTGGAGCTTCTAAGAGAGAACAGGTTAATTTTAGTACTGTATTAATAGTTAATGTGCCACGTGAGAAATGCCATTATGAGAAGAAATGTGGTGTTGTATAAATAGGTGAGGAAAAGCTTGAGCTGGGATAAGTTTCTATGCTGTTCTGCTGTGATTTCTCATCCTCTTGCATGCATGCATGCATCTGACAGCCTTTAACTCTTTGCAACATGCAATGGAAAGGTCAGAGAAGGTAGCTCTGCTGCTTTACTTGCTACCAGCCAATGTGTCACACAGCAAAATTCTCATCTTATGTTGACATTAGTATTTGTGGCAGTACTAATATTTCTCAACGTATAGGAAAGCATGGAAATTGTGTGCCAGGCTATGAATACCCATGACTTTTGTTTTGATGGATCTCTCAGTATTTGGTGGTGGTTTTCTTTCTTTTCTTCAACTTCTGTCCCATGTGGATCACTGATTTTGGGAGGCTCTTAGGGGTTTTGATTGGTTTTGTGTGGGGGTTATTTTTAATACACTCCTTCAGAACTCCTGCTATAGAAAAATACTTGGAAAATGTGGCCTAATACTCTGTTAAACCCCCAAATTAAAAATACAGATAAAAAGCAACAAATGTATTTGTTTTTAAAAAAAAAAGTGAAACTGATTTGGGGATTGGCTCACGTAACTCTACTACTCTGGCTTTTGAATTGTAGTGCATGCCTTGTTCTTCAACAGATCCTGTTTTTTACCACAGTAACCTCTGTTTTCATATTTGATAATTTAATCCAAGTTTGTTGCAGTTATACTGTGGCCTTCAATTTTAATCTGTTTATTTTGTTATTGGTAAAATCTATCCCTGAAAATTTGGGATCACCACCTGTATGCAAAGTTGATATATTAAAATAAAGCTCATATTCTGTTAGTATGTTGCAGAGAGATAGCAATGTATGGTAAGTGACATACTGAAGAAAAATCTAGTGTATCAAATGCAGAGACTGTTTAGTGTGATACTTTTAATTTGGGGTAGTTCCTGAAGGGCAAGAGAGCTGGGCATAATTGCTTCAAATTCTCTGTGTGCATTATTTATGTCTATTTACGTCTGAAAAATAATTGTGTACAGAGAAAGCACAAGGAAGATGGCTTGCCTACCCTCTAGAACTGAAAAAAATCAGGGCACACTGGCTCGTTGTGTTGAACCAAAAGACTAGAACTAAAAGCATAACTGTTCTTATTGGCGAGGTGTTAGCACACTTTATGCTTAAAGTCCTTGTATATATTAGGAAACAAAGTGTATTTGGCCTCTAGAAGCTGATTCTTCCAACTTCCTGTAAGTATTTTGAAAGTGCGATATTCTCCTCTAGATGTAGCAACAGTCCTCAACAACTCACTTGAAACAGTTTTTTAAAATGAATTTTGTACCTATCTAGTACCATTTAACTCAAACCAGAAGCCATTGCCAGTGTGACTAGTATTGTGATTTCATCACCCATGCAGTGTTTGCAGCTGAGCACACCAATATAGTGCACATGGAGGCACGTTCTGTATGTCAAGTAGTCAACACTCGTGAAACCTGCACTTGAACTGCCCCATTTCTAAATCCATGAGAAATGCTGACAGCATGGGTAAAGATATTAAATTCAGATTCCACTTCAGCAAATTTTAATTCTTCACATTCTTTGGAAAATATGTATAAATAAATTAATAAATAAAATAATGGAATATGAATTCTCTAATGTACAATATGGATACGACTAGGTCTGATGGTTTCTATCAAGTGTTTAATTTCTGATGCTACTGATAAATGCTCAGGAAAATTGGTTACATCCAGAACCATTTTTTTTTTAAACCGAACAAATCACAGGTTAAAAGCTTTAGGCTCAGGACTTTGATTTTGAATTGCTGAAACAAATTTTGGCTTTTTATATTACTTTTTGCTAAATACTGTTCTGTAGCATGCTGTCTTATGGTATGGTATAAGAGATATTTTTTGTTTGTCTTTGGGCAGTTGAGTAGTGTTTCAGGTCTAGCTAAGATAGTTGTTGATAATATTCATTAGATCAAGAACCAGTTATGGTACACCGTATCTTTTGTTGAAGTCAAGAAGATTTTTTTAAGAGCTATTCAGAATGGGTAATAGACAAGAATCAGGACCTTAGGGTCTTTGGGCTGTGTATTGTGGAATGAAATTCTGCTATCTTTATTCAGGTTTAATAGCACCTTGATTTGCCAGCTTACTCCTGTGCCATTATAGGTGACAGCTTGTTGCATTAAAAATTGCTTTTGTGAGGATGTATGACAAAATCAAGTCCAAAAGTAGCTCTGTATTAGATTAAAGCAAGTGTGTGTGTGAAAATGGGTCATATGGCAGAAGAAGAAATTAGCAGCTAATTAGCTGATAATTCTTGTTAGTCAATAAAAGTACTGAATGTATACACTGTCTCCATAGCATCGCATATGTCACAGACATATTCTCAATAAAAGGTTAACTTTAACTTAAATATATTTGTATTAATTGTGATCTTCCTGAGAGCATTTCTAAAAGTAATTTCTGTAATCACTATGTTGACATTATGTGATCCGTTAATTCCAGTATTATATATGTAGGAAGACAAGCATTGTGATTAGGGATTGACTGTACTGGAATCTTACCTGCTACCAGTGGCATTTCTCCAGTGTTTCCAAATAGTAGGTATTAACGGTAGAGGCGATGCACAGTGTACCCACCATAGTGGCTTTATATCTCTGTCTTTGGATTATTCTTTTTTTTATCACCAAACTGTAGTTAAGGTACAAGACTGCTGGGAAAGTAACCCACCCTGATTTACAGGCTGGCTACTCCATCGTCCTTGATTCCTGTGTGCAGAGAAGTAGTGTTTTATTAAGATATAGACAGAAATGGCATGGATGCCAATCTGAAGTTCTTGTGCCAAGTTGCTGTCCATGAAGTTTCTTTAATAAGAATACTTGAAAATTCCATTATGTATAAAATGTCTTTTTTTCAAGAAAAAATTCTTGAATGGGAGTTTTTTCCCCTCCACAAAGTTTTGTGATTTTTTTTTTTTTTTTTTTGAGTAGTTACTTGGATCTTTTTCGGAGCTTCCTTATTTTACTTCGCTCCCTGATGTGTTCTTGTGGAAAAAAAAAATCAGACTCCAAATGCCTTCTCTGCCTCGGGTGGCCTTGGATATGCAAATCTGTCTTGAATAGCAGAGGAGTTGATAACTCTGGCCTACAGCTCTCACACAAAGGAGACAGATTTGTCTTCTTTACCCCCCGTTTGTCTCCTCAGGAACTCTGTTCTTGGTTGACAATATAAAGCAAAATGAAGAAAAAAATGAAAAGCCTGCTCTAAGCAAAGTAAGAGAAAGGGGAGCAGGGAAAGAAAAAGCACTCCTTGTGTTTCAACCAAATAAATTGCTTACTGCAATTTTTTGATAGGTGTCTCTCTTACTGTTTTATTCTCATTAGTGGAAACGAGGAGTAAAGTATTTCTGTCAGATTTCCCATATTTCCCCATTATCATTGGATTTGTCACAATATGTCACTTTGCAGAACAAATGCTTCAGAGGGGCCCTGAACCACTATTACTGGAAAAAGGTATGAATTGTGTTGTCTACGATAAACTTGATATGTTAAAGGGCAACACTTCTGTGGAAAGAAAGGTGGCTATAACACTGTCGTCGGAAGGAAAGGTGGCTATTGTAAACATATAAGAAGAAAAAAAAAAAATCTATCATCTTGTTCATCAGAGATGGTTTATCAATGGCAGCCTTTTATTAGTAATTTAGAGTTAGTTTGCTATTTAAAGCTTTAAATGTTCAATTAGTGGGTTAATCCTTGTAGGTTTTTACCCTTCATTTGTTGGTAATTGAGGTATTTGTTTATCTTAATTTTCTTTAAGTATGCGGTTAAAAGAAATGAGTATTAACGCTTTGAATAGCAATTGAAGATCAAAGCTTTTGCAGGGTGGTTTGTCAGAGAAGGTGCTATACTACACATTTCACAGCAATATACCTAGAAACAATTGCTAAGCTGGTTATTGACCAGCTATTGCACACCTTTTATGTGTCACCAGGTAAATGCAGTAGCTAGTAAAAACAGTACTACCAACAGTTGTAAATTACTACTTTTTTTTTTTTTTTTAAAATCTGATTAGGTTTACAGTACAAATGAGAACTGCAATACCATAATTAGAAAACTGTGAAATTGGAAAGGACTGGTGCTTGTCTAACACAAAAACCTCTACAAAAGTTCAGCAGAGGGAATTTTTGATGTAGCAGGAGTGTTAACAGCTGCACTAAATTAGAAGCTGCCTATGGAATCCATAATAAAACAGACAGTGAAGCTTCAAACAGAATTTCCATGACTGAGTATGCCTATGTTCCAGACCCATCTCTGTTTTTTTGCTTTATAACCTTCACTCTTTCCAATTTCCTTTTTCTGAGTTTGTGTTTTAATAAACAATAATGCAATAAAAGAGTTCTCTGATGTTAATGATGTATATGCATTGCTCAACAACAAGGGCTTTTTAAAATTAATTAATAGCTTAGTAGGAAAAGTGAATTAATTGCTGCAGCAGGAGGCCAGTGAATCTGTAGGAGTTTTGGACTTACCCAGAAAATTGATGAATTGTGAGCAGCAGAAATAAAGTTTCATTATGCTGCCCTACATAGGTGCTTCAGATGTGATTCCAGGGAGTGCCCACTGGACAGAATGTACCTCATTTCATTCCAGTAGCTCTTTTGTATCTTAAAAGCAATTCTCTGGGCTTAAAGAAAATGTTCAGAGTGAAGTTTCCATTTTGTATGTGTGTTAGTTCAGTATTTCCTATTTGTGTAGAGACCTTGTCACCAGGGTCTATATGCCATTTTCACAGTCTCTTCCTTTTGGTGCTTGTTTTGGTGTCTTTTGCCAGACTCCTGCCAACTCTCTGTCAGAAGTCTATTGTCTTTGATCCAGGCCAGATGTGGTGAGTGTTATTTTTATTTCTCTAAAACTTATCCCTAGGCACTGCAATTTTCTTTACTTCATTGAAGGCCACCTCCCTTTCTGCTTATCTCATTGGTGTGTACCTGCTCAGCAGAGGCTTGTACATTCCTTATTGATGCATAAATAAGTATGTCATGCACAAATTCCTTTTCCATCCAAAGTTACCGTTCTGAGAGCCTCAACTCAGCTGCTGTCAAATCCACAGCCACTTTTCCACTTGCTGCCTCCTTCTTAAAGTTTCAGGGCATCCTTATATTAAATAATAGAATCAAGCAATCCCAAGAACAGCAACAGGAGCACAGCCCTGCTGCCTATGGAAACCAGTTGCCTGGAAGCCTGTCTGCACTGAAGGATGGAGTATGGTAGAAAGAGCCAAGTCTGTGCCCCAGAGTCAGGAGGAGCAGAGCTGTGAAGGGTGATGCACTGTCACCAAGCAAATGAGGCTCCAAGAAGGATTTCTTGAAAGGCTTGAGATTTCTTCTTGAAAATTTCTTGAAAATTTCTTGAATCTTTTCAAGAAAAAGATTGCTATTCAAAGGTTTGCTGCTGTGACTTCAAACATAGGGAGAACAGCATTGCTCAGAAAAATTGAGGCAAGCAGACAGGAGCTTTAATTGTCTTCAACACGTATTTCACTTGGATTTAATAGGATGTGTATTTTATGTTAGCCGAATGCTAATTTTTTAGATAAACATTTATTGCTGTTTAACAGCTTTGTAATAGATATGTGAGTATCTAACAGAGATGCTTTACATAGCTGTTATTTCTTAATAAATATATTTTAAATAATCAATGAGTACTTAATGTGCAATAACTGTCTTATTAAATCTAAATTGAATGTGTGGTTTAGGAAACTTGGCAGTACTAGGTTAACGGTTGGACTTGATGATCTTAAGGGTCTTTTCCAACCTTGATGATTCTATGATTCTATGATTCTATGATTCTATGAAATGGAGAGCTGGCTCCTCCGGTCACATATATCTGCATGTTTTGCTGCAGATGCTATAAAGCAAAGTTTACCAAAGTGACTTGCCAGGAAATTAATGATTTTCAAAAAAGCTACTTCATTTCCCCACTGAAGCTTTCCATGAGTTTCTTGCTCAGACCTTAGCTACTAATGAGAGTTTAAATGTTCTAGGTAGTCAGATGCAAAGAAGTGCTACTGTCTTGGTAGAATGGGAAATTCGAATGTGATGATTAATGGGCACTCTTGCAAAAATGTTGCTGCTTTGCTGTAATGTTGAAGGCAGGTAATAACTCCTGAACTCCTGACAGGTGGGACAGGGAGCTCATGAGGAGAAAAGTTAAGTATTTTTTTGGGGGGGTGAGGTGGGGAGGAGGAGTTTGCTTATGTGATTCTTCCTTCCCTCCCCACCCCCCATTTCTTTAAAGTATAGTGTTTTTACAGGGAAGGCTGTGTACCAAGGAGAGAGATTGAGCAAGATTTGTTTATGGAAATATTTGAGCACAAGGTCATTGTGATAGTGTTACTTTAAATTTGTAGTCATACTAGGTGTGTTGTCAAACATAGTGAATAAAGCCATAAGCTGCAGATGAGTTTGATTCACAAGCTCTAGAACTTCCCTGAAAAGACAGACTGAAGCTCCCATAAAGACTTCCTAGGGTGCATGAACTTCCCGTGTGTGCCTTTAGTGAGCTGAAAACTTTTTTTTTTTTTTTTCCTGTCTTCAAGCTTGAGAGAGAGTGGAGACCAAGCAGCTGGGATGGGTATGAATCTAACACTGAAAAACAATTAAATAGGAATGGCTATCTATTCAAATACAAACTACCTGGAAAAGCAGCTGACTCTATTCAACAAAGGCAGTTCCTGCTTTCACTTGGATAGTGCCTTATTAAGGACCCTCCTGATAAAAGCAGTGGAAACTTGTAAAAGGGCAAAAGATTTGTAAGTTTCATTCATAAATGGAAATTGGGCTTGTGGATCCTTCTAGGGAAAAGCAACCTAGGGTAAAGGGTCACTTGCAGGTAATTCTTTTTTCTAAAGATTTATTATTTCTTATGTTTAAAAACTTTGGCAAGGATGAGGTGCTTACATCTACCACAAATCTCCTAAAAAGCTCATTTGTAAACCAAAAGCTCATGACTAAGATTTTGTGAAGGGCTGTTGTGAGCTACGGAGGGAGCCTAAAGACTCCAGTTGGGAGAGCTGGGCTGCAAGTTCATACTGCACTACAGTAGGGTGCCTCAGAACGCAAAAAGAGGTTTTTTTTAGTACTCTCATCTCTGTCTGGGCTGCAGAGACTTAAAAGAGTGAATAGATTCAGGTAGCAGTGTGGTGAATGGCTAGTGGACTAGCGAGGTATGCTATAAAATCAATGTGCAGTATGCTAGAATGGCTAGAAAGGTAAGGCTGACTTGTTCCAAGATATATGACTATTTTGGTTAATTATTCCTCTCTGACTGTATTGTGCCTATCTTCTTGTTCTGTACCATCTCCCTATTAATTCTGGTTTCATAATTAGGTTGCTGCCTATTCTTATATGTTCAGATTAAAGCTCTCATGTAGTGTAGTATCATTCTTGACCTTTTAAATGACCTCTTTTAACAATTTGGCAGTGAATGAGTAAACAGTAATGAGTTTACTGTGCTGCTTTCCTTGCGCTCAACTTCATCTGATGCACTGTGGCATAGTGAAGAAGGCCAATTATTTTTGAAATCATGCTAATTAGTACAAAGGCCATGCCCTCATGGCTAGTGAGCTGAGTCAGGTATTGTTCCTCATCTCCCTCATCACTCCATGCACTGCCCTCTTGCTAGGGATGTGAGATATGTATCATGAATACTGGGCTAAACATGTTCCTGGTAGAATTACACCGAGGTCATCGCAGTGGCAGTCGAGATAAATGTGTCCTGTTATGTTTCCAGATGACAAAGATATACGAATAAAATTGAGCAGAGGTAACTCTTCTGGAGGACAGTGACATTGTAAATACATGCATGTCACCGAGTAATGACACAGCTGTTTAGCTGGCTAGAGGAAGGTCCGTAACTCCTGCAGGAACTGGTATGTCAGACCCTTGTAATTCAAGAAAAACTGTTCAAAAGATACAACTGGGAATTTTGGAATGGGTCATTTTGATCCTTGAACAGAAATGGTTTCATTTGGAAAACATATAATTGAGATGCTTCACCAGTTTCTAAGCTCTATGGACTTCTCAGTACTTAAGTTGTTCCTGCAGTCATGTCTGGTTTAGACCAGGTTAGCATGGTTGTGATAGAAAAAGTATCATCTCATTGAAAATGGATTGCTAATTTTTATCTTCCATTGTATGTAGGGGAGTCAACAGGGAGAATTGAAAGGCTGAAATTAGATAGCTGTAACATTTCAAAGGCACAAATCTTTCAAATATATTGGAGATAAAGCCAGTTTGTTTCTGACACGTTTGCAAACAACGAATTAAGTGAACCAGGTTTCAACAGAAGGTTCTGTTTGACCTTTCTGCAATGCTGGCTTATGTATCCTGATAGACTATACGCCCTCTGCGGGTAAACCACCCACAGTAGCATCCTTCTTGTGTGATTTATGGTAAATATAAGCAGCACAACGCTGGTGTAAAGGCAAAACTGCTCAGTTCCAGAGACAGTACTCTGACTTTCCTGTCATCTGAGGTGGGATAACCTGAGCTATAAGGGTAACAGAAAACCTAGTCTAGGCTGAGGTAGTCTGAAATTTTACCCATCACTTCTACTTCTAACAAAACACACGCAAGAGTATGCGTGTGTGTTGGCAAAATCAGTTGAGATAGGCCTTGCCCATTTCCTTTCATAGCATAGAGGAATCCTTCACAAAAAGGAAAATGTCTGCAGTTGCACTAAGAAAGTGGGTCTTTTGTTGCCGCTGTTGAGAAGGACTATTCCAGTCTCTCCAGAAAGACTGTTCTAGTCTACAGAAGTTGTTATGGGTAGTGTGACTTTATTAATAAAAAAATGTTTTTTTCAGTCTGTCTAGAATTGTATAGAGAGCCTACACAGTTGCTACAAGTTTTAACTCAGCTTAATTTGTCACTGCTATCTATCTGTTATATTGACTTATAAAGCTCAGACGCTTTTCTAAGCAATGTGTAAACTGGTTGGTGGTAACTTGTATGTTCTGCCACACCTGCTGGGATGACATGTCTGTACATAGATCAATTACTTTCGATTGTCTGTAAGTATAGCCTGTCTTTACTGAGAGAGGTAGCTGGTCTTCAATGCTTTGAAGGAAATAGATGCATCAGTTGTGTCCCTATTGCCTTTTGTGTAAGATTGTGGTTACCTTGTATGCTGAACTAGCTATGCTAGTCCTGTGTCACTGCTTTTTAAAGGGTTGTCTTGTGCATGTGTGATTTAAGAAAAAAAAAATGCTAGTAGAGTAGTAGATTTGCCACTGTAACAGGTGTTTTAAAATGTTACCGCTTAATATATTTTTTTCTTCTGCTTCATTGTTTCCATGTTGTTCACACTTTAAATACAGTTTCGAAGGTCTCTTGAAAGTGTTATCCTGCTAATATAAAAATAGTTTGTTCCCAGTGTCCATGACTATTCCAGTCTATGAAAGTGAGATGACAGAAAGTCCATTTTTATTAAAGATAGAATAAAATAAATTTTGTTCCCTTTCATTATTTACAGGTACACTTTCCATAGCAGTTGCAGATAGAGAGGTTGGACAAGTGTAGTCCACTGGACTCACTTTCAAGGGACACGTCGTCTCAGATGTTGATGACTTGTGGCTCTGCTACCCAGAGTCTGTCAGCAGTTCTGATGTATGCATGTTGGCAGCTTGTGACTTCTGAACCCTGGAACTGTTCTGTCATGGAAGTAAATACCAATAAAGGAACTCTGGGGAGAGGATCCCATGCCAGTTCCTCTGATTTAGAAAGTTCATCCCAGCGTCTTGCTCAAACTCTGTATTGGATGATTCTGTACTTTGTTATTCCTGCCTCAAAATGTCCCTGTAGCTTTCTTGAGATACAGTTACTTGAGATTTGTTACTATTGCTTCCTGCCTTAAGCAACTTGTATGCAGTCAAACAGCTTCATGATTCTTCTCAGGAGGTAGCAGCTTATAAGATTCCTGTATCTCTTTTGAATAGACAGGCCTCTCAAAATGTAAGGCAAGGCTGTAGTGTTAGTCAGCCTCAAGAAAGGACGAGTGAAGGGGCTTATCTTTCTGCAGCTAGCTGGCTGCTTGGACTAGCATGGACTCCTTCCTCTCATTTTCCTTCCTGCCCACTCGCTTGTCCTGGGCATGTGACCCCTACCCTTTCGAGCAGTCAGTCATAATGTAACAGAGTGACAAAGAAGGCCTTGTTTTCTTTTAGTCCCCTATATGATTAAGAAAAATCTATGACAGTCTAGCCCCAAGCCCCTATTGTTTGTCAAGTGCCCAGAGGTGCATCAAAGCTCTACAGCAGGCAAATCCAGCTCATGGTCCTATTGTAAGCCGAGTTTCCTGCTTGTGTGAAGGCATGTCCCACATTTATGTGTGTTTTAAATACCAATAAAAGCCCCGAAGTGAAACAGTAAGCCGGAATTGTTTGCTGGGTCAGTCTTATCCCTTGTTCTAGATTCCTCCTGAGTTGAAGTTCAATGACCTAGAAGTTATATTGCTCACAACCTCTCATCATTCCAGCTCCAAAATGTGATTTAAGTTTTGTGGTGTATATTATACCTTGATGCAGCAGTCAGGAGATAAAACAGATGCTTCTTAGGACATGCTGAAATGTAAATGAACAGGAGTATGGGGGGGGATCTAAGTTCTTGCCTCTTTAAATTTTTATTATTTCCCATCCAAGCTTACTGTTTTTGTTTAATCTTGCCATTCCTTTTCTTCTTCATTGTGTGCTCTTGTTCTTAGGGATATGCAAACTTTATTAGTCAGCTCAGCTTTCAAGCTCTGTGCGCTTTTGTGTTTGAGAATTGGGAATCAGGTACTTTTACAGTTAGCCTAAGGGGAGAGCTGGGCAGGAGGAGCCTTTATGAATAATCAGGGTTGACATCTCCAACGTTGTTCCTTCATTATAAATATTGTTAAAGGAGCTGTGACCACCATGGGCTCAAACAGAACAGAGCATGGAGGGGAAGAAAAAGACAGCCTTTGATATCCGCTCTTTACTAGTTATCACTCCACTGATGACACTGGCATTGACAGGTCTCTTAGATTTGGCTGCCTTTTTTTGGAAAGTTTTTCTTCTATTAGCATAATTATTCTGTCTGTTGAAGGCTGAGTTCATTGTACAAATTGTGAAGGCTGGGAACACTAGTTAATGTTGGTGCTTGTAAATTTTCTTAAATGTTGTATGCCAAATAGATGGGTAGAGCATTCTGATTGCATCAACTGTTTTTGGCTGCCTTCCTTAACTGAATTTACTGAACACCCCTACCATTAATGAATCGTGCGCTCTCTAGGAGAGGTATAATCTAAATGATTGTTTTGCTTCCCTCTTGCAAGTATACTTTTTTCCCACTAATATGGAAGTATGCAACACTGTTTAAATAGAACCTTGCTCTAAGCTTTATTCTCTTTTTAATTTAATTGTGTAGGAAGACAGTTGCTCAAACCTGGACTTTTTGAGTGTTTTTCCTCTTTTATGGAACTAAAATGTATTTCTGCTATCACAATCAAGCTCTCTACTGTATTAAATATTACTGAGAGGGAAAATTCTGTTTAGTGGAATGATTAGTTCTCCAAAGGGTTAGCACGGCTTCATGGGACATGTAGCATAAATTTTCTGTTCATAAAATACTTTGAAGTTTTAATGGGTATAAAAGTTAAAAATACAATCAGATTATATATTCAGAATGATCTTGCTTTTGGAATATAATACAAAATGTTTGCTAGTATGAGCATAGTAATTGCTTTGTCAGATTCCTTCATTCTGGCACATATATTTTCCTTTCTTAAATCATGGACAGCTGGAATGCTTGTTGTAGTATTTGAAGTGCCCTGGGCACTCGTGCAGAAGAGTTTTTCTGCTCTATTCACAGATCCTCATCTGGCCTGGGTGTCTTCTTGGAAAAATGTCTGAAAAATTACTTCCATAGATGAACTGAGAATTTTGCTCTGTGCTCAGCATTGCTGCCAGAGCACGAGAAGACGAGACGGAGAATGCTGAGAAAAGACCATGTTTTTCAACTCAGCTGGGGAGGAGGTGAGAGGAGATAGAGATGCTGAGATGGCCTCCAGCACTTTTTTAATCAGAATACCCTTCCAGATAGCAATATATGTATCTTGGGGGGCAGGAGGGGATGGGAAGAAAGTACACTGCCTCCTAGCCTAATATGTCATCAGTCAGTAAATCAGTATGACAATTACAGAGAAAATGGTTCATATTTTGCAGCATGTGGTTTATAGGCTTGTTGGAGTCTATGGATTTACCTCTAAATAGGCTCAAAAGGTAACCAAGAGAATCAAGTCTATCATGAGAAAGCTTAAATCTTCTTTATAAGGATCTGTTCTTACTCTGAAAAATGTTTTGGGATCTACATATTGGAAAAGAATATGTGTGCCCTTTACTTGTACACAAGTGAAGGTGAAAGTGCATTTGCTTTGCATCCTGATTCAGCACTTTCTACATATGGGGAAAATCCTTAGGCCTGGTCGCAGGGATGATGGGGCATTATGCACTGCTTGCTTGGGATGAAGTTTGTTGGCAACTTTCTGCAGAATTTTCTTTCTTCCTTCAACATTTTTATAGCAATTTTTTTCAATTGGCAGCTAAAACTGAACAAAGAATACTGAGTTTAAACTAAATTATAGAAAACGTATGTTAGATATTACAGTGAGAGCATGTGTAACTGTGACAACATGTGGGAAAGGAATGGGATATCTAAGTAGGCTGGAAAAGAACAACTGCTGGAGAATACTTAGAGTAGCCTGGGTAGAAATCTGTTATCACTTATAACAGATAATTACCTCTTTCTGTGACATGGGGAACAGATAACGTGGCTCTGCAATCTTTCTCATCTGAAAGTAATATAAAATGGCATAGAACCTTCACTGGAAATCATCAACAGTTCCATGTGCTTACATTTCTTTAGTTTTTAACTGTACTCTTGGAAATGACTGCAGATAGCTCACGACTTATTCATAAACACACACATGTATTCTGGGGTAAATGGGTACAGCTCCATTAAAGTATTGCACCCCATACCTTCATGTCAAGTAAGATTTTGGACCCTAAGCACTGGAATCCTACAACCATAGAATTGTTTAGGTTGGAAAAGACCTTTAAGATCATCAAGTCCAACCGTTAACCTAGCACTGCCAAGTCCACCATTAAACTGTGTCCCTAAGCACCACGTCTACCTGTCCTTTAAATCCCTCCAGGGATGGAGACTCAAACGCTTCCCTGGGCAGCCTCTTCCAGTGCCTGACTACTCTTTCAGTGAAGAAGTTTTTTCTAATATCCAACCTAAACTTCCCCTGGCACAGCTTGAGGCCATTTCTTCTTGTCCTGTCGCTTGTAACCTGGGAGAAGAGACCGACCCCCACCTCGCTACAACCTCCTTTCAGGTAGTTGTAGGGAGCAATAAGGTCTCTCCTCAGCCTCTTCTTCTCCAAACTAAACAACCCCAGCTCCCTCAGTTGCTCCTTGTAAGACTTGTGCTCTAGACCCTAGCGCTAGCTAGTGTAGTGTACAATGTTGTAAATGTCATTAAACAAGTCTGACCATGAGAAGTGCAAAATGAACTACATTTTTTTTTTTTTTTAAGACTCTTGGCACATATTGAAAAGTATTTTTGCATTAAGGAAAATGGAACATCTGTTTGGGCTTTTGTTTTGCCTGTCATTGAGATGTTAAGTGTGATGAAATCCCATGAACTCTATTCAAACGGTAAATGCTATGACTTTGTACAAGTTAGACTGGATGAATTTTCTCTTTTATCCTTGTCTTGCAATGCAATATAGAGCCAAGCTCATATGACACAATTCTATGCTGGCTTTGTATTGATGAGAATGTAAAAACAAGAGAAAATATAATAGGGAGCAAAACTGTAAGTCAAGCAAATTTACTAAATAAATCTGGAGAATCTGGATAGCTGTGTGAACCTGTAAAATGCATATATATATATATATATATATGTACAGACAGATTTCTCCCAGAATGGTGTGTATGCAATTTTAACAGTGTTACTGACCTTGTTGGTTTTTGAGATACTGTCCAAAATCCAAATGTCACACTTTCAAGTTTTCATTTCCATTTTTCCTTAGCCTGCCACAAACAATCTGATGTTCAGTAACTCTTTGCAGCTCCTTTATTTATTTTTATTGATGTTGGATTCTGTCCTGCATATTCATGCAAGGAAGCACTTTATTTTACTAATTTGAAGGCATCTAGTACATTCTTAATTAAGTATACATGGTAGAAAGTATTATGCATGTTTTTATTAACTTTTTATGTAAAAGTGCTTTTGAATTGATCAGTAGCTCTGCTTTTATGATACTCTGTGGGAAGAACTAGTATGCATTTGCTTTTAATAAAAATGATTCAGTTAGGTAAATACAATTATTTTACCAGATTATGGACAATTGTAATACATACTCTTTGTTCCTTTTAAATGGGTAAAAATCAAAACTGTGGTGTTTTGTACAGAGGAGTAATGACAGTCTCACAAAGAGAGAGGTATTTGCTTTTCTTCTAGTAAATCACTGAAGGTGGCAGGCCCCAGTTTAGATGTGTTTAAAGCTTGTTACACGGTGTTTGCTTTCTGTAGGTCCTGAGTTTTTGCTTGAAAAACAATCTGAACATGGATGAGGAGCTGGAAGTGGAATTTTATTTGGTTTGGGTTTTTTTAATCTTTATCAAACTGTTTGTTTATCTGTTGCATGATTCTGAATGTAACTATTGTCTTTTTTCTCTTGATGGGGTTGGAGGAGAGACAAAACCCACTTATGACATGGCAATTCTTTTTGTATGAGAAAACAATTATAGAGCTGGGATCTTAAAGCGACTTTAGTAGCTCTTATATAATTATTTATATCCTCTATATTCTCAGTTTTGAAGTTACAGACAACCTCCCCCCTGAATTTTACAATTATTTTTTATTTATGAGACCAAGTGGTTGGATATCTTCGTAATTTCTTTTCTTATTGTCTGAAGATAAATGGATGTAAATGTAGGAGCTTGGATTTGCTAAAAGATAGGGAGTTATTTGGAGTTTTAGGGTTTGTTTTGAGCTATTTGGAGCAAGAGTATATGCAAGGTAATGTTCCTTGAAATTTTAGTTTTTCAAGTGCTAGTTTGTCTTGTGCTCTTTACAGGGAAAGTCTCTGGTATGATTTATGAGGGACTTATGGGTTGGATTTTCACCTATGTTTGCCTGTTCATTAATTAGTATACTTGCACCTGTGAATCTTAGGAGACTAGTATCATGTTAAATGGGTAAGGGGAAATTCTTTCCCCTGCTCCAGAATTTTAAAAATACTACTGTTGCTTTATGAACTGGGATTTCTGGCTTGTATTTTCTAATGTCAGTATATTATTTGCTGTGCTACGGGTGTATAAAAACAGTGCCAAACATAGGTGTTTTGCCTTGCTTGTCTGGTTTTCTTTCCTGGCTTGAAGAGTTTGCCTTATCCTCATTTATAAAACAGGGAGCTGTGACTAAGGGACTAGTTATATCGTAGCTTGATAAACCTTTGTAAAGCAACGTGCTGTTGCGAGTAATGGCCTCCATTCATTATTAGCCCAGTTGATTTTCATTTACACTTGGCTCTAACAATTAGCTTGAGCAGGTGTGAAGGTGATGGAGGGCCAGGGACGCACAGAGGTCAGCCACTGCTCTGTGTGATAAATTAACCATTATTATCTGCAGTGAAAGTGGCTCTTTACGCTTGTCAGCAGCAAACAAAGGGACAACATATCTCATATAAAGTGGAATCAGGGCCACTACTGCAAATGTGATGTGTCTGTAATTTTGTCTGGTAAATAAAGGCAAATCCTTCTGAAGTGTCACACCTGTGCGTTTCACTTCAAGGAGGTAAATCTATCCTATCTTAGAGATGTGTATATATATATAAATTTATGGATATTGAGTCTTAAAGCTGTAGTAATTGGCATTTTATATTAATACATTCTAACCTGCATTAGAAACTAACCAGAAAACTATTAGTTAAGGATTGGAAACATGGCAATTTTCAGCAGACTGTAATAAGGAAATTATTTGAGACTACTGACTTTTAAATTCTTGTGTTACTACTTTAAAAACACCCATGATTTGTCTGCATTGCATTGGCTTTCCTCTAACATTTACCTATGTTTATCCTTCAAATGAACTGTAATCTTCCCCAAATCTAAAAGATATCCCCTTCTAAAATGTGTGAAATATCAAAGTGGATCATGTATAGTACCTCTCTCAACCCTGCTATGGAATACTGATGGGTCGCAGACTCAACAGTTCTGCTTGGGCTTGGACAACTGCAAGTGTAGTACTGCTGCTCTACTATTATGAACTATTTGGTCAACTGAACTGCCAATCTTTTACTTGCCATTAATAAGTTATAAAGGATCTGCAGGCCTTGACCCTGTTTGAAACTGAGAGAAAGTATAAAAAGGAGAATGTGGACACTTTCCTTCCCAATAAAAGTACGGAGTACAGTGGACTTGAATGCTTAAATTGTCTGTTCTACCCAGCT
Source organism: Platalea leucorodia (assembly GCF_965183815.1). Taxonomy (NCBI): domain Eukaryota; kingdom Metazoa; phylum Chordata; class Aves; order Pelecaniformes; family Threskiornithidae; genus Platalea; species Platalea leucorodia. The sequence goes on from NC_138831.1 coordinate 33,420,832, forward strand.
CCCCCCTGTCCCCCTCATTTGTTCTGTGCTTGGAAGGAAAGGTCTTACAGGATGAATGCACAAAGTTATGTTTTCATTCTTTGGCTAGCAAAGTAGTCCACCAATTTACAATGTTTAAAGTATGTGAACTCCCTCCACAAACACACAGTCTGTTTTACAAATCAATAGGAAGAATATACAGATTTTTTGTTACTTTAAGTTGTAACTACTGTAGTCTTTATAAAGTATTTTCAAAGGAGCTCAAGGCTTTGTTTCAATGTTAGCTTTGATTATCTGTGATGAGAGCAAACATTTCCTCATTTAGTTTGGTGGACAAAAGAGTTGCACCATAGCACTCCTCCTAGCATTTGTATTCGTTGCTCACAGTATCTGCATTGTTAGCTTAAGCAGCAGCCCATAAGCTTGATCCCGGTGGGCCATAATGGTTTAGTTTGAAGTGGCATTTAATTTGCTATTGAGACTCTTTTGTTTATGTCTAGAGTGGTAGTGGGTTTTCTTGAAAAGCCTTTGTTTCCAAACGTGGAATACTTGCACAACTCATTTGCAGAATATTTATTTTCCGAAGCACCACTGACATGGAATCCAAATACTCTAGCTGACCTAGCAGTCAAATGGCTGCTTGAGCTAATCATCTTCTTTGTCAGAAAGTTAAAGAATTAGTAACCAATCTTATGGAAACTTGAACTGAAATCAAGAAAAACATACTGGAGTATGAGCAGGAAGTTCTGTCATTAACCTTCCATTGTACTTCTTAGGCAGGAACTTCTGAGGCTGCCTATGCTGCCTGCTGTCTGTGGAATGGAATCTGCAAACATACCTTCTCTAGTAAGGTAAGGCCTTTCCAATGGCAATGGTTTCTTTTGTGCTATGGTTTTGCTATATATGTGATAATTTCTCAGCCTTACCTGGGTGTAGTTAGGGATTCCTGCATAACCCTCAAAATAGCGGTATAACTTCCTTATAAGCAATCAGTTGTCCATCTATTGCCACATAGAGGTTACATTGCTGAACGAAGGGTAATGCTCTCCCTGTAGGAAGCAGAATGCTGTCTGTTTAGAGCTGCTGCTTATCAGAGCATGAGTGAAAGGAGGAGAGGAAAAAAAGATTCAGACATTTCGTTATTTTTAAGAAAGCAATATGTTTATAATAAAAAGCAAAGCTCTTGCAACTAAGTGGCAGCAGTTTAGCATTGCACAGAATCTTGTTAGAAGTAAAGTATATGTTTAATCATTTGATTTGTTAAAAGGGAGGGTTGAACTCATGGGAATAAATATAATACACATGGGTTTAATTACCATGAATGGGTAGGCAAAAACAAAGTATGCGGAACAGTACATTTACTCTTCACACATGTCTGTATATACATATATAATTAGAGTTGGGCAGAAAATGCATTTTTTCCTGCCACCCACACTTATCTTGGTTTTTTTTTATCAAAATAAATATTTTGATAGAAAAGCATGCACCAACTCTACCATATATAGCAACTGCTTGTCATGGACAAAGATAAAAAAATCTTTCAAGTTAAACTCAAAGCAAAGAAAGCTAATTTTACTCATTAGAAATACATAATAACCTAATTGGGAAGAACATAGAAAGGAACACAAACATTTGCTGCATCTGTATGGTAGAGAAATAAACATACTTTAGAGAAATATATCTCTTGAGTTTCACTTGGTGGCTTATAGCACATCTTCAACACACAGGGATCAGTGAGATACAAAGGTACTTTTCAGTAATTCATTCAAGGCTGTGTTGTAAATCAGTGTCAGGGTGGACAATACTTTTGGGCATCTACTCTTACAGATGCTAGAAAGCAGTTGTCCCATGTGTTATGTATCCTGTAAAAGGTGGTGTGTTTTTTCTTTATTTGAACAACTCACGAAGATTAAATAAAAGCATAATTTTTGTCTGAGATGTAAATGAACAGGAATGGTGCTGCACAAATTAGGGAAGTTAACAAATGTACTTTCCAATTCCCTTGGAAATGGAAACAAACAAAAAGTGTTGTGTGGTAGGAAGTTAGATGTGTTTGCTCTCTTGAGAGGATGTTCAGATAGCAAAAGGTCAATAAAAAACTGTTAAAATGTACTTGTCTCTTTGATCTGTATTTATAAGAACCATTTTTTCAGTTAGCACACACAGGTTCAATGAATTAAACCAGCCTGCTAAAGCTGAAGATTTATCCTCTTTCCAATATCTTTGCACAGGGAAGCATTAGTTTAGGAAGTTTATGATTTGGAGAAGATATATAAGTTAGACTGGGCATGACGCCAAATTTGGTCTGCTGCAGATTCATCACAAGCTGAGAATGTAAAGAGTGTACAGATTGCTAATTCTCAGTGATGTGCAAGCATCTAGAAGTTCAGCTCAGGTACCATTCCTGTAGCTTGAAGTAATTTCTCTGTACTCTGGTCCCTAGTCAGAAGATCCTGTGGTGTGGTTTGTTGATTGTTTGGTTTTTTTGTTTTTTTTTTTTCTCCTGCTGAAGAAAAGTAAGTAGTACAAAACCAATTGCGAAGAAAAAGGATTGGGTCAGGTGGGTTGGTTTGTTTGCTTTGTTTGTTCTAACTTGTCATGCTGAAGTGAATTTCACTGAGTGAGTTTTATTCAATCTGAAATTTCAGAAGTTACTTAGTCTAGTTAACATCACAGGACAAAAGTTTCCTTCTAAAACAATTCCCGATATGATCTGGAATACATTTTCACATGAAGAACCTTCTCTGCACTTAAAGCTGTATGTGTGAAGCAGGCAACTGTACATGTAAACATAGAGTACTTTGCTGGAGGAGGCAGACATTGATGATGAGGTCATTCATCTCTCTTAATATTCAGAATCTGTCTTCAAATCCGGGACCTTTTAGCATGTTATCTCCAATCAATCAAAAGAACAAATTTTTTTATTTTGAGTCACCAAAACCTTCACATGCTTGCTTGGAGTCAGTGAAACTTTAAGACATAAGTGTAAACTTTAGCATAAATTCAAGTCTTATGTTGAAACCCTGCAGGGGTGCACATACACAATGCCAGTCAGTAAAACATCGCAAAATTTTGCCAGATGGCTCCCAGAGTTGACCAATTGTGTGTGTTTCATGGTTTTGTTTTTTTTTTTTTTTTTAATGGATGTATGTGATTTAAGATGTTTAAATTTATTTTCTGTGAAGTTTATGTAGTGCATTAAAAATGTTAAAAGCTACTGTATAGTATTAAGAAGCAAGTTGTATTTGTTCAATTAAAAAAAACCAAACAAGCTTCCCCCTCCCCCTCAAACCTTGAATGAGCTAATTATGTAATGCTGGTGTAAAGTAATACTTTTGACTGTTGGCATTTTTAAAACTGGCACAAAAAGGTGTCATGTGTTCTTTCCTCAGCACTAGAGAATGAAAGTGCAAAAGTACAAATGCTATAGGTGAAATCTAGCCTCCCTTGAAGCTGGTGCAAGTTCTGCCCTAGAAAGTATAAAGAATAAATTTTAACTTGTTTTGAAACATAAACAAGAAAAGGAAATACATATGGACTCTGATAGTTTTAGTTATTCTGAAACCATCTGTTAAAGAAATGGTGCAGCATTTAAAGTACTCAGAGGCTTTATTGCTCTGAGGAGAGCAAATTAAAATTTTTCTGAAATTATCGGATTTGATAATTATCATATGTGCTGAATTCATAATTAGTTTTTTTAATATGGTTTTGGGGTTTTTTCCCTTCTTTTTCCATATTTATGTAAGTTTTAGGGTAATTAATCATGTCTCCCTTTCAGGAATTTATTAAGGCAAATGTGTAGCTTTAAGTACATGAACAGCATCAGCTGGTGATTACCTGTGTCTGTCAAGTCAGCTGCATGCTGAAATTCCATAGTGGATTGCACCATTGCAGTGATGTAAAGGAAATCGAAATCCCTTCGTTTCCTTTTCTTTGGGTATCTAAATATTCTAGTTAAAGGCCTGGTGCTTGAAAGTTTTTAGCAATTGTTCTTAAAGATGCAAACTGCTTTTAAATTGCTTCAATGGTTTATGCACTCTCTTATTATATATAGCCATTATACATTTATATTTATACACTGCAAATTGTTATATATGCTCTGTGTATGAACTATGTATAGTTTTACTGATGCTTTTAGGCCAAATTGAGGTTGCAAAGCTGCATCTCTGAAAGCTTATTTTTAAAGTGAGTTTTTTTCATTTTTCTCACTTAAGCGACATTCTATTGCTGCAAAGTAAAAATTCTATTGCTGTAAAGTAATTGTATGAGTGAGTGCCCCTGTTTAAGTGAACAGTTTATGGTTACTATATTAAAGCGAACGTTTCAACTTGGCTAACACAACCACTGAATAAACACATATTGATATTATAGAACAAAATAATATATTAGTGCATTGCTCATTTGTGCTCTGATAGTCACCCTGATACTATTAGTCATGCGGGGAGTGACAAACACAATTACACTCGAGTGCTAATAGAGTGGAAGGGCAAAACTGCCTGACCTCGGCATCCTGGGTCGATTTAAATGTTTGATGTCTCATTGAATTAGTATCACAGTGTGAAAGACAAAGCTCAAACTAATGGAAATGAGCCTGGACATGCAATACTGCTGATTGGGCTGACATAATTAGAATAATATTCTTCACACAGCTAATAACAAGCAGAAGAAATAAATAACCAAGAGATAACTTAATGACTGCATGCTAAAATGCTCCTTTGAATATGCTAAGGTTAGCATTTTCTATTTACTTACAGAGCACTGGGGGAATTTTTTTCTCTATGTAATCATTAGCTGTGGTGATCAGCTCCATACTGGTCACTAAGGCCATATGAAACTATGCAGGTTGACCTAACTTTCCCTCCCCCGCCCCCCCCAACATCATTATTTAACCCTCAGGGCATTGTTACAAATATCAGCCTCTCTAGAAGACCTGCCCAATCCCTCACAAAAAGAGAAGGAAAAAAAAAACCGCTGACACATGATGGATTCATAAATATGTACCCTTGTATCTTCTTATACGCATGCCCTTGAACTCTGAGGTACAGGCTCATGAAGTATAAGTAAGCGTACAGGGCATTTGAAGAATGTATATTTCCGTGGGCATGAAGTGGGATTTTGACGTGTTTGATACAAAATACAGGACAATTTTTAGAATGCTTTCTACAGTAGCTTATCTTAAAATTTATCTTTGGCAATCTCTTATGTACCTTCTCAGTTTGAGGTGAGGTGATGTGGACACAGACTTAGGAAGATGTAGGTGAGACAGGAACATGCAGAAAACCACTTGGCATTACTCATCAGTTCCATCTAGACCTCTTTCTTCATCAGTTGTTCTTGATGATGATACATGCACCAGAAATCCAGTCCAACAAAGCACACTTGCTTAACTTCAGGTGTACAAGTCATTGCCATCAGTGGAACTAGTCACATGTGCAACCATAAGCATGTACTTTCAGGATTTTGTAGGAGATAAATAGACTTTTGATTCTTTACCAGGACCTATGGAAATCAAAGCCAAAGGAATTTACTGCCTAGGTATCAAGGAGTGTGAATCTAAGACCCAGATAAAAAATTCATTCAATGGATTGAATTGATGAAAAACTGTTTTATTTTCCTTCCTACTTACAAAAGTTCACAACTTTAGTTTCAAGATTTTTCTGATGTGAATAATTCCTTGGACTAAAAATTGAGAAAGCAACAGCTTCCTGGAAAGGCTGAGGATTGTTTTCAACTAAAATTAGTGGTGTGTCTTTGGAAGGTATCAGCAAACAAAATACTTTTACCGTATTAAGCTTAAAGTTAACTGTGTCTTAGAATTTGCTAAGAGATGTCTTTTGGGCCAAGTCTTCAAGAGAGCAGATCCTCATTAGGTTTCAGTCAAGTCAGGAAGTTTTGTAGCGTCTTTGAAAGCTGGTGCAGGAAAATTCCATTTCTTAATGCAGGATCTGGCAGTGAACTTCACTGTGCTTCTGGAGCTATGGCCTCATTCACAAGAGGATATCACTGCAGCAAGAAATTGCTAATAAAATCTGTTTCATTTAAATTGCGCTTGTTAGTGATAAATAAAACTTTCCAGTCTTAAAACAGCTAAGACAATGTACATGGGTTTTTTTATGCCCGGTTGGCCCATAAATTTATTTAATGACAAGCCTTCTATCATGAATGCACTGAAGTGGAAACCATAGTCTTAAATGAGTAAGATGTTGCGTGTTGCAAACTTGCAGGTAGAAGAGTCCCAACAGAGCATTTTAGCTTTGACCAGTGAGAGGCAGTGAAATGCTGTTCATCTGTTACGTTCGTAAGCTGACCTACATCTGTTACTTCTTTTCAAATAATAGTAATAAAAAGAAGGCCCAGCATTTTCAGCAAATCACATTATTTCACTTCATTAAGGGTTAAGGGTTTTATGTCAGTCTATTACCAATTCAGGCTGAGGTAGCACTGCTGAGCCAGCATATGCCACAGAATCAAGGGCTGGTACAGAGGTGGATCTCTCCTCTACTGTCAGCACAATTGCCCTCAATACTGTGGGGGTCTGTTCAGATCAGGGCTTAGGAAAGGGCTTGGTGTTTATGTTGCAAACCAGAGCCACTAGTATGCACAGTTGGCATGCAGGCAGTAAGAAATACATAACTGATTCCCCAAATTTATGATTCTCTGAGTAAGTGACCCAAAATGGTGCCCTCCTCATCCAAAAACCTCTGCCTTCTGAATGCTATTGGATCATTTACCTTTGTCAGCACTTCAGACCCTGTGGAACTGCCAATGTTGACTTTGTGCTTGCCTGCTCTGGGCTGTTTCCACATCCTTATGGAAGAAGTCCTGGCTCCCTTTAGTAACAAATTCAGTATCATGTAAAAGGAGCAGGAATAACTCTCTTCCTCCATAACATGGAGAAGACAGAAGCAATAAATATAATAAGCTAATTCCTATTTATTGCCTGTGATTATGCAGAGACAGTACCTGTGGGTAGCTCCTCTTTTTCCTTGATCCTCCTCTTTTGCTGAGAATCCTAAACCAGTGAGATTGGGACAACAGGTTGACTCTTGAGGCAGTTTGAATTTAAAGGTGAGAGATTATTTTCTCTCTTTATTAAGCTCATCTGAATTTATGCTGCTGAGCCACTACAACCCCTCCACTCGATCCCTTTATATAACCTTCCAGAGCTTCTGTGCAGAATGGCTGCTTTAAAATAGGAAAGAGAGATTACAGTGGCCACTAAAAAAGTAGATATACAAGCAGACAAAAGATGCTCTTGTTTTTGCAGGGAGCTTTCTTTAAGCAAATCCTTTGGCTTTTGCTCAGCCTAGATACACATTTTTGGTAATTTAACTGAACATTTTGAGGTTGGAGTCTGAGGCCTGTGAGTACTTACTGCAATAGAGCTGATATTAACAAAAGCTTGAGTGATTCTGGTAGTTGAGCCTAACAGAACAGGAATTCCTTCCCCCCAAGTGGTTTCAAAGCTGAACATATTGAGTAACTTGCAGCAGTTTCTTAATGTTAACCAGTGGGGGAAATGTGTTTTTTCATTCACGTGGTTTTGTGCTTTTTCTGTGTTCATCATGTTGATGGTATTCTTCTTTTCAGTGGCAGACCTATTTTCCCAGTACATGTAAGTGGTTCTGTTAGTATGCCTATGTTCTCAGCTAGTAAAAAAAAAAGTGTCAGCGTGGAAAATATTTATTATTTTGTTTAGTTTTATGCTAAGTAAGAATTTAAGTATAAAGAATAACTATGGGATTAGTTAAACCTTTCTTTAGAAGGACTCCTCTAACAAGTTAAGCTTAATTTAGTTAAAAATAAAACTGCTCTTTGGCTCTTTGCTTTTGGCTCTTTGTGTCATTATCCGATGCTTTGCATGCTGAAGGGTCATTTTTATATGGTGGAAAAAAGATAGAAAAATGTCACTGTGCTTGTTTTTGTTCTCATCCACAACCAGTCAGCTTTTTCTGTGTTCTAATTTTCTACAACATTCTTCTCCTGTGATCTTAAAAGATCTGAATCAAGGCTATCAAGGTAAACTAAAATCTTTTTATTAAATTTAAGGTCTTTTGTATTTGAACCAGAATGTTCCTAGGAAGCAAATGTACATATCAGTTGGTCCCTTATTAAGGAACAAACAAACAAACAAACAAACAAAAAAGTAAGGGTGTTTTCTAGTAATTCTGGGTGCTCCTAGGCTAGTTAATGCCCTGAACTAGGAGGTCTGTTTCCTTCCAGAATTTGTTAGTTGGATATTGTTATATTCTATTCTCTTTTTCTTTTTTTTTTTTTCCCCCCTCCAGTGGCCTTAGTCTTGATGATGTCTTGTGACAGTCAGTTCCACACACTAGTACTGCATATTTTCAAAGCGGTAGTTCTATATTGAAAGAGGATTGCTTCACTCACAATACTGTGCATCCGTTTTGAACAGCAAAGCCAAATATTGTCAGGACCGGTATCACAGGTGTTATTTACTAATAACACTTAAGCTGGCATTTGAGGTAGGGCACTTGGGGTGTTGTTACGCAAAAAACAATGACAACCTTTCTGGACCACAGAACTGTAGCCTTTGCACTTCATTCAGAAAAGACAGAAACTTGAATAATAATTTGAAATAAAGTCCTTTGTGTATTCAACTCTCCTGGTACAAACCTTTCACTAGCAAGGAATGTACTGAAAGTGGTGGTATTCCAGTACTAGTTGAACAAAAACAGCCTTTGGCAATCTGAGCTAATAAGAATGAAGAATACTTGCAGACAAAAAAACCAAGATTTTTTTTGTTTTGTTTTGAGCAAATGTAGAAATACCACATGTAGGTGCAGACTTGATTTACTTTCATGCCATTTGACGATCTGATAATTTTTACAAAGCTATACTTAAAATGGTGTTTCATGCAAAGTTCACTTTTTTTCCTTGTTTAAAAAACACTACATCTTTAATTTGCAAGGTTGTGTATTAATTTTGCTGAGAGCACCGTTTATTTCCCTTTCCTTCTACTTTATTTAAAGGCAGTTGTTGACAACTCTCAGGCGTGTCAAACTCTCACCGCTAATAATTGCTTAAGGATCCCTAACTTGTATAAATGTTGGTTCCAGCTAAAAACCCTGTGCAATAGCCCTGTTTGAGGGAAGGGAGGAAAAAAAAAAAAGGAAAGAAGGGGTGGGGAAAAAAGGGAAAAAAACCTGAGAACTTCTTCTGATGAATTTTTGATTTTCCTTCTTAACAAAGAAATGTCTGTGATTCAAAGAAATAGCTTAAAGTGATATTATAAAATAGAATATGGAGTGCACTGTTCTGAATGACTCTTTGCTTTTAATGTGAGGCTGAAAAATTGTCAGTGCCTTTTTTGATTAGATGAGATTTTTTTTTTTGTTCTTGATCTAAGAATTGAGGAGAAAAACATGCTACTTGCATTTGAATATGGTATGAGCTAGATGTAATGTGTTGAAGATAAAGCAATACCAGTACTGCCTCAAGGCGGCACCTGTATCTGTGGGTCAATGCCATTTCTCTTTAGATCGCTGCTGAGCCCCTCTCTTGGCTGCTGCTTTATTAGGCCTAATTAGGCAGGCTGTCACTTTTATTGGTGATGGAAAAGGAAGATAAGTAGATTACTTGTGTCATCTATCTCTATCCGGACGTGTCTAAAAAGTCTAAAGTGATTGCTGTGGGCCACAAATATATTTCACAAGAGGGAGAAAAAGAAAAAAAAAACTCAGAAATGTATTAAACCTCTAGAAATGACTTACCTTTGGCACTACTGTGTGTAATTTCAAACCCACAGAGAAAAGAGTTACAGTACATACGTAAAGTCCTTTTGTTCAGAGGGAGAAGGTTGTCTGTAATGGTTTTTGTGATATCAAAAAAAAAAAAAAAGCTGTTTTCTACTTAAAATTCTAGTAGTGGTTATATATTTTTTTTAAAGTTAATCCAAGTTATAATAAGAGTGCAGCATCTGTGGCTGGTGGTGTGGGCTATTTTGATGACAGGCTTGTTGACGTGTTCCTCTGGTAGGCTTACTGTTTGGATTGTCGCTCAGGGCGTCTCCAGTTTATGCAGCATGTGTATATTTTTAATGATTGTTTATTGGAATAATTAATTATTTTCTAAATAAAGTATCAGATATCTTATTAAATAAATTAATTATCGACAACTAATATTATCAACAGCCAATCAGCACTTGCAATTCTTTAATTTCTGAGACATCTTCTGCTTTGGAAGATGATATTCCCCAGAATGTTCCTCAACAGAAAGAGCTTATTAGCTATCCCATTGTGGTGGGAAAATGAAACTACCTCTGTATGGACTCTTATGAAAATGAAATATGGTCTTCATTTAAGGGTGTTGGCAGGGTCAGATACTAATCCTCATGAAACTTTAAGCTCAAGGATAAAACAAAGTAGGTTTTATGTTTTTTATAATCTAAGCTACCAAATCACAACCAGGCAGGTGATAAAATGCTTTTAGAAATCTTGATTTTTTTCTTTCAGGTATGTGCTCTTACTTCAGCTGTTGGTGCATGCAGTCACGTGTGATACAAATATTGATCTTTCAAAATCTGATTGTAGCCACAGCACAAGTAGCAGAGTGTTAGCATAGGCACCTGTAGTGAATATGCCAAAGAAGTCTGTGTGGAGATTCTTAAAATCTAATGGGCTAGTGTCTTTGACTATTAGCTAGAAGAATAAATTTATAGGTATCAGTAAAACTACTTGTAGACTTAAAATCAAACTCAGTCACATCACAAGGGCAAGAGGAAAAGTTTTTCTTGGCGAGGTTTTTTACTAGAGGTACATTAAGGAGCAGTAGGGCTGATGTTCACTAATAACAACTGACTGACTCACTAGGGCCCTATTCAGCATTCCTTACCCAGGAATGCTCCTGTAGGCTTGAACAATATATTTTCAATAGACTTTTTTGTGTGTAATGAGTTCTGCGTAAGGTCTTTAGATTCTGACTGCTGCACCAATGGCATCTTTATTGAAGATTCTTCTTTCCACAGGCAGCCAGCCATTCTATTTGCTTGGAAGCTTCAAAACTTCTCATTCGTTATTCAATTCAGGCTGTTTAGGGTTTATTTTCTTTGCCTTAAAGACCCTTCTTCACAGATGTTGCCTAATTGTGTCCATACATATTGAGATAGCTGGAAGTACAGTCTCATGGAAATCCACCATTAGGACATGCAATTTCATAGCCTGCTGTAGGAGCCTTTTTGTGCAAGCAGGATTTTTTTGAGCCGCATGGTGCTAGAAAAAAATCTAAATACAGGACAGAGAGGGACCTCGTGCCAGGAACTTTCAAATGAGTTTGCCTTGAAGAACTTGCAGATCATTATTAAGCTGAAGAAATTCAGAAATTTGATAATAGTACATAATTCAACCTTTTAATATTAGTCTTCAGGGTTTTTTCCTGCCTACTACTGTAAGCTATAACTTTTACTCAATACTCGGTTCTTGATTATTTATCTTAATTACAGTATCTACTCAGACTGGGAGTCTTTCAGGCTCAAGATTTGAGGTGTCAAGGTGTCTGAATTACTAAGGAAATATTTTGTTGTGTGATAAGTGTTTGTTTTCTAAAGTTCAAAGGTTGAAACTACTTTCCTCCATAATACGCCGCAGTCAACCTTCGTGTATAAAAAAAGTGTGTCTAGTTATCTATATCGTAGAAATTCCCATTTGGAAACTGAGTGCTGCTATTGGTCAGGGGCTCAACAGCAGCCTCGCAGGAGGTGAACCTTGTCAGGAACTTGGTGCAACTTTTGAGGAGCCCAGTGAATTGCCTGAGAAACAAAACCTTTTACTGTAGAGCAGTGCTGTAGTCTGGCTCCAGTTCATTTATTCAGAATGGGTAACTGTGTTTACAGCTACATTCTCTCTGATTGAACCTTAGTAAACACTGGAGGAGTCACTTTGCAGTGGGCTTTGCCAAGAGCAGCATCATCCATCCTTCCTGCTTGGCTGGATACTGCTCACAGCCTGGGGTTGTGGCACACCTTTCCTGAACTGTGGCTTGTGTTCTAACTCTTGTTTCTGATTGTGGATATGTCTTCTGGTTTTAAACCTCAGCTTTAAGCATGGGGCAGCACTATCCATGCCTACCTATTTATAAGCATACTTACCCAAGAACAATAACAGAATAGACCTACTGATTCCAGCAATTCATCACATGGAGAACCATACCTCAGCCTACCAAACGTGGCTGATTGGGCATTTTCATCCAGTGTTTGCTAGAAGGTCACAGGTGGGGAAAACTGAGTCCTAAACTCAGCAAGTGTGATAGTTATTTGCCGTCTCTATGTCTCCTAGCAGGAAAGGACCAATGTGTGATCTGCTCTGTTAGATGTTTGATTCTGTAAGTTTCCCCTAATAAGTTAAGAAAAGCCAGTCTCAATATAGACATTTTTACCATCACATTGTTTTCTGGGTGTCTCCATGTTTTGTAGCTTCTTGCTGACATTCAAGGCTTTAGTACTACAGCAGACATAGTATATCTGAGTGATAAAAATGGAGTTCCTAAAAAGGTTCTTCATCTTTTTAATGGTTTTGAAATATTTAGGAAAAAAAATTACCAGCTACAATGCAATTTTGTGCTTTCAATATTAACATAGCTGATTCCATGATTTCCTCACAGCATCTGAAGTTCACTGGCTTTTGGCTCATCCAGCTTAAGCTACTCTATAAAATCAGAAACTAGATCCCTCATTTGAAAGATACAGTACAACTGTGTCCTTGCTTATGGGAAGGGGAAAAAAGACCTTTGCTTTTCCTCTTTTCCTTCTTCCCCAGAAACATACAAACTCTCTCTATGTCTGTTCTCATGCAATGTAATACCTATGAATAACTTAAATTCTTGTATTTCTAATTCACTTGATCAGAAAAAGCCCAGGAGAAAAGATGGCATCCTGATTTCAAAACTACATAATTTCCAATGTGCTTCCTAGTCAGTTAGGGCTTGCATATTGATATGACCCCAGGTTCATATGATCACATGCTGCTGCAGAAAAGGACCTGTATATTGATCAGTGGAAGAATTAATCAGTTATATCTTGTACAAACTTTTTCCCTTTTGTGTTTGCATTCAGGCAGGGAATACATGTGAGTTTGTTTTGTATTGTGCGGTTTTGTATTGTGCGTTTATCTAGGCAAGATTGACCCTATAATTATTGCAACCTCTTAAATTAATAAATGTAGCCCAGTTAGGCTCCCGTAACTCAAAAGCACTGGACTAGCTAGTTGAATCCAATTCACTTTTAAGGGATATTCAAGATTCAAAGAGAGTCTTGATTTCAAAAGATAGCTTGCTTTTCTCTAATCATGTTTGTTCCTTCTCTTCAGGCATCGAACCAATTAGACACCAAGAAGCACAGCCTAAAAAGCCAAAGTTCAGTCCACAAGATTCTTACAGAGCTAGTTGAGATCAGTTTTAAAGACTTTAAATTTTTCAATTAAAAGCATCATGTTTATCCTTTTCCTATTTCTGTGTTTGCTATAAAGCCAGAGCCAAACTCTCTGCCAGCTACACTGGGTTTTGGTGGAATAGTTATCTTCCATATTTATTTCTGATTACTTCATTTTTGTCTTTTGATATTAATGTGCCTTTTTTCTTTTATTTCAAACTGATGACAGCTGTGTTGGTAATGTAGGGATATTTGTGAGCAGAGTCAGGTGACAAAGATGGTTTAGGAATTTCCTGCATTTTGCCTAGCACTTTCTTACACAGCACTTTGACACGTCTTCAGCTTTGCAAGGCCATCTGGCAAAGTCCAAGCACAGACTCCAATGCATAGGTAGACCTCTAGTGTGGCAACACCATGAAGGGCAATGTTTAGTCCTCGTTGCATTAATGTTTTTCCTTGTTTCTATCAAATCTCATTAGCATTAGTTTTTGCTTTTAGAACATAAAAAGCCAGTACTAAAGTGCAGAAATATTATTCTGTGTTAATGACTTCTATATCCAATTAGTGAAGATCATTATTGCGATATGTTAGGACTTGCATTGCACACAAGAGACAACAAACAAGATTTCCAGGAAGCAGCTTTATAAATAGCTTTTCTGTAGCATTTTTTTACTATATCAAGTCCTTTGGTCTGTCATTTTGCCATACAGCAGACTGAGTTGAATGGCACTAGTGACAAGCATTTTTCACAGGGTGAAGATTTTATCTGAGTCAGAATAGAGTGCAGGAAGTACCAGCTTTCCCTGCTACCTATCTAGGTTTCTTGTAGGATGACAGTATTTCAGTTTTGTGGCAGAAACAATTCACATTTCATTGCAGGTGATAGAACCTGTTTGTTAAGCACATTTTAAGAAGAGATACTGTATTTTAATAGACATTTAGTAGCTGGCTATCAACAGTCTATGCTCCCTGCCTGGGGACAGCATGCAAGGTTTATTAAATATTAAGAAGCTGTTCATTACTTTATGGAACTATGACAACAGAACATCTGCATATTTAGAAAACAGTAAGTTAATATTCTTTAGAATAGCTGCTTCAGTTAGGGAAAAGGACTAATGTTTGTCTGGCTAAAGATGCATAAAAATGTGGTGTCTTCTTTGAAGTTTGCTCTTTGCTCCTGCTACTTGAGAATGTTGAAGTTAACCTACGCTGCTTAATTTAGAACACAAATGAAAGCACTGTCTCTTTCTAGAGAATGCAGAAAATCAGGCATCTTGGATAAACACTGGTTTTGCAATGTCTTTAAAAATCCCAATAATGTAAAAAAGTCCATAGAGGTATAATCTTTAGAAGTTTGTCTGTCACCAGTAATTTGGAGAGGTGACATTTATCCCTGTATGTGGCATACAGAGGCTATTCAAATTCCATTGCAAATCTCAAGGAAAAGATTCGAGGACATGGTTTAGTGGTGGACTTGGCAGTGCTAGGTTAACGGTTGGACTCGATGATCTTAAGGGTCTTTTCCAACCTTAACGATTCTATGATTAGGTCTTTGCGAAGAGACTGTACCTTATTGACAAAAAGTCCACAGACGTTTTGAAGAACTTCCTTCACTTCAACCAGAGTTTGAGGCAAGGTGAAAGCTCTTGGTATATGGCCTGTGTGAATAACAGAGAGGCTCTTCAACACTGACGAAGCCAATTACATATTGTGAGTATTTGTACCCACTCTTGCTTATATAGGGCGAATCAGAAAAGAAGAAAAAAAACCAACCCAGAGCTCTCTCTGGTCTCAATCTTGCCAGTCATGCTGAGTGAGCAGAGTCTGGTTTCCATGTGGAGTGGTTTGCAGCAAAATTCCCTCAGTGGTTACCATGGGACAGAAGATCTTTTTAAGTGGATCCCTTATGAAGTATAACAGGACAGGCAGCAGAATTATTTAGCATTAGACATGATTTTATCTTAAATGCATAGAGTTCTGAGGGTCTCAAATGTATTACCACTGAGTGATGTGCAGCTAATGTTTTAAAAGGGTCCGGGGAGGAGGGGGGCTGAACCACAACTTTTAGTCTCCTATGGGCTGTAAAAGTGTTTTTCCAGGCTTTAGAGTATGGAACTAGGGGACCTATTCGTATGTTTTTCCAGTTCAACACTAAAAATACTGACAAAGAGGAACAACATTAGCTGTCAATAAACTTGTAACAACAATGATGTCTGAAAATTATTTTACATTGGTCCTGAGACATATACTCAGCCAGGTACTGTGCTGAGTGCAACAATAATAGAAGGTGAGGATGCACTGAGGTAGCTTTAAGTCATCTTTCTGCCTGGTACACCAGGCTGGATCCTGACTTCTTTGTGCTATTGTGGCAGTAGGTAGACTGAGCAGTGGATAGAGACTGGAGTGGGACATACAATGTAGGTCAGCGATTAAATTGGTAGAATAAACCAGAATACATATGTGGAGACTGAAGACGCTTTAGGAGGCTATAGGATTATTTTGTCACAGAAGACACTACAGGATAAAGAATGGTTTGCAAAACAGTGAAGAGCGCTTAAACAGCCTTAAGGAGTGTGTACTAAAGCCAATAAAATTACCCTCCTTTAACTGGATTGTCTAATTTGATCAACAGCACTGTAGGTAGTACTGATAGCAACTAAGATTGAACAGAGACTGGCCTTTAAATCCAAAGGTTAGAGATGTTAGAGGAAATTTATTTTATTTTTAAGATGGTCCTGGTGTTCTGGCTTCAGTATGCACTCCCTATGGCTGTTTAAGCACTCATTTATGTTGACTCTTTTTTACCTTCTAAAACTCGTCTCCTTGTTCTTTCCTAAATCCCCATATTCCTCTCTTATGAACATCTTTTCTTTGTTCCTTTTTGGATCAATTTGGCTTTACCATTTCTGTTTGATTCCACCTCTCACCCCCTTTGTTTTTATCGCCAGGCATCCCTTTTCTTCTCTTCCTTCTCTGTCTGTCTTTCTTTCCCAATCAATATTCTTGCCTTTTCCACACCTTGCAAGTGTACTTGTAGTTCAGTATTGAGTCAAGAAGGAACGCCACCGGACTGCCATCACTACTAAATTATATCCTATGTTATCGGCTCTTCTACCACTGCCTGGGTTTGACCCAGTTTGTGCCAGCATATATCAAGAAGTTATAGCTGAAGTTCACATGGCTTTAAAGTTTCGTAACACAGTACATGTCCTGGTTTCAGCTGGGATACAGTTAATTTTCTTCCTAGTAGCTGGTATAGTGCTGTGTTTTGGATTTAGTATGAGAATAATGTTGATAACACACTGGTGTTGTTGCTAAGTAGTGCTTACACTAGTCAAGGACTTTTCATCTTCTCATGCCCTGCCAACAAGAAGCTCAGAGGGGGCACAGCCAGGGGGGCTGACCCAGCCTGGCCAAAGGGCTATTCCATACCGTATGATGTCATGCGCAGTATATAAACTGGGGGAGCTGGCTGGGGGTGGCAACCACTGCTCAGGAACTCGCTGGGCATCGGTCGGCGGATGGTGAGGAATTGCATTGTGCGTCACTTATTTTGTATATTCTTTTATTATTGTTGTTGTTGTTATTATTATTATTATTTTCCCTTCCTTTTCTGTCCTATTAAACTGTCTTTATCTCAACCCATGAATTTTACTTTTTTTTTTTTCTGATTCTCTCCTCTATCCCACTGGAGCGGGGAGTGAGCAAACGGCTGTGTGGTGTTTAGCTGCCTGCTGGGTTAAACCACAAGAGTACATGAGTTGCCTTTTTTTTTTTTTTTTAATGCTACTTTGTCAAAATCCTAAACAAACAGGTAGAGAGTAAGATATGGATCTTCCCTTTTTAAATATAACTGTAATTTTTAAAGGAAAGATTGCAAAAGGTAGGGGATCCTAGAGATTTTAATAGTGCTTGGTAGCTTCTTGTCCTTTTTCGAGTTGCTCAATATCTCTTTTTCTTTTGTTCCTTTCTTCCTCCCTTCCCCACAAACTCTTGCCTTTGGTGTTTAGGGAAAAGATGGAATTCGACACTTGTAAGTCTTAGCATTTAAATTTAAAATCCATTCTGATTTAAACTTGAATGAACTTGCTAGGGAGGGAAAGAAAAATCCTGTAGACATCTCATTCTGTAAAGTTTGTTCATTAGGTTCCTCTTGGTGGGATATTTCAAAGGGAAGAGGAACTTTCTGCAGGTCCTAAAAAAGCCTGATTTTTAACTGCAGTGAAATCTTCCCAAGAGATTACAGCCCATTTTATTCATGACGTTCCATTATGACCCCACACTTACTATTATTTGTATTATGGCAGAGCCTAGACAACTTGAGCTGATTGATGAAGAGTAACTGAGCTAGCCACTTGACAAATACTGCATGAGAGAGTCTCTACTTGAAGAGACCACCATCTCTGGCTCACTTTCAGTAAATGGCAGCAGCAGTGGTGGCTGCTGTTACTGATTTTGGTGCAAATCTGTTTCATGGGAAGCTGTAACTCCCTGACTGCAAACTAGTACTATCAAAGCACAGGTGACATTTTTATAGAGCAGTTTAGATGTGCTACCTAACATTGTATGGCAGAGCCACGAGCTGAATTTGACCTATCAGACTTTTATCCCAGTGTTGTAATACAAGCACAGTTCATTTCAGTACTTCCTTCTGGGTGATTATTCTGCTCTTTCATTAGTATTTCTATTCTCTTGGTTCACCTGAACTGGGAAGATGTGCTCATGTCTCATGTTAAGCATGGATATAAGGATGTCTGCTTCCACTGGATTTGCACCTGTGTTTACTTTGCTGTCTTTCTGTTCTTCTCCTCTGTTTCTCAGATCTTCTATTTGCTCTCTTCCCCCACAGACACTTCTCTTCACTCCCTCTGCCAGCAACTTTAATTGTTCTTGGGCTATACATCCTCCTTAAAAGCTCCTTGCAGCCTTTCACTGTCCTCTGCATTCAGGTTGGTCTGCCTTCCGAACCCTCAGTCTTTCTGAGCTCCTTGTCTCTTCATGACTGTTTCTCTTCTGGCCATATAACTCTGCATCCCTGGCTCCCTGGAGGATTAGAGCTCTCAGTGTCTTCTCTTGAATCAGAGAAGGGTGAGTCCAGGGCAGAAAATACCTGACAATGAGAAGAGTTAGAGTGTATGAGCTCACTCTTGTCTTACTAAATCTCCACTCCACAGCCAGTGCATGAAGACTGAGCACACATTAATTTGAATGAGTACTGGCTATGGTAACAGATTTCCATGGTTTGATAATAGGAAAATTTTCGTAAGAGCTGCTCTAAAGGGATGTCTGGCAACTGTGGATTCTTTTTAATTTGACACTTCCATCAACAGGTTGCAAAGCTAGTCAGTTAGGGAAGGGTGGAAGTAGGTCTACCCAATCAGCCAGAAAAAGCAAGGGAAAGCTATTTAATTTCTTTCATTTGCTGCATTTAATGAAGAAACTGGTGTATGAGTGTTGTAGGGGAACAGAATAGAAAAGGGGAAGAAAAACCTCTGTGGGGAGACAGATTTCTCATGAAATGCTTGAAGATTAACTGGGCGCGGGGGGGGGGGGAACCCTAGAAACTTTTCAAAAAGGAAGACCTATGATGGTGCAAACTGAGGCAAATTTCTGCTTTTTCAAGTCTCCTTGAACTCAGATTTTTCTCATCTGTGTGTGAAGTAAAGTTTAGAGCATTTTCTGTTTTTCTGATCCTGCTTTCTACTAAGTTTGCAAATCTCCAACTTCTCTCTGAGCCTTTACAGTGTTCTTCTCTAGTGGGAAGCATCCCTTGGGTTCTTCCCCCACAAACAGCTCTTTGGTTTATAAAGGAAGCATTTTTATTTTGTTTTTGTTGCCGCCGTCCAAGACTGACAAATGGGTTTAGTCCCAGGCTCTTCCTTCAATTATTAATGAAAAATATTGTATTACCTGAGGCTAACCCAACATTGCGTTCCCTTTCCAAGCCTTTGGCAACCAGCAATCTCACTGCTGTCTAAAATGCAGAGAAGAAAATCTTTTGCCTGTTCCTTTTTCCTCCTCTGCTTCTGCTTCCCCTCCCTCCCTTCAGAAATACTTTACTGCACAAATTGCAGGATGACTCCAATGAGTTTGCTAAGAAAGCATTGTGATAAATAAGAGTGAACATCATGCAGTCTGATTGTCACTTGTTTAGGATTTAAAGTATCGATTTCTGAACATTACAGAGATTTAGACATGGGTTAATTAAACATTTACATACATGTGTAGAACAATATATTGTATGGTGCAATAATATGCACTTTAATCAGAATCTGTGGGTGTTGTGTGTTTGCTTGTTCCATGTTAATTGGTATCGTGCTGGCTCCTAGCTTAGGTCTTTGGCTAGATGGAACAGAATAGACATGGTGTTTTAAATATTTTAATTAGGACCAGCAGTTCCCGGCTCGCTCATTTCTCATTGGATTGTTTTTCATGCATGAATAAATTAGCTAGCATAGAAGTACTTTGCAGAAAGTAGTTGCCCTCTAGCCATAAAATGAGTCCTGTTCATTAATACTTTAATGAAATTAGCTGTGAGCAAAATATCATTCCTTTTAACTGTGTTCTAATTTCTTAATTTTAATTAGGCACATAATTGTAGTATACTGAAATTATCTTAATGTACAGCAAGAAAAGTTCTATCACCGTGGGCCTGTGGCTGAAACTTGAGCATACTTGCAGCATATTTCAGCTTGCAATTTTTCTCTTCAACTTTTCCTAGCTAATCAAAATCTTTTCCTTACTTCATGTTATTGCAACATGATGTCAGGAACTGACTAATGCTTTTGAATACTTGGAAAATTAAGAGAGCCGCTGACGCTATGTTTTGTTGTTGGCAACATTCATTGACAACCCCAATTTTAGGGTCCAGCATAACCCAGGAGCATTTCTAGGAAGTGTAGAATACATGGAACATATTTGTTATTTTGACTTTTTCCCCTGAGATTTTCCATGTTTTGCTACATTTACTTTATAATTTCACAAACTGAGATATGAAGCTAAGAAATTTAGATGTTGGCAGCTCTAGTGTAAGTTGTCTTTGGTATAAAGTTTAGCTAGTATGAATTAGTCTGGGTGCTTCATAGATGCAGCTTGTTTCCACTTTGGCAGATACTGGTCTGCTGGATGCAATTTCTTTACTGGAAAGACAGATGTATTCTGGCAAAAACACTGGTTACTCTATCTGACAGTAAGTTTGACATGAGTATTTTGAGTGAATGTCCTTATCTCGATCCTGATAGAGAACTGGGGGTAGGAACACTAAGCTAGAATTTTTTTTTTTTTAGGAGAGCTAAGCATCTTCAATCCAAATTTATCAGTGGGGATTTAAACTTCGGCCTTTACTACTTTGCTCAAAACTGCAGAGAACTGGGATAAGAAGCCAGAAATTAATCTTGAAAGTTTTAAAATACTGAAAAAGGGGCATGCAAGTATTTAGTCCTAGAGTTTTTGCATCCAAATCCATTGAAATCTATGTTATGTATTTAGCATATTCTTAAGCAGTGACAATACAGATATGAAATGTAGACTTTGACCCAAGTAATTTTAAGATCAAATAACAGTACACTAGCATCTTAAACCTTATGGGTTTATGTAGTGATCTCTTTCTCCTGTACAGTGCTGTATAAACCTGCTTTGCAGTTGTGTCTGTAACATGCCTCTCCAGAAGTCCTGTGAAATCCATAGTGCAGAATGCAGGTGAGCTCCAAGTTAGCCTCCCTTCCCCCACGGAGGTGATGTGCATTAGTGCTGTTAGCCATTTTACCAGAGTGACAGGGACCTTTGTCTTTGCTGAAATTGAATTTCTAATTGAAATCCTTTTTGGTGGCATATTTCACTGCCTGTGTAATTGGCACCTGCTCTAAATAATATTGATATTTCTTATTTAAATAATATATTATGGCTAATTGTAATACTTCATTATGCCCACAATTAAGTGAACTGAGGTTAGTTTACAATTAATACTAATAGTAGTTGATGTGCAATTTGAATGTAATTTGCTGCTGTTAGCAGATTGCCAGTGGAAAGAAGAAAGCTAAGGGATTTCTTGTTTCCAGTGGCAATCTTGTTTTTCCAGACAAACAATTTTAAATAAAATGTGAGTTATATTCAGATAACCAACAAAGTAATTAGACTGAGCATTCTGGTTTTATTTCTGATCAATCATTGTCATTCTTCTGTTGGTAAACACACACTCAAACCTTCCCTTTGGAGACCTAATTCCAATTATCATCTATTAAAGATTAGTAAAATTAATGCAGCACATCTTTAATTGTTTCATGTTATGGGAGGCACAAGATACGTTCAGAAAACTCAGGCTTCACATGAGGCAATTTTCAGTATGATGCATTTGTATCAGAATGATTGTCCTGTATTTGACTACAGATTGTTCTAAGAGTGACAACAGAGGCTCTAAAAAGATAAAGGGGCTGGGCTGGAAGTGTGGTGTGGAACTTCAGCTACTTATAACAAATGCTACAGTGATTATTCTGAAGAAAGAAAATCCCAAGGTATTTCTTTCTTGTAATAAAATCTGTTTGGGTGTAAGTATTCAATGGCTTCCAAGTTATCTGTACCTTGAAAATTATTTGCTATTAGAGGCAAATGACCTAGGCAGATGGACAATAGTTGGTTTAGTCTACCTCACCAGTCGAAATTCTTCAGGTTCTTCCAGCATCAGAAAGCATCTATAAAACGTGCTTGAGCAGTAAATTCAAATCGCATCATCACCATGCTCAGTTTGCTGACTTGAAACAATCAGGTTAGAAAAATGACCTATCTGTACTTCTTATAGACTCCTCTGTAATAAGACTTAAAGAGAAGTTAAATTTAAAATTGCTTCTGTCTTTTGTTTATGCAATCAGATAAGACGCCTTTGAATCAGAGCTGAACTGATGTTATGTAAACTTAGGAATCTCAATCTAAAACCTGCATGGAGGCTGAAGTAAAAACCAAAACAACAAAAAAAGGGTAAGCCCTAAGGGAATTTGAGTAATGAGCAACATAAAAGGGTGGATCAAAAGCCTGTTGCAGCATCCAAGTGCTCATACAGTTGTAATTGGGGTCCCTTTCTCATTTCTGTGGCAGTACGGTTAGTTACTCTGCTTTTTGGAGTAAGGTAGTGGACACTAATATGGTATTCAGCTACCAAAGAGGGATTTTAAGCAGTGGGAATTAAATTACTTACATTGGAATAGGTTGAGGAAAGAAGAAATACATAAATGAGGTGGGGAGTTCACTCTGTGACACTATGATACACTACCTGCATTACAAACAATTTTCACACAATTAAAATGTGTGTGTCTGTGAACAAACATAGAGTGAGGTTCATTTCCCATGACCATGGCCTGCATCAAACAGCTTAGGACGTAAGGAAGGGAGAATGACATGTTCAGTGTTGCTTAGAAGCAGGACATGGGGTGAAACTGCCACAACAGAGCATGTGCATATCTCAGGGCTTTGTGATTTTAGGCTCTTGTTTCGTAGCTGTGGTGTTCAGTCCTTCATTTTCAAAATAGCAACTTAATGGATAAGTTTGTTTTGTTTTTGTTTTTCCCCCTGTTAGTTTACAGAGGACTTATGTTTGGATTAAACATGGTCTCTTAAAGCTTTTAGTTATATTTGTTTTAAAGTTCAGTTGCTGGTATTTTTTTAAAACATGGAATCTAGACCTACAAAGGGCCAGAACTGCAAAAATGTTGATTTCGTTGAAAGTTTACACTACAATGTTGCTAGTTTTAGTGATCTTTTTGCCATATAATTCTAGTCTAGGTTTTTGGTTGGTTTCTTTTGTTTGGTTGTTTTTTTAAAGAATGCTACAACTTCTTAAATTGTCACCCGAGTACATCACTACTCATTTTAAAATGATTAAAAAACAGAAAAAGTCATTAGATACCTGGAATGAGGAGAAATGCTGAGAGTTGTGAAAGCCCAACTTAAATTAGGACGAATTAAAAAAAAAAAAAAAAATTAAAAAAAATGGTGGGGAGGGCCCCATCATTTTTAACTTAGTCTAATGATTTCCAGATCAGTCAGAAGCTGCACAAGATGTATGTGTTTATTTTTCTAGAGGATCAAAAGCTAATTTGGGAGAAACTAGATTTCCTTTATCAGGTCAGAAAACAACCCAGAAATTTCAAGTGAACTTGATAGAAGATGTGGTTGGAGTGATCTGAAAAGAGAGGTAGACAAAACATTTTAATAATCAAAATCCTTTACTGAATTATTTTTCCTTCATCCACAAGACTTCTTAGACAAAGAATTAAGAGATTCTGTGCCAAAAAACTCTACCCCAATCTTGTTTCCGTTTATCTTTCTAAATAGCTGTATGTCATAGGTTTTAATTATCAACTATAACATTAGCATTAAAAATCCTTTTAGGTTCCCTGTTATTATTCCAAGAATGCCATTTTTAAGGCACCGATCACTCTCTTCAGATTGCATCTGCCTTCAATCAGTGGCGCATCTGATTTCATTATAATTATGTTATCATTTAGATTAATCAGTATTTTGCAGTTTCAGTTGATTAGAAAATTACAAGTTGAACACAGTATTCATAATAAAAATACAAACTAGATGGTGAGTAAAAGAATGCTGGAGAACAGTGGGTGTTTAACAGCCTGTCTCTAATTTTAAAGTCCGAAAATTGCTGCTTACTGTTGCCACAACTTAGAAAAATCCTTGATAATAATACAGCATCGATGAGTCAGAAGCTAACAGCATATTGTCCTTCAGAGGGTGGATGCTGTTGATTTATACAGTTATGAAAAATTTCCTTTTACACTTGCCTTTCCAGTGTGCAGAAATCCTAGCTCTACTAGTAAACTGGCTGCTTTGAAATTCTGTATCTCTTCTCACCATAGCATCTTTCTTGGAAATTCAGGAAAACGTTAAGCCTTCCTTAATGTTTTCTGATGTGGCTAGCAGTTTTGACTGATTATTTTTTGCAGTCAGCTTTGTACACTTTGAGGTGGCTTATATTTCAAAAAGTATTGAACACCCTTTCAGTCTGCAAATTATGGAGTTGTTTAATAGAATCAGAGAAGTGTGTTATGGAGTTAGGCCTGGTGAGTCATGTGGCAGAGGATCAAAGACTTTAATTTTAACTGCTCATTGCCATTCGTTCTTTAATATTGGTGTTAATCCTTCCTTTATAAAAGGAAATAGCAAATATTAGTATTTCTAATAACATAAGAGTTAGTTAGACTTGTTCGAATGTCTCTGCTATAAATAGTTTTTACAAATAAGGGGGTAAGGTGTCTGTGCTACAGATCAGAAGTATTTAGTGTCTGTGATGAGCATAATTAGATAATCATAATGGTCTGGGACAAAATGGATCAAACTGCTGGCTGTGCTACTCCATTTGCACCTTTATCATCAGTGGTCTAAGTGGTTACCTCCAGTTCCAAAAAAGCTCATGTAGAATTTTTCTTTTCCTTCCTGCTTGCACATCCTCTTTCAAAATGCTTTCTGCAATCTATCATGAAGAGTTACTGTATTTTCTGAAAGAAGAGAGCATCAGTCATGTATGCCTTCTGCAAGCTCTGAGTTCTCTACGACCTTCTCCTTTATTTCCATCCAAGCACATAAACAATTCCATGCTATTATATATCTGTTATGGAATTTACTTCTAATGCCAAAGGACTGACTGTGACACTTGACATCAAATGCTTGGAAAAGAAGTCTAGTTCACAGATAACTTTCTAGTAACTTAACTCAGTTCAAGCAGGTAACACAAGGATCCTGTCCTGAGAAATTAAACAAAAGCAGGGAGAATATTTTTCCATTTTGTATTTTTGCCAAAATGCAAAAGATGGCACTAGACATCAGGGAAAGATATTTGACAAATTTGCATCCTGGGATCTAGCTTTCCTTTTAAATACATTGAATTTTAGAAGCTATTGGGTTTTTTTAATAGGAAAAGCATTGGCTCCTTTAGTAGCTTTTCTACAGGTTAACATTCTGTTGCAGAGTATAAATTAAAAAAAAAAAAAATCGACATAATTCATGATTCTGGATGGAAAAGTGATGTGACCTTCCATCAGCCTTGAACGTCCAGCCTTATAAAATGTGAAAAAGCAGTGTCTGTGTTACCGCTCTCTGATGGTTAGGTATGTTTCTCCTGTAATCATGAACATACATAGTTGTTTTGTGGAGCTTGTAAAAATAATTTAAGAAACCACAGTCCCATCAATATTTTTCTAGCAAACGTTGTCAGACTTCAGAAGAGAGATAGTGGCATGAGTGTGCCACTGTATTAAAGTACTCATTAAATTTATGCAGATGGTAGTTTCTTTCTGAAGAAGATGTATTGATGTTTACCATTACAAATATGAAATTGTTAATTGTGGATTTTGAAACTTCAGGAGGCATTTTGAGCATGCAATTTATCTTAAGACAAAATTTATCCTAATAGAGTTGTGTTGAGCTCTGAGAATGACAAAACCAGCAGGGCAGTCAGGCAGACCGTCCCTGGGGAAAAAGAACTGTTTTGACATCTGTCTGGGTACAGTATTTCTGCTGGTTTTTTTCCCAGACTGATACTAAAGATGCTTTGTTTGAAGCTATTAAAGGCATGATGCTGCAAGCTGGTGACTGTAAGAGGGCTCCAGGTCTGTGAAGAACATAAGCTATATGTTTTAAAAATCAGTTGTTGCTGTTGTTATTTAGAAGTGTAGAGATTCCTGATATCTGAGATATCCCTTCAAATTAGGCGTCTTTAGGTTAATATTCTGCAGCTCAGCATTCCCAAGTAAAGTGGGTATGTGCTCTGATGTGAGTGTTGTGTCCATGCCCTCACCTCCCAGCCAGCAGAAGGAATGGCAGTGTGGGCCTCCTGAGGAAGCGCCAACAGCCACCTCTCCTGCAGGGAGGTCAACTGTTGTCTCTCTGCTATGAAAAGGGTGGTTTTGCGGCTAGTGATAAACTGATGTCTTGATGGTGGCAGATTTCAGTTTTGTTTGATCAGTCTCTTGCTGAGGTCAGTCTCCTATCTTCTGAGCTGCCTTCCCCAAGTGGCTAGTTCTTGCCATGCCACAATGTAAGGTGCACACAACGAAACTTGTTTGCTCATAACGTAATCTGTTTCTGTTGTGGTTCAAGAGGAATGTGGCTTGCTGCCTGGAAAAAAAATGGTCATAAAGTAATGACTTGATGTAGAAGGGAAGATTAGGCTGATGGGAGAAAGAGTGGAAGGTTGTATTTTGACAGAGGAAAATGTGTAAAGCTAGGGAGAGATTATGTCTGGAGAAAGACAAAATTTCTATGGGGGGGAAGAATCAGAGGAGAGAGTTCGGGTGCAGAACTTCACGAAGGGACGGAAGCCCGACTTTTCACAGCTCTTAGGGATGCAGCTGTGTTCAAAAGAGGGTATAAATGAATGTTTTCAAACACCTGAATGGAATTAACCCTATCTTTTGTAAAATTAGTGGATGTGGATGCCTAACTTCACCACTTCAAAACTTCAGTCAAAGAGGAAAACAGAAAAATGGAGGACTTAAAGCAATATTAACTCAGTTTTATGCAGAATTTAATTTACTTTTCCACTTTTACTTTAAAAGTTACCTCTGTAAGATTCTCTGCAATATTTTGGGGTCTTGAGGTTTAGATTAATGTTAACTTTTTTACATTTTATATAAATTTTAAATTTTTAACTACAACTTTGCCAGATTGAGGCAATCATCTCATCATATATGTTCTCCAGTTCAAGAAAGACAAGGAACTACTGGAGGGAGTCCAGCGGAGGGCTACGAAGATGATTAGGGGACTGGAGCATCTCTCTTATGAGGAAAGGCTGAGAGAGCTGGGTCTGTTTAGCCTGGAGAAGAGGAGACTGAGTGGGGATCTTATCAACACTTACAAATATCTTAAAGGCAGGTGTCAGGAGGATGGGGCCAGACTCTTGTCAGTGGTGGCCAGCAACAGGTTAAGGAGCAATGGGCACGAATTGAAACACAGGAAGTTCCATCTGAATATGAGGAAAAAATTCTTTACTTTGAGGGTGACAGAGCACTAGAACAGGCTGCCCAGAGAGGTGGTAGAGTCTCCTTCTCTGGAGATATTCAAAACCCACCTAGACGCAATCCTATGCAACCTGCTGTAGGTGAACCTGCTTTAGCAGGGGGGTTGGACTAGCTGATCTCCAGAGGTCCCTTCCAACCCCAACCGTTCTGTGATTCTGTGAAAAGAGAAGAATGTAACTTTTTGAGTGCCCATTGAAAGACATACTGTCATTAGGACAAAGATCACCAGGTGGTGCTGTTTCACATAGACGTCCAAATTGTTTTTCTGCTGTGCGAGCTGATGTTCAGTTATGGGAAGATGCACTACATCGTTAATTTTTGCTATGAAGTCTCTGAAACTGAGAAAAAAAAGTTTGCATGCAGCCTTATTCTTTGACTTGAGCAAATGTTTGAGGCAAGGCTGCTCTGTGTGAACAGGCACTACTAATGAACAAGTTCACAAAAAAATGCTGCCCACATAACCACTTGTATTGTATAGATAAAACTGTATAAAGAAAATGTGGAGTTGAAGCACCTGTACTATCTTGTCAAAATGCTATATATGAAACATTTACACCCCTGCCTCCCCCCCCACCCCCGAATAGAGATCTTGAAAATTTCCTCTATTTTAATCAAGAGCTGGATCACTTACTGTATTTGTGAAGTGTTATTTTGGACTGAAGTGGTTGAGTATTTCTATTTAATTTTCTGGAAAAGTACCTAAAAGATCCACTTAGTTCCTACACTTATTGAAGTAAGACCAGACATATATTGAGGGCTTTTTTTTCTGCTTTACGCGACTGCTTTTTTACATTAATATATAATTATAAATTAATTATAAAATATAGCGTATAAAAATTCAGCATTGGACATAGTTAAATACAATATATAGCTTATGAAGTTTGATAATATCCACGACTCATGAGCTGTCCTAGCTTCTCCACACAATTGACTGAGAAGAACACGCAGTGCATGCTCATTTCTCCACCTTTCTCATTGAAATTGCTGACAAAAACCTAGAGATTGCTATTTCACTATTACATCCTGCTTCCTTTTTCAGATGCTGGTTGTTAGCACATGAAGACCCATGTAGTACTCAGCTGTTCTGAGTAGGTGCAAAAGAGAAGGGTGGCATGGAAGATCCTAGCCTGTCTTCCTTAGAAAGCTAGTCAGAGACTAGGTTCACACTGACTCTGAGAGCACTTTAAAATTAACATCTTTTTCACATGGATAGCATTTTGTGGCAGATCATTCTCTTAATAAGAATCAATTACCTGTTCTTTTTTTTCTTTGAGAATCCAGTTGCATGGAACAGGTCTCAGGGGAAGTGTAAGATTATGTTTTTAAACCATTAATTTCTTCTGATTATCATACTCCTTTCCTCATGCTAATTGCTAAACCCTATGGGATCTCACTAACATGAGATACAACCAGGAACAGACAACAAAATCGGAAGACAGCAGAGGTGGTGATTTTAAACCCCACTTTTAGGCTCATGGCATAGCACTTAGAAATGGAAGACACCAGTCCATCTGTCTTCCAGCTCAGTACTGTCCCCACAGCACATTGTGAATGTATTTAATCTCCCATGTTTTATGTCTTTCGGATGATGTAGGGAGTTTCCATGCTTCCCTGAAGAGATTGTTCCATAAACTTGTGCAATTTATTGTGAGAGGCTTTGCTGGTGTTCTACTGTAATTTCCTCATTACTGAGACATAATTATCAGTAATGTAATTATACATACTGTAAGGGATTTCTTTTCTCTCTGCGGTGTTCACACCTTTTAGAATCATAACCATGTCTCTTTGCAACCCTTTTAGCTAATACATGCATTTATAGTGTATTCTTTAAAAGGTTCAGTATTCTTTAATCAACCTTTTTTTCATTTTCATTTTTAATGAATCATGGTAACATGTGACTTGTTTTGAAAGAAAAACTTGCAGCTGGCCAAAATCTTGCCGTCAAAAAGGTTTTTTAAAGAAAAAATAAAGTTCTCTGAAACTGCTTGCTTCCCTCCAAATTATCAAATTTTTGTTGTTGTTGAAGTATGGGAAATCCCCTAATTACTGAAAGGTCAATAATAAGTATACCTATAAATTGCTTTCTTGGAAATATTTACATTTAGGTGCTCATTGTTAGGTGTTACAGATACTGTATTATGCAAGTAAAAATATGTATTCAGAGGGACTGTCATTCACTTGCTGTTTTTAGGGTAGTTGTGCTTTGCTATTCCACTTGGTGCTCTGCATCTTCTTTGAGGACATGGATAGCGTTAGGTCCCTAACTTGGATGCTGTGAATCTCTCTTTTGTCCCCACTCTCCTGCCCCTGTCTACAATAGTGTATGTGCTTGTTTATACTACTAGCTTTTAAAGCTCTTTTTACTTTACTAATGAGAAACTTGCTCCTTTCTTTTGTGGAGGTCATCATGTGATTATCCAGCAAAAAGCAATTGCCAAAATAAAAGTTTCCCTATGACTTGGAGTGCTCCAAGTGGAGGATATTAGTGTAAAGGACTGCAGGCTTGATGTAATGAAAGAGAGAGTATTCCTGCAGGATTTGTTCGTCAGGGAAGGAAACTCAGGTCTGTTGCCAAGAAACTGTCACACTTGCCTTAATTATGATTAACAACATACACATGTACCTGAGAAGATTTTTTTTTTCATTGACTTTTGTAGAATGTCCATGTCATTGCTAAATATTATTTCACTGACATCTGCTATTGTAGTTTTTATGATAAGAGGTGGTCTCTGGTGCATCATTCATCTATGCAGAAAAATTATTTGCAGTGCCTGCATTTATTGCCAGTTTCAAATGTCTTTCTCAGCAGATTTCTGTTTTAGGTAGCACCAAACTGCATTTATTTGTATAGCTCTGGGCAGTTGTATAGTCTAATCCTGCTCAAGAAGTGAAAATTTCTTTGAGCAGTGAAGAATAATGCTGCTGTTGTTCTTGACCAATGTATTTACCAGCTTATTTAGCTACTGGCTCTAGAGTCAATCTGAGTAGTTCATAATCTGTATTGATGAACTGTTCAGACTTGCAATGAATCCACTAAGTTTGCATTGTAGAGTTTGTTATTCTGCTTTTTCTCTGTCTCATTTATTGTAAGAGGAATATCAATAACGCATAGTACATTCTTTTTAAAGGAAAAATGTAGTCTGTTTCATACATTATTTGCTTATAAGGATGCTTCCAAACACTTACGTACCAGGACCATGAATATGTTAGATTATTACTGTAGCAAAAATGATTGTGGATGGTGTTATAGGTTCTTATTTTACAGTTACTTTATATTCAAAAGTGATTGATTGTATTTTCTAGGAGAAGCCAATAGAAATCAAGCAGAAATCAGTAGAAACCAGTGAAGGTATATTCTAGGAGAAACTATGCCAGGAGAATTTAAACCTGTCCTGTATATATGTACATATATATATATTACATTAATGCCATCCAGACATTTCTAAACTCATCTCATTTTCACTTTCTCCCTCTCTTCATCTCATTGTGTTATACAGGTAGAGTTATTGGTCATAGTCCTCCAAAGTCAACAGCGGAGAACTCTATCTATTTCTTGTTAATTAGACATTTAAGCTCTAATTGGCAACCGTTAAGACAATCAGTTAGTGAATGTATATAGCATTCACTCACAGAGAATTGCAAAGGCAATTGATCTAATCAACCATTTGTACACCAGAAGCATTTACGTATTCACAGCTGAGTGGCTCTGATACCAAAGGACAACTGGTTTAGGTATTTACAAATACCCAGTAAGGTGCAAAAGAGCATGTCTACCATTTGGGCATCTTGCTGGTTTAAAGTGGGAAATATGTGTATGGACACATTTTGATTTACAGTGTACATCAAACATCCTCAATGGAAATGGTTTTGTAAATGAATCTCAGTGCGTGAGGAAAATTAAAGAGGTGTTTCACTGAGAGTGCCAAGCCAGGTCCTAGCAAACCTGTTAAATAATACTTCTGTTTGTAGGGGATGAGTGGAGAGGGGGAGTTTCATTGAGACTTAAGAGGAGGATACAGAACCAAATGCGAGGTATTTGAGTAAAAGAAGGGAAATTTTGAAAACCTCTTCTCTGGAATTGCTGGGAATCTGTTCTTCCTTCAGTAGTCTACCATATTTCTGTGTTTTGCTCTAAGTGATTTGGAAGCCAGTCTTGCACACTGTCTGTCACTTGAATTACCTGGGAGCTAGTACAGTGTCTATGTAGAATATTCTGCACCGTTATAGATGGCTGCCACATATACATTCTGGATCAATAGCAAAGTCAAACAAGTGCAATGGCATCTTGGCAGTGAGGTACAACTTTAGAAAGATGTGTTGCATGTATTCTTGCTGCTTGGTACTTGGTGCTTGTATTGCTGAACAGCTGAGCTGATTTGACCCAGTCATCACTTCCCCTGTTGGTGTGCTACCGGTTTTTCACATCTGAGTGATAATTCTAAGGCATTTTGCCCCCTGAAGGTATAATCTGGGTGGTAGCTGCTCAGGAACCAGTGTTGGGTTCATATCCATAAAAATGCTGAGTGCTCAATGCACCTGAAGCTGTGATTGCAGCAAGGCAGACACAGCTGACTGAGCTTCACTCCTCAAATCACAGGTAACGCCTGGCCTGCAGCCACAGTAGGGAGCCCAGTCCCCTTTGGGCTGGTACTATCTGCACCAGAACGTGGGCCAGCCTGGCTCAGCTTCTCTTCCCTGAGCTACTGACCCACCCTCGTTCTTGTTAGCATCTGGGAAGTTAATGAAACCCTTAGCTGCTGGGGTCATAGTTTAGCCAGCACGCTTGGCACACATATTTTGATTCCTTTCTTGTAATCAGGAATGCATGCTACTTCTGTATACAAAAGAAGAGGATCCTTTGCGTTGAGGTGAATGTTAATTTTTTTTCTGCAGTGTTGCTGTTGAAGGCTTTGTCACAGGTACTAACTGAAAAATAACTTCCCAAAGTCACAATATTTCTGATATGGCATTTAATCTCTGAGCTGAGAGTTGATGGTGCCTAATCATGAAAAATCTTTGTTCTTGTGGTTCCTGCTGAGCCTCATAGCAGTTTGCTAGATACTCTGGAGAGCTAGATTTGAGGTGAACTAGCAGGTTAGAGGAAAGGCACTTGTGTCATAGTTATCAACCTACCTGAGAGCGGGCTGCTGTAACTCAATTTAGAGAGCTGTGAATCTGTGGCAGTGAAGTAAAGCAAGCTCTGTTCTATGTGAATGGGCTCATGCTGAGCTGTATCTTGCCTTTGCCAATGGGTTATATCTGCACCTTTTACTGCTAGCACTTCTTCAAAAAGCTGTGGGTGAGCAGCCGAACAGAAATTAATCTCCCCAGACAGACTTGTAGAAAACTTAGTGAAAGCTCTCTGAACACTTCTATTGGTGGGCTGTGCAAGCTGAATGAAAATGCTGAACAATGGGTAAAAATTTTTAATATAGTAATGGGCATTTTTTAAAATCAGTTCACATGAGTTTAGTGTTAAAAGCAGCCCACTGGAGCTAGATTACATCAATTTAAGAGCTACCTATAAAGTTTGTCAAGTAATGCTAGTTTGGATAATATCTGTAGAAACTAGACTATTTTATGAAACATGTACTGCATAGCACTGTAAAAATGCTGTAAAATCAACCAGAGATGGTCTTGCTGGGCCACGTGTGCTCTCATACTAGCAATAAAACTGATAGGAAGTTGGTTGGTATGAATCGGATGAGGCCAGATCAGAGGAAGAAGTCCCATTGATTTCAGCAGGAAAAGAAATTGTACATGAGCAAGTGAAGGGGAAGAAAAGTGACTGCATAATGCTGCCGAGATTTCACTTCAGTCTGAAACAGCTGTGTAGACATGCTCAGAAGGCAGAGAGAGAATCATTTTAAGATAAGCCTATTTTACCTCTTCTAAGTTTAAAGACAAAGGGAAATTTAACTTGTGAAGCAGATACTTTCTTTTGTCACAGTTCAGTTTTTAGTGCAAGACTAACTCCTATGAATATCTAGAATTTGAAATGTGTTAATATCAGAGAGATTTTTGTAAATTAATATGCTTAGGTGACTATATCAAGAGAGCTGCCTTGGAGGGATTTTGTGCATTTATAGAATGATACTAACGATTTTAAACCTCCAAAGACTTTCAGTTAACTTGCAATCTTAAGAGACATTCATTTTACGTTGCTGCTTTTTCAGTCTGGTTGAGTGTTGATCTGTGCATCCAAAATAGGAATCATCTTCACATGTGGTACTTCTTTTTACAACTGTACAGTTATTAAAACAGAGATGGAAAGGTTTGGTGGTGGTTTTTTTACAAAGAAAGTCAATAATTTTTGAATTTCTGTGCGCAGTGATAGTATATTTAAGGTGCTTTTTTAGTTGAGAAGGAAGATGTATCAATGTAAATCTCACATTGAAAAAAAAAAAAATATTAAAACCTTTACTCCTCAACAGAAAGCAAGGCTTTTTAAGAAGGAGCAAAGACTGAATTTTATTATTTAAAAAAAAAAAAAAAAAGAAGAAGCCAGGACACTTCTCTTTAGCTAGTGCTATAATTCCATATCCTACCTGCTATTGGTTTAGAGATGTGAAAATCTGAGATACCGTCATGCTTGCAGTGTGATTGAAACATGTATGTTGTGCTACTTTGGCAGCCTGAGTGCTACAAGTGAACTTTTCTTCAGCACAACTAGATTTGTGCTAAGAACAAACTAGGAAAACTAATGTTAGTCACAAGGCAAAAAAAGTGTGCCTCAACTTTAGCTAAACTTACACAGTACCTCAAGCCCTGTAGCTTTTGTATAGTGTTTTCCTGCAGGATCCTATCTGTTCATTTAACTGCTTAATTCAAAGCTCTTTTTCTTTCATCTCTGTGATTACAGTGCTATTATTTATTTCTGCTGGTACATCCCCCAAGTGCTAAAAACTACCTATGAAGGTACAGCTACACCTCTCAAAGAATCTGCAGTCAGCTAACAAAAACTTAGAGGAAAGCAGGATAATACAGGAGATGATAAAAGAATGTGGCTGTTTGTTTGAAAACTATTTAGAATCATAGAATCATAGAATCGTTAAGGTTGGAAAAGACCCTTAAGATCATCGAGTCCAACCGCTAACCTATCACTGCCAAACCCACCACTAAACCATGTCCTCAAGCACCACGTCTACCCGTCTTTTAAATACCTCCAGGGATGGAGACTCAACCTCTTCCCTGGGCAGCCTGGGAAGCCTTTGCTCTAAGTAACAATTTATCTGGTGAGCTTAGCCCCGCCAGGTTCACCTGATTAGCTTAAGGTTTCTTTTTTCAGATGTATTTTCAACTTTAGATTTGTTGACAATTTGTTTTTAAAGTTGGGAACAAATTCTGAGCAACTAACAGTACTTTGCTCTTCATGTGGTGACTGTGATCTGCACCCATTTAACTTAACTGCCATATATAGTACCCTTGGAGGTATGGTAGCTATTGTAGTAAGATTAGGTGCATGCATAGATGTCTGCAAAATCGGTTCTTGTAGGTGGTAGTTGCAGCTGCAAACAAGTCCCAGGATATGATGGTGTTTTTCTAATGGGAGATGTCCAAATGACTGCAGCAGTGAATGTCCCAGAATGCGATTCCTACATTTCTCAGCTGTGAACATTTATGCTAGCTTTCCAACAGTCAAGCTCTGTTTTAGGGACTAGAGCTACAGAACTCATTCATTTAGTGTATTTAAAATTCAAGTGGAAAAGGCAATTCATCTTTTCCTAAGAAAAGCAAATTTTGCTGTTCACTTTCCATAGTCTCTGGTTCTTGCGCCAAAAGAGCGACATCGCCTACTGTGGAGAAAGTGTTTGTGTATATATGTGGCTGTACTCAAATCTGTCACCACAATCCCTTCCAATAAGCCACACATTTCTATTATCACTCTCCTGAAAATGTGACTGACAGGTCCTGTATGATTAGTTTTGGCTGAGCTTTAATTTATACCACTGTTAGCATTTAAACATAACTTCTGTTCTGAAAAGTTCTGGTCATTTGAGATGCACTTGCTGCACTTAGACTTGGGAAACTGGTATCGTACCTTGGAATGTGACACTGAATGACAACAGGTACGAGTAATTCATCGTGCTCAGTGATAGGGAGGTGTTTGTGTTTATTTGTGTAGGCTATGTGTGATTTTTTTTTTTTTTTAATACCCACTCAAAGAAATGTAAATTTCTTTCTTTTTTTTTTTCCCCTACATTTTACTTTACCCATGTTACTTTTGTAGCAGTTCTAAAGAACTCAGTTCTGAGCTTGCAAGAGTTCAAGAACTTGCACAGTATAGGCAAGTTATCCTATAGCTCTGCAAAAATCTGCATATTTTTCACTATGTGAGTGCATACACTATTTTTTCATATAATAATCACTGAAGTAGATGACCGAGCTCCGAGCCATTCAATTGCAAATAATTTCAACCATGCTTCTTAAGTAGCAGCTCAAGTAACCTTACATGGTTTTTCAGTAAGAAAGTAACTTGCAGCTACCGTTTTTATTGGCTTTCTTGAAAGAAGGCTGCTTGTGGCCATATCATTGGCATTAGTCCCCATGTCCCTGACCCAAAGCCTTTTTTAAAGCTAATCTTCAGAGAAACCCATGCTACATTTAACTTTGGTATCTCTCCTGTGGGTCTCAAATCTAACCA
Source organism: Platalea leucorodia (assembly GCF_965183815.1). Taxonomy (NCBI): domain Eukaryota; kingdom Metazoa; phylum Chordata; class Aves; order Pelecaniformes; family Threskiornithidae; genus Platalea; species Platalea leucorodia. The sequence continues at coordinate 33,456,860 of NC_138831.1, forward strand.
GACACGGCCGATCTGAATATTTCCTGCATGTTAAACAGACCATTGTAAGCCTTTTCCTCCAGGCTAGATTGTTATAAATGCTGTTTATGATCCTGCTATGACAACTGTGAAGGACATGGCAAAGAATTTATCACAGGATTATTCATCCACCATCAGAATACCTAATAAGATTCTAAATGACCCAAGATGATAATAAGATCTAGCTTGTAGCAATAAGGTATTAATAAACTGCTTTTTTCAATAAGGAATTGTCCTGGCATCATTACCCTGACATATTTGTTTTCCTTATATTTTGCTGGCAACGTAGCTCGGGTGCTTTATACAGCAAATTTATAAAAACCCATGATGTATGAAAAATACACCACATATTAAGTGGAACCCATAGGTTAAAGTCAAGAGCATTCTGTTTGCCTATGCCATAAGAGGACTAGACTTTTAAGTCATAGATTCTAATTTTTCCATGCTGTTTCTCTTTGTATTTAAAAATTATATATAGAATAATACATACCCTAGTGTTGAATACAAGGCCATAATTCAAATGAAGCGATTTTGTCAAAATCATAAACCCAGAAAGCGCAGCTCAAGTGATTAATGACTGACGCTGGAACCCTGAAGTCATCCTGAGCTGGAATTACACCTGCAATCCTTATTTGCCATGTCTCAAACTTTAAAACCATTAACTTCCTGGGAAAAAGAGCTTATGTAGTGGCATAAAAAGCTGCTCGTTTCTGTTGTTGTGAAAATGACAGATAAAAAATACATAAATGTGCAACTGGTCTGATTAGATAAATAGTCCAGGATCTTCCTGAAAACCTGATGTCAACACAACCTGTTGCTATGCACAGCTGACCCTTTGCTCCCTGGTCACCTGGAAGTGCCATGCTAGGGAACTTGCAGCTTCAGTGGCCCCCACTGGCCCCACAGGAAAGGCTCTTAATGAGAAGAAAGACTATCTCAACATGGAGCTTCTGAGGAGGTGAGAGATCCCAGGTACAGGAAAGAACAGATGTGCAAAACTACTACTTATCCCTGAAACCTATTGACCTGGTAATAAATAGCTAAATTACCCCTTCAAAATGCAGAGCTGTTAAAGCTTGTTTAAATATAAGTTTGCACTGGATGATCTCAATCTCTTACAAGTTGTTTTCCCCCCTCTGCATATATAGTAAGGGCAAGTATGAAACAGGTGAATTGGCTTGCTCAGAGCTATGACCTGAGGCAGTGACAGAATTTGTAATTCCTGGTTTCACTCAGTTGCTCTTGACCATCAATCTACATTGTGACCAAGGTAATTTCCTTTGAAAAGCCAAAGATGGGTATATATCTCATTATTGTTTAAACTTTTATCAAAAGTTTATTCAAGATGGAGAGAAATGAGATTTAGTGCAGAGCACCATGAATTCTAAAGCGTAAAAAAGATTTGGATTGTTTCAGCTCTTTGCTTTCACTCATGTTCCTAGTTGGAGAATTGGCTGGTTGCATTTACATTCAAATGACCTGACCACTTTGAAGGGTTGGTTCATGATAAAGTATGCTAGCATGGGACACAAAAGACTCGGGTCCCCTTTTCTTTTCCTTTACAAACTTGCTTTGTGAACATGGGAAGATTGCTCTGCCTTGCTTCTTCATCTGCCAGAAAGAAAATAAACACATTTCCTACCTTATGGGAAAGTTGTGAAGACAACTACCAAATATTATGGTAATGGAGGTGCTCAGATACTACTGGAATGGAAGCTGTGTGAAAGCCTAACATAGACAAAGTCTAATTTCTGACCCAGTAGCTGGTGCTTCATATTTGACTTTTCTTTCTGGTGCAGCAAAAATAATCACTCATGCACCTGTTTCCCGTAAGGAAAATTAAGATGATGTGTTCTTGTGAGTGCTGTGGGTACAAAGTGAATGTGTGCTGAAGTGTGCAAGTGTGAAATTAAAGGATAGATCTGAAGAGATAATTCTGAATGAACAAGGAGTGGGATCAAATATTTGATCACATTTCTGTGTCTTTTTCTCACTGGCCTCTCGTATTTCTTTAAGGACTTATTCACTGAAAGTTTCTGCTTTTTAACAACCCTCTTTATAGAGAATAAGCAGGTCATTAAAATAGTTTGGGAAATAAGTAGCAAAAAATGTTGTGGGTCGTTACGGTTCATCTTCATCCTGTCTGATGGAATATAATTTCTCTCAATCTGGGGTGTTGTTGATGGTGCCAAAATAAACATGCTAGGAAGCTGTAGTCACATCCATTGCTGGTGTTACTTTGCTGCTATCATTTCTTTACCTCAACAGACTTACCAATATGTTTAAAAACACACATCTTCAGAATTTTTCCATGATTTGTATAAACTTTCTTAAATTGTAATATGCAAAGATTGGCAAAATTCTAAGGAGAAGGACTTGTGGCAGTTCTGCCAAGCCCTGAAAATAGGAAATGTAAAACTTCCTTTGCTCTGACAGCTCTTGTATGTCACCCCAACACAACCTCCTCCTCCTGCCAGCCTGTTCAGACCCTTTGCAGCCACTGCTGTGTCTATGTAAAATGTAAGGAGCACGATGAGGGAGAGACGACAGGTTGAAGAACAGGAGCAGCTGTGTTAAGGATGGGTGAGGGGAGATGGTTAAAACCAAATATTATTGCCTACTAAGCTGAGAAGAGTGCTTGTCGCCTTGAGACTGGTACTACAGTGAATTGCTTGAGAAAGTAATTCTTTTCTATTTTTTTTTTTTTCTGGTATGGATAATTTCCTGGAAAAGGTGAGTACTTACCATAGTCTGGTAAAATACCTTCCTGGGTTTGGTGCCTGCTTATTGGACTGTCCTTAAGACATTTGGCAAGTGGGTATTTTATGAAAGCAAATTGTGAGAGTGCAGCGTGATCCTTAGTTTTCTAGGAAGCAGAAGTAGTTTTCCCTTTTGACTAAAAAGTAATGTTATGTGAAAGCTGCAGAGAGACATAAACACTACCTAAGAAGGTGACAAGTTGTGAAGGATAGGCTTAGACCAGCGCCTTGCAATGTGCCCTTAGTAAGAAACAGCATCCTGTCAAGCTGAACAACAACATGGGAAACAAGAACCACAATTTCACTTTTTCTCTCCTTTCGGGAGATGTGAACTGTAGGTGGAAGAAGACTAAGGCCATTATATCTCAACCTGTCAGATGAACACTGATGTTCCACAGTGGATTGTGTGGAGAGCAGAAGCATCTTTCCCAATGCTACAGCCATGGGGCTTAGGAGCTGCTTTGCGCAGACCAGCTCAGAGCAGCGCCCTTCAGGCAGAACCAAGAGGCAGTAGGCTGTGCAGGTGATGGGCTGAGAGGTAAGAACCCAATCAGAAATATTTGAAATGGAGGTAGAGAGCTGTAAATGTGGGAGGCGCAGGTCAAAAAGCAGGTTCACCTGCACCGCATTAATCTGTTATTGCTACACTGAAGATTTTGCAGGATTGTGGTAAACCATAGTTTTGTACGCTAGAACAGAAATGTGTTCCAGTCCCCAGAGCTTTGTATTATGGACTGTTTAGACTAGTTCTCTGCTACTATATCCACAAGGAGTCTTCAAATGTAATTCTTAATTTTCTCTAATACTCTGTGTCTTGCTGTCAGTGATGCCATCACAATAGAGAAAGAAGTTTAAGAAAGGAGAGAAGCATGTTGATTTTTTTCCTTTAAGTTCTCAAAATAAATTAAGGGGAAATATTTCTCTCTATAGTATTTCAAATCCACCGTATTGCTTCGTCTGTCTGCTTTCTCTGTAGTGTCATATTTAGCTCTAGTAAGTCACAAACATATTGAGGGCAGAGAGTGGGTACAAATCTGACAGAAAGCTAATGAGCTCTCCTGTGATTATCAGTAAGGACTATGACTCATTAAATCTCATTTCCTGAGAAAGTCCACATTGGGAGAAGAAATTATCTGGAATAAAGGCCTGAAAACCTAATTCGATCAGATTTATAGGTGTTCTTGTAGTCGCTACACAATAATCAGTGAAAACAGAGAAACATTTTAATGAGGTCTTTTGAAATGGTTAATGTTTCAGGGAGGGGGGTCTGCTTCACTTCCACTTAAGATACAGGCAAAATAGCTGCCCTTCTCCCAAACTAAACAGGCTGATGCATGTTGTGGATTTTTTCACTTTTCATTTTAGAGGTGTGATTACAAATGATATTGCACACAAGCATCTATTTATTATATGACTTTCATTTAAAACTATGCTTAAAAATGAACCTGGCTTGTCCGTTTTTGGATAGGTTGTGCTTGCCTTAATACAGTGTTTTCTTCTTGTGATGCGTGTCTTTTTGTGGTATGTTTTTCATACATTATTTAGAGAGGAAATGTCTCTCCTCTGTTGCAGTGAAGAAGAAAGACTTCCATTGATTTTAATGAGCTTTGGCTCACCCTCTAATAGAGTAGCATTACAGAAAGTTTTTGTTTTGACAGTTTTATCTTTGTGTAGAGATGCGTGGACACAATCTCATGTTATGTTGCATACTAACAATATGTGGATGGTGACAAAGAAAGAGTTAGTGTGATCTCAGTGCAATAAATAGAGACCCATCACTGCCTGACAGATAGCTGAGGAACATAGGACAGTTATTCATGTCTGTAACTCGCAGAGTGTGAGCTGAAGACTTCAACAATTGAGCTGGCTTGCCTTCATAACTAGGCTCTTCTTGCTGTTGGGAAGGACCTCACACTGGCTGCTACAGGCTCTGGTTTTGAACTGTTTAAATTATGGATGTGTCCCTTGGATTGGGCCAAGCTGGCCACTTAGAAGCTCCGAGGTTTTTGTTATGGTGTTTTGTAATTCCAGCTTCTTCCAGCATCACCTTTTCACTCTATTTGTGAGGAGCTTTCTCTTCTTTTCCTTCATGGCAAGGCAATAATATTGCCACTGAAGTTAATGAGGATTTATGTGGGCATTGCGGGATGGTAGGAATAGAGTAATGTATTGATTCCCCCCCCCCATTCTTACTGCACGTGAATTGCATGGGACAGACGGGACTGCTCACATGCAGCCTGGCTGTTGCTCTTGGTTCCTTGCAAGCATTTGAACTTATCGAGGATTTCAGCTTGAAATGTCTCCATAGTAGGATGTAATGCAGCAGTTTGAGTCTCTTATATTCTGAGGTTTTGTGGGGTTGGGGTTTTTTGTGGGATTTTGGTTTTGTTTTGGTTGGGCTCTTTTCCCCTCTCCCTCCCCCCCCCCCCCCCTTTTTTTCCCCCTTGTGGGTTTTGTGTATGTATCTGGGGGGATGTGGGGTGTGTTTTTGGGGGGGTTGGTTTTTCTTTTTTTTTTTTTTTTTTTTTTTAATTAAGTATCCCTATATCTGCTAGATCAGTAAGAAAGCATTAATCTGGAGAAAACTTTCGTGGGATGGGATCTTTGAAAGATGTAGAACTTCATTAAACATAAAAGCATATTAAATACTTACGTATTCACCAAGACCCTCCAGATACGCTTTTGGTCAGGATAGGAATATTTCAAAGGACAGCTTTTGAATGAAGATGACATGGCATCAAGAAAAGGAAAGACTGCAAAAATGAACAGCTCTGACTCAAGATAATTTGGGAAAGCAGCTCACTTCAGATATATAAACTGTGCTAGGCCGTATTGTGTACTCTATATGAAGAGGAATCAGAATTTCTAAGAATTGAAATAGAATATATTAGCTTTCTGTGGTACTCTGGTGTGATGATATGGTTGATCCTGCTGGCACTAAATTATCTTGGAACAGGGAGATGAAAGTAATGTGATTATTAAAATAACAAACAGGAATGTATAGTTTAGTTTGATCTCTCAGACTTGCATCAGAAATGAGCCCAAGTTCAGCATCTGGGGAATGAGAACATAGATGCATTTCTGAACACCTCAGAGTTTCTTTCAGTGTTTTTATCTGAGCTTTTAGGTATTTTAAAATATTATTTGCTCAATTCAAATCCAGTTCTCCTGGTATGAGAATGAGAGGTATTGATGTTTTATCCAGATACGGTTTGAAGTACATGTAATAAAAATAAATGTAGGACATGCTTTTCATGTGGACACATTAGCAACTGTATGTTTGGAACTTATTAGTAGAAGAAAACTGATCTCTGAACATATACATTAAGGCAAATACGCTTTGCAGCAACAGTTGATGCTTTCCTTTGATCCTACAAGGTAGTCCAGACTCATCAGCTATAGCAGAGCCAGCCTGGGCTGTGTGGGTGCATCCTCTCTGTTCTGGCAGAGCCATGTTCCCAGCTGCAGCCTGTCTCAGGGCGTGCAGTGGCTTCAGTCAGGGAGCACCAGCCTGACCACAAGCACTGGAGGAGGGGTCTTCTATTTGGGCAGCATGCAGTGCCTGAATGGCTGTGCCCTACCTCCTCTGAAGACAAAGCAATAAGATCTGTTGGTGGTTTGGATCAAGCCCTTTCTCTGCCATTTATTCTACCATCCTTGGGAAAAATTTCCAGAGAGTTTGTTTTTTGTTGGAGGGGTATTTACCTCCACCTTAGCTGTTGCTCAATTCCAACTAGCATGTTACATACTATCTGTGGGGTATGTTGGTCCGGAATTAAACAAAAACCTTAGAAAAATATGCTACAGTTTAACTTCAAAAAGCTTTTAATAAAGTGAATATATAAGGTAGAATTTAGGGAGGAGCAGTTGTTTATGTGCTATGAGTCACACTTTTCTGTTTGGGAAATGAAAGTTGTTGAGACGTTCTGTGTGTTTGTCAATGGAATTTGCTCCAGGAGTGTTTTATAATGACAAAAGAAATCCTGTGCTATGTGCAATACAAAGATGAGAAAAATGATGAAGTCTTACTCTACTGGGAAGCATAGCCAAAGAAACAAAGGAGTTAGAGAAGTGTAAATATTCCTCTGGTAATATAACCCAAAATGATGCTTCCCTATGTTAGTCAAAAAGAGCCATTTTTTACCCCATGGTAGGAAAGACTTGGGAACACCACCAGCAAGTAAGTTTTCCTTATCTAGCACATGTGAAAATCTGCAGCTTTATATGATATTTTCAGTTAAAAGTGAGTGAAGGGTGGAAAAGTTAGAAGACTATCTTGGGGTTTTTGCTATTTTGGTGGTGGGGTTGTTGCTTCTTACATTGGAAATTGAAGCTTAATATCTGAAAGACTAAAATTATAAAGCAAGACGAAGAAATAACGTTGGGTCATTCAGGAAGTGCTTCAGTGTTATAATGCTACAGCCTGAAGGAGGCTCCTTAAAACTCTGATGTCATCTTAGCTATCTTGTTCATGGTGTAAGGCCTCTTACCTAAACTGACCTTCAGTTTACTTTCGGTAAGTAAATGTGTTAACATTCAGGCCATTGTACTGATTTGTCACGTTGTCCCAAATTTTGTGGCAGTAGGTAAAATTAAAATTAAATGGCAATTGTTCTGGTACTGCCTTGCCTATCTGAAATTAATTACAAAGCCATTATAACATCAATGCACTATTTTCTGTGAAGACAAAGGCACAATCGTGGCATTGATTTCACGTATGCAGTGTAGAAATTGAGTGATCCTTAAACTATATGGAAAGTACATTCTGTAACTAAACTAGTGTCAAGGATTGGGAGCAGAGTTTTTTATAAAGTGCGTTACCAGGTGTATTTCAGCTACGCTCCCACTGGTGAAGAGCAGGTGCATGCTGAGCTGAATTAAGCCACTGTTAGGATTCCACCCAGCTGTTCTCACTGTTTTAATTAAATTATTCTAAAAAATTATTTATGTCAAACAGGTAAAAATTCCTCATGTGTAGAGTCTGAATCTAACTTTACTTTATTGAAAGGGAAATGTTGGGATTATTATAAGGCAATGAACTGGCTTTTCAGGGTAGCTTGTGAAAATTAAGCCTCTCCAGGTTCGTCCAAGTTGATGTGGTATTTGCAGAGGGAAAGAGAAGCTCTGGCTCTGACTTGTAAGGGTGGGGAACATGGTGGGAGGAGTTCGAGCCAGCAGTCTGCCAGATGAGAAGACAAGAGAAGGTATCAGAAAGGGACTAGCTAGGGGGGCTGTGGAGGTGGGTAGAAGAGTATATAGATTAAATTGCTGAGGTTTGAATTTTGAGATGCCGTGTAAGCGCAGTTCAGTGCAAAACTGGGAGACTCCTTTTTTTCTTCTGTGAATGTATCTTTGAACAGGTATAGGACATTTTGTATAGATCACCCTGGGATTATGGCAAGGAGTGGTGTTAAAAGAAGTAGACAAAAATTCCATGTTTGTTCTTTTTTAAGAAAAAAGAACAAACTATTCGTATTTTGGTCTCATCTCTATTGGGTTATGTAGGGTATCTTGATTTTTCTGGTATTGGACAGCAATGTCCAAAAGCCTCAAAGATGTTGCTAGTACTTGGGGGGTAAGAGGGGGAAATGTGTAATGTAATATATTAGTGAACAAAAGGTTCTTGTGGGCCTGTTCTCTGTGATGATCCTCTGAAGGCCTCTGTGGGCTTGTTTTGAAGTGCTTGGAAACCACAGTGATGAGAGCTAGATTAATGCCTAGATAAATTGATTAGTTATGTGACATGCGTAACTCCATTTAATGCACGCATCAAATTGAAACTAGACCCCTTAAGGCTAATTCACTGCCTCATTAGAAGCCAGTGAAATTCCTTCAGCATCAAGTAATGTGTTTAGATGTGCTGGCTTTGGCAGGCACTCTATTTCTGTGTAACATATAGAATTTTAAGGAATGTCTGGAAAAAAGTGGCCTACAAGAAAACAATCCAAAGGTGACAGAAGCATGGAACAATGTCAGCCATGTGGAAGCATGATATTGGTCAAAAGCTGAAGAACATGTGATGAAGGTGAAGGGGCTTTGATATATTAATAATATTCAATCATAATCAATTTATACACTATCTACAATTTACATAGACTTAGATAAGCCTGAAATCCATCAGATTAACATGTCAAAAGCACACACTGCATATTTGTTCCGCCTAATCCTCACTGGTAGTTCAGGCTCTTCAGAAGGGATAAATCAGGCGCAAACTAACTACATCAGGTTACTCAATTGCTACCTCAAAACTATTCTTAAGCTAAAAATGGGACATCTTGCACATCAGTCAATCTGTCTGCCTGTCATTTTTTCCACTTTGTCTTTGTGCAAGAGGACTGGCTTTTTGGCAAAGTGATAATAAAATTAACAAGGTCCAATTTTTCAAATCAAAAGCAAGAACTCTGCTTTGGGGCTCCATTTTCTTTCTAAGAGTCTAATGAGGAGGGACAGGCAATTAATATTATTTATTTCACTAATTAGCTGGATAATCATTCATTGTAAAACTCTTCTGTGTTAGAAATATGTTCCTTGTACACTTGTTTAACACAGTTTCCTTTTTATCAGACTGAACCATTGTGCGACATCTTTTATTAGCGGGGCAATAGGGGGGCACTTGAGGGAAAAAAAAAGGGATAATTTTTGATCTGTGAAGATAATGCAACAAGAAGCAACAGTCCATAAAAACATCACCTTTCAGTCTCTGAAGACATAATGCTTTATGATAACCATAAAACATTTTAGTGCAAAATAAATTGCTGTCCTATTCAAATCCTTAAATGTACTGCAGTGGATGTCACTGAAGACATACAGCTATTTTTTCCAATACTGAGATATATTTTATCATAATTTGTAGTGTAGGTGACAACCTTGCACACATGATTGCCTTTTCTTGCTTAGTTAGCTTGCCAAGGTCAGAGTCCTTTGGCCTTTTATGGATGTAGAACTATTAGGAAATAAACAGGATAACCAAGTAGCATAAAAAGAAAACTTGTTTCCTTGACTTGTTAGTCATATACCCTTTAAAGATTTCATAGTGTTCTGAGTATGTACTTACTGAAAATGAGTTCTTCAGAAATGCTTCAACAAATTCTTCTCACTTGTAAAACATATAGGTGATTTTTCTCATTTTCTTTTCTTTCTCTTAAATTCATTTTAGTTTGTGGTTTGTTTTTTTTTTTTTTTTTCATTTTTTCTTTTCTAGCTAACTAGCAGCATATTGGTTTTGGAGCTGCTGTGAGGAGAACGATGAATGACAGTTAATGGAAAATACTGCAGTTACAATTCAGCCCAGAAGTCTTGAGCCAGGTAAGCACCTCAGTTTCCCCATAGTTGAACTCTTCAGATGTCATTTCATATTGTGTCACTGGTGAGGTCCTTGGAATGTGCATTCTCAAGGAGTTTCTGGATTTCGTATTCACTTTTTGCATCAAAGCAGTGGAGAAGAGGTTTTACTCTAAAGTATTTTTGTGTTCCTTCTGCTGCTGATTATGCCAAAGTAGGACAGCATGGAAAGAGTATCGGAAAATGCTAATAATGGTGGCTTATTTGGCAACATCATTTAGGAGACACGCCCCCACCCCATAAAAGTATTTGCCTTGGCTTGTTTGTTTAAATTTGATATAAAATATGGTAGCTTATTGAATGAAATGAAAAAAAAAAGTTGAAAAACTCTATATGGAACCATAGAAATGTGGTAAGACCTGGTTGGTGACATTTATATAAGTTCTACACAAGTGTGAAGGAAAATAAATTTAAAATGCATTTTATGTTTGCCTTTGAAATGCACTGAAGTTTTTTAAATGGAAAATTGGTCACAATAAAACTTTACCGTCTGTCTTGAATTGTTGGGATGAAACTGTGCCTCAAAGGAGACCAGTAGGGATTTTAATGAAATTAAAAATTCAGCTGTGAGTGTTCATTTCTATGTTGATTGGTGGTGATACTGTATTTAAAAATGAGGATTTTTCCACTCTGGTGTGGAAGACCCTTTATTCCATGGTCAGTGAACAAAGGTTGCTAGCATTCAACATTTTGCCAAATATCCTTAAAGGATGGATGTAAAATTGCCTGGGAGGTTTCTTCAAATAAACTTTTCCCCAGATAAAGGGTCCAATTTGAAATGATCAGAAATCCATACAGATTTGAGGATTTGGAAGAGTGATATCTGGGTTTGCAGACCTGTGCATTTGCATGAGCCAGCTCCTGTGAAACTCTTGGCAGGACAAGAATTTCCATTCTTCCTTTAATTGTTACTTCCATTCAGTCATATTCACTTAAAAATGGCTTATAAAAGGTTTTAAATTATTTACCGTGTTACCAATATGATGAAGGTTGTGCAGTGGAAATAAGGGGTGTTAGCCTGTAACTGATGGATAAGAAGAGAGGGTTATGAGCAACCTTTTAGCCTTTTGGACTCTCAATCATATCTTACAGCATCTATAATGTATAGATCCCTTATTAAACTATTTAGAAATGTGTAATTAATATAGCATGACTTTCTTGATGTGTACATCATATGATTGGCAACCCATACTGTGTAAGAAAATAGTTACCCAGGGAGATGGGGATATTGGGGCTTTTATTCTCTCTTTTTTTTAACGTTTTCCCAGTTGTTGCTCGTTGCTTGTTGACAGTTTATTTTAGATTTTACAAATAATAAAAGCAGCAGCAGTAGTAGTGTTTGGCTTTTGGTTTCAACAGACACATATATTTTAACCTAAATGACAATATTTAGCAACAAAATTGCTTCATTTTAACTTCACTGCATTTCTTAATCTGTGGGAACTATAATTTAAAAATAATGAATGCAACAGGGTTGAATATATGGCTTCCATTAATTCCAAATACTGCTTATTTGCAGCACTTTTTAATTATTTGAATATACTTCTCAATATATTTAACTGGAGTGGAAAAATCATTCAAACCTCAGACCATTTACGATTACCAGTGTATCTGTAACTTTCCATCCAAATTACTGAACTTCAGAGTAACATTTCATTTTGAGTACCTATTTTTCCTGCATATTAGAAAACACTGCAATAGTGGAGAAAAATGTTTTGAAAGATGCAGGTTTCATAAACAATGAACATCATAGAACACGAATTAATAAATTACAAGTTCTACGTGGAAATAGTGTTAAAGGGCTGACTTAAACCCAAGGACATTAATTATGGTAACTGAGAAGCTGTGCTGCATCTTGCATCCTTCTGTGATCTTAAAATGGCACTTTCTCAGAGAAGCAGGGACCCACAGGCTGTGAGGATTTCTTGATCGCCCAGAACCATTAGCTTTAATGTCTTCTTTGCACATCATATATGCAGGCACAGTAAGAGCTGTAAGGCCGGGTCCTCACATTCTGTAAATTTTCGTTACCTGCTTTGTGGATCTGACACGAGGTTTTGTCTTTTCCTCATGGAACATTATTTTCTTCTCATTGTTGAGACTAAACACTGAGTTTCTTCCTTGTTTTTAACATAATCATTTACAAAATTTCATACTGGCATGGGCTGGTGACAGAAATCACATGCCTTTTTATATCATGAGGCTTATAGATGCTGGACACAGAAAAAGCACATAGCAGAAAACATGTCATCTTTCCCACCTGCTCCTGACTGTACTCAAAACCTATTAATGAGTAGCTGCATATGTCTCAAAGCTACATTTTGTTCTGGTGGTAGGACTCCATGATGTGGTGTGCATTTTAGAGTACATGATCTGTATCCCATGACCGCACTTTCCCTGCCTTATGATGACCTGAAACTGAGCATGAAGACTGACAGCTAGAAAAACAGTTTAATATATTAATGTTTCCTTTTCTTGGCATTCTTGTGCACTTGTTTATATTCAGATAGACCTGGGCCATCATGAAGAATTAGTTCAGACATTACAATGTGTTGGATAATAAGCATTTGCACAAATAAACCCTACTTCCCTTGCCGCTTAAAAAGAAAAAATGAAACAAAACTATCTATCTGGTTGATTCCTATCAATTCTGGTCAGCAGCTGGGTTTTACAGCATGAGTACAGGCTATCTATTCTTAGACTATGATCCTTCAGTAGAAATCAAAATACCAATTAAAGAACTGTTATGGCATCTATAGGTTTTTCATGAGACCAAAATTAATGAACTTCTTAAGAGGCTCAGGGCAACCTGATACTGACTGTGGCATGGCAGTATGTGTCGGTACTGTGTTTAGCCATCAGCTTAGTTAGCTTGCTCATGTTTTTGCCTGCCACAGTTGCAGGTGGTGAGAGAAAGCAAGCCTTGGGCCGAAGTCTTCATGCTCATGCCTCAGGAAGCTATGTGGTGATTTTTCTTTGCTGCTGTGCCATCTGAGCAAATTTTGTCAGCATGGGAAGGGTAATGAGAGCTGGGAAAAGAGAAGTTACCGTGTGAGGTTGTTTCAAGAGCTATGCTCTGTAACTGACAGGTCTTTACTGTTGGATTCCTTCATTGACTCCGAGGTTAGTTTTCATATTTTTCTTCAAGCTGCTGTGCACTCTGCCTTCTTTTGCATTTGCACATAAACTCTGACTTTTCTCTCTTCATGTTTCTTAAGCTGCCATACCAGCTCTTCTTATCTTTGTGCTGATTTCTTTATACCTGTGAGGGTTTGTTTGTTTTGTTGGGTTTTTTTTCCTCTTGTGTGCCAGCTGATTGGTTTCCCTCTATTGAAGTCCTTCTGGTATAGGAATGCTGTTTTGCAAGGGCACTCAGAGTTAATCTCTCACAGGAACTCCACTCCAAGAGAACTATGTGTTTGTGATGGAGCTTTCTAATTCCCTCTTAGTTGGTATTTTCTTCCAGAACTATGTCTTCCTGTGGTTGCAAGTCCATGATTCATCTCTAAACAAGTGCCAGCTGTTGCTGACAGTAGTCAGTAAGGGGCTGAGTGATGACAGTGGATCAAGCACTAAACTCTTTGCTCAGCTTCCATTCCAGGTACTATGAAAATTTCCTAATTCAGAGTTTAAAAAGGCAAATCAACCCTGAAGAAACTGGTATGTGTACATAAAGAAACTTCACAGTGGGGACTGGCTCACCCAGAGGATGTCTGACCAAAATGATCTCCCAGAGAGGGAGAATAAACACTAATCGCCTTTTATGTTTAGTAGGCCGCAGTTTTTCCTTTTGTGTTCCCCATGCTCCACCATGGGCAACTGGTACTCAGGATACATGGTGTGGTTCTCTTTTCTGAGAGCCATCAAGACTTCTAAGGTGATAGGAAGTAAGCAGTAGTTCAAATCAATGCATAGTCATGCTCAAAAAGTTCAGCCTGTGTTCAGTTGAGACAGCCAGAGGCCAAAATAATTTACCCAGATTGTCTTAATTGGATACCTAGCAATCACTCCAGCTGAAGATTACATATGTAAAATTAGAAGCACTGGCATTGTTAGAAGCTTGTGTAGGTATAAGAATTGTTCATGTGTATGAAATCTCCTTATTTGATAAAAGTTAGCGTTGCTAAAAATTGCAGGCCAGTTACAAAGATTTCTCCTTCTATGTCTTCAAAGCATTCTAGCCAATTTACAGGGAACTATGTGGTTATTTGCAGGCTCAGGGCCTCAAAGCTGAGGAGCTCAATAAATAAGAAACGTGTATAACTGTAAATATAGCACATCTACTTAATAATTTCATTTCCTTCCACCTGCTTCCAAAGAACAAAGTTTCAGGCAAAAATCCCACATGTCAAGTTTCATCTCTATTCACATATTTCTGAGTGAATTCCTACTCCTCACTGCCCCTCCCAACAGTTGGTCATAGAAGTGCAGCAAGACCTTTTTATTCTGTTCATGATAGGATGGTCTTCTATTCTAGTACGATGCGGTCCATAGCAAATCCATCTACAGAATTAATTCTGAGGTTGTGAGAAAGAGATGCAAGTAAAAACTGTAATGATTTACAGTTTGAAGACACAGCTGATATGAAAATAAACATTGAATCAGTTTCTTCTATATGTCTTAGTTCCATTAGAATAATAACAGTAGGTGACATTTTTCACATTTTAATGGGTGTTTTGCTGATTTTATCAGAATTTCTGCTGATCAAAGCAAATTGGCTATTTATTTATTTTGCAGTGATGCTAACTAATCAGTGGAAGTTTAATGTACTGTAATGAATTTTAAATATCTTCCTAGTCATTACAAGTGTGTGAATCTAAACTCTCTCTCTCGTAACGGTTTAAATAATTAATTACTTGAGTAGCAGAAAAAGGTAACATTTAATATAATAACATTTTCTTTGAAATATTTCAGTGCGTGTTTTATAGTACTATCTCAAATTAGTAAGGGATAATTCTGACCAATGTATCCCCCCTGCTTCATACAGCTCACTTAACCCAATCCTGCCTGCATTGTTTTAGACTGATGGTAAATACCTTAATTATTAGTTTATTTCAGTAGCTTGCTGAATGATAGTTTTTTTATATTATTTATACTTCAGTGACTTTGTTTTAATTGGTTTCTTTTATGTTATTTATCCATACAGATATATCATACAGGTTTTTAAAATATTAATGATGCGTTTTATGTCATAGTATTGTTTCCTACCGATCATGGCATGCTATAAATCGACTTCATGAGTATAAAAGAGCAAGGAAAGTTTAAAAAAAAAAAAAAAGTAATAGACTCATTGAAACAGTTGATTAACTCCATGATACGATTGTTCACATATCCTCTTGTTCAGGAAAGAACTCTAGCATTCATTTAAATGTTTAGGATTAGGGTATATGCCCTGAATTAGAGTGTTAGCTTTTGAGGACATAATGCCAAGTTGTAAAGAATTTGGCATCAGTTTACTTTTAATGCACATCTGTAACCAGGCCCCAACACATTTTTAGACACTACATTGTATACTTCCATGCTTTGCTCTGAACTAGAGTTGGTTCAAATATATTGGTAACTGCATGCAAAATGTGAGATTAATGCCTAAGACTTAATGTGTTCGTATTTCTGGATGTTAGTTCAGGCAAGACAAACAAACAAAAAACCCTCATTCTTCTCATTGTGGTAAGAGTTAGTCCAGTTCTGGACTCAAAATAGGCATATTCAGTTCCCGGAAGGCTGGTGTTTCTGAAGGGACTTGATGTAACTTTAGCTTTAGTACATCCATACATTCTTCTAATATGGTACTTAATTTCTTTTCAGTGCACTTTTTTGGTGGAATATGTAAAATGACATGAATGAATTCCTCAACAGATGATAGGGTGTTCATTCTTTAAACTCGGGAGAGATTGTTTTGTGCATGTATGAAGAAAGCAATGCGCAAACAGTCAATAGAAGAAAAGAGATTTTACACTGTAATTACAAGGGGGGAGCAGTGTGAGATGTCTTTAAGAGAACGCAATTCGGGTTATTGTAAAATGAGAGAATCAATAGGAGATTTGTGCTGCTCAAAAAAGTATTTTGGTGCGTTATTAAACACTCTTCAAAGCTGTGTAAATCTTGCATCTAAATTACTAGATCAGATCAGATATAGATCCTGTCCATAGGAACAGAGCGGGTTTTTTAATGTCTGTATCAATTTGAGTGTCTATATAAGAGATTTTAACCTTCCTTGAGAGCACCTAAATACGAAATTGCAGACTGATTTCAAAGTGCAAAGTGTAAATACTTAAATTTCCGGTAAAGTAAGAATTATCTTAAGGCATTTTTTATCTTCTTTTTAAATTTTGGCCTCTTAGAAACATGTGGAGGTAGTTCATGAATGTTGAGGGGATTTTTTTCAATGATGTTTCAATGAACAGTAATGTTTTAATAACAAAATAATATAAAGTAATGAGTTGGCTATTATGTCAGTGATTAGATTCTGAACTATGCTTGTTAAAATTTATCTAGCGCTATATATAACTGTAAAATAAAGACAATTTAAAATGAGGAGTGAAATAGTTACTGTTAGGGTAACAGAAAGCATCCAAACTCATGCAGAATTCATACCTTCTGTTGAGACGTTGTTGAGAGAGTCAACCTAATTCCAGTAAGTTTTAGGTCTAGTTTGAGAAATAAATTTAGTCAGTCTGTAACTATTCTGGATTTGAATGAAACAACACAAATGGGAATTACAACATAAATATGAAAATAACTTAAAGGCAGATGGTTTCACTCTGTCTTTGTCTTTGACCATTCTGAAGATCTTTAGGTGGGTGAGCCTGGAAAGGATTATGCATGCACATGTGGAGAGAGTCCAGACGCTGGCTGACAGCAGTCAGCAAGCTCTGCAGTGATTTAGCCTGATGGTTGCTCTGATTCTGGTGACTGGTTGATTCCCTTCATCTCTCTCAGCCATTTGCTAAGCTGATAACCCATTACTTTTAAAATAACTTCCAGAGCTTGAATTGGACAGCCATTTGGAAATGCCCTGAAATGGCTTAGTTTCAGAAATTGCCATGTGTCCAAACTCTGAAAAGTAAAGCACCTGTACAATATCTCCACTTGGGCATTCCAAAAGTTATGAATCCCCAGATCATTCATCGCTGAGAAGCTTTGGTCTTAATTTAACAAATGAAAATAAAGCATGGAATCTGAATGGGTTTCTTGTCTTTAAGCTAGACAGTCATCCTGATGTGCTACTGAGAGGTATGTGACTATTATGTGCCAGTTTGTATCTGATGGTCAAGTGTCTTTCCTGCAGTTGCTATGATGATGATAGGAAGCCAGTAGAGCTTCTTCCATTATCAAAAAAAATAATAAACAGGCAAATAAGCGGAAGACGTTTTGATTATTATTCATCTCCAAAATATGTTGAGTTCTACCTTTGCTACCACAGCAAAATGAAGATAATATTCCTAAAATAGTACTAATAAAGACCTTTCTCGAGGGCATCATAAAAAAGACACTTAAAAAGTAAAAGGAAAAACATGGATGTATTCTGGTTTTATTTGTTGTTCTGTTGCTTCTTGTAGTGCATTTAACATGTGATAAAGACAGAGCTATGATTTGTGGAATGAGCCTGATTTTGTACCAAATATTTTCCATACTTATCAGAAGCTATGCTGGAATCTGTCTGGTCTGTTGGGGTTTGGTAGCTTGAGGAATTAATGAATATTCATTCCTTTTCCCTGGGTACAAAGTAAAATAACTAGTAATTAGTATAATATTTAATACTCCTATTCAAAATAAATAAATCTTTTGTGAAAAAAAATCTAATTATTATAATGTAGCAACTTCTGCATGTGTAACTGAAATTGGATGTGCTGTTTTGAAAATGCTTTTAAGCCCTCATTTACATGTTTCCAGATCAGTTAATTATTCCCCTTGTATGCATAAAACAGAACTCTGGATTGTACTTGCATATATTATTCATTTTGCTATCTATCTTCTAAGTAGCTGATTCTAATATTTTAATTTTACATCATTATTATTATACCAGTGATATTTGTAATCTGATACGAAAGTTATTCTTGTCTGCACTTAGTTTAATGCTCATTTTTAAATGAAATGGCTTACACGGTAGTAAGTGTGACTATTATAACTTGAGTCTTGTATATTGCTTATCATACTAAATTAGTCATGTCTTGTATTTCTGTGAAAGCAGAGTGTCTCAGATGGAGACCTTAGCTTTTGCTAGTCGTGAGCTGGAGAAAAACACAACTGATAAAATGAAGGGCAGGAGCCTTGAAACTGGTCACCAGAGTCAGAACTTGGGACTTGCTCTAATAGGGCCTGATCCAAAGCTTGCTGGAATCTGCAGGAGGATTCATGGTCACTTGCAATGAGACCTTTTGTGTTTATCTCAACGTTAGTTCCTGAATTTAGTGTTTCCCTAATATCCATTAGGTCATCATTGCCACAGTCACTAGATCCAGCTCATTCTTCCTGGCTACGAAGCTATAAATGGGGAGATGTTTGACACCAATGAGCCCTACTGCAGTTGTACTATTCCCTTCTGGGCATTGGTACATACAAACCATCGTGATCTCGTTGTACACCACTAGTGCTGTAGGTTGTAAAGAGATGAAGTGGAGAGTCTATTTACTAATATGCTTGGGAGTCCATATGCGGTACTCACACAAATATGTAACTTGGAAATCGTTGTTACCTTCTGACCTACCAAATTAGTCAGTTCCTATCCCATTTAGTATTGATTTCCTTCTCCAAGAAGGATATCTTAAAGGCACAGGAGCAGGCTGTCCCTATGTGCCAAAAGACGAGCTGGCAAGGAAGAAGACCGGCCTGGCTGAACAGAGAGCTTTGGCTGGAACTTCCAGGAAAAAAGTGTGTTTACGACCTTTGAAAGAAGGGGCAAGCAACTCAGGAGGGCTACAATGATGTTGTGAGGTTATGCAGAGAGAAAATTAGAAGGGCCAAAGCCCTATTGGAACTTAATCTGGCTACTGCTGTAAAAGACAATTACAAAATGTTTCTATAAATGCATTAGCTGCAACAAAAGGAGGGCCAAGAATAATCTCCATCCTTTATTGGATGCGGGGGGAAACATAGTGACAAAGGCTGAGGAAAAGAGTGAGGTACTTAATGCCTTCTTTGCCTCAGTCTTTAATAGTCAGACCAGTTGTTCTTGGGGTACCCAGCCCCCTGAGCTGGAAGACAGGGACAGGGAGCAGAATGAAGCCCCCATAATCCAAGGGGAAATGGTTAGCAACTTGCTACACCATGTAGACACACACAAGTCTATGGGGCTGGACAGGACCCACCCAAGGGTACTGAGGAAGCTGGCAGAAGTGCTCACCAAGCCTCTTTCCATCATTTACCAGCAGTCCTGGCTAACCAGGGAGGTCCCAGTTGACTGGAGGTTAGCAAACGTGACACCCATCTACAAGAAACGTCAGGAGGAGGATCCAGGGAACGACAGGCCTGTCAGCCTGACCTCGGTGCTGGGGAAGGTTATGGAGCAGATCATCTTGAGCGCCATCATGCGGCACATACAGGACAATCAGGGGATCAGGCCCAGTCAGCATGGGTTCATGAAGGGCAGGTCCTGCTTGACTAACCTGATCTCTTTCTGTGACAAGGTGACCCGCTTGGTGGATGAGGGGAAGGCTGTGGATGTTGTCTACCTGCACTTCAGTAAGGCCCTTGACACTGTCTCCCACAGCATTCTCCTGGAGAAACTGATTGCTCACGGCTTGGATAAATGCACTCTCCACTGGGTAAAAAACCTGGCTGAATGACCAAGCCCAGAGAGTGGTGGTGAATGGAGTCAAATGCAGTTGGTGGCCGGTCACGAGTGGTGTTCCCCAGGGCTCGGTGTTGGGGCCGGTCCTGTTTAATGTCTTTATCAGTGATCTGGATGAGGGGATTGAGTGCACCCTCAGTAAGTTTGCAGATGACACCAAGCTGGGTGGAAGTGTTGATCTGCTGGAGGGTAGGAAGGCCCTACAGAGGGACCTGGACAGGCTGGATCAATGGGCCGAGGCCAACTGTATGAGGTTCAACAAGGCTCAGTGCCGGGTCCTGCACTTCAGTCAACAACCCCATGCAATGCTACAGGCTGGGGGAGGAGTGGCTGGAGAGCTGCCTGGCAGAAAAGGACCTGGGGATGCTGGTCGACAGCCGGCTGAATGTGAGGCAGCAGTGTGCCCAGGTGGCCAAGAGGGCCACTGGCATCCTGGCTTGTGTCAGAAATAGTGTGGCCAGCAGGACTAAGGAAGTGATCGTCCCCCTGTACTCGGCACTGGTGAGGCGGCACCTCGAGTACTGTGTTCAGTTTTGGGTCCCTCACTCCAAGAAGGACAACGAGGTGCTGGAGCGTGTCCAGAGAAGGGCAACGAAGCTGGTGAAGGGTCTAGAGCACACAAGTCTTATGAGGAGCAGCTGAGGGAGCTGGGATTGTTTAGCCTGGAGAAGAGGAGGCTGAGGGGAGACCTTATTGCTCTCTACAACTACCTGAAAGGAGGCTGTAGCGAGGTGGGGGTTGGTCTCTTCTTCCAAGTAACAAGCGATAGGATGAGAGGAAATGGCCTCAAGCTGCGCCAGGGGATGTTTAGGTTGGATATTAGGAAAAACTTCTTCACCGAGTGGTCAGGCATTGGAACAGGCTGCCCAGGGAAGTGGTTGAGTCTCCATCCCTGCAGGTATTTAAAAGACAGGTGGATGTGGTGCTTAGGGACGTGGTTTAGTGGTGGTCTTGGCAGTGCTAGGTTAACGGTTGGACTTGATGATCTTAAGGGTCTTTTCCACCTAAATAATTCTATGATTCTGTGATGATATCAGAGGTTCAGCCTGCCAGGCAGTAACAGGGAAAACTCATGTTCTTGGGAGCAAAGCTGGTTGTTTACAGGGAACAGTTAGAGATGGAATATAACCTGCATGCTCTGACTGTTGCTGTTGGGGGTGCCTGTTGGTATGACAGATGGAAGTTAAGGGTTCTGCCATCTATATCATGAGCTTGATGAGGTAATAAGCAGAAATAGCCTCTTGCTGATTAAATTTTTTCCCTGGTTTATTTTATGTGTCTTGTATCTCAGAAAGAAAACTAAGCAAAACTTACTTTGTAGGTGCTAAGGGTTTTACTGACCCTGTCATGTCACCTGTTTGTTTTTCTTTCCTGGGGGGATTAGGATTTCCAGTAACCTTTGGATAAGTGGCAGGCCTTTGGCTAGAGCTGACAGCCATGGAGTATGAGGAAGGGTGAGGTAGTGCTCCTGTTGGGTAGAAGTTCAAGTTTAGGGTTAAGGATGCCAGAAAGGATGGCATTAAATAGATGCAGGGGATTCAGGAAGAACTGTGTAATGCAAAGAGTAGTAAATGCTAGGGAGGAGTTAAGAGGCAAAGACAAGTAGCTGGTTTAAATGAGATTAAGATACCACACCATTTTATGGATACACACAGAGGAAGCATTTTTAAGGATGCTGACCAAACAGTAAATTGTACTAAATAGACATGGAAGAAAGAGGTTTATCACACCAGATGATCTTTTCCTGTCTCACAAGGCATTACTCTCTTTTCTAAGCTATTTCTGAGAAAACAGAAGAAAATTGGTAGAACTGTGATTAGCAAGGTTTTTGATCTGTATGGATCTACTTACACACAGGAAGCTACATTAAAAGCCCATGACCAAGCTTGCTAAGTCAAATCCTGAATGCTTACTTTTCTTACCTTTATGGTAGGTAGAGCTAGCTTTATATGTGCGCGAGTATTATGATAGTATTTATTTTTCCACAAGATCTTGGCCATTTTCAGGGCCCAGAATATATGATGTTTGCATTTCAGTAGCTTATTTTCTTTATTCAAACATGACACATTTATTTAGTACGTGCTTTTCAAACTTTGCTTTGAAGAGCGAATGACTAATTTACCCAGGGGTCTATTCAGTTTTTCAAACATTAATGAAATTGCTTTCACCTTTATGAAGTGAATGAATAGGATTATCCCCATTACAGAGATTACTAGTTGAGGTACAGAGTGTTAAAAAGTAATCTCTAAGCTTGCATGCAATTCAAGATGCAAAGATCTTATTTTTTTATCCTTTTTAGCATTAAATACCATGTTTGTGTTCAGATACAGCTCCCATCATTGATTTTGGGCACAAATGAAGATTTCAGTAAATAAGGTTTTGAGATCTCAAATAATGAATCTAGAAGTGAAGGATGTGTTGTTAAAAAAGGATCTCTTCAAAGTTTGGTTTAATCTTACTTTGCTAAGGAACTCAGTGGTGGTTGGGGATAGAATTCAGTTTTCCAAAGCAAATTCAGATTCATTAATCAATAATTGTTCATTTAATTTTTTGCAATACCCTTTTTTAACGTTTTCCAACTTTCACAAGAAATGAAGTTGCAACTTCTATAGCTACTCTAGTGGACAAGAATGCTCTCAAAGCACAAACCAGACATTTTTAAGGAAGAGAAATATAGATCATATAGTTAAAAAAAAAATCAAATGCATATGCATATGCATAGGAGGAATTAAATAGGTTCTGTATGGGCAAGCTCTGAAGGCTTGGTTTTGTAAGCCTGAAAGATTTCACCAGCATCATTTTTTGTATGTCATGTCTTTCTGTTATGTCATGTCATTTCTGATTTTTCTACTTTTTCTCTAGTGGCATCCTAAGATAACAGAAATTCTTTAAGCCTACTTCACCCATGGTCAATCTGTAATCTGCTTGTCATTTTTATATCCATCATAGAGGACTCTGCTAACTTATGTTAACACTGTAGCTGATGGCAGTAGTAAATTGTCTCTCTGCAGCAGGTGAGTGCGAGGCGCTGTTGCCAAAGCAGCATAAAGCAGAGTAGTGGTAATGTTTGAAGAATCTTTGATTCCATGCGAGGGCTGTGAAATGATGGGACTCTAGTAGTTTCTTTGGCCCGCGTCCAGTAAATTGCTGCCTTCTTTCTGACCTCTCTGGTCTGTTCCTGTCCCATCTCACCACCTCCTTAGCTGCTTTTACCCTAGTTTCATTCTGTCTATCCTATCCCAAGACTTTCTCCTCGTCTTTCTCCCACAAGATGAACTCCACTCATGTACATAGCAGTCAAGTGGGTTAACTGCACGTTTGCAGCATGATTGTGTTTGCTCTAGCTTTCCTGTGGAATTTTCTCTCATGTGGATCTTCCTCTTTGTCTTCCATGTTTTCATGGTCAACAAAATATTTAACAAAGTTGGCATTGATAGATAGCACCCTTAGAAACAGTCTGTACAGGCCACTCAGAGCCATGTGTTAGGCTTTGCCAGATGCTGGCAGATCTTACCGTCCTTTGCTCTTGGCTCATGTTTTCAAGGCTGTCACATCAACTGTCATGACTTTGTTTTTTAAATGAAATAGTAAATTGAAAAGAACAAGGAGGTAGCATGAAGGATGTGCCAGCCTGCTGTTTTTCATGTGCTGGCCCAGAGTCCTGCCTGCATACAAGCAGCTAAAGAATTGCGGGGGGGAAAGAGGGGCTTATTCATAACAGTAAATTTGAGAAACCCTTTTTCTTTCTTTTCAGTGCTGAGATGACAGAATGCCAGTTCTCTGTGTGGATGGTTTGAAACTCTTTGTTTCAGTTGTATTGCACTGTACATTTTGCTCCAGGTGCTGTGAACTTTGATATCAGTAAATTGTAACTGAACTAAACATAATAATGCTTTAGATATTCCTTGAAAACTGATTTTTGGACACTATTGTCAGAACAAACTGGTCTTTTATTCTTATTTAGGATCTGTAAGTAGGTGTTTCTTGATAATTTGTTTCTCTTTGTTTTACTTTTATCTTTTTTAATTCATTTTTAAAATCTGTATTAAAGTATATTAGTATAATAAATAAGCATAAAGACTTTAATAACTAACACAGGCCCTTGGGGCAGGAACTTGTTTTCCCAGTTTGTAAACCTTTGTGCATATTTACAGTGGTACAGAAAGAATTATTGATGGTAATACTATAAATTGTTTCCTAACAAATTTATATGGAAAGGATGTGCTAGAAAGGCTGAAGAGAGAGGAGCAACAAAGATGAACAGGCTTAGAAGGTGATGTTATAAAACCCTTCTACAAATCACTTTATTGAGTGGAAAGTAAGGGAATTTACTGTTCTGCTTTTAGATAGGCTATAGAACTATAGTTAGGGACAAATAAATTGTGACTTTTTACATCTAAGTTCACCCTGTTGTCTTTCAGCTCAACTCTGTCCCTGCCTGTGCTGTTTCAGAGGAATAGTGGTAAATGAAAAAGCAGTAATTTAGCTGTGCTGGTGTTCATTATCTCTAAGAAGTTAATAAACACTGTATTGCTGAAGTCAGAAGTAGGTGGAGTCCTTTTATTCCTCTTGTGCCATAGCCTTGACTATAGCCCCAGGTAATTGTGCCTCTCATGACTTAGCCAGTCATTTCTCAGCAGCTCCCAGAAAATGACAGAGACTTGTATTCAAACCTTCTTCACCAGCTGACCTGATTCACCTCTTTTTTTCCTCTTCTGATTGAAATGAAATTGCAGTAAATGATTAAGTAAAAAAGAAATATTTTATTCTGCTGAGATATTTTGACAGGTATAGCCTTTCTCATTTTGGTAATATAATTATGATTTGGTTTCGTAAAATAGATTGTTGAGATGAACCTAGTTATTTAAAATGCTTCAATTTTTATTGAATTTATTTTTGGGTAGGGAACGCTTCTGTGAAAAACAATCAGACTAGATATGGTCTTATTTTAGAACTGCTTTGCATTGGTCATTTGTATACTGCTTTTCACAGAGCCATTCCAAGATTTATCCGTAAATTTCTGTGTTTTAAAAAATGTTAGGAGAGAAAATTGCATAGCATTTTACATATGAAGCCCATTGCAATCTCTAGATTTTTACCTCCTTCCCTTTGTAGAGGAAAAATAAAAAAAAAAAAAAAATTGGTATTAAGAATTTTTTTGAAAGTTTCTACATTCTCTCTGGCCTTCCAGGGGAAGATACCCATGGAGAAGAAAGTAGAAACTCTGCAATGCAAAGTATCAAGCATTCTTTGGGCTTCCAATATTCCAGAAGGCTTCTCTAGAAATAGGAACTATTTGCCATTTCCATTACATGTCAAAAGACTGGTGTATCTTACTGCTCTTGCTCGTGACATATTTTTTCAGTACTTTGTTTCCTAAGAAGGCCAAGGGAGCTCGAAGTATATATTCCTTTGTTTTGAAGTAGCCAGTTCTTTGAAAAATCAGTTTGAGGTGAGTGCCTTTACATGTCCAGAGAATTTCGGTGGAACTAAAGCCATTTTCCTGATATACTTAGGGTTGCATATTAAGTTAAATTGAAATTCATGTCCCATTGGATTATGGAAACTATTAGGTCATCTGTGAATGTTTTAAAATCAGTGAAGCCATATATTTCTGACTTCTGCTTTTATGCACCCAAACCTTTCACACTAGGGAATTGCCAATACTATCTGAGTTTGTTCCATAAAAACAGTTCAAGTGCTCAAAAATGTAGAGAGCAAAAGCCTCTGGGAATTATTTTGCTGCTGGGCATGATTGCAAACCTTTTCCTTCTCCTTCCAACACCCACTAGTCAGGTAACTGAGATGTACTATTATTGATCTGCAGAGGTACCACTGGGCTAGTCACTTGTCATACAAAATGTGTCAAAATTTGCACATCAATTGCAGCAGTTACTTCAAAAATCACACTTCTTTATGAAAATAAAACAGAAAATCACATGCCACTTAAACACCTCAGCAATAATTCTGTTGCTTCAGGCACCTGAGCTGTAATAACTGTTGGCGTTTTTATTCCAAACCTATTTTTTGAGAAATTTAAAAGAGCACTGTCAATTCATGCCATTTTGAAACAACCGTAGCATGCATGAATGGGACAGAAAGCTGGCAATTAGGCCAGTCAGCTGACCATTACTTGCTTTCTCCTTGCACTTGTCATCCTGCTTCTCTTTTCTGCTCTGTTAACATAATTTTGCAAGGTACAGTGTTTTTTTCCTCAGCTGCATACATAAAATTGTTTTAGAAATCTACTCTGGCGTAAATGTATTGTATCCCACTATATGCCCAAATCAAGATATCTGTTTTCCTTGTGGTTTGGAGATACACTATTGGTTTATTTTATTTAATTGCTTCTATTGAAATTCACTCTTCAGCAATACAATTCTCAGGCTGAACTCACCCCACTTTGCTTCCTGAAAATTTCTAGTTGAAACATCATCTTGCTCTAATGTAAAGGTGCCTGGTTTTTTTCACCCTTTAAAATGTCTTTGGCGTGGCATGCAAAATTTCACTTGGAAGAGAACTTAGTTTAAATTCTTAGATAAAGCAAGTTTTTTATTATTTCTTGTTCTAAGATATTAGGTAACCTAAAAATCTTAAAATACTTCTTATTTATTTTAGATCAATGTTTCATCAGTGCCATAAAAATACTTATTTTTTCATTTGTAATTACAGGCTTTTGCAAGATTTCAGACATTTCTCAGAGGAACTGTTTTGGCTACTAGGTTGCTGGAATACTAGATAAAGCGCAAAAGATAAGTGAAATATTTGCACAGAAAAGTATTGTTGATGGGCACCTTACAAATCAAAAGGAAGGCTTTTGAGTCTTACTGTAATTAGAGTTCAGGTGTCCTGAAACTAATGCAGTGGTTGTTTTATTAGCAATACAGATTCTATTGGAATAACTAATTTACTTCTACATACGTTGAACCTAAATCAAGCTAATCCTACTGAAAACTCTTTTGAATGCAATGGTGGCCCAACCTATCACCTGACAGAAAAGCTTTACTGATAGTAATGGGTGGGTGGTTGCATTTATGACAAACAAGAGATGTACACTGAGATACTAATATTGAGTTACATCAATATTCCAGGCTGCAGAATGTGGACAGAGGATGCATGCTGACTGGAGAAGAGAGCTCTTTCAGCATAACCTCTGATTTGCTACCCTTTCTTCTTTTAGTCCAGTTTCCTAATGAAATAAGGATTTTTTTCATCTGTGAATATATTTCATTCTCTCCTCTGCTGTCAGTGTATTAATCTTCCCTTGTAAATTTTGTATCTGTGGGTGCAATGACCATCAAATCTGAAGTGTTCTTAAAGAGGCTGAAGTCCTGTAAGCTTTTTGAAAACAGGAAACAAACCCTAATAACACTGTCACTAAGGACTACTCAGTAAGCTCCAAACTCCAAGTAATCTCCAAGTAAGAACTTGGAGTAAGCTCCAACCATTACTAGACAGCAGAGAATCTAGAGGGATGCTCAGATCTTGAGAGACAGGTTAATTTTTGACTGAGCTTTGTTGGCTCTGCTGCTCCCAAAACTACTTGCTTAACTCTGCTGCTCCCATCCTCTGAGTTCAGCCAGGGATTTTGCATCACTGAGCAGCTGCAGGGATAAAATTCTGTCTCTTTCTTCTTCCCCTCCTCTCAGGTTTTCTTTTTTTTTTTCTCCATAAAAGAAGCTAGCAAAGTCTAGCCAGGTGTGGTCCCCTCTTTCACATTTTATGCTCTTGAACTTTGGCAACGAGGTGCTTTATTGATGCTTGGAGAAAGTGACAAGGAAACATGCTCAAATGGCATGCATGGACATAACTGTGAGATTAAATTACCTGTGTGGAATTGCGGTAATTTCACGGGAAATTGTCTGTTAAACAATTTTCAAAATTTGGGTCTGTACCAAGCAATTCATATGGTAAATCTTCTTATGCTTTCACCTTAATATATTTAGCCAGCTTAACGTTTAAACAATGCTTTTCTTAAGTGAAAAAAATTCTTGTCTGTTCGTGCAACTGCGCAGCATGTGCTTTCTGAATGCACAGCTCTAGGCGTCAGCAGGAATTCCCTCAAGTGGGCTTGATTCGTAGGATCAGGGACTGACCTTGGAAGGGAATCTGAGAGTATAGATTATTGCCATGCTTCTTCTCACAAAATACTTCCACACAGTAGTTTTCTATCACAGCTCTGTAATATAATCCTTTATTTGCCCAGTTCACTATGGTGAGTTTTTCTCCTACCATGGAAATGCACTTTCTAAGCTATACGTTAGTATGTGTGGCTGTTCTGCTGTCTCGGGATACAGAACTTCCCATTTTAGTTTGTCCATGCAAAAGCACAATCTGAATGCAATGAATTAAAATACAGATTACTGAGTACATGGAGATGAGACCTCTGCTAGCATTAACTGTATTTATCTCAATAGGCTTACACCACTCAGGAGCTCACACATGGATTCTCTCCTAAAGCATGTGTTAAATCTTACTTTCTTTTTCTGAGTGACAACTTTCACTGACTAATGCAACCTGTATCACAGTAAAACTCTGAGTTTAATAGTCACAGTCTTTTGCCTAGCGACTAATGGCAAAATTTTATGAAAACGTCTCTCGTGACTTGCTGCAGAGTTGCACATTCATATAGCTGGCTCTGAGAACTGGCTGTGTATTGAGAGAGAACTCAAATATCCAGATCCCATGCTGGTGAAGGATGAGTTTGTTATGGAAATTATGCCATTACAGTACTTACTGGGGAGGGGGATGATTGCTACTTTGTTCATAGTGTGCCCCACGTTGGCTGATTAAACCACAAATGAAATGCCACATTGACAGGTCCATGTTGCATGACACACTATGAGAATCACAGAGTGAGTAACTGCAGGGTAGTTGTATTCCATTACTGACTTTATTAGGAGAATGGGTTCCAGTTGTGCCATTTTCTGGTTTTGTTATTGTCTGCACTCTGAATTATCAGGCCCTGGTGTGCTTGTAAGAATTTGATCTTCTCAACATCTTTTTTCAGTCTTTTGGTTGCTTGGCTGACCTTGTTTTTATGTTAGTGGGGTTATTGATGGGAGTAGCCAATGAAATGGGTAGTGAACATGGGAAGCATTTTCAGAATGAGTTATTAAACTCCTGCCAGAGCTTGCATTTATTATAATTATCACAAAACTGTTATGCAGCCCCATAAACTTGCATGGTGATTTATAAACTTATGCTTAAATTTTGCTAATGCATATGTGCGAATTTTTTACTTGTCTGAAGGAAGTTATACCTATGCTTGTTATAGATAGGGTGGGTTCCTTATGCCAAGATATTCAGAATGTATTTATTTAGACTGGAATTGTGGCGCTGGGGATAAAAGCAAAAATAGCTTACTCACATTTCTAAAATCTCAGTGAAATTTACTTGCAAAAATGGTAATGGTCTAATCCTGCAGGGTTCTGAATCCTTTTCATGCTTTTTAATACCAGTGGGAAAACAAGATTGTCATCTTCTTGCACAGTGGAGTCTAAAGCATGAAATACAAAACAGGGCCTACAGAAAGCTTCTTTCCTGTTTTCTTAGCGTGTTAGCTAGGAGCAATAGCAACAGAAGGTCTTTACCTTGTAGTGGCAGATGGTTGGATGCTACATGTCTCTGTATTGTTTAAAATTCTTGCAGCTTTTCCAGCTTCTGGAGTTCAGCTAGAATTAGTAGCCTAATTTGGTTAGATTAGATTTTGATTAAATTTGATTTACAGTTACAGTTTGATCCCCCCTCCCCCTTAAATTAGATTTGATGTTCTTAACTTAAATCCTTGAGTTTCCAGATTTTTTTTGCTGAAGATGAGGACCTGTGCTGGAGGTGAAGGAGGCTGAGTGACCATGATTATCAGGTGTCCAAGCTGCCTGTGCCCAGCTGAGAGTCTAAATGTAGTGGGGAAACTGGGTTAAAAGGGAGTGAGTGCCTCATTAGTTGCTCTCCTCCCTCCTTAAAACACATGCAGTCCTGGTTTTGGCAAATGTAGTAATCCCAGTTGCTAAGTGTGTTACTCAGCACTGCTTGTCAGCACATTAACAATTCAACAGACTTAAGTGAAAATAATATTCTAAGAACCAGTTTAGAGCCTATGTCCTGTCTGCACCCAGCACCAACAAGTGTCTGAGGTAAGATGGTGTTTTAAATATGCTTGAATCATTCCCAGACCTGGATTAATTGTCATGTATTCAGACATCAAAATGAGAATCATATACCACATCTGGATATAAATAGGTAAGATACTTTCCAATAGAGTAAAACCAGAGCAGTATAAAAGGAGATCATTTTAGGTTATGACTTTGAATAATCTGGCCTGAACCAATTTCTCTTTTCTCACAAGGGTACTTTTAACTTCAGGGATAGGCATGAGCAGATGTCTATTTTCTGGATAAGGATAAATGTGGATTCATCATTAATATACTCAGTTTTGCAGATTATTATAGCTTTAGGAACACAGTAAGTTGCCTAGAACAGTTTTGGCTACACCATGCCAAAATAATTTGTGTCTTCTCAAAAGGATATGGTTTTATTCAAGTTATTTTTCAAACTCTACTTGGGAAGATTGTATATATTTGAGAGGCTGTGCTTAAATCATACAAAGGGAATTTTCAGGAAAATAGCTCCATAAATCTTAGGAAATGCAAAACTAACAGACATATGAAGGATTTGTATTTAGAAAAGAATCTCCCAGTGGGTTGCTCTCAGCAGAAAATGAAAAGGTCTTCTTCGCATTCTGTTGAACTATTAATGCATTTTTTGCTGATATAAGCAGTTGTACAGGTACGGCCACTGTCACAGTCCCAGATCTCAGTGCTGCAAATTAGCAAGGTTTTAACTTTGCTCCAAATATCATGCTAGCTCATTTTCATTATGAAAAAGGTGGGGGGAGGAGAATGGGACAAAGCACCTATTGGCAAAGCACATTATAATTGTTTAAGCAGGCCCCACAAGTCATGCATTTCAATTATTTGTTCAAAGCTGCCTGCAATTAAGAGTTGCAAACAAGGTTTTTGAATGCAAAGTCAGACAATTAAAATGTTTCATGAGAGCCTTAGAGAGAGAAGTTCTGAATTAGCACTTTGAATACACAAGACCTCTTGTTTTCTAATCTCCTTTCCCTTTTACTCTGTGAAAGAGAGAGATGTATATTTTTCCCAGAATTTTTCGTTTCTTTAAGCCGGGCTGATCCTAGGGAAGATTGAATCATCCTAGTCTTTGACTTGTACATTTGAATGTCTTCTGCTCCTTGAGGGATCATCCTTGTTGCCTTATAATGGTCCAGGTGCAAAAAAACTTTGCCCACGTCTGGCTGGTTCTCGAAGGGGGGTCGTAAATCACTTTAAGCATCTCTCCTCCCTCTTGCACACCGCTCCCCCCAGTCGCTGTCTTTCCCCTTTGAAGAGGCAGAACTATTTTAGCTAGTGATTTGTGGCACTCGGGCACTTAGAGTGCAACCCCTATGCTCGGTAAGCTAACAGACAAGATGTGGGAAGCAGTGATGCATTGGCTTGTTAATGGGAGTTCTGTGGATGTTGGTATTATATCTGTTGGTGGTGATCAGATCACAGCTGCTCCCAGGGGAAGGCCTAACTTCTTTCTCTTTAACCATGAAAAACTTAACTTCCCTACTCCTTTCAGGAGAACAGTGCTGCTCAGGGTTGGTTTTTTTCCTTGCTGATGCCACCTGAATGCTGGCTGTTTGCGTTTAGAGCTTGCAGTTTGGGAGGTTTTTTTTTTTCACTGCTTGAAAGCATTTGACAGGCTTTCCCTCTCCACTTCTCTGGTAGTGTCTGTCATAGAATCATTTTTAATGGTAATCTTTTTGATGCAAAACAGTGCAAACTGTTGCATAGCATTAGATGCATTTTGTTCGGTGTGGGTAAAGGTGAGAACCTGTATGAATTTAAAAAAAAAACACAACTGTACACTGAACTGCAAAAGAAAACGTCAGGTTAACTAATGACTCTAAGAAAAGCAAAGACTACACGGCTTGTGATATGACACACAAATTCAATTGTCTTTAAACTTCCCTGGGATTTGCTGGCTTGTTTAAAGTTTTCATCGCTTAGAAAAGGATCATACCAGATGTATTACTAAAAGCAGAACATTTCACTGGTTAATGAAATAATCATTTTTTTGCTGTGAGACCAGTGATATTCAAGGGTGTTTGATCTCACTGAGTAGACTAAACTGTAGTTTATGTAATTTCTTTCTAAATGCAACATGGTATGAGGGTGGGAGGCTGCACTGGCTTGTTTGGAGTCTTTCTGCTCATGGGCTTGAGCGTTCATGGAGAGTTTTCAAAGGCAGGGATTAGTGAGTTGCAGCATAAGGAAGCAAACTGTGTACATGCCTGGAGTCTGTCCTGTGGCTACTAATCACTTGGACTGAATGGTCTGGCAATGTGTATCAACTTGCATGACCTTAAATACGCTGGGTTTAGCCAAAGCGCTTTCCAACAGCAGTGCGGGTGTCTGAGAGGAGATGGGATGAGACCTCAATGGCAGGGATAGATTACCTCTTATTTCTCCATTGTGAGATTTCTTGCTCCTTCCTTTAGAGCAGCTGAGGTTGGCCTGTTGCGTGGGCAAGTAGAGTCCAACCTGCCCTGGCAATTGTAAGTTCCTACGAGCTGTCAGTTAATGACTGATACGTTGCTTATATGCCTTCAGTGTGTGCTGTTCCTCCTCAGGGTTTTAATCATTTAAGCTCTCCTCACGCAAAATTGTGGCAGCCCTGAAAGTAGTTTTGCCTCACTGAGAAATATAGGAACAGGATGTCACCCTAATATCTAAATACTAGTTAGGAACGACTAATGTCTACTAATATGATTTTTGTACTTTTTTTCCAAAAACTGTTGTGGCAATATATTTGGAGTACCCAGTTTGCACATCAGTGCTCTGTGTATGTATGTTAGCTCAGAGTGAATTTCAGAGAGTGTGTTTAAGAGAGGAAGTATCTGCTGGTATGAAATGTCTTTAGTTTACTTGCATAAATAGAAAATCCTCATATCTTTAAAACAGAACCTTATATACAAATCCAAGATTTTACACTAGAGCACATCAGAAATGAAAAGGGACTCCCTCTCTTCCCATATTGTGAGATTTGACAGGCAAGGAGAGTGTGTGTGTAAAACCTGCTAGAAAACATTTGACAGCATTAAGCTGGGAGCAAGCTGTCTTTCCTCTGTCTGCGTATGAGTGTGCCTACCCACTTTTCCTCAGCAATACCACTGAAAATAAATATCCTGCACCAAGAGCTGCATTTTGAAGTGCAAGCCTGGTAAAAATCAGATATATTTGTATCATAAGCTTGGACTACTGGCAAATGACAAACAATAAATTGACAGAATGTATGATTTTTATGTCACTTTTCAATTTTCAGAGCTCATTCATTTTATTAGTGTTAACACTGCTGCTTCCTTTTCCGTAAAGACTTCAGAGATTGAGAGGACAGGATGCAGGTCTCAGTTTCATTCTTTTTTACCCATGGAGTGAAGAAGTGATGTTGCATGGAAAAATTCAGCATGAATAGTAGTTTTATAAAAGGCACAGTACCATCACAGTTTGGGATGATGAGTAAGACGGATGGATATTCAGTGGCTGGAGAGGGAGACACGGTTATGTTGAAACCTTTGCTAATTTACATCCTATAGAAGGCTGATAGATGGGGTGCTCTGGCCTTTGTGAAGCAGGAGGCCAGGCAGGAGCTTGGCAGAAGTTCCTCCTAGCTTCAGCATTTACAAATCTGTAAATATATCCAATTTTCCAAAGAAACTTGGGCACAAATATTACAAAATTAGCACAGCTTCCATTTCCTTGGGAGGACATGTTAGGGGGTTAGACAGGACATATGCTCCAGTGGCTTGCACAGGACTATAGTGGTCAAGCTCTTTAGTGGTCTCATTTTCCCTGCGACATAGTTCTGCTTTGTAGCTTAGGGCATGCCACTTGATTGCTGTTCCTCCAGTCCCCCAGCTGGTCCTACAGCTGACACATATCTCTTTGGGCTGGTGGGAGGTTTAACTAATGTCTGGGAAGTGTCTGTAAACATAACAGTTTGATTTGGAGTGTTTAATGAAATGGTTTATAAACTGTTGTTTATTTTTTCATTTTCATGGATATGTTGCTTTTAATATTTTTAGCCTTTATTTCAACATTTTTTACATATTTTTACCCTTGTTTCAGGAAACAGTTTCCAGACCTTTCAGTTAGAAGGCTATAGACACAGTGACTCTGGCCTAAGTTCATGTATGAAATTTCAGGCCAGATTCTAAATCATACAATAGGAAGAAACAGCCTTGGAAAAACAAGTAATGCAACAGAATGTGGGGAACAGGGGCTGAACCTGTGGAGCAAGACTTGTAGTTTACAAGTCATCTGGGGAGTGGGGTGAGCAGGAGAGAACAGGGGACCATGGAAGGCATTTGGAACAATGTACTCGTAAAAACTCAGCCTTTAAACTACAAAATGTTGCATCTGGTCATCTGTGACAAGGGATGGTAGCAAACTATGGTGGGCAAGAAATTTACAGTACCAGATTTTGCTTCAATTTTATTCCCAGTGAGATAGGTGGGACTTCTTATTGTTGAAACAATAAAAGTATTGGGTTTAGGCTTTGATGGCTGATAATGAAGGCTTCTGTCCTCTTCTGAAGCAGACATCGTGTTTGTAAATGAGTCGATAGGATAAGATACAGAAATGTGTGTTCCATGGTTTAGTATTAAACTGAGACAAATTATTTACTTTAATTAAGGGCTAACATAGATTTTAAAGAAGTCCAAACTGCAGTACCAGCTGGGAAAAAACTAATTCTCTAAGAATTTAACAAATTAATGATAAATAATAAAGTTTTGGGATTTTTTTGTGGTTTTTTTTTGTTTTGTTTTTTTTTTTCCAAATCAGGTAGCAAGATATGATCTTTGTGTTGAGAAGGCATCTCTTTGGGAGTGTGAACTGTATATTGCAGGCTCTTAAGAAAATGAAGGAAAATTCATAAATGTTAATGATTGTTTAAAATTACATTTCCTTTCTTCTCTTTTTGTCAACTAATTACTTGATGTCCTAATTTTAAAATATTGGGAAAATTGCAATTCTTCTATTGTTTTGACCAGCTTTAATATTAAGTATTCATATCAATGTTAAAAACATAAATGCAAACAGCAATAATCACTTTCAGACTTGGGGGATGTAAAATATAAAATGTAAAGCTGACAAGATAGAACTGATTAAAGGGCATTCACTAAAACCAGCAGAAGTGCACAAGTGTATGTATGTATACACATGTATATGTATTATCTTGGGACTAATCTGTTTGTCCTAGAAATAGAGTTATCTGATAACCTAATTTTTATGACACTACAGTCTGTGTTCTGCATTGCTGGAGTAGGAACTGAGAGTACATAACAAGGTAGTTCGTCACTCAGCCTTAGCAGTAGCAAACATCATTCTGCTGCTTAGGGTTCTGGGATAGAGAAAGCCGAGGAAAAAAAAGAAGAGCGGGGTTCCAGTGGGGTTGCCAAAGCAGACTGAGGGCTGCTGTTACACTTATCCATGAGCGTTCCTTTGCTTCAAGTATCGAGGTGTCCTGCTACATCAGTGTTGGCTCAGGGGGGGAGTTAGCCTTTCAAGAAGAGCAGTGCAAGGCATACAGTGAGATGGGACAGAAGACGTTCCTTATCCTGAGGATGTAGCTGTGTTCCTGGTCTAGGTTTGGTTTTGTTGGGGATTTCTCTTCCTCCCCCCTGCCCCGCAGTTAAACAACAGTTCTTAGATTAATGAATCGGGGATTCTTGCTATTATTTGAAGATTAAGGGGCCAAGTCTAAGTCTTGCTTAGACTGGCTATCGAGCAATTATTAACACCTTGGATACTGCTGAGAACAGCAGCGATTTCCTGAATGATGTGTATTTTAAGGACAGGTAGAAGTCATGGAGGGAGACTGAAGTTAACCATTATTTGTGATGCAGGAAATTAGTAAGTGTTACTGGAATACTTGTACTGAATGTCATTTTGCAGCTGCCCACCACTTTGCATTTTCTCTAATGCCAGAGGTTTTTTGGCTCACTTAAAGTACAACTGCTTTTTCTTTATTTAATAAACTACGAAGTGGGAAATTGGTGACTAAGTTCTGAGAGAGAGTAGTTGCAGACACAGCTGGCTGGTGATGAGCTGTGACTAAAATACCAGGTCCTGCCAACTTGCAGCATGTCCACATTTTTCAAATAATTCTTTTTGTTCAACAGCAATATCAAACATTAGAGCCGTCATGCTTTTGCAGCAAACTTTGACCCCTTAAAGACAGCATCTTATCTTGGGGAACAATGTCACTGTGGCGAGCAGGAGTTCCCCAGGAGCTGGCAAGGTGCCTCTCCATGAAGTCCAGCATCTTTTCTGGTAGGGTAGAGTACTCTCAGTTAAACACAGGCAATCCTTACTAGAGTTTCAAGCAAAAGCAGTAGTGCTTTTTCTTCAGCGTGTCAGAAGCAGCTGCAGAAATTAAGAGAATCGGCAAAAGATTTAAATCTGCATATCATCAAGTTCCTAGCAAAACTTTCACTGGCCTCAAAGTTACTTGGACATTTTCTCTACTGTGCATCTGGTGCCAGGAAGAAAGTTTGTCCATGAATGAAGACAGTGCAAGCTCCTTCGACTACCCAGGCCAAAGAAATGTCTAAAGGACACCAGCTAA
Source organism: Platalea leucorodia (assembly GCF_965183815.1). Taxonomy (NCBI): domain Eukaryota; kingdom Metazoa; phylum Chordata; class Aves; order Pelecaniformes; family Threskiornithidae; genus Platalea; species Platalea leucorodia. The sequence continues at coordinate 33,493,466 of NC_138831.1, forward strand.
TTTTGCCACTGATGTCTTAATAACTTCAACTAAAATGATGAAGTTATAGCATGGACAATAATAGGGTTAAGGGATGGTTTCCAGAACATGGAGCTTAGCAAATGCTGCTTGTACTGAACCTGTCATCCAACCCTTCAGTCAGGATCCATCAATAATCTTATCACATATAATATTTTTGCTACACATTTTTGTCTGCCAGGGATACAAATCCAGTGGCCTAAATTTCTCTCAGCGCAGAGAACTTAAGCAAGCACAACTCCTCCAGCCGCATCCCAGAGAGGACTGAATTTCAATCAGAAGACAGTTCTGCATGAATCTGGAGTGAAAAACATGATTAGTAGATTAATGGCCCTCAGCGGGAGAGTATCTGCAGTTCTCTGCCTGGGTTAGAGTAGTTTATATTCTGTGAGTTGCCATTATTCAGTTGAATCCCTCCTTTTATGCTGTGCTTCATCTCCTCTGCAGCCTGCACTGTCCAGCTTCTGTGCCGAGTCTCTGTTCCTCTACTAGAGAGCACTATTGCTGCTAGATAGTTGGCCAGAAAAAAGGCATTCATTCCGTACCCTCACACCTTTCCATAGCAATGCCATGTTCACTTCCAATATAGTAATTAGAAGTAATTCTGGTCAGCACCCATGGTCACACTCGGCTCTTTAGATCTTCATAACACTGTGCAAACATTAACTAATGAACCTCTCCAGAAGAGATGGAAGGGTAGGTGGGAGTTTTAACTGCCAGCAAGGGAGTACTTCTAAGGCACTGCTCTCTGTCAACAGCTACTGACCTAGCCCATGCTGTCTGGGTGGCTAATCAGGCAGATTGGTGGTATCCAGAACAGTTAATCACCTGGGACAGCTGCCTGCTTTCCCTACCACCCTTTTGTTGCTCCAGTAAAATGGGATTATTCGAGTATTGTTTTCAAATGTATGGGGCTGTGAATTTCCAGTGTGACAAGAATGACTGTCTCAAAATTGGTAGGCTTTTGTTTGAAAGGCAGTGAGTATAAATCTGGCCTTTTTTTTTTGCATGCAGCACTCCCCCCACAGGCCCTTCAGCTCCCACCTTCAGGGAAGGGGTTCAGCTGAATTTAGCAGCACCAATGCAAACACATGTACTGCTTATCCAGTGCTACAGAGAGGGCAACACTGCAAGAGCCCCGAGAAGTTTTCGAGTTGTGGACACACACATCAGTTAAAGCTGGCTGCTCTGCAGGGCTTTAATTTTAGTTTTCTTCAGGATGCAAAGCACTGACTCTTCGCGGTTTTTGTTGTTTCTTCTTGTTTTTTGCTTTACATGTCATTGTGTTCATAGGACAGCACCGTCTTCTAGGTAAACATTGATAGGCTATTGAGAGAGCTTTCAAAGCTCTGCTAGTGCTGTGAGTTTTTGCACTTGTGTAAGGCTTTCCTCACCTTGTAAAAGGGAAGTAGCACATTCAGTGGTGAACTTTGCAAATAACAGGGCCAAATGCTGAGGAGCAGCTGCACCTTTAGGTGCCTTTGTCCTGTTAGCAGACCTAGAGAAGAAAACCGTGAAAGTCTCACTTATCTGTTTATCTAGCTTGCAGCAGTCTGATGCCTTCTGCCACCTTTACTGATAATGGTCTCTTTGAAGTCGAGTACAAGTGTGAATTTATAGTTTTGTAAAGAGTGGATTCCAGAACAGATCATAAATTACCTTGTTAGACAAAGGCTTCTGGGGAAACAATATTGCCTTACAATCCCTCACTGTGTCATTATCCTGATGCATTTCTAGCATGGCACGTAGTTGACCAGAATGATACGCTGGCCGGTTCTGCAGTCAAGCTTTGAAATTGTTTGTGTAAACTCTTCTAGCAAGAAGAGCAAGTTACAGAGCTTTTGTGTAAACTCTTCTAGGAAGAAGAGCAAGTTACAGAGCTATAGTAAATTCTCATTATCACTCTTAAAATGAATCTTGAGTCCAGGGTATTGTTAATATTCTGAAGCTAAAGAAAATTAGGATCTTTACTTGCTTGAAATAACATTTGTTTAATTTGCTGCTGTTTCCTCTTAAAAAGAAAAGCATTTTGAAATGCCAAATGCCTATTTCAGGCCTTCTCAGGATGTGAGAGTAAAGAGCAAAATGATGCAGGAGAATGAGTGAATACATATCTTAGCTATGCACAAATGGGCCAGATCCTGAAGATTAGCTGCTTTAGGGAGAGAAGAGGCCTGATCTGCTCTTCAGTAAAGCTCTAAGCCAGGTAGTGAGGCATTACACAGTCAAGAGGTCTGTGTTCAAAACTAATGGCTATCATTGATACTCTTTTGCTTTACTAGACTCGAGCAAAAAGTGAGTTTGCATTTGGAGTGGAAAGCAGGTGGGTTTTTTGTAATAAGGAGGGATGCTTAAAATAGTTTATGGTGTATATTTGGATGTCATACTGAAATTTCTCTAGCAAAAAACCCGATTGCTTTCCTTGGGAAACATTGATCTTTTGGTAGAGGGAGACAGGAATCCAGAAGCATCATAATGATGTCCATGGGATTTGTAGCATAGCTGCCTCATGCCCTTCTCTGGTCTGTTAGCCACCTTCCTCAGGAAGATCTCATCCCCTATGATTTATCACTGGGGAGACTCTTGAGCGACCCTGGCGGGGGCGGGTAATATGAAGTCTAATTGACCATACAGTAAGGAACATGCTGTCTTGATTTCAAAAGCTGCCAGGTATACAGTTATTTTTGAAAGTCCCATTTAGATGTGTAATTACATTTTTACCACCTTAAAAAAAAAAAAAGACTCCTGACTTTTTCACTGAAGAATTTTAGAGTTCCAAACCAGACGCAGAGACCCCTGCCCTTTCGAGCATTTGAATTTCATGCTTGCTGTATCACTGTTCCTCATGATCTGAGCTTCCCAGGGCAGTTGCAATTCTAGATTAAGTTGTTTGTTAAATATATTTAGATGCACTTGTCTGTAGCATAACACAAAGTGATTCCTTGAAGAGAAAATTAAACTGTATCATCTCCTAATCATAGTATTTTTATTTTAGGTTATATTTCTTTAGCTTATATTCAAATACCTATATTTGTTTGTAAATATTTATAGTTATATGTCTAAAGAAATTGATTAATTTATGTTCCTGTCTTAGGCCAAAACAGAATTTAGGACCATCTTGTAATTCAGGTGGGGTATGGAGCTTTCTTTGTTTTCTGAAGTGCACGTTGCTCTCACACTGTCAAAGAGCTAAAGAGCAGGCATGCTGGAATCCTCTGTTTAGAAAGTGCTAAAGATTTTGTATGAGGATTTTCAACTGCCTTGTAACACAGGTTTCCTCTGTTCTCTCTCTTCCTTGCATCTGCAGTGCTGACGGGTTTCTCTTGTCATCTGTTACTAAACAAGTGGCAAAAAAATTGGTTGGAAATTACATTTAGTTCATCCATGATAAAATACATGCTTAATTTCAGTATTCCATTTTTCCTTCCTAATTCTGTTGGCTTGCTTATAGACCGTAAGCTCACTGGAAATGGTGACTGCACTAGACTGAGGGCTGCTAGACTCCATTTCTGGCTGTCATCTCTATGAGCAGTTAATAAGTAAGTAAAAAGAAATGTCTGAGCCTTTTCTGGACAACTCTTCTTACTGAGGGTTGAAAAGGAACTGCAGTGTGAAAGGAAAAGCAAACAGACAAATAATGGAATAATTACCAATACAGACATACCAGGACATCTGTGAAAAAACTGTGTGTATCTGTTCCAGTAAATTTCTATTGAATTATTCTCACTCACTGGATAATAGGTGGCTGTCCAGCATAAAAAGCTTTCAAAGTCTTTCTGGGACATTGCGTTGGATTGCTCCTACGTGACAGCATTTTGTGATGTCCCAGAATAAGATACGTCTTGATGTACAAAACACAGTAAGAAATTTGAAAATAAGAGATTAGATCAATTCCCTCTGACAGTTTGGTTTCTGTCCAATCCATACGGATTTTGACGGATAATTAGCAGGGCAGATACAGTACATTTGAGGAGCAAAGGCTCTTATAACCTGTGGACAGCTACTTTGCCATAAAAGGCAGAATACACTGTTAAAAGAAACAGCAAAAAGTTATATTGCTAGAACTTTGACACTTCTGAAGAGAGATCATAGAAAAAGGTTGAATTGGCTTTAAGGCAGGACCTAACAAATGGTTATGCAGTTGTACAGTATGTGGGATGAAGTGGTAACCTTGTTATTTTGTCTAAGAAAAGGCACACTATTCAGAAACAGCATAGGAGACTGTTGTCATTAGAACAATTAGGGACAGGGTGACACAACTGAAATGCAAAGATAGTAGTAAACCTCGTATTGAAATGTTTGTTTCCTTCAGCGAAGGTTCAAAAGATCCTTAAATGCTGGACCTGTGGAATCATTTGCTATTAGTTTTTATCTTAATTGTATTTTTTTAATTGTGTTTTCTTATTTGTCTGACACCAATATTGTGACCCATGGTACACAAAATACAGATCACAAATAAAGTATTTGATGCATACTATAATATGATTCACAATTCTGAGTCAACAAGACTTCTGTCTTTAGAGTCTCTCTCCAGTGTGAGATATAAGGGTGGAAACCACTGCTGAATAACAGGTAACTGAAATCTGACTGCCGTGATCATCTATAGGAATCAGCAGAGTCACGTTTCAGCTCTGCATGACTTTCAACATTTTATCTTGTAATATGAGAGAGAGTGTGTGTTGTGGGTGTAAATGGTTTTATTCTTCTTCATGTTCCTCCTGTTTTCAATGGAAGGCCTACATTCACAAAGCAGGTTGTCCTGTTAATGTCATTGGTCACACAAATGTAGTAGGTCTTCGTTTGTATTATGTTAGGGAAAAAGTGGTGACATATTTTCAGTGAAAGACTTCTGGAAGTAACCTAGGTCCTCTAGGATGTCCTTAAAAATAAAATGCAGTTGCACCATATCGAGATTCAAATTTTGCAAATTATTGTGATAGTAAAGTGTGTTGTTGGTTGGGTATTTTTTTTAATATATGTTATTTTTATTTTTGTGACTTATTTCCTCACTACCTTTGAAGGGACAGTCTTGTTTACAGTAGATAAACATGGATTCTATTAATCATCAATTTGATTAGGGATTTTTTTTTTAATCTGATCTGTTATAACCATTATTTAAAAGTTAAGCAAAATTGATGATTGGTGCTTCTACTCTGTGCTGCAAGTCCACAGAACTGTTGCACAAGCACAGGCAGGGCAATTACAAGAAGAAAAGGAAAGAATAAAATTATTGAGCCTGTGTATGCCAGGCAATGCAAGAGATTGTGCAGGCTCCTTTAATTGGGAAGCAGCGTTGTTGATTAGTTAGAGCAGAGGAGAATCAGATCTCTGAGCTAATATTCTGCTCAATTAAGTTCAAACCCTAGACAGGCCTATCTAGAAAATGGCCCCAGTAACTGTGACATACCTCAAGGGAAGGGAGGCAGGCTTAACTGATGTTCAGAAGGCACTTTAAAGGGTTCATCAAGGGAGCTGTATAGCCCTTCTATGTTGTGTTAGTGTCTATGAATAGTTAAAGTTTTTACCCTAAAATTATTGCTTTTCAAATTTACTGTGTGCTAATGACAGGCTTAATTTTTTTCTAAGTGCTGCTGTGTTGTTTGAGCTTGCAGATCACTGCAGGTATTAAGAAGGTAAAACTGAGGTCAAGTCAAGTGTTATTACAGTTTGACAATATTTTTGCTAGAAAGTTAGGGATCTTCTAGTATGCCATCCAGATTTTTGTATGATAAATGTTAGTAATAATGAAACTGAACAGCCAAAGCCATGTAGCCTTGTCAATACATGCCAGACACATATAGTTTGGTTTCTTACAGATATGGTCTTTGATCTTTCTTATGTTTGAAGACTTGATTAGGCTCATCTTGTTAAAGACATAGCACATGAAAGCTGGGAATTGGTTCCTTTAATAGCAAAGCTCTTGAGAAAGAGCTCCTCAAATTAAAGAGTAGAAAACACTTCCTAAGGGCTGTGCAAACCTTCCCACACTCAGTTGGAAATGTGTTTGCAGATGTTTCTGTGCCAAAATGGTCTTTCTTCAGCAGTCTTTCAGTGGTGCTCAGAATTCTGGATTTGGCTTTCGAAGAGTCGCTTTCTGAGCCAACCTAAACAAACCTCTCTGTGTACCAAAGGATAAGGTGATTGTGCATACGCTGAACACTCGTGCAGGGAAAGGACACATGCAGGCGTAACAGACTAGACCATAAGTCTTAATAGCTACACTGAGAAATATTGTTGTACATACTTGTCCCTTAGGTCTCTATTAGTGTGTATGATTTGAATTCAAAACTTGTTGATGCTTGGTCATGGGTATCTGGGTTAGAGAAGGAGCAATGTAACTCCAAGCATTTCTCCTCTGTGAGTGTAAGCCACCGCTGGCAAAACATAGCAACAGGAACAGCGATCCTCCCACCTGTGTCTGGTGCATATGTAAGGTTTTGTTGGTGTATAGTGAACACCAGGCCACATTAAGATGTGTTATGATGCTGTTCCCAACAATTCCATTTTTTTAATGTAAACTGCATTTTCTTCTTTGGTCCAGGCCTTTCCAGTATTAGACAGAAATAAATTTATGCATGGAATAAGAAATAATGATTAGCCTGAAAGTATCATTTCTGTATCAAAAAAAGAAGGGCTTGATTATCACACTTTCGCATTGTTATTCTTCCTGTTGCTTGGTTACCAGGTCATACAGAAAACCACATTCCAAAGAGAATGTAATTACCAGCTATTCCTAAATCAGCAATTAAAACCTCACCTCCAGAATTCCTATATTGTCCATAAGTAGCAGCAGAAAGGAAAAAATATTTTATTTGTGCTCCCCACCCTGCCAAGAAAGTGGGCTTAAGGTAATGGTCAACCTTGCCCAAAGCAGTTCTTACAGTACTCTTGGATACACATTTTCTAGCCAGCTGCTTGTGAAATACAGTTTTAGAATGTCTTTCTTTGGAACTAGCCGAGAGCTTTCCTGCCTCATTTGTCCTCAAAGTCACATTTCATTTCAGTGTGTGCTGTGGTGGTGGCAATTGTTGTAGAACTAGATGAAATCTTTATCTCAGTCGTGATAAATAATAACCTATTTTATTTTTTTTCCTCAGCAGTATTATTTTGTGTTACGTCTGAATCCGTTATTACTTGCTTCTAACAAGTGACCTTCAACTTGACTGAAACGTTCAGGTCGGCTCTTGCTTTATTAAAGCAATCTAATTATGTTGAGCCAAATTCTATGCATCTAATCTGGTGCTTGGTCACAGCTCTTCTGCACGTTGATCGGCTCTTTTGGCAGGTGTCCATCTCCCGTCCGCGGGAGCTGCTCTCCGCTCCCTGAGGGAGTGCTCATGCTGACGCATTTTGCATGTGGTAGCTAAGGCATTGTTCTGCAGTTGGTTTGATACTGTTGCAGCTTTGATCACTGATGGGCTTACTTAGAATAATATGGTAAAATTTGATTATATTACGTTGTATGTTTTGCTGTATATAAATATATGATACTATGTAGATTTATTTATTTTAATAATGCAATATGTGCTGTACACTAGCTTAGAGAAGAGTTTTAATTGGAGGGCTTCAAATTTGATTACTGAGATTCAGTTTATATTCTTAATCCTACGTCTGTTAATCCTGCTTCTTGAATTATTGGCTTCTTGCAACCACAACTCCTGTGGAAATAAAGCAAGCATTTAATTACCCTCAACCTCACAAGGATGTTCTAAAAATTAAGTTGTTAATGTTTGCAGGACACATTACTAATTACTCTTTTTGGTTTGTTCACTTGCAGTTCTGAAAGAAAGTTTAGGAAAAAAATGTTTTGAGTAAACCCAATATTTTTATTTTGCAAATTCCTTGATTATTTTTAATTCTTCTAGAATACAATTGTGAAAAATTTGAAATGAAAAGTTTCCATATAAAGGAAAGGAAACTAAAGGCTCCATACCAAAAAAAAAAAAAAAAAAAAAAAAAAAAGGACCTTTTATGTTAAGAAAACATTGAATTTAAACCATTAATTTTATTTAACAATATTTTTCTCTAGGCATACCATTTTCGAAGCTTGACGTAAATTTATGAGATGTTATTGGGCTACTGAAATAATATTTTTGCTAATAATTAAAAAAAAAAATCCATGTTCAGTGAAAACTATATTGCCAAATTCTTCTAGCATGTGGTATGATACTATGGATATTACACAGAAGGCATTGAAACACATAGATAACTATCCATAGATAGATAATCTATATTATGCTACAAATATAAAAGTCCAAGTGTTAGTGACCCGCATGCATATTCTGCTGGAAGAGAGCAAGGGAAGGTGAATTCAAATATGAGATGGCACATACTTCCTGCACATCACTGTTTTCTTTCCCTTGTAAAATACACAGAGGTTGTAATACCTGTGTGAAGAAAAGATAACCAAGAAGAAGAAATAAACAAAGAAAGAATATTAAAATGGTCTTCTAATATATACATTATTATAGCATTCCGTACATATTCTTACATATGAACAATATACAGCTGCCCAATAAAACCATATGAAGTATCCACTGCAAAAGCCTAAAGCATTTAACATTTACTGGGAGTTTTAGTTGTCTTGAAAATGAAGGAAATCCTGTTCAAAATTTAGACAGAGCAATTTGTCCTTAGCTAAATACTCATTAAAACTTTAGTGTACACCTATGTGTAAATTCAGTTAGTCTGCATCTTCCTTGGATCTCTGGGGATTTCATTGCAACTTGCGTTCTGTGATTCGTGTGATGTGATTTGGGATGTTCTGTTGCTTGTAGGATTCTTGACTGATTATGTTAGCTCTTCATGGAAGTCTCTCAGATGCTGTAGTTTTAAGGTCCTTGAGGTACTACTTTTCCCTTTTCTTGGGGGTAGGGAGATTAGTTTTTAGTTTACTTTCAGAATGGGTATTTGCAGCATTTGAACTTGCTAGCTACATTGCATTTGAACCCTTATGTTAGACAAGAACGGATTTGTTGTGGGCTTTTATTTGTAGCACTGAAGATAATTTGTTTACCAAGGACAATGATATGATGGAAAATAACTTCGTATATTCTACCGAGTGGCATTTTGCTATGGTAATTCTGTGGTTTGTGGGGAATTTCTATTTTCCTTTTAGTATAAGCAGTCAGGGATGTAGTAAAATGGAAAGGGAAAGAAGTAAGCCTAATGTAAACCATGTGTTTGAATAAATGTTTACCCACAGGAGCACAAATATTTCTTATTTTTCTAGCCTAGTCTAATTTTTTTAATATATTAAAAACACGGGGTTTTCCTGCATCATTAGTTTTACATATATTTACAAATAATAAAAATCTTCATTTAAAAAAAGTTTGTGACAATGAATTTTGAATACCACGTTATTCTTTTTAATAAACAGAAATGTGAAAGCTCTTGAAGGAAGGCACTGCAGTAACTGCCTAATTACAACAGAGAGGTTGCCCTCCTAAGCACCCTCCAGCCTAGGTAGGACCCAGATTCCAGAACCTGGCTGACTATTCCTTTGGTAAAGGCATGCAAAGTATTAGGTATGTAATTTCATCAGTTTGGATTGCTAGCCTAGGGTTGTTTAAAAGCAGGTGCTAAGAATAGGTGCATCAGTTAAATGCTCTGTGATGAGGGTGATTTATGATGGGAGGTCTAAGGAAAAAAGAAAATTATCGCAAGTCAGTTGAACAAAGGGTGGCTGTAATTAAGCATGTATTGAACACCAGCATTATAGACTCTCCAGCCACTGCCTTTTTGTTTGCTGTCTTCTACTGATGCTGTTCTGCACTGGCTAGTTGTATTAAATCCACACAAAGGGGCATATTCTGTGTTCCTAGCTAGGTGTTTATAATGATCAAGCTGGACTGACCTTTAAAAAGCCAGATAATATTTTATTTACCTTTTTTCTCCCATTTACTGCTAAATGTTAATGAAGGTAAGAGATTCAAATCCTTGCAAATAAAACATTTTAATTGACTTAAGTGTAACCATAACCGTAAATTGGCTACTTTATATGGAAAAGCTTTTCAGTATTGCTGAAACACACTTGTACAGTCCTTTCATCTGTCCATAGACTCAGAAATTAGTAGCAAACATTTCCTTTGTTTCCAATGACAAGGGGGGTGCGAATGTTTTGAGGATAGATTTCCTGAAGACTGGTTGCTGTAATCTAGTGCTGGCCAAGTGTTCCCCTGAGATACCTCCACCTAAGCCCTTACTGCTTAGTTTCCGATATTAACCAGCTGCAGTCAGTCCTAACAACAGTAACGGTGTCCAAAATTTCTACTCCAGCTTTTCAAGCTACCTGTTAATGATATGTCAAGCTTAAGTCTCATCTATTTTTTAGCAATGTTGTCTAGCAATGTTGCTGAGTTTGGCCTGGTATTTCAGCTAGTCTGAACTTAATTGCATCAGTGCTTTAAGGTAAAATGAGCACTTTATTGCTGAATTCCTGTTAAATGGAAATAGACCAAAACCCCTGTTCTCTTCCTAGGAAATTTCCTCCAAGCAACTAGGGTGCCAAAGTTCGCATCCCTCTGTGTGGGCTGAGGAAATGCTCCTTATCGCTGCAGTAAGCCTTTTGGTTTGTATGTTAAGAGGATGAAGAGGGATGGGGGGAAGAGTTATAAGGGTTAATACTGCCTACTAAACCAGAACTCCCTGACTGCAGTCGTGCTGAGAACCATTCTCCACTCTGCAAGCAGTCTGTAGCCTTGTCCAAGTTTGCTTAAAAACCAAAGTAAAAAGAGCAACAGTCCAGGTGCTGGTGAGACCTTGCACACGCGACAATGCAGGGGCAGCAGTTGCTGCGAGAGCTGCAGCAGAAGCCAGCCTTTCTTGACAGACCTTTCCAGGTGAACAAGCCCTTTGAGCTTTTGCTCGTTGAGTCTTGGGGATCCTGAGGCTGTATCAATGTTCTGTGTTAGAAAGAACAAGCTGCTTGGAATAAGCCTCTAGAGACTCTTGTATAGGAATATTTCTCATTCTTTTCTCATGTTCTGATGGGGGGGGGGGCAGTTCAGACTGCAATTGGTGTTGCTGAGTTTAATTTGGACAATCTCAGTGCAATCTTAAACAGTGCAATCTTAAACAGTGCAATCTCACGCTTAAACAAAGCCTGTATGGATTGCTGCTTGACTATGCAATTACTTACACTTAGGTGTTCAAAGGAGCAACATGCTGACTCAAGAATAAAAAAAAAAAAAAAAAAAAAAAAAAAAAAATTGTAACTTTGTACCCATTTTAGTTTCGTTTTAGCCAAAACATCTGCTGATAAAAGCAGAATCAAGTCCTTACTTTGCTGTATAACATAAAATAAAACATACTTTTGGGAGCTCACTTCTCAGCTAAGGAAAGGCAGATTAAACTGATAGTTCATGTGTGTTAGTGTTGTTTGTCAGGGTCATTTGCTTCTTTTCAAACTTAAAAAATACATAAAAGTTGAACATACCCTGTCCAAGAGCAGCTGAGTCTACTTTAGCATTAAGCACATTAACTCATGTACTGCTAGAATGAACCAAGTTTACTTATGTGGAAGTTAAAAGCAGATACGGCATTCAGACAGTGATTAAAACTGATGGAAAACTGAGGAATAATTTTGGTGAATGGAATTCCCCTGATGTCCATGTTTTCCAAAAATTTTTAAAAGAAAAAAATGTCCATTTCAGACTTCCTTCCTGTTCTGTTTTTTCTCTCTGTTTCATCTTCCTTTACAGTAACAAAACAGGAAAAATACAGCAGAGAAAAATAATGGTTGAGCATGTTCTGATGCGGGTTTAAAATATGAAATATTTTGCTTAGAAAAAAATGTTTTTAACTGAATAATGCTTATTCCATGTTGGGAACCTTAATTCAAAATACCAGAAACACAATTTTTGGTTTCACATGGCATAATGCCCTCTTCTCACTGATCACAAATTCCTCTGTCCTTGGAGTTCAGAGAATATGTTATGAGAGTCCTACCCTTCTGAGCCGTCCTCTGTGAATAACCTGCCTTCTCTGCACTGTTTCAGAGCTTAGTGCAGAACGACTCCTTTCCTGCTGTTAATTGAGGTGCTCTCCAACACAGCATCTAGAAAGATGGAAACGTGAAAACTAGGATAAGCAGAATGTCAAAATTTGTGGGGATTCAGGAATGAAGCTGGAACAGAGCCTGCAACTCCATGCATTATAAACTGTTATCAAGTAGATTGTGTGTGTCTGTATGTATCTTTAAATACTGAGGTCCAAGACTAAAAGAGTTGTCTAGTGAAGCAACTCTTAGACACAGACTTCTCAAACAAGGCTTGAAATGTGTCATGTGGCAGTAATAAGTAAACACAGAAAGACACTTTTTTCCTAATATTGCACAGAGTATTATTGTTAACCAAGGAAAACTGTTTTATCCCAACATTGCCTGAGCTAAAGATATAGCTGGTTTATTCCCAAATTATTCTGGCTCTGGTGTAACCCAGAGCCACCTCTTCCAGCAGCTCTGATTTATGACTTGTTAACTGTAGAAGAATTGGCATAAAGAGGTAGGATCCTATGTTGCCTCCATGTCAGACAACCCAAGGGGCGTGGAACCAGCAAAATCCAGACTGGTGTTTTACACCACTTACACAGCTCCAGGTAGTACAAGAATTTGCCAGTCCCTTAGAAGAATTTACATTGCTGCCCACCTGAGAGGTGTTTCCACAGACTGTGTACAGCTTATCAGCAGAACCTATGCTCAGTCCCATTTACTTCACTCTTTCTTTGGAGCAGTGCTCTGTTTGCTATGCTGAGGTGACTGCCGTGAATGACATGAAAGCTTCGCTATACTTGTGGGTTGTGCCTTTTCCTCTTTTTCCCTGTTAATTCTTCAGAATTATTGTTATCAAAAAATAACACAGCATATGGGAGGAAAGGAGGCAGGGATTGTTTGTTTGGGGATTTTTTTTTCCCCAATATATAAGGCGGACATTCTAACTTTACCTTTTGTATAGAGCTTTTCTGACCAGAATGGGAGTTCCCTATGTGAAAGACAAGTCTTCTTATGCTTTTATTTTCTAGGCAATGTGATAATTCTTTGAGGATGAAAACAAAACTCCATTCCTGACTCAGGGGTTGAGTTTTGTTATTATTGATAAATTATTGGATTATTTTGAGGTTAATAATTACATATTAATGTTAAAAGAAATAATGTTCTATGAGTTACTTATATTAAGAGTCAGATCCAACCTGTTAATTCAAATTCAGCTACAAGCTGATTGTTTAAGGAACTTAATTTTTACCCTCCTCAAAACTGTCACATACCCAAGTATATTTCCAAAGATAGAGTTCCAAACTTCTTTGTATTGACTTATTATATTTTCAATTTAGAAATCCAGCAACCTGACTGGTTTAGGAGATGATTTACTGAAATGAGCCCAAACCTAATTATCCTTCTTTTCTTGAACAAGTTGATTCCGTTCTTGTCAGTACTTCTCTGCCTTCTAGTGGAAGGACTTCTCTATATTTTCTTTAAAGAACGCTAAGTCAGGTCCTAATCCTCCTTATTACATCCTTTTCTCACTTGGTTTGCCTAACTACCTTGCAAGCTCCTCAGGGCAGAGACTATCTCAGATTTCTGTCTTTTCATAGAATAAATATGCCATGTGCCTACTTGCTAGGTATTACCCAAGTAGGAACCATATAATTATTAGGGATAGCACATTAAGTATTTCTGTGTGAACTCAACTTACCCCATTGGTTTGGACGAACTTTGTCCATATTTAAAGTTGGTATTGCTTTGTGTGTCATGGGCTGAAGTCTACAAACACATTTGGGAAGTTGAGTCTCCTGAATAGGTCACCCTCTGGTTACCTGTAGCTCAGAAACTCTGGTAACAATCTTCATTAACCTGAACTTAGACAACGTTTCAGAAGAACATTCTCTCAATAAAATTCTTTCATGCTCATGTAAAATTCTCCCAAAATATGTTAACATCATCTTCCTTTGAAGAAAAAAAAAAACCCTCTATAAATTAATAAAAATTAGCTTTTTGAAAGCTCAGGGTTTTACAAGCTTAGCTAGGCCTGTCTGATACATATGACTGAGTTATGGTTAATCCACTCAAAATCACTTTTGTCACCACAGAGCCTTATGTTGCCCACGTATTGTCAGGAGCAGCCTGGGGGACAGAGAGCTCACTAACATCTTGTAAGAAAAACATTTCGCAAGTTTGGAAAATTAATTCCGTAGAAAATAGCATTAGTGATCCAGTGAGCAACGTATTTGGTCAAAGCTTTGTGGTCTCTCGGGAACCTTTGAACATGACAGTAAGCTGAACTATCATCAAAAGTGATTTAGAAAAGCTTGGAGGATTGGAAGTTTTCTGTGTACTGTGTGCAGCTATTAGAAAATAAAATTTGGATTTCTTAGGATTTGTTCTGTAAACCAAATCAAAATCGGATTGAATCCTTAGAAAAAAGGCAGATATATTTTGCATTTGAATATAAAACCTATCAAGTGGGTGGTGGGGAGAGAATGGGTAAATAAATACAAAACCTCTTAAGGGTTTCTTTCTGGGTTGGTTTCAAGAATGTCCCACAAAACAGGTTTTCATGGTTGTATGGGGCAATGCGATGCCATTCAACTTTCTTTCCTTTCTTTAGAAATTCTGAAGAAACTGTTGAAAACAGCTTCTGGGCTTTTACTAAAATAGTTTCCAGAGATGAGGAAAATGAGAGAATGCATATACAATCTTAGACAAATGATCTGCTCATATATTGAAGCCTGGATTGTAAAATGACTGCTGTGCTTTCCAGTGAATGAATATTCAGTGCTTCCCTGCTGGGTTGGCTTTTCCTATTTGAACCAGCTACTGTTCTGCACTGTGATTCACTTGTTACCAAATTAAACTCTTTACACACATGGGAGATCCAACTTTATAAAGTCAAATTTTTGAAGTGCTTTCTAGTCAGCCACTGTGCCTGTCACAATCTTCATAACGCACTGAATTAAGTTTAAAATATCATCCATGTGTGTTGTTTTCTCTTGGCTGTTCAGCAGCCCTTCTGTACATCACGCATTTTTCTGTTGACACTACGTATCACTTAGCAACCCAGTGAAAGGCCCTATATGCATTGATTGCACACAATTGTCTTTATGGGGTGGAAGTGTTAAGTGAATAAACCCCCACGGGTGACCAGACGGTCATTCCTCTCATGTTGATAATCTGTTTACATCAAAATATTGTTTACTCAGCTCTCTGATCTTCAGGAATTTACATGAAGCTGAAAGAATACAGTTAACTCCCCACACTCTGACACACAAGTATGAGCTGTATTTACGTTCTCAAAGATGGATAGATTAAGAAGAGGAGGATTGTTTTGTCTTTAACTTAGCTCTCCCGAATAAAGCATTAAAATGCATTTGACAGTTAACCACAGATGATAATGCAATCTTTATGCTGTGGTTCCCATCATAATGGAGAAGTTACAAGGCTGTCACTACACCATAAAGAAAGAATCTTTCCTGCAGTCTTAGTGCTGTCTTTTCTGCTTTCCTCTTTGTAAGCACTGTTACCAAATAACCTTTGGAGAAGTTTGATGGTTTACACTTATTTTTCTATACAGAGTGAATAGCTGAGCTTTTAAAATGAGCTACAGTGTTCTCCCCAGACATTTTTCCTCACCATAAAGTAATCCAAAGAGACAAAAATTACTTTAAATTCCCCAGGGTTCGGGTTTTTTTTTTTTCAGTTTTGTTGTGCTTATTGTGCTTATTATATCCTTATTAATTACTGGGGGGGGGTGGTGGTGGAGAGGGGGTGTGCGCTAAACTGAAGAAAGACATTTCCATTGTTTTGTTTATTTGTTGACAAAGACGTAACATTTAATGCAAACAGATATTTTTTTTTCTTTTCTGAGAGCTCTGGAAACTCAATAGAAGACTTTAATAGTTTATGTCGTAGAGAAAAAGAGTAAGCAATTTTGAACCTTTTTTGCCAATTTGGACAATTCTGAAAGATTTGGATGAAAAATCCTCCCCTTTGAAAAGATTCCAGAAACACATACCCTGAAGTAGATGAAGTGGCAGGAAAATTGCAATCTGCTACTGTGAATTTTTTCCATTTTTTTTGTTTTTATTTGTAAAGGTCATACTGTAGCATCTGTCACAATAAGTAAAATAAGTTTAATTGTATTAAGGGAGCCAGTTATATCTACAATTTCTCTCTGTTTTTTCCAAGTAGCAAAATGTTCTAGTCTGAATCTTTATAGTCCATTCACATAAACTTTTTTTTAAAAGACTGTTTACTGGAGAAGCATGGTAAGAACTTTAACAGGGCTTTGGAAATCACTGGTATACCATGTAGTAGCTGCACTGACAACACAGTTTAAGAATTTTGAGCTTGCGAAATGAGAGCTGGGCCACACACATGTACATGTCTTACTACAATGTGTGTTTTCTGAAGTCAATTTAAATCAATCTTTGCAAAGTCTGAAGAATAAATGATCTGGATTTCTCATTATGTTCCCTGTCTTGCTCCCATTGAAGTCCGTGCATCCAGTCCTAGTCTACTGAAGAGAATGGTCCTATTGAATCAAATTGATCCTCGGTGAAGTCAATGGAGTTATGCCAGTGATTAATTTGGCCCATTAACTTCAATGAAATTTCTCAAGTGAGGAAGGCAGTGAGAATTTGACCCAGTGATGAAATTCTCATTGCTTTCGGCGAGAGCAACACTGAACCTGGTGTGGTTCAGCCCACTGAACTGGGATGTAAGCACATGTACAGGTGTGTGACTGCTCTGGAATAAGTAGCACAGGGTAATGGGCAGAGGAGGTGGCTACAAGCCATTTCCCTCTTAATGGCTTTCAGATAAAGCTAGTTTTTATACGCTGGAAGATAAAGTTGATAAATTAATTTTTGGCAGATTCACCTAAAAACTCTGTCTTTCTGAACATTAACTAGGAAGCTGATAGCTGTTGCCTAGTTCTTACAACTAAATGAATGACCGCTTCTATAAACATTTCACTGTTACAAGTTGGATTTTTCACAGCATTAACTTTAACAACATGGGTGTTTGCTATGGAATAAAACTTTAAATTGATGTTTTGCCATTTTGCTAGTTAAAACAAGTAAGAAAATAAAATGGAGCTAGAATTATGATGGTTTCTGTGGTAAAATTGTCTTCTGATACATGGGGGCTTATTGAGAATTAATTGAGAAAGCCAGAAGAAAATAACCATTATTGTTTCTTAGGATATCTTTTCCATCTTTACAGCATGGTGAGTTTTGTTTATTTCTTTATTAATTCTGTAATAAAAACAGTTACTTAAGTATCCTGTATTGGTTTCAAATATGGTTTTTTTTCTAAAATCTAATTTATTACAAAATATTGACTTCACATCTCAAAAACTGTTGATCTCAGGGGAATGCACTTGAAAATGCTAGGAGCAACTTAGAAAAACTTGTTTTTCTTTCAGTCTTCTAAAAAACTAATTTGTATTTCTTTTTAATTGAAAAGAAGCCAGATTTAGATCCTTATTTTCATGTGTTTAGAAGTTTGGTAGCTCAAGCCAAACATTTCCAAGGCTTTCTTTATAAAAAATTAATTAGTAAATTGCACTTCTTCCCTAAAGAGACAGTTTTTAATGTACTGTAGGTGATGCTATTTGTCAGTTACATTCCACTGTGTTCAGTCACTGTTTTTTAAAATCATTAAATGGTGGGCGGGGGTGTGTGTGTGTGAGACAAAATTTAAGGACTCTGAACTGTGTGTAGTGAAGGTATGTGGTAAGGAAATTGCCTAACCTTTATTTGGATTGTGCTGCCTTGTGCTTTATTGTAAACCCTCTCTCAACCTATAATATCTTTCTTTGTCTCTGTATTTTTTTCCATTCTGACAAAATTCCAGGCCTTCTAAGTCTAATGATGTTGACATATTAAAATGGTAGGGAGAAGAATGTGAACTGAGACCCTCCTTTTAGCTAAATGTTATCTGCTTAGACTAATATTGCAATTGCCACCCACTGACATAATTTGTTTCACAGTCACAGCCTGGCAGCATGAATCAAATGTTGACATTCTAATTTCATGCACACATGGGTGTTTGGCTGAGCAGGCCTCAGCCTCTGAGCCATTCACGCCATACCTGTGTAAATCAGGGAGACAAGGCCTTTTCACAGCCGCCCAAAGGGAAGTTGCTACCTTCTTGCAAAGTACTGGGGCTAGTTAAAGCTGTACAGCCCTTTGTTCTCCCACAGGAGCTGATAATTTCTGTGACTGTACTAGTAGGCTGGACCGGCATGTTTATAGGAAGAGTTGTACTTAAAAAAAAATCTATTTTTTTTTTATTCAGCATGTCTAACAGATTTTTCTCATAATTCCTATATGGAATAGATGGTTTCATTCTTAAAACTGTTTAAATGTTTCTATTGTAACCGTTTCTGTCCGAGTGGCTTAAATGCAAAAGCTGTTGCGGCTTTGCTCCTGGAGACTGAAGCCCATTAATGACTGTTGTGAAGATGTTTCAGTTCTGACTCCAAGCAGCCACTCAGGCTAAAATGAAATTCAGCTTCAATATGCACCTAATCTTTGAGCACTCTGGCCAGAGAGAAAACTACAGCCAGCTTCTGACACCCACCTGCCAGAAACTGGTCAGAGGCTATAAGGCTTAAATATTCTTCTCCTTTGTCCTTTTAGTCTTGTAACCTCTGTCCCTGAGAATAGTGCAAGGCTGCCATCCAAAGAGGAAGAGAGGATGTGATGTGGCTGGGGTTAAGTTGCCTTTGCTACAAGAAGAAAGGTGCAGCTGGCACAGAGCACTTGAGGTGAGCTGTGGAGATGGCAGAGGAAGCTGCCGTTTCTGGCAGGGACTGCTGCCTCCTGTGGCCTCTTTCTCTGTCACAGCAGAAAGCCTGGCTTTTCGTGGCTCTTGCATGGCCAGAGTGGGCTGCCTTAGGGACAGCCCTGGCTGTCTGCTGTGCCAGGGAATGGCCTACTTTGCCTGCAGCTCGCTCTGAAGAGACCTGCTTCCCACTTCGGTAAGTATCAAGTACAATCCTGAGCCTTTCTTGGGATAATCATGGCAAAGTCAGCCTCAGAAACCTAGCTTTTCATTACAAATACAGTTAAAATCTTGCAAGTATCAAAAACATGGATTTTTCTGTCTCTTGTTTTGTAGTTTTGTTCCACTTCCATGCAAAGTACAGTCATTTGTAGTGAAAGAGCAGATTTATTTTGCTTTAGAGAAAGTCTTTTGTTTTTCTTGAAAGGCACCGAAAAGTCACGGCAAAGCCAAAAGAATGGCTTTGAATAGTTATTCACAGATCTAGAGGCACTCCACAATGGCACATCTCAGAAGCGTTCCCAGAGCTTCATGGTGGAATCGCTGAGAAGGATGCCAAAGGAGTTGCTGCAGGGCTTGGTGGCACCTGATTATTGAACAGACCAAACTGTCAAACATAAAAATACCTGCTTGCTGCTTTCCCAGTTTTGTGTGTGTTTGGAAGCTCTGAAAGATCTGGGTTGTTATTGAGTCCTGATGAGAATAATGGGTAGTCACGAGCCATGTGACACTCCTCTGTTTCAGTTCATTGTGGTCCAGAACAGACTGTGGCCAGAGGCCAGAGCTTCAGCTTTGGCATCCCTGGATCAGAGGAGAGCGTTTAGCTCTGGATCTGACAGGAGTGCTGTGAACTGAACTGTGTAAAGATAGTAACATATACAGATCTCTAGTCCTCTGGAAGGATTCCAGACTTTTTTTTTCAGTCTGTATGTGTACAGCCCACTGATATGCTGTCTATATTGAACTGGAAGGCAGGATCTAGCTGGCATGTGCAGTACTGCAGCAGTGGAAAGGGAAGAGATTTTAGCCAAGACACTTGGACAAGTCCTTCTGTCTGAGATGTGCCAGATCTTTAAAGTTCACTCAGAGTAAAAAGGAACTTGGTTTTTTTAGTCCAAAAGAATGACACTCAGTAAACTGTGCAGAAGTGAATTTATCTCCCTCAGAAGGATGGAGGGCTGAGTAAACCCTGCTGGTATCAGATGTGCTGTTTCAGGGACGTGCAAAGATTTCAAACTGGAAGCTTAGTGTGTAGAGCCATTCCTAGCACAGCTCCTGCTCAGCCAGTGGCCTTGCCAGGAGCCCTGACTTTTCTTTCACCATTTTTGCAGCAGTTCACGGGAGGATTTTCCTTAGTTTTGATGAATGTTGTTTGCATGCCCAGAGCTGTTTAGTGCAGCTTCAGCTGGGGCCTTTTGCCTTCCGTCAGTGGTAATTCCGTACAAGGCACCAAATACAGGCTTTTATAGGGAGCAGCTTCCCCAAGTCACATTCCTATGGATCATGTGGCTCAATCTGAGATTTTTTGATAGTTGCATGCTTTTAGTTGTGCTTATTGGCGGAAAAGTCTTTGCATAAAAAAGACCCAAGAAAAATTATTTTTTTCTTTCTTAACATATGTGACAGCTTATCTCCTTTTAAACAATGTGCTCAGTATGCAGGGCATCTGAGAGTTTGTGTTTAAGTTTAGTCAGTGATGTGGTTTCTGCACAGTTGAGGTTACCTGAACTGGGCTCAATTCCATGTTTTACATCATCAGGAATATAAGAAATCAGCAAGTAATATAAGGTATTATCCAGCTTTTCTAGCACTGAAAGCATTGAGCAGAGCCTACTGTGAACAAGTTTCAAGAATCTGGCAAGATTTGGTATCAGCAATTAGAAGAAAATAATCTTTTGATAGGAGAAGGAAACAAACTGGATGTGGATGGTGCAATGGGTCTGGCTGATAAATTATGATATTCTTTGACTCTCAGCTCCCTGTAATTATATTTCAAACTCTGGACACGCTGGAGATTTTAGTAGCAACCTACAGCTTCCCAACCTCCCTGTGCTCATATGCATTTAACAGAAGAAAAAAAACAGGCTAATATTGTTGATACTCTGTCTGCAAGGCAATGTGGCAGCATTTATTTTTTTCCCAAGATGCATTAATGGGTTTTTTTTGGACTCCTTGTGGTCTCTCCTGTGCTCTGAAACAGCTCTCTGGCTTGCCCTCAGGACTTCCTTTTCCCAAATAAAGAAACAAAATATTGAAGGGACCCACTCCTCTTCCCCACATCCTCTACATGTCAGCCAGCAGGACTCCTGGAGTTGAGGTCCATTACTGACAAGTTGCCCTATTCCTGTCCTTTCAAGGCTGGCAGGGTGTCAAATGTTGTCTACGCCTGGACTTGCCCACTTGACCTTGGCCTAGCAGGAGAGTTTATCAACAGTTTACTAAGCAAAAAATAATCAGGATTTATTTTGGTTTGGTTTTGTTTTTCTTTCTCACTGTTTTATTTATTTATTTGGTTGGTTTTGGCCATCTGGTTAGGCCAGAAGGAGAGTGCTGGAAGGGAGAATTTTTTGGTTTGGATATTTTTGAATAATGAGAACCTGTCAGTGGAGCTGTATGAGCATCTCACAGAGAAGAAGCCTTGTCAGCTGGCAATCTGCTGTATAGTTCCTGACGCTGGCTGGTGTCTTACCAAACTGCAACAAAAATAATGAGGAGTGAGTTTTAGATTTAACTTCAAAATTCTTTGAGAAAACGAAGCTGTAACTTGCAGCATTTCTACCTGCTTAGGTAAGGCAAACAGAGGGAAAGAAGGCTTAAAATAATGTGCTGCATAGTCATATTGCTGAGTAGGCAAAAGCAGACAGCTCACCAGGAAGACTTGCTGTAAAGAAGCCTGCAGTGGTCTATAGACTGCTCTGGGTGTCATTGCGTTCCTGCATGAGAAAGTGCATGGCAGAGAGAGACGCAGGCACATACACCGAGAACAGGGTTAGAGCAAATGAAACCTGAGAGTTGATTGGAACATTCATTTCAAATCTCTTCAAAGATTTTTGTATTCCACCAGGTCGAACATATAGTGTCTGGATTAGAGAACATTATCAGCTGGGCCAACCTCCTAAATCAATTAGGACTTGAAGGGCTTAGTAGCACATTTAGAGGGGCTTAGTGGTAAATTCTGTCTTGTTATTTCCATTGAAGTGGCAGTAGCTAATGTGAGAGACGCAGAGATGGTGTCTATGAAACAGAGGAGGAAAAAGCAGCAGAAAGCAGTAAAAAAGAAGGTAGAGAAAATAGTTAAAATACATACCAGAGAATAAAAAGACATGGTGATGCTATTTGCCCATCTCATTCACAAAAGCTTATGTCACTGGGGGTGGTGAATTTGAATGGTATCTGTTTGCCTCAATTTCTTTAGAATGTGGATAAGAATATAATTACCTCCCTTTGTGCAATGCTGGGTATGACTGTTTTATTGTCCGAGAAGGGTTGTGCTATGACTGAAATGAAAAATCATTGCTATTTATACAGACAATTCTATGTAACTGTGTGCTTCTGTTAGTTAACAGAAGCCAAACCTTGTTTGCAGGAGTATTACATGTGTTTGCTAAGTTGTAAGCTACTAAGGGCAGGTTTACAGTGATGGGAAGTGATAAACACCCTTGGGCAGGCTCATTGGCTTGGCCAGCATCAAGACTGCTGTACTGTTTCTGGACTTCAGCTGAGTCACGAACAGCCAGCCCGAGTGCATCTGAACTGATCCCTCAAAACCTCTGGTGCCAAGGTTAGCACTGGCAGAACCATCTCCAGTGTCTATAGCCTAAGTCCAGCAAGCTGGTAATTTTCTAATGTTGATACATCTCTCTTCGAAATAGAGACAGTCCCAGCCTGGCAAAGATGCACAGAGACAGAGGAGGTGTTATGAAAATTAAAATGTCACAAGGTTTAAAAAAGTAATGTCTGGATCTCAGGATGATGGGTGTGTTGGTTATAGTAGAAGAAAAGTGAGCCTATGACAGAGGGTTATGTTTGGCACTGTCCTTTATGCCAGCAGGGTTGCATATTTTATTAAGGATGCCCACCTTGAGCATCTAATGGTTTATGCAAGGGGTTGTATTCTCAGATACCCGAGAGTGAAGTTACTACGTCCTTTCTAATCCTTTATTGTTAAGTATGTAAGACTCCTCAAGACCTACATGTGCATTAAAGTAGGCTAAGTCGCTGGTTCCTTTCCAAGTAGCATGGAAGCCAAAAAAACAAATATTCAGATAGAAAAATTATTCTGGTGTAGTTAGAGTATGAATGCAAGTATTTCTGGAAGGAGTTTCCTGAGATTTGAGCAAGTTTAGATGCTTTTGATAGTGGCAAAGTACATCCTTAGAGAGCCAGGTTTCTGTGCCCTTCTGACCTTGTCTTTCTCAACTTGAACTTTATTCTTCTCATAAGGATAACTCGTAGCAATTTCAAAAGCTCTTAGTAACTTGTGAGTCATGTGGCCTCTTTCCCCGCCCTCCCAGCTCTAGCCAAATAAATCTCTATGTTTCAAGATGAAAAATCTTGAGGTGAAAATAACTCCACCCCTCCTTTTATGCAGTTTCCTGTCTGGAGAATATATTTAATTTTTACATGCACTTTGAGTGTCGTACTTAAATTCAAGACGGTAAACAAAAATTACAAGCAATGGATTAAAAAAAAAAAAAAATCTAGTTCTGTATTCTATCCATTTGTCTTCCCTTTGTCCTTAATCTTGATTTGCCCTGTAGGTTAGTCATATCATAAAGACAGTATGAATGACTGTCTCAGCGCCTTTCCTCATTAATGCTGCAGAAAATTGATGAGTAGATCTCTGGAACTGTGGATTTTTTTGGCAAGAATTATAGCCCCTATTTATTTTGGAGGGACCCATGTGGCTTTCTAAGTAAATATATGTTAAAATTTTCCCCCAAAATAAACAGTACAAGTAATTGCTTGATATATGAAGTTGACATTTTGGCTTTGTGATTTGCTATGATATGTAAAAATCTAATTTCCTCTTTGGAAACATGCTACTGCAAAATTGTAGGTAAATTAAAATCAGTGGTTTATTCAGAAGGTGAGTAATAGACTCTGTTTTAATATATCAATATCTATTCTGCAGCTTCTCAGGTCTGCCCAGATACGTGCCATCTAATGCTAAATGTATGCTTGACTGTGATATTACCTTTGTTTGTAATTGGAATGGATAAAGATTGATGTGTCTTGCATAGTCACTCTAGACAGGATTTGTAAATAGCATTGCTCCAGATACTAAAAGATCATACAGGAGTTTCACTCTGAGCATTAGGCTCACTTGGTCTGTTTACTTACTTGATGTTAGACACTCAAGTAAGTGTACTTGAATTCTAAAAATCTGAGGATGAAGTGTAATTTTGTAAGTCTAATGAAGCTGTGTCTGCTACTACGTCTCTGCCTTGAAGGAATCTGTTGAATAAGTACTATATTCATAGTTGCTTCTATTTGTGCATCTTTTTTTAATTAAACTTAAAAATAGAGTCCAAGAAAGAGAAGTATATGGCTTAATACATTGAGCACCCTTTGACACACTGAGGTGCCTAGTGAATTGACATTGATAAAGCTTTGGACACGTGCCACGTTATTAAAAGTAATGGGAGTGAACTAGATGGCAGTGCTGTGGTGAGGTGGAGGGGGGCGACAGGTTCTGAAGGAGAGCCTTACACTTCTTAAGGGCATAAGCACCTCAGGAAAAACGTTCCAACAAAAGATAGCTTAAAAACAGGAAAACAGCTCAATTAATGCAATTATTCTGATTTTTCAGGAGTAAATCTGGCTGCAAAGCTAGCAACAATTTTAAAAACTTAATAATAAATTTAATAAAATCTGTCATGATTTTATGTCTTACAGTTAGTAATAAGGTTCAACAGTATAATTATGGCATCCATGCTGATTAATTATAGAAAACCTATTGCTCTGCTTTTGTTCTTCAGTTGGATAATTTTGTTGACGAAAACAATTTAGTTGCTTTCCCCAAAATCTGCATGTCTGAATGGTTGGCTTTGGATCATACTCTGAATTTGGGTATCAGTGAGTAATATATGATTCAAATGTTCTTCTATTATTATATGGAAATAAGAGACAATTTATTTAAATTTGCCATTGGTTTTAATAGTATTTTATGAAATTGGAACATGTGTGCTTTGAACCTTATCTCCAGTGAAATGCATTTCTCTCTGTAATGCAGTGATCTCTTTGTATATTTTGATGTATTGAGCAGGACTCCAGTTTAACAGCAGCAAACTAGATTCTTTATAAAATTTGCTTGCCCTCTGACCATTTTTATTGTCAAGAAAAAATTTCACAAATATGCCTCTTCAAACTCTCGTGAGAACTTTTATTATTTTGGAAAAACAAATGTAGTATAATTATTCTGAGAGACATTTGTATTCATTGTTCACTACTTAATATTAGAAATGTGAGTTTTGTTAGGTGATTGTGATTGGTCTTAGAAGGCGGACACTTCTGGTGTTTCCATTTCTTTGGATCTATTTGGTTTCTTTGCCATCTATTTGGATGGCAAAAATTCATACAGGTGAATTTATGCAAGCATGTGCACATGTGATTCTGGAAATTTTTCTCCTCCACCATTTTGACTTCATTAAAATGTAGTTAGTCTGAGTTATCCGAATGTATACAGAAAAGAGAATAAAAGGTCAGAAACATGTAGCACAAATAGTACATTTATTTTAAAATTTGCTATACTTTTCTGTCTGGCATTTTTGTATTACCATATATTCCAGAAGGCTTGACTAAATCTTTATATCCACAGATTTCTGCACCCTGGGTTTTTTAGTGATTATGGGACTGAGCCTTAGCTGAGTGATACCGGCAGAAGTTAGAGGACTCCCATGTGAACGGAGTATTCTGATCCAAAGGAAAGCAGATTTTTGTTGGCTCTAGCGAGTTCCTTTCAATCAACATAGATTAAATTTCCTTAAGAGCAAAATATAGCCTGTCTTTTGCCAGCATTTTCAGTGAGATTGAGTCGTGGCCTTCCATACTACATCGATTAGTTCTACAGGACGACTCTTATTAATTCATCTTCTTCCTACTGTGAGTGTGGTAGTGGGAGATATTTAAGGCAACATTTGGATGAATTGTCATTTAAAGCCATGGAGTAGGTTCCCTAAATAATAGTTAATCCTGTAGAGGAAGTTTGCTTATTGGCTATTAATACAAATAAATACAAGAGAAAGCAAATAAGGATTCTTTGGTGATACAGACCCCAAAACAAACATTTGCTTTAGTATCATGCATGCATTTTGGAGCAAAAATCCTACTGCAGATAATACTTCAGAATGGCTTAGTTCTGCAACTCAAAAAAAAAAAAAAAAGCATATGGAGGTGATTACATAATCTTTTATATTTGAGAGCTGCAGAGTCTCACACTTGTCTGTTCAGGAAGGAAGTTGGCATGTGGACAGGACAGTGCACAAAGACCTGGATTCACGTCCAGCTGCAGATTTCCTCTGTTACCTCAGACAAATGCCTTTAGTTTTTGCGCTGTTGCTGGAACACGAAGATAATAACAGGCAGCAAAAATCAAATGTAAGTTCAAAGGAAAGATAACACCCATTCAGCATTCTGCATTAGGGGTAATCCAAACTCCACGTGCTTCAAGGAGTTTTCCCACTCAGGCAACAGTAGAAATGACCAAATCAACCACAGATTTTTTTCAAAGGCTGGAAATATGCAGACCTCTTAGTGTGGGTAGGGCCTAGGGAGAAATGTGAGAATGAACAAGGCAAACATGTTGACAAGACAAAAACAGTTGGGGGAAATTATCTACCTGTGTAGCAGCTAATGAGTTACTGAATAAGGGAACTCTCTCCCATCAAAGTGAACTTTGTATTTCAGGCACATTGACCCAGCTGGCCTTTGACAAGGATGAACATTTCTGATGTTTTCCAGTGATGAGTAGGCCACAGACAACCCATCTGCCCTGCTGTTAGAAGAAAATGTTCAGGGAAGAAAAAGTAGCACATAGAACTTTTTTTGGAGCTTTGGACTTCAAATCTTGCAAAGCCCTACACAATTACTTCTGCCTCCTGTCGCTCCACGAGATCTTTCCACTCTCACCAGCCCACTTGTCCTCTCTCCCTGTGCCTTAAAGCTGAACTTGTGATGCAAGTCAATGCAGATGTGAACGTGGTTCCTGTGAAGTAGCTATCCCACCTTACTCCACATATCAATAACTACCTGCCTGTGTTCTACAGCTTTTCCGAAGTACACTTAACCAGCTGCTGTCTGAAAGAGGATCTGGAGCTAAAAAGATCTTTGGTCAAACCTGTCTTCCTGCTCTTACCAGAAGACTTTGGGGTCTTCTCTTCCGGCATGAAACTTTACAATTCCTCTGCCAGACTGAGAAATCCTTTGTAAGATGTCTGACTCGCTTGCCTGCCTTATATCTCTGTCTGCCTGACATCCCTGTGTCTTTTCACGGGATCCACAAGCCATAGGCCTGGCTTTGACATACACATACAAGAGCAGAACTCTGTGTCACAAGGACACTGTACTGCTGTTCAGGACTTGAACTGCAGGTCCCCTGGGGCTTAGCAGGGGTGTCACTCATGGAGGAGCATAGTAGTATAGCTCCAATTTAACAATTTGTATATAAAGGAGCTGATTCCCTTCGCTCTGTAGAACAGATGCTTACAGCTGCTTAATGCTCAATGGATTGTAACAAGGTTAGTAAAGTCTTCAGTAGTATCTGCAGCTCAAGGCACTATTGATCCTTTTGTGGACACCCTCAGTAATGCTGGCATGATGACATATGTAGGCACACTGTGAACTGAATCCTACTGAAAACAGTGCATCAAAATAAGGTGTATTGTGTTGTTTTGTTTTTTCCTGGTCACATCAGATTCCTGATTTGGTTTGCAGTGAGGCCATGAAACTGAACAGATACCAGTCCAGAGAGAGAGGCAGGAACTGGAAGAAGTAGGTAGTGGAAAGGCAATAGGTCGGGGTGCCATGGAAGCTGCTGACTTTGGATTGTGAAGCTATACCGTTGAAGGTGGTTGTTTTGGAGCCTTTTGCTACATTCACTACTTAGTGAAAATTTTCAGGGGAGCCTTCCTTCAAGTCAGATCCTTGCTGCAAACTGCACATACATCATCACAGACTCTGTTCTGGTAACTGATGAGGACAAGAGACATTTACTTGTATCCTTACTTAAGAAAAGAAAAAAAAAAAAAAAAACTTTCATCCTACTGGGTAGGCAGCATTTTATGAGAAAATTTAAGAAATTAATTAACTATAACAGAATTTCACCTCTTTAACCTTAGCTCTTGAGCAAACCTGAGCTAAATAAACATCTGACCATTCAATCTCTTCCACTTAAGGTTAACTTGAGTTTATTATTCAGGCTACTGCCCTTGTGTATTAGGCAAAGCATAAATTATGCATACTAATTACCTTGGATGGGGCACGACTTTAATGAATTCTTTTAATTAAACTGCAACACAGTGGTTTTGTAGAGGATGGTCTATATTTCATCCTTAAACTATGTAACCTTCATCTTTGTCTGCGGAGATCACACATTTGAGTTGGTTTAATTCATTTAAGTAGTATATACAAAGAGCAAGCTACCCTCGCTATCACTGGGAGATTTGAAAAATGTTTGTGTTCTGTTGCACTGCTAAGAAATGGGATTCTTCAATGAAAAGTTATGATTCTGGTGGAAAGGCAGGGGCCAACACCCGGGAAAAAGAAAGGCAGTCTTGAAGGAATGAAGTTAAAGAATGGTGTAGTATTGGTAATTTCCAAAACAAACACAAGTAGATCATTTCCCAGGACATCTCACTTACTTGGCATTTTATGTTAGTGGTAAACCAGCAGCATTATCTGGGTCCCTAGTATATTCTTTTGAAGTGGCTTTGGCTTCTTAAAAATGATCAGGTCATAACAACTCAGTGTAACAGTTACACTATTACCTGGAAAGAATTTGCACACGGTGGCAGCACCAGTAGCTTACTAGCAGGAAGAGCAGCAGAGGCTAAATTATTCATAGAATCATAGAATCATTAAGGTTGGAAAAGACCTCTGAGATTATGGAGTCCAACCGTTACTGCCAGGTCCACCTCTAAACCATGTCCCTAAGCGCCACATCCACACGTTTCTTGAACACTTCCAGGGGCTGTGATTGCACCACTTCCCTGGGCAGTCTGTTCCAATGCCTGACCACTCTGTCTGTGAAAAAATTTTTCCTAATATCTAATCTAAATCTCCCCTGGCACAACTTGAGGCTGTTTCCTCTCGTCCTATCGCTTGTTACTTGGAAGAAGAGACCAACCCCCACCTCGCTACAACCTCCTTTCAGGTAGTTGTAGAGAGCAATTAGGGTCTCTCCTCAGCCTCCTCTTCTCCAACCTAAACAACCCCAGCTCCCTCAGCTGCTCCTCACAAGATTTGTGCTCTAGACCCTTCACCAGCTTTGTTGCCCTTCTTTGGACACCACCTCGTTGTCCTTCTTGGAGTGAGGGGCCCAAAACTGAACACAGTACTCGAGGTGCAGCCTCACCAGTGCTGAGTACAGGGGCACTATCACCTCCCTGGTCCTGCTGGCCACACTATTCTTGATACAGGCCAGGATGCCATTGGCCCTTGTGGCCACCTGAGCACACTGCTGCCTCACATTCAGCTGGCTGTCAACCAACATCCCCAGGTCCTTTTCTGCCAGGCAGCTCTCCAGCCACTCCTCCCCCAGCCTGTAGCATTGCATGGGGTTGTTGACTGAAGTGCAGGACCCGGCACTGAGCCTTGTTGAACCTCATACACTTGCCCTCGGCCCATCGATCCAGCCTGTCCAGGTCCCTCTGTAGAGCCTTCCTGCCTTCAGGCAGATCAACACTTCCACCCAACTTGGTGTCGTCTGCAGACTTCCTGAGGGTGCACTCAATCCCCTCATCCAGATCATTGATAAAGATATTGAACAGAACAGGCCCCAATACTGAGCCCTGGGGAACACCACTCGTGCCTGGTCACCAACTGGATTTGACTCCATTCCCCACCACTCTCTGGGCTCGGCCATGCAGCCAATTTTTTACCTAGCGGAGAGTGCATTTATCCAAGCCATGAGCAGTCAGTTTCTCCATGATTTCTCAAATCATTCGATTCTGATTCTTAAAAGCAAAGCATGGTAATTGTCCCCTCTCAATTAATTTGTCCTTGGCCCCACATATGAAATCCAGAAATGTATGTGCCCTTTCTCTTTTGCCTTTTGCTGGAGTTTAGTATTTTTTTCTTGTTATTTACCTGTTCTTGGCAATTTTGAGGCTTCTGTGGCTTGTCAGAGTCCAAGGAATAAAAATGGTCATTGGATGTGCATCGACTGACAGACAAGCTAACTACTCGGTTAAAAAGAAGCATGGTAGCTGTTGATAATGTATTTATGATGGCACATAGCAAAGATTGCCTATCTTGACATCTATTCTTTTCCATCTATCCAGGTCACCTTCCTCCAGGGTCCATATAAAACATAACTGCAAGGTGTGTTCCTGGTCAGTCATGCTAGCGTATTTGTGTCCTTCGCTTTCCCCATAGATCTAATATGGTATTGTGTCCTTTCCTTCACAGCTCACTGTTTGGTTGTTTGCTACTCGTGCACCAGCCAAGGTGTACATCCCCAGAAGTAAATGGGAATTCTCTGTTTTAAATTCATTCTGCAGATAGTTTCATCCATCTCATGCTTGTCCTTTGATCCTACCATCACTGTTTCTTTCGTGCTGTTTCTTCATTGTTGCTTCCTCTGAAAGGAATATCTGCCCCGTACAGTTATTTGTGTAGTTATCTCCTACCTCAGAAACTACTTCTAGTGATATGTATGGGAAGCAACTTGGTGAAAGGCCCTTCCAACCCAAACCATTCTATGATTCGATGAAGACAGGAATAATCATGCCGCTATGCATTCAGTGCATCCAAACTATTTTCACGTGTTTACACACTAGTTAATCTGAGGTATGATATGAAGAGAAAGGGCCAATATATGATATATGTGACATCAATCTAACTTGTAAGATTTGTTTAAATATTTGGTGCTGGGCTCTGTTCTTAGTTTTCTCTGAGATCTTCTGTGGCATCAGCTGAATTTAACATTATGTAATAGAAAGCAAAGTCTGGTCTTCAGTTGCTGTGAAAATGAATTAAAATGCTTGTGCTCATAATATGTGACCAGTTTTATTCCATATATACAGAGACAGATTTTAGAAAGTTGAAAAATATTTATTTGCTAGCATGCAAAAGTTGCATCTCTCTCTGTCTCCTGTTTGGGCAATGAATTTTAATATGCACTTTGGAACAGATTTAATCTCATCTGTACTTCCTTGGGTGAATCTACAGTTTAGGCTTTGCTTTTCATTGCAATGATTCCTGTGTGATTTCAGTCATTCCTTGATGCCATTATTTGCCATAGGCTTGTCTTCCTCATGGTGCCTGCAGGCTGTGCTCTTATATAGCACATGTTTTGACAAACCATCTGGTTTCAATAGGTTTCCCAAGTGTCTGCCTTCTTGCAACCTGTCTTTTTGGCAGCTACCAGTGCCTACAAACCCTCTGTCTGGCTTTCTCCATGGGTCAGAGATTCTTATTTTAGCATGGAAGTGTTAACACATGTTATAAAGAATGAAGCAGCTTATGGAACCAATGGGACATTATCGGTATAGGGAAAAAGATTGAAACCAAAGGACTCAGCACAGTTCCCATGAGTGCCCCTGTCTGACATCTACATGTGAATGAAATGGGTTTAGCATGCCTTCTGTCTGGGCACAATGCCACACTAACATAAGGTTCTCAGCACCAGCAACCAAGAACCCGTGTACAGCATGTGTGTCAAAGGTATTTGAAGACAGTGTTGCTCCAAGCGGATAATTCAACAGCTGCATATCTTACACTTGCACATCTAATTGTCAGAGAAGTTGGTCATGACTCCTGCAGCTTTTTTAACCCCCGCAAAGAACCAAGTTAGCAGAATGAAGAAAATTGCAACCAAAATGTTTCCCTTTCCTCCAACTGTCATGGAGAATCAGCTAAAAGGTTGTACTGCTAGGTGACAAAATGGGTACTAAGCGAATCCAAAGACCAGAATCTATAAGCAGAAATAAACAAAAAAGCATGGTTACATACCAAGTTATTTAGAGTTAATAAAAGATTAATTTCAGCGGGTTTTGCATGTCTTCAGCAGTTTGGATGGGAGAATAGTACTGGGGGAATTTTCCTCTTGCTTTCTCTATTGCAACATAGTGAAATTACACTATTCCCAGTACTCATGTGAGATAGTTGAAAGCTAGTATAGAAATACTACTCACACCTCCCTGTTGTAACATATTCTAAAACAGTGTTGTAGTTTGGATCATCCTACACACTGAATATGCACTTGGGCATATCATCTGGATGAGAGGTGTACATTGTACATGTCTGTACATTCTTCTTTAAACTTTCAAATTTCTAAACTTCTGCTGGCCAGAAATTAGTTGGCCTATTCTTTGACTTGTAATGGTATAGTAAGAAGAAATGTAAAAATGAGACCACTTGTCATATCAAACAAATTATTTCTGCTTTGCCATTTCCATGGCAGACGGTACCTATTCCAGGCCTAGTAGTTATTTCAGCTTCACACAGGGAAGACAGAGAATAGCTTAGCCAAACCTGATGCTGATCATCTGATCATCTTCTAGTTCTGAGAAAGCAGCCCTTCACAGTTTCTTGATGGACTTTCCAGCTCTGGAAACAGTCACACTAGTAATTTTAAAATTAGCCTCAAAAATCTAATTGAGGATCAAAAGAGCTGTCTATCCCATTTGGTTATAAAGCTCAGCTATAAAATTGTACTCTAGTTACAGCAGTAGCCAGGAGATAGACAAAGCCTGTAATAGGATGCCTTTTTGGAGAGAACCTGAGAACTGGAGGTAAGAGTTACCTACCTAGGGATTGAAATCTAAGACTAAAGCTTTAGAATTGTCTTTGAAATTATGATTCAAGCCTTACATACAGTTTGGTTTCTGTATAAAAATAATTGATTGAATTCTTTCAATTAATATACAGCTTTTATCTGCCAGCATTTGTTGGTGACAGCTTCATACCTCTTGTTTCAAACAATGAGCTCCCTGAAAAAAATTGACATATCAGAAGCTTTATAACATAGCTTCTCCAGGTGTCAGAGTCCTGAGGTGATGTATTATCTGCTGTGGAAAGCTCATTCCCAAATTCCTGTAGAAAAAGTTAATTTCTTGGTTGCTTTTTCAACAGTAATTCATTCATCGGTGGCAAAATTCAAGTTCAGTTTGGCTACCATCACTTCAAACTGGGCAATTTGATATGTTCTTTCCACTTTGGATTCAGATTGTAAATGAAAGAGTTCCTCTTTTGGAATCTTTAGCGTCAAAGGATAAAGGAGCTATTTTAAGAATTCTCTAGAAGTGACCTCATATGTATGAAAGTAAAGAGATTGCAAACTCTATATGCTTGTAAACTGCTTCTCTTGTCCATGTCGTGAGTACCAAACACAAACATAAGTATATAGACTGCCTTCTGACAAGTCTGAAATGTCAACAATAGTTATCCCAAGCTTTCTGTGATCGGTGGAAATATGTATACATGATAGGCATCTGCAGTCCCCCAAATAACTAAGTTTTTCCTTTTGTGTCTCATATTGATGCTGAAAATAACATGTGGTAGTGAAGTGGTGTGGTCAGTTGACCTTGGTTGGCTGTCAGGTGCCCACCAAGCCGCTCTATCACTCCCCCTCCTCAGCTGCACAGGGGAGAGAAAATACAACGAAAGTCTCATGGGTCAAGATAAGGACATGAAGATCACTCACCGGTTACCGTCATGGGCAAAACAGACTTGACTCAGGAAAATTAGTTTAATTTATTGCCAGTCAAACCAGAGTAGGGTAATGAGAAGTAAAACTAAATCTTAAAGCACCTTCCCCCCACCTCTCCCTTCTTCCCGGGCTCAACTTCACTCCCGATTTTCACTACCTCCTCCCCACCAGTGGTGCAGGGGGGTGGTGAATGGGGGTTGCGGTCAGTTCATCACATGTCATCTCCGCCGCTCCTTCCTCCTTGCTCTCTTCCCCTTCTCCAGTGTGGAGTCCCACCCATGGGCTGCAGTTCTTCATGAACTGCTCCAGCATGGGTCCTTTCCATGGGGTGCAGTCCTTCAGGAACAGACTGCTCTAACGTGGGTCCCCCAAGAAGTCACAACTCCTGCCAGCAAACCTGCTCCAGCGTGGGCTTCTCTTTCCACAGAGTCACAGGTCCTGCCAGGAGCCTTCTCCAGTGCAGGCTTCCCACAGGGTCACAGCCTCCTTCGGGCGCATCCACCTGCTCTGGCGTGGGGTCCTCCACAGACTGCAGGTGGATATCTTCTCCACTGCTAACCTCCAGGGGCTGCAGGGGGACAGCCTGCCTCACCATAGTCTTCACCACAGGCTGCAGGGAAATCTCTGCTCCAGTGCCTGGAGCACCTCCTCCCCTCCTTCTTCACTGACCTTGGTGTCTGCAGGGTTGTTCCTCTCACATATTCTCACTCCTCTTTTCCAGTTGCTGTTGCGCAGCAGTTTTTTCCCCTTCTTAAATATGTTATCCCAGAGGCGTTAGCACCATCGCTGATTGGCTCAGCCCTGGCCAGCGGTGGGTCTGTCTTAGGGCCGGCTGGCATTGGCTCTATCAGACATGGGGGAAGCTTCTGGCATCTCCTCACAGAAACCACCCTGTAGCCCCCCCCACTACCAAAATCTTGCCACGCAAACCCAATACAAGTGGTTTCTTAATTACAGGGTTAATGTAACAGAACACTTATACGCTTGTTTGAATGGGGCCTGAATTATTCTCAAATTCATCTGGATTCTTTATTGAAAGGTCAAAAATTGCTCTTGAAGGATGTCACAAATGAGATCATGTAATACTTTCTAATGGACTGCACCTCTTTTTTCATGAAAGGTAATACTCATAAGACAGGCTAAATTTGGTTATTCAGATATGATGGTGCTGAGCAGAAATTAGTAACTTATTATCAGGACAGTCATTTTTTCCTATTTGGAGCTAGGTTAAAGGAGGTCTACTTATTGTCAACCTCAGACAAGTCTATCAAGACAAAGGGTAGTGAGTATTAACAGCTAAATAATTTACAAGTAACTCCACTCGAGATTAATTTGGGGTAAACAGAAGCAGTAGATGATAATAATCCCATCAATCACTTGGTGTTTCACAACCAGTTTCAAGCAATGCCATTAGATTCTTTTTAAAGACATACAACAAGTTTTCCAGAGCCCTCCGCTGCCAAGCTAAGTAACCCCCCAAGGCAAGTGTATCCTTTCTTGACTGATCACTTCTATTGAAGAGCATCAAGAATAAACAAATGAGGTAGATGTGAATTAACTTGGAAGGACTGGCTTTTAATTGTTGCATTTCAGTGATTGTTGTTTTCTCACTCCAACCAAAAATAGTTTATGGAAATGAAAAATCTTTTGGCATTTTATTGACATCTACAGAAAATAAAGATTTTTTTTAAAACTGCAGTGCTTGGCAGCCAGAAGTGTGTGTGCAATTGGTGATGTTAACAGAGACTGCAATAGTCTGTAACGTATGCTTTGTTTAGGTTGTACCAGCATGCCAAACCTGTTAGCAGCTTTCCAAACAGAAAGGAATGTATGGAGCGTGTCTCATTTTAAAAAGTGAAGTTAGGAACTTGTAAATTATTTGGTGTGTTCAAATGCCTATAGCAACAAGGAGTTTGATTTCAATGGGGATCTGCAAAGGCATAGGGGTCATTTAATTTCATATTACTTGAATATGCAGGGAGTAAGTACTTAATGTGCACTATGATTTTATTCAGGTTCTAAATTCTACAGTAATTAATTTGCAAAACAAAACAGTAAGTAGAAACTAAATTTTCTTTTGCTCCAAATATGTAAACAGGAAAAGTCTGAATTACATTGGAATAGGTTAGTATTAATACAGATTCATTTCTTGAAACCCTTCCATGCCTTCTCCTAGAAATTCTGTTCTTCTGTAGGTATATGGCCATTCCAAGTCAGTTATCACGATAAAGCCTGGTTATGGGGATGTGAAATAACTATCATCTTAACCATATGCATGTAGCTAGAGGAATTACTTATGAAGTTTTATTGCTTTTATTCAGGCCTGTCCCACTGCAGATGAAACAGATTCTTTGTGACAAGGTGGCTAAAAAGCAGTGTGTGTGGCAGCGCTTTCCCATCTAACTTTCTGTTTTCATCTAGCTGTTCTTCCCAAATCATAAATTTCTTGTATTAAGTTTTCTTTGTCAGATTTTTCTCAAAATATGATTTTTATAATCAAATTATGATTCATACAATGAAAATTTGAACCAAAATATGAAAATTGTGGATGAGCATATGCCAACCAGGAGGTACATTCTCCTTTCTTGTAAGAAACATGGCTCACTTAATGGATTTTTGTCTGTTTTTAACAACTATTCCATCAGTTTGACCGGGATATTGAAAGCTGATGCATTTTCTAGAAGTAGCCTTTTCTCAGGAAAAATGTGTGTGTGATTTGATAAATACGCATCTTGATTTAGTTGGCTTGCCGTCAAAGTGAGAAAACCAGAGGCAATTGCTAGAGCTGTGTGCGTGGATGGAGGTTGGCATCCGGAGCCTGTTGGTCTGGGACCAGGTGAGAACCACCAGCTGCAGCCCAAAAGGCAAGTGGGGTCTGTGCAGGACTGGCTTATCTCCTCATGGTGGTGGCAAAGTGGCTGAGAGCAGAAACTGCACATAACTGTGGGAAACTGTTTATTGTCCAAGGACACTAGGTGTTGTGTGATTCCCACCCCCCGCAGTAAAATCCCAGTCTTACAAAGAGCTCCAAGTGCATGGAGCTCCTGCTGGAATCAGTTCAGTTGGGATGAGGGGATTCAGTCCCCACAAAGCTGAATGCAGCACTGAGGCGCTACACTCAGGAAGGACATAAGCAGTTAAGGAACATGTGTAATAGTATGACAAAAATAATTTGCTAATACATTGAGAGTTAATGTATTTAGAACGTGTATAGAGAAAGAACTTGGAGCTTCTGAGTTCCACTGTGTACTTTGAAAAGTCTCAATCATTGTAGCAACAAATGAATATTGTAATAGGAGACCACAGAAGAGAGTTTAGACATGTCAGGATGTAAGTATATATGGCTAGAGAAAGTCCTGTTGTACCCTTAAAATCAAGCTCTATTAGTTTTCAGAAGACAGAATCCTCTCCTGATGTTACTAGTATGTCGTATATGAAGCTGTAGTAGCATAATGGCAGTTAAAAAGCTTTCACAAGCTCAGTCTACAAAAGCCACTTTCTTATTGGTGCAATTGCAGCTGTTGAACCTGGTGACAAGACTGAAAGCTACGTAGACGCTTCCCAAGAGTTTTGTATTCTTGTATATCAAACTTTGTGGTTTGGGGCTGTGACCCTTTTAGAGATAATGTGTATCCCTGCTGAAGATTTCAATAGGACTAGGCAGATGCTTGAAGTGAGCCATATACTTCAGTGTTTCACTAAACTAAGGAGCAAAATCTCTGGATAGTACTGTTGTTGTAGCCCTGATGTGGCCTACACATACAGAGGTGCAGGGCCGTTGACATGTTTCAGTAGACCCACTGATGTACGCGGAAAAAACAGAGAAGTTTTAAGGTTATTAAGGTTGGGTTGGATAGTTTTAATAAATTAATTAGTCATATAGCTGCAGATTGATTACATTCTTTTTTTTTTTTTTTTTTTGTGTCAAGGTTTTTTCCACTTTGGAACATGAAAATTTAGCTTGCAGTGGACTTTGTTACTGTATTCTCTTTAAATCTTTATTCTTAGTTGAAGTAAATAAACCAACACGGTAAAGAGAGCTGATAGCTACTCCATCTGTATTATGGCACACAATGATGGCTGGAAGTTAAAGGTTTGATATATAGATCTATTTTTTTATTGCCAGCCGCTGCCCCTGAAGAAAGTATTAAAATTTCCAGATGAGTAACCAAACAATAAATAGATGAGACAGTTGCTGTGAATATCTGATTTTTTGCATAATAATGAGATATTGCTGGATAATACACTTTGCAGTCCACAGTTTGTCTACATTATCATTTTGATTGGACAAATGCATAAGAAAGATATACAAGTAAAGCCATGCCGAGTCTTTTATTTTAAATTGACTCCATATGAGAGTTCAGTTAAATTTCCAGGACATTTTAAAAACAAAACAAACTCTAGGAATATCCCTACACACACACACATACACAGAGGCATTCCCTTGCACACATACACAATACACGAAATATATAGCCAATACCTGGTCTCACAATTACTTATGCACAGCAGAAACATTGTGTGCAAACTACAAGCTCTTTTTCATGCCAGTTAGGTAGAATTAGGGTCATTTTTAGTGAGCATCTTCTTTCTTGCCTTGCAGAAAGCTCACAGAAACATATGCAAGGGAGCCTTTCACCTCACAGTAGGACCTTGTTTCATACCAGAAGAGGCCAAAGCAAAGGAGGCTTTGGGGTCAGTCACGAATGATGGGGTGGATAGGTGAATTCCTCACTGCATTCACAGTGGAAAGAAACCTAAAGTCTAGCCATGCTGATCTTCATGGAAAAAAATGTTAGTCTACACGCCTCAAATAAATCTGAAAGCTAGTACCATTTTGGTGCAATTTTGAAGGGGGGGAAATACTGCGCCCATTGAAGGCACTGACAAATTTCTTATGGTTGCACATAAGGGTGCTGCTGACAGCACTGAAACAACATCTCTGTCACTGCTGTCATTGCTAGGAGATGACTAGCAATACTGCCAGTATCAATGTGTACGTCAAAGCTTGTTCTCAGTTAGAAAGCTAGTTGTCACAGTTAAACTAATCCCTTGGTTTTAGTTCGTTCCAGACCTTTTTGTTTTAGAGTTCTATTGATAAAGATGGGATCAGAGTTTTGTTTTCTTTCTAGAAAAAAAAGAAAAGCTGCATTTTCTTTTATTTTGTTTTATTTGAACATAGTTAACTGTGTTCTGCATTTGACCATTTCATCTGGACAGGAAGATGTGTAGGCCCAAGCTTCAATATTGGTTTCTTCTGGTAGGCAGGTCTCCAACTCCTGTTGTTGGTCTGGTTTAATTCTGACCCCTCTAAATCCTGCAGTTATGTCATCTTGTTCTTGCTTTTTGCTGTGTTCTTCTTACATCTCTCAGTCCTCTCCAAGTCTTCCCACAGATGTTTGCTTCCCCCATGTTTTGAGAGGGCAGGGTCCTGTGTTCCTCGCACCTCACACTCCTGGTGACTGGAGTGGGAGTTCTTGCTGTGCAAACAACTGAAAAAGCTTACTTACACAGGGCCCAGTTTCAGACCTGTGAAGCACTAGCAACTCAACTGCAAACAACTGAGTACAGCATCTGCTGGTTAAATTGAGGAGCTGGCTCGTCTCTGCCTTTCTTTTTTTCTCTGTGTGTGTGCACCAGATAAGAAATCCACACACCTAGGGAAACTGGTAAAGAAGTAAGCAAGCCCGGCAAATATGACTTAGATAGGTGCTAAAATTATTTACAGGCATCAGCTAACCTCAGCAATAGAGAGATGAAAACTGTTGCTAGGTTAAAAAAAACTTACTGAGCTACTGTATTGCAGCTCTGCTGGTACATACGTGATTTAATTTACAGAAGGACTTATATTTCCTAATGGTGCCTCCATACCAGATTTATATAGTGGTAGATTTCTGACCCTGTTTCTTCACCAGGCCATACTCACAGAATTGAAAAATAATGCAGGATTTTCCATAAATTTAAAGTATCTATCAGCATTTCTGTCATGACGGACAACATAAGAAGAGCTTTCATGATGCACAGCCATCAGTGTTGCACCCAGAAGCCATTTAACAAAAAAAAGAACTGGGACCAG
The DNA here is from genome assembly GCF_965183815.1 of Platalea leucorodia. NCBI lineage: Eukaryota > Metazoa > Chordata > Aves > Pelecaniformes > Threskiornithidae > Platalea > Platalea leucorodia. Next base: position 33,533,216 of record NC_138831.1, read on the forward strand.
ATTTTGGCCTAGTTATTCACCTGCTGGTGAAATGTCTCACACTGAGAAGTGACATCTGGACTGTGTCCCACTTCAGGTCCTCATAATCCCTCATGCCGTAATCGATAAACAGGCATTTTGTGGGTTCTTTTTCCTCAGTCATGCAGGTCCAGCCCGTGTTTACAAAACATAGAGTCAAATTCAAGCTTAAAGCACAGACTGTTTTCATCTAGCAGCATGACATTCCCTGCCCTGGCAAAATTCCAGCTTACTGCATTTGACCTCAGAAACAAGATGCATTTTGCTCCTACTGTGCTGCTGGAATTATGTAACTGAACAATTAATTATATTTTAAAGATTATAATATAGATAATGGGTAGCAAACTTGGTGAAGTCATCAGGCTAAGTGTACTGCAGGTGCACCATCTTTTCTTAGTGGAATTTGATTCATTCACAAAATGATTTTTCTATTCAAAACAACTGTCATGCTTCCTTTATCCATGGATAATTAAATAAGCTTTCAAATTTATTCATGTATTCTAATTTACATAAGGTACCAACCCAAAAAAACCCTCCGCTCACCCAGACAAAAGACATAAAATTCATAGAAAGATAAATCTAAATGTCAGCCACAGCACAGTAAGAACAGTTCTGGCTGGTGAGGGCACTGTTGCTGTAGCTTGGAGTCTGCTCCTGGGTGATCTCTGGTAAGCAGTGGTAGTTGGGGCTGAACCAAACTGAGTACTGCCAGTGAGTTTTCTTGTCTTCTCCTTTTCTGAGGTCATATTATTAGGAAAGTATGTGTCTGAGGTATTGAAACTGTCCTGTACAGGGCTTTTATACTCTCTTTATTCCTAGATTCTGTAGCTCAGCTTTCTAGGGTACAATCAGGTACAAATCAGAGCAAGAGTTTCCCCTTTTGTTGCACTTCTTCCAGGTGCTGGTCGTTGTACAAGGCCCTCTGCGGTAAGAGAATTCCATCCAAAGCTTATCAGCTCTGTGCTGTTGTTCTGAGCCCTCAGGCTTCCTACAGCTGAGGTTCACATTTCCCAGAGGTTAGTTATTTTCACAGTTTTAGATTCTCCTGTGATTCCTCCTACCATAGGATTTGAATTCTTCACAAGCATTTGTGCACGCAATTGCACAGCATCACTGTGAGTTTGGCAAATGGCGTTGATTTCTTTATGGGGAGCAGGCACAAAGGGTCCCAACACATGTTTGCAACAAAGAATATATAGGTCAGGTCTCAGAAATACTAGCTATAAAGATACTTAGATGCTGGAGCAAGTAACATAGGTTCTTGTGAAACTCTTTGCAAGTTTAGAGAAGAGGGTATACAAGCACTTTAAAGGCAGTCGAGGCCTATTTTATACTGTCTGGGTACAGGAAGATGATTGCGTGATCTCCTGAGATCCCATCTGCATTTTTTTTTTTCTACAAGACCTTAAGGGCACTTTGGGAGTCTGTGAATGGGTTGAAATATTAAACTAGTTTTCCTAAGTTGTAAGCAAGAGGACTGTCGTGGTTTAACCCCAGCTAGCAACTAAGCACCACGCAGCTGCTCGCTTACTCCCCCCTTGGTGGGACGGGGGAGAGAATCAGAAGGGTAAAAGGGAGAAAACTCGTGGGTTGAGATAAAGACAGTTTAATAGGTAAAGCAAAAGCTGCGCGCACAAGCAAAGCAAAGCAAGGAATTCATTCAGTACTTCCCATCAGCAGGCAGGTGTTCAGCCATCTCCAGGAAAGCAGGGCTCCATCAGGTGTAATGGTTACTTGGGAAGACAAACGCCATCACGCCGAATGTCCCCCCCTTCCTTCTTCTTCCCCCAGCTTATATACTGAGCATGATGTCGTACGGTATGGAACAGCCCTTTGGCCAGTCTGGGTCAGCTGTCCTGGCTGTGCTCCCTCCCAGCTTCTTGTGCACCTGGCAGAGCACGAGAAGCTGAAAAGTCCTTGACTAGTGTAAACTCTGCTCAGCAAGAACCAAAACATCAGTGTGTTAACAACATTATTCTCATCCTAAATCCAAAACACAGCACTCTACCAGCTACTAAGAAGAAAACTAACTCTATCCCAGCTGAAACCAGGACACGCGCTAATGCTTGGACTGTCCAGTCTCTTAACCACAAAGGCCAGAGATATGGTAGCTAAGGGCAGACACAGCTGGGCCTCGGCTCCCCAGCAGCCGGTCCTGTTTAGGCTCTGTGATCACACGTGGTACAATATGCAGGACTCTGTCCACAGCTGGGACAATGCTGCAGTTGGTGACTTCAGGGATTGTGTATGTGGACTGATTTATGATTCTCAAGTGTGTTGTGTAGAAGTGCTTTTTTTTTTTCCTCAGACAAGGCAATTCAGCTTCAAACATGTCTGTCTTATTTATAAGCAGTTTAAACTTTACACTCAAGTTATTTTCTTCTCTTTCCCTAAGCTCGTAATTTAAGGGGAAAACCATCAAAAATAAGTACATAACATAGCAGAGTACAAACCCTTAAAAAACTAGGAGAACCTTCAGTCTTTGCTTGTTTTCCTTTATGGTATTTTGTTTTATTAATAAGGCTGCCTCTATATTCATGACAAAATAAGAAAGCCATTTCCAATAAAACAGACAAGTCTTTGTTAGACATCAAATATAACTAATATTTGATGTCATAAATATTAATGACTTTCATGTCTGTAGATACTTTAGAATCAATTCCAAACATTTTTGTTTTGATTCACTTTTATTTATTTTTTCACATTGAACTGGTAGAAGGAATTTTACCCTATTTTTCTGTGAAAAATCTGTCAAGTTCTGCAGCCTGATTTAATCTTTTGAAGCCTCTTTTCAAACTATTTGAATTAAGATGTTATTCAATGTATTTTATGTGGCTAAATCTGTACACCCAGGCAAAATTAGCAGTTAGTGTCGCATGACAGAAATGCATATATGATGGCCGTCAGTTTGGCTGTCACTTAGGGCTGATTCTGGAATTTACTGGTAAAACAGACGGGATTGAAAGAGGCAGGCCTTTAACTGGAAACATTTAACAGACCACATTTTCTGTGGGCACAACAGCGTAATCTCACATCTGGTTTCTTGGCCAATTCTCTACAGGTACTAAACAATAATTGGTATTGCCCAATGTGAGTGGTCTCAGGAACTATATATTAATGTTTATTGTTCCTTAAAAGCAGGAAATTCCTCTTTCTGAGCGGAATAGTTCTATATCTTCTCACAAATGTACAAACTCAAATTTTAACATCCTATAAATAAATAATGAATAATGTTATCAGTTGAATGACCTTTGACGCAGAGAGCGGAGTCTTCCAGAGTTTAGATAGCTGAACCTGATATGTCTATAATAATTGGGAGCCAAGATAAAATATCCATCCACATGTAGAGGAGAGAGGATTCTTTTCCTATGGAGGGTTAAATACAGGATAGGGGATGTGCCAATATGAGAGAGACAGAATTATTCCTCCAAGAGTTACAAGTTGTTCCATGTATTTGTCCATGTTTGTTTCTAGGGGATTTAATTCTTTCATGTATTTTTTTATATACTAGGATTACAGAAAAAAATCTCTACAAATACGATGCTGCACTCTCCTTTTGCCTTAGAATCTTTGTTCTTAAGTAATCCTAACAATAACCAATAATTTGCTGACTATTGCAGCAATAAAATATGGTGGCCGTATTGCAGTCTCAGCTGGTGACATATTTAAGTCCTTTTTTTAAGGCACATTTAGAAGTGATCGAGTACAAACACAGTGTGATACTGAAACAGTTCTTATAACCCAGTCCCTCCTCTTGCTGCTGTAATAGACTGCTGTACTGTCTCTGGAGCAGTCAGACTTTTGGTGACTAGGTGTAGTAACCCTGCCTTCTTTCCTCTCTAGCTCCGGGTTCTCTTTGTCATCTCCTAAAAGAGCCTGTTTCCTTTGCAGCTCTCCCTCTTCCTGCCATTGGTCATTCATGTCATTGAGGGAGGCAGCAGATCAGTAAATGAAAGTAACCACAAAGTCCAGATCCACCAGACAGTCTGCTTTGGACACCAGTCACTTGAGTCTGTATTTCTAGACATAAACATTTTATGGTACTAAGAGTTGGGTAGGATGAAGGCAGCTTTGGGGCTGAGAGACTCTGTCCAGTAGTAATTTGCCTTCAAGAGAGCTGTAGCCAAGGAACAGGACAAGGCTGGAGTCTGCATTGCCAAGCCATTGAATTTACAGAGCTTGCCCTAAAAGTGAACATGCAGAGAAAATACTGGGGGTGGAGGCAGAAACTTTATATCCAGAAGATTAGCTTTATATTAACTGAGTTGCCATCAACACAAGAAAAGCAATTCCTATAGAAGCTGTTCTTTTGTCACCAGATAAATCTTGAAAGGCTCGGTCTATACTCAGATCAAAGGAAAAAATAGATGTAAGCCTGTGATGGAAAATGTAGGAAAACAGTAAGTTAAAAAAAAAATCATACCTTAAAAAAAAAAAAAATCTCTGATTGCTTTCAGAGCATAAAGGAAAGAAATCCCATGTTCTTTCCAAGCCTGTGGAACATCATAGCTGTTGTAAATAGGCCAGTCCCAAAGAGAGCACACATGTTCCAAATGGGAGGAGATTATTTGCTGCATCATTTTAGCATGTTTGATTTATCAGTAACTAATGGAAAGTTGACAGGGACTTTGAGCAAAATAATTCAGTGTGTCATAAGCCCAAGATCTGGCATAAAAAATGTTTTACTTATGGTATATTCATATGGTGAGAACATAGCCAAGTTGTTAGCATTAATGAAATACATCCTAATTCCTCTTTGTAAGATGCATTATTAATCTGCTGTTATTAAACAGGGAGTTTAAAGCAGTTGGGACAAAGAGTAGGACAAGGAGGCAAAATACATGTGAAAATTGCACCATTCAGAGCAAGAACTTAGAGGTTGAACAGAATTGCTTCAGTTTAGCAATGAGACTGATGTACTCGCTTGAATTTTTAGGTAATTTTGGGGATAGAGAATATTGTCTAGGCAGTCCTAGTAACTAACTGTGTTTCGGTGGTATTAACTAAATTTGCAGTGTGTTATCCTGGTTTGCTGAGGAAGTGAGGCTTACGAGACCATGTTTTGTGCCTGTCGTCTTCTCTCAATCAACCCAAGCAATGTTGAATGTTTTGGCCAGCTTCAGTCAAACTTGAGAGGAGCAAAACTCCTCTTTCTACTGAGTTCCTTATTTTTTAAAGTGTTTTCTTAAATATTTTCTTAAAATATTGGCTGGATAGAAAAAACAGGCTCAAACTAGACCCTTCTTGAGGGAGAGGCAGTCTGAACTCAAGCACTGTTCATTTTGTGTGGCAGTAGCAGGCCAGCCGGTGGGTGCATCCTCTGACAAGTCAGCAGGCAGCTTGCTAGTTCATCTGCTCTTGTAGGGTAGGCTATCAGATGGGAAACAGGAAGGGAGGGCTGTTCAGGCAGGTGTAGTTTAGGGAACAAAGGACATGATCTGTAGGGAATCAGGTAAATTTATTCCAGTGCTTACACTACAATATGCTTTTCAGTACTGTTCTGTGTTAGCCATCCCCACTGAGATCAATGGGAGTTGTATTGTGGACTAAAAGGATAACAGCATAAAGAACAGTGATGTACAATCTTGAAAAGCCTCCATGTCCAGAGAGAGCTCCCTGAGTGCTAGCACTAATAGCATCTTACAGAACTTATAGAATAAAATCCTAGTACTGCTCCCACCAAGGTCATGGAGAGGTCTTATAAGAACAGATTAACGTTTCTATTGTGTCAGGGTCTGGATGATGCACTATTTGAGAAAACACTTGATAGCAATATTTTGGCAGATCTTTCTCTGGCGGTTGATTTTCCAGTGATTGTGTGTTAATTACACAGTTTCAGCAAGTAAAAGTTGAAACAGAAACATCCAAGAATAGTCTGAATCATTTGTTTTACACAATTGTACATGCTGCTTTGCATTGCTTGGTGACTTCCAAGGAACAGATAAGTAGATGGCACCTTACTGCCTAGAGTTTTGAATTGTCCCCAGAGACTGAGAAATGTAATTTTATTTTGAAAAGAAAACAAAATTGATCACATTTTCATGCCCATTTGCTTGAGCCTAGTGTGCATGATGCTTTCCGTGCACATAGTAGATACTGGCATACATAACTTAGCAGTGTAGGAACTTTGTATATGAACTTCAGTTTGACAGTCTTGCTCTGCGTGACTAAAATGAGACCAGTTCTGCTGGGTTGAAATAAGGAGCACACAAAGGAGATTTTAGTAGGTTGCTGAAGAGATTAGTGTTTGTTCACTCAATTTATTATAGTTAGTGCAATAATTTAGGAGGTTTTCCCTCCATACAGACAATAGAAGTCAATAATAATTCTTTCAGAGTCAAGAGAAGGTTTAGGCAGAATGAATATATATTTGTAAGAAAGAAGTTTTCTCTTTTCAAATTTACAATTACTATTTACTATTGCAAACAGCGAAAGGGTATGGTGTATGGTGTAGCATGCTTGGAAGAGTGGAACATTTTCTAAGGCCCAGAGAGAGGCCAGGGTCCAGAGTTTCTGCAAGATAAATTAGCCTCTCTGAAGTCTTGTGCTACTGCAGCACAGGCTTTTCTGGTGCATGAATTACCTGAGCTAACACAAAACAAATGACCAAAACACTGCTCCAAGGTCTGCAGCGCAAGGGGCAGCTCAGGCTTTCCTCTCAGCTGATGCTGTGAAGAAGTGGACGGGCGTGATTTGCATCCCCCACTCCAGGGAGAAAGGCTTTTACCATTGGTGTTCTGAGAGATACAAGGAATTCCACCCTATGTCAGGATACTCCGAGGATCCAGGCTTATATAATGATGCTTGCTGGTTTTCTATGAGATCAGTTCCCAGCCTTCGTAATAGGTATTTCCAGAGCTAAAGTGGATGAATACTGACAGCTTCTGCTTTGTATCCTCAAAAGCTGAAGGAGAAGACAATGCTGAAAATAGTACTTAACTCTGTGCTGTTGACCTCCTACCCAACTGTGCCACATCCACATTCACAGAACCATAACCTCCCTGACTTGCATTGAGAACTAAGGAACGCATTGTTACTGACCCAAATTCATCCCATTGAGTTTCTTTGCAGCGGCATTTGACCCCAAAACTCTCCTTTTAAGCAGTATCTCTTTACTTCGAAAGAAGAAAAAAAAAAAAAATCACCCAGAGCTTGATCATGGAGAAATAGTTTGGGGTTTGAGGTTGCTTTATTTAGTTGTAGGAACTGACAAAGGAGAATGCTCAAGAAAATAAATAGAAAAATGTTGATGGACTTTCAATATTTTGAACAAAAGAAAAAGCAGTATTTAGATATATACACAAAGGGAGGGCTAATGAATGATCAAGAGTGCTAGATGTCTCATGTGTTTTCTTCTTTTCTAATGTTCTGGGTGGCTATATGATCTGATGTCTCAGTCAGAGACTCTGTGGTCTGACAAGGCTTTACTTCACTTTAGAAATGTATTTTGTTTTATAATTTATGCCTGTGACCAATTAGGAGAAAAGTGTTCTCTGATACACAGCTTGGACACATCAATTGGAGACAGAGAAAGTGGACCAGTTTGATATAATTTGAGCACTACAGGCAGAACTGAGTTTATTTTCCGATGGAGAGCATTCATCTGAACATGCAGTAGGTGCCCCTGGTCATTCCTGTGTGATGACTTCAAAACAGCCTTATCTTGAGCTCGTGGAAAAATTTCAGAGTAATGCCAAGCTGGTAAAAAGGCAGCAGATCTTTGTATATCTTCTGACTGGGGGGAAAAAAAAAAAAAAAAGAAAAAAAACCCTACCCCAAGTTCCTCAAATGCAAGGCTCTGGAAGGTGAGCCAGTGGTTTCAAAAGGCATGTCCTAAACCATCTTAGAGTAATGCAATTTACAATACATGACCATATATAGGCAGTAGTAGAATTTGTAATATGTGACTATGTATAGACAACGGAGTTTACTGTTAATTGTCCCTCACTGAGTTCACTGAGTGGGTGAGGAAGAGAATAAGGTAATTTCCAGAGTAGTCAACCCCTGCCTGATTCCAGCTGGTGGTGTCCATTCTCTGGATTGTGCTGACCAGTGCTGGCTGTATGAGAGCAGAGCAGGAGTTTCAGCCCTCTTGTGCTCTGCGGCTCCTCTCTGGACTTGGGGAATGCTGTCTGTCCTATGGGGACATAACCAGTCCTATGGCTCTGATCTCGCTAAGTCCTCTCTGGATTGTTTGGAGCTGCTGGCATCCATGGGTGAATGCCTACACCATCACCAGGGCAGCAACTGGGAAAAAAGTGTCTTTGTGTATGTTCTCCATGGCAGCTGGGCCAGCAAGCCTCTTCCTACTGGAATAGATTATACTAACAAAGTGGGCTTTCATTGGTATGACTTACGGTGTACATTCCCCGTGAAGATACCGACAGCTTTAATACCAGTGTAACTATGCTTTCTTGGGATTTTGTCTGTATAGAAATGGTACAGAAAATTAACAAATCCTTCACCCCATTACATCAAATCTAGCAAACATTGCTACGATGCAGACGTGACCTAATACTGTCAGATTTGATGTCATTAGTGAAATTCCATCACAGGAATTCATCCACCAACTCTTTTATTGCTGCTTTCAGAAGAAAATGAAGTATTAGTAGCTCTGATAGTTTTATCAAAACTCACACCGCCCGATGCTTTACTTACCAATCCTGGAGAACTGAATACTGGAGAATCTCCAGTGTTTGATTTGTTGTTTGAAAAGGAGGGAGGGAGCATGTTTGAGGTCTTACTGATAAGATGATGTGGTTTTGATGCAAAAGGAATTGAAAAATTCCTCACCATTGAGAAACTGGAGTCAAAGCACAGAAAAGAGAGAATTTCTCAAAATTTTCTAGTTTATCTCAAAAGTATTTAGGACTGTGATTTTGTTAATGTTCAGATAGATTAGTCCACAGCTTGGAAAAAAGTACCCTAGCAATCCTAAAAAATGGATTCTCAGCTGTCCTTTTTTCCTCCAAGCACTCAACAAAAAAAAAACGAAAAACAAATAAAAACAAACAAAACTTTGTTGAAGGCGGAGAGGAACATAGGACCCAATATACTGGGTTCAGTCCTTGCTTGTCCAGTTCTTGTGTGGTTGGGGAAAAAAAAAGGTTTCTGGCTTATGGTCTGAAAGCACTACCCTAACAGTTAAGGAAAAATGAAAAAGAAGGTAGACATTTTCCAAAGTTTTCAGAGTTGCCGATGACCACATGGCATTAAGGCACCTGTGTACATACTGTGTACGACCTAGAATATCCACTGAATGATTGTGACCCCAAACTGAGAGAAAGGTAAATTACTTACCTACTTAGAAAACCATCTGAATGTTCTGAAAAACCTTGATAGTGAAACCCTTGCTCTATTTGATTCACTAGGAAGTTTCTGTGGATTTTAATGCAATTAAAATTTTACCCTGAAACCCACACCTACTGTGTAAGGCATTTGCAAGCATGACTCGGGTGAGCCATGCTGTAACTAGAGGGCTCTATGACTGATAGATGAGACAACTCAGCAGTGGTAAGGCGAGCAAGAAGGGACAAGCTCTTCCCTCCCTGTAGAATTGTCTGTTATAGGAGCTGTGTGTCTTTCTCTGACATACATGATAGCTGTCGTTTTCCAGGAGAAAATACTGGTGCCAGTCTTGCAAATCATGAATGGTTGAAAATTACTTACTTAAAGATTACATCCTTCGGCTAGCAGGGGAAGCAGCTCGATGTGGTCCAGCTTGTCCCTGTGTGCATTCAGGAATATGTTTGCTTTTCAGACCCTCCAGATATACCTGACCCTTCTAGGTCTAGCAAAGATGAGGAAGCTGTAGCTCAATAAAGAGATTAACATGACTATTAACAACTTTCTGCAGGTGTAGAAATCTTAAATGTCTGCTTTCATATCTGTCAGAACTCCACTCTAACTCTGTTAGAGTTCTCGTAGCCACCAACAAAACAGCAATTTGGAGCCCAGTTACATGCAGCAGGCATCAACTCTCTCTTGATCCTCTTCCCTGTTCTCCAGAGAACTTCCTTAACCTGAAAATTATGAGGGTTAATTATGAAATTATCTATCCTCAGCAAGGACTCAAGTACATCAAGCACGAAATGAGGGGAAACACAAACTATTGGTGTGATTGTGGTCTCCTTCAGCAGGTCCATGCAGGCCTAACCCCGTCCTGCTCTGTGCATGAGCAAGTTTATCACTGGTCTAAATAGCCGGACCCTGTGAAAAGCTAAGGAGAGGCGAGAGCGCAGGGAGAGATGATGCAGCCCATCTTTCCACGGGTCCAGCATTCCAGTGTGAAAGTCCCAGGGAACTGTCCATCCCCAGTAGCCCAAGGGGAGGGATGTCTCCAGGGGACGAGACAATAACATTGTTTAAAGGCCCTGGGATGCTGACTGCACCTTTCAGCTTCTCAGTACTCTGCTGCCAGGAATCCGCCTCATTAAGCTGAGGAGTTAGAAGTGAAGTTTGCCAGGCAGACCCACAAAGACGACACAGGAAAGAAATAGAGGAAGAGGTGGGAGAGAATCGGATGGTTTTATTGCTCTAGTTGGTAGGAAAATGCACATCTGTGGCATGGAAGAGGTGGGGTTGCAACTGTTTGAAACGATGGTTGCCATCTGGGGCTGGCGGTGGAGCATTGTCTTCCCTGCTCCAAAATGGGTGCTTCATCCACCTTGATATCCTGCGGCAGAGTTTTCTGCCTGGCCTAACAGTGACCTAACCTTTAAAGCAGCTATTTTTGGCCAGAGCTGGATAACATGGTATGCTTTCATGTTCAGGCATTCCAAAACAGAGCTTTGGTGTCTTTTTTGCTTATTTCATTTGAGTTTATATTTGTTTCATATTTTATTGGTTTCATGTTTAATTAGTTGTTTCATGTTTAATCAGCAGCGGCACTGCTGATAGCAGGAATGAAAGTGCCCCGTAATTAGTAGCTTAGACTGTTAAGACATGGAACTAATGTGTGGGCCTGCTCAGGGGAGCGGCCGGGGGAGCAAGAGTAGGAACTTCAGGAGAACCCTCCGGCAGCCACTAGACATACTAGCGGTTTTTAGAGGCTGAGAAGGCACCTCATGCCGCCGAGGCCAGGGCAGCTGGGCACCCCTAGGAGTAGAGCCAGGTCCAAGTTTTGGGCTCAATCCCTCCTTACTCACCTATTGTCTATCCAGTAGCCATTAAAGCAAGCAAGGCGGATGGAAGCTGCAGCCCCCCAAAGTGCCTGGATTTCATCATTGGGGAAAATGCCAACAGGTGAATGTTTACAAAGAAGCCCAGTACGTGCAGGCGGCGTGTGCTGGCTGTGGTCGTGGTAGTTGGGGGAGTGGAAACGCGGAGCATTTTCCTGTGGTGTAAAATTAGTCTTGGCTGTAATGTCTCTCTAAGGAGCTGCTCTAACTAATGCAAAATACTCTAGTTCCTACTTAATAAATACCGAGGCCCTTCTAAATAGTGCAAAATTAAGAGCCTTTATTTGGTGGTGCCTACAGTTGAGGTACGAGTTAACCTTTCAAACACTTTGGTGCTTCCTGGCAGTGGCCATGTTAGGGACATGTGAGGGAGCAGAAGGTGAGGCCCTCCCTGGGTGCCGGGGTGCTCTGCCCTGCTCCGGCTGCCTCGGTGCTAAGGCCCCCAGCAGAGGAGGATGGCAGAAAAGGTACCTTCACAAAAAAATGCTGCCGAAGGAAGGGCAGGGTCACCTAGTCCGTGTGCGGCAGTCAGCACTCCTCCGGGCTGGCCTCCTCTGAAAACAGCAGCCGTCTCTCTGCTGCCTTGGTCGCTCGCTCCCCGGTTAGGCGCCGGCACAGATGAAGGGGAGGGAGGTGCTGTCTGCCTCCGGGCCTCGGCGGGTCTGAGCGCCCTGGGGCAGGCGGCGGAGCCGGGTCGCTGGTTCGGGAGCCTCTCCTGAGAGCCCGAGGGAGCAGCGCGGGGCCGCGGCAGCCGGTGCCCGCCGCGCCTCGGCCGGAGCCCGGCAGCGGGCGCGGCCGCCCTGCGGTGCGGTGCGGTGCGCAGCGCGGGGCCCGGCCTTGCCTACGGGCGTCGCCGGGGCGGGCGGGGCGGGCCCCGGCATCGAGGGGCGCGGGGCAAAGCGGGGGGCCTCCCCCGCTCTCCCTCCGCCCGCGGCCCCGGCCCCGCGCAGCAGGGCAGCCCTCCGCATGTGCGCAGTGCCCGTAGCGCGGCGGGACGGCACGGCAGGCCGCGGGGTGCAGCGGGGCAGGAGCACTTTGCCCAGGCGTCCCGTGAAAGGGCTGCGATTCTCACGGCGGCTTGGGCAAAGGGCGGATGATTCCTCATTTTCTCTTTGTAAATAAAAACGGTACCTTCCAAACTGTACTGTGGCTCGGCTTGATAAATCTGGAGCTTTTATTTTTTGTTGTATTGTATTGTATTGCATTGTATTTTTTCCAAGCAAGGGTGCCAGTGCAACTCGCCCTGTAGCGCAAACGGACCCAGAAAGAGAGAGGAAGATAAAATGAATTTAAATTCCAAAGGGGTTTCAGTGCTGGTTTCCTAGTCCCCGAGTCAGCAATGTGTTTGTGAAAATTCAGCCTTTTTGTCTCTTAGAAAAAAAGGGCTAAATCTACATCGGTGGCCCAGTCTAGGTTTGCTATTCTTTGCATTTTCTATTCAAGTGAATGAGAGTGAATGAAGTGGCCTGGGACCCTTTATTTGATCTACTCAATTGCATAAAGTGACAGAATTCTAATATATTTGTTTAATGCTCTTCAATGGGGCTTTCACTTTCTAGCTTGCAAATGAAGCCTCGATCTGCAAAGTTTTGTCCTTTTTTTCTTTCCACCTTTTTTTTTTTTTCCTGGCAGAGAGACCATATTTCATAACTTGGGCCACGGTTTGAAGTGATTTCGAGAGGAGTTTTAGACTCGAAAAGTGGGAAATAAAGAAACAGATGTGAAGTTATTGTAAATTCTTATAGTGGGCTCTGGGGCTATTGTAAACCCACTGCAGGCGGTCCAAAGCCTCTCTTTTTCATGCTGTAATTGAAACATATTAATTAGATAATTTGTTGTTAGTTTAAAAGAAACAAATACAGCCCCTCCAAGGCTTCACAGCCTCGGTTTCTTTTTGTTAATAAAAACAAAACAAAACAAAACAAAACAGCCCACAAAGTGACATTTATATTAAGATTCCGAGATAATTCGGCACTGAAGTTGATGAAGCTGCTAAGTTTTTTCTTCCTTTCCCAAGACCACTTTTGAAGAAAGGCTGGCTCATAAAACTCCCTCTCAGGGGTCGCCGGGGAGTTCTTTTCTCCCTACCTGGCACAGACCGCCCTTCCCCGCAAGGCGCGGTCCGAGAGAAAATAAATACTCTGGGTGAGAAAGAGCTGGCTTTCTTCAATAGAGGATTCAGTCTGGTGGGGTGGTGTCTTGTCACACGTCGAGGGGAAAGAAAACAAAACAAAACCAAAAAAAAAAAAAAGAAAAAAGAAATATCCCGACGAGAAAGGATTCACATACCATGCACTGACATGAAGCAAAAACCCGAGTCGCCAAGCACGGCTGGGTTCGCGGGCTTACCTTGCACAGCCGGGCGCAAGCTCATCCTCCGGAAGAAAAGAGCTTTTGCCTAGAATGAACGGTCTCTTTGCATCAAGTACGCCTAGCTTATAACGTCTCTCTGGCAAATAAAATAAACAATAAAGAAATCCCCCCTCCCGACCCCCACGAAATGTCTCAACGCGACGGAGAGCTCGCCCCCCCTTCGCCCCTTCCCTCCGCGCTGTTGTCTCTTACTGTTCTATTTCAGATCTGTGTTTATTGACATTGGACTTGAGCCATTAGGGAGATTTAACAAGTCAAAGCAGTAAATTCAAGCGACGCGCTGAGCTGCGTATTTGTTTGAAATAAGGATCGCAACCTTTGGGGGAGCGCAGAGATGCGCGTAGGAGCGCGGCGCCGGCCCCGCGGGCTGCGCGCTGGCGGCCGCGGCGCGGCTGAGGGCGCGGGTGGCCGGGGGTCCTCGGGCAATCGCGCAGATACAGAGGAAAAGGACACTTTAGAAGTTCGGTTGCGAGCCTTACGATCGGATTGTGTAGCGAGGAAGCTATTGCACCTTTTGAAAATACTTTGCTTTGGGGCATAATCTTTTCAGATCATTATCTCCGCTGATTACTATATAGTTTAAAAAAGACCCTGAAAGTGCAGCTTCATCTTCTTAGCTGAGCTCGGATTTCATCTTTGAGGATTTGTTCTGACTGCTAGATCTTAAAAGGAAAAAAGAAAGGAAGGAGAAAGAGAGTCCTCGTCGTCTAAAAATGTAGGTCATCGCTTGTTTAGGAAAAGTTTGTCGAGTTATGTGTCCATTGATCTGGTGATAAGTTTTGAATGCTTTCTTTAGCTGATCGTGTTGATATAATCGTGGGTTGGACTTGATGAATGAGTTCAGTTGTCCCCCATCTGACAAGCTTTAGCAGCTTCATGCATTTTAATCAGCCCAATGATTCATGTATTTTCCACCTTTTTTCTGTGTGTGGGATCCGTTCTCTTTAAAAAAATGGTCGCAACTGGATTAATTACCCTCTACATTAATCTTAAAACTTTTGCAAGGACCTTGCGGTGTGTAGTAAGGAAATGAGGATGTTACTCGCGCTGTTTATGGTCCAGAAATTCAGGGAGAGATCAGGCAGAGACAAATCCTCTGTAACGTCATTGCCGTAGAATTAGTGAATCCTGTCGGTTCATTAGAATACAATGTCGTTTTCTTGCTAATAAGCCTTTAAGTATTCGGTTGTCTCCTAACTGCGCTCTTGGCGCAGACTGCCTCATCTCCGAGACACTTCTTTACTAATTTCACTAGATCGCTTCTATCCTTTTCAACAGTTGCAGAATCCTTGTAAAATCCCTAGAAGTATTGGAGAGCCCCGCTGGAAGGTGCCCGGAATCCAGTTTTCATTGTAACTACTTTGCCCTTACTTTTTAAAAGGGACTGTATATTGGCTTACAGAAAAACGGGTACAATTTTAAGTGTTACAGTTTGCAACCTACCGCTTTTGGAAAGTGTGATCAATGGAGACGGAGAAATTATAGCAGTGGTTGGAGTAACTGCAATGCTTGAGGAGATTTAAACGACAGGTAAAAGGCTACAATAACTCACTTTCACTCAGAGATTTTGAGATGCCTCTTGTAAAGAAAAAACATAACTGACAAAAATTCAGTATTCACAGTCTTAAAAAGTAACTAATTCTTGAAAGATTTTTATGTTGACTCTGTATCGTAGAAGCTCACTAATTTTTGTACTTTTTAGAGAAAATTTAGCCTGTAGTATGTAGGTGATAAGTATACATACACACAGGCGTAAATGTAATACATGTTTATATTCGGTATAAGTGTGTAGGACACAAATGCATATATGTGTGTGTATGCATATGTGTATAGATATAAAACCCACAGAACACACTTGTGTATGTTATCTCTTCCATAAACCAGCAATAATGACAATTTTATCTAACGTTATGGTATGTTAATAACTACATTTATAGTAACCTCCCGTGAAAAGGCTGTTTGGATTATCTAAATATTGGAATAACGTCATTCCTTTTTCATGAACTAATGCCTTTACTTTTCTCGTGTAAACTCTTTAAAAAGACAAATAAGAAACTAAATCTGCATTTACATATTTTAATGAGAAAATATTATTTGGACGACTAGGTTCATAATTTAACGTAGACACTTTTTTAACCTTTGTCTTAAAACACACATGCTGGGAACAAGAACACCAATATTTAAAATGCCATGCTTATTCTGTACAGGAAAAAAAAAGTTTAAAAGAAATGTCTTTACAGTTTCAATAGACACTAATGTCGTTTGTGTGGGGTTTTTTTCTTTTTTTTCTTAACTTAAGCAGTTCACAACAGAACAACAGTTCAGTTTCCAGCAAACTACCTAAAACTAGAAAGAAGTATATGAAACAAAAGTGCATTTTACACATTTTATAGTCATTCCTATGCACAAACATTTACAGTTTCCCTAGCCCCCTCTCTCTTGTCTGCAAAGCTCCAGCAGAAATCAGGATGACCTCCACAGTTTGTACCTGCTGTTGTGTTACTTCTCCATGTTTTACCAGTGACTTCAGCAGCTTTTCTTAAGCTATGCCGGGTTGTGTGCTTGGTAACAGGTTTATTTTTATTATTATTATTGTTTGTTTTCAAGCTATGAAATAAATAGCTGCAAAATTTAAAAAAAAAAAAAAAAAAAAGAAACCCTCAGCTCCCCAAACCTTCAGGTTAATTAGAAGTTAACAGACAAACCAGCTTCTCTTTCTCGCCCACCTGAAAACTACAGTAAACGTCCACGTTACAACAGGTACTGCGAAGGGGACCTCATCTGATTTACAGTACAGATGCAAGTTCAGTATTTACATTAACACAGGCGCTTTGTAAACAGTACAGGTGTGGGGCGAGCGAAGGGGCGCCTTTCCGTGTCGGCGCCCCGCTCCCGCGGCGCGCCCGCGCTCGCCCCGCACCGCCCCGGCCGCCGCCCCGCCGCTCACCTGCGGGCCCTGCCTGCCCGCGCACCGCTCCGTCTTGCGGGCGGCGGAGCCCGCCGGTCCCGCAGCCTGGCCCGCGGGAATCCCGCCCTTTGCGCAGCAACCAGACACGCACCGGCGGACACGCACAGCACCCACACAAAGGACACGAGCACTTCCCGGCGTTTCCAAGATCCAAGCGTTTGCTGCTTGGAGGCTGGAAACGTCGCCGCTCTCACGCAGTGAGACTGCAGCCATTTCACACTGTTTATGGTTTTAAAGATCCGTCCTATATAAACCCCTGCCCTTCCCCAGACAAAGGAAGGGAAGGAGGCACCGCCGGGCCAGGCTTGCCTGGTCCCCGGCAAATCGAAGATGCCTGAAGTACTTTTGGAAAACTAGTGATGCATGTGGCAGTTCCTACCGGGCGGGGAGCGGCCGGGCCGGGCCGGGCGGGTTCGGTTTGCCTCAGAAGAGCGGCAAAGCAAAGTTCGGACCCGGGAAGGAAGCCGAGAGGCGCCGGAGGGCAGGGCTGAAGGGGCGAAGCAGAAAGGCAGCTCGCGCGAACGGCAAACCTCAGTTTCCCGCGGGGAGCTGCCGCTGCTTTCGAGGAAAAGAGAGGAGAGGAGGGAGGAAAGAGCGGAAGGAGGGAGAGAAGGGGAGGGAGGAGAGCTCCGAGGAAACTTTGGGAGAAAGGGGACGGCGGAGTCCGTGCGGGCGGCCCGGGTCAGTGCACCGCCACGGAGTGCAGGGCGGGCGCCGGGCTGGTGAGAGTCTCGCTGGGGGTGGCCGGGCTGCTTTGGCTGGTGGCCGTCTGCGAGGACGTGGGGCTGAGGGAGGGCGGCGAGTTCGAGAGGATGGTGGGGATGGGCGCGGGCAGGGCGGGCAGGGCCGGCACCGCGGCGGGGGTAGGCTTGATGGGGACGGGGATCGCCGGCAAAGTCTGCCCCCCATGGCAGAGCGGCTTAATGGGCACGCCGTAGGCGCCGTACTCGCTGCTGGCCATGGAGATGGGGGTGGCGGTGTCGATCATGCCGGAGCTGTACATGTGGGGCCAGCCCGTGCCAATGGAGCTGCCCACCGTAGTCAACTGGTTGGGGAGGGGGTAGGCGGCCGGCATGGGCTGCATCGTGGAAAAGGCGAGGCCCCCGGGCATCTTGTACTCTCTGGCGATGATGTTCTCGATGGCGAAGGGGTGCTTGAAGCTGGAGGGCTGGGACACGCCGAGGTTGTACGTGGACATCTGGGGCAGGTGGGTGCCGGTGGCCGCCAGGGCGCTGAGCCGCAGCTTCGCCTGCTGCTGCAGGTACTGCGCCGCGTCCGCCGGCTTGCTGGGGGCCAGGTGGTCCGACTTGACCACCTTGAAGCGCTTGCGGCGGCGCAGGAAGCTGCCGTTCTCGAACATGTCCCCGCAGCTGGGGTGCAGCGCCCAGAAGCTGCCCTTGCCCGGCTGGTCGGGGCGGCGCGGGATCTTGATGAAGCAGTCGTTGAAGGAGAGGTTGTGGCGGAGGGAGTTCTGCCAGCGCTGCGTGTTCTCCCGGTAGTAGGGGAAGCGGTCCATGATGAACTTGTAGATCTCGCTCAGGGGCAGCATCTTCTCCGGGGAGCTCTGGATCGCCATGGCGGTCAGCGAGATGTAGGAGTAGGGAGGCTTCTGATCACTGTAAGTGTTTCTGCCCGGGCGAGGCATCTTCGCTAGGGGACCCGCGGAGATCTGCAGAAGGGCAGCGACAAGGAGGGGGTCGGGGGTGGGGGAAGAGGGGTGAGTCCGAGAGGATTTGCACCGACACCCGGCCGGGGCAGCGGGTGGGTGCGGGGCCGGGCAGGGGAAAGAGGGGCGCGGGGAAGGGGCACGGCGGACCTCAGCCCTCGGGGGGCGGGATGGGGGCAGGGGAAACCAACCCGGGGCTCTGCGCCGCCGGCGGGGAAAAAGCGATGTGCCTTTCTCCCAGCTCCGGCCTCGCTCAGCCTGGCCTCCCCGCAGCAGCCCGCGCCCGTAAAGTTACTCCGGTGGTAGCTCTGCCTTCTGGTCTCGGCGAGGAGGAGAAGGGGACCCCCTCCCATTCCATCCCATCCCACCTCATCTCCTCCCCTCGTCTCCCACCCCACTCCATGCATGCCCCGCATGTGCCCACCTTAAAGTTGCTGGAAGTTGACAGTCCGCATCCGGGACGCAGCTGGGAGTCCGGGCTCTTTCCCACCCCGCTCCTCCGGCGTGCCTCTCGCTCCTTTCCCGGCCACGCTGCTCCGCTTTAGTCCCGAGGAGGCAGCGAGCTGGCTTGGTTTTGGGAATCCTCTGGTACACCCCTCCCTTCTCCTCCGCGGGCTGAATCAGCTTCTTTTACACCATCGGCAGCCGGACTGTAGCAGAGGCTTGTTTGCTTCTCTGCAGCCGCGATGAGCTAAGTAGTTGCCTCCATGTCCTTCCTCTAACCATCTGATAGTTTTATGTGGTGACATGAGCAGAAAAGACCCCTGTAGAGGCGCTTCATTAATGTGCCACTTCTTTGCTATCATATGACAATCGCCTTGGGAGCAGGGGGAGGGGAGCGGGGAGGAGGGGGCTGGAGAGAAAGGCATAATCTGGTTTCATTTACACCTATTTACATGGACACCTTGGGCCAATGGGAATCATTTCCATTTGAAGACAAGGCGAGGGGTGAAAAGGCTCCGCCGGCGGAATTGCAGTGCGATGGTACCCGGTGGCTGGGGGTGGGGGGGAAGGTATGCACTAACCTCTCTGTGGACTTTGCAGGAAGCTTAGTCTGCAATTCACACTTACAAATGGAGGTACTGAGCAGTGGGATGTTTGACATGGAAATTGCTTGGCTGTGGTATTCTGTTTGTTCTGCATTGTTATCTGATTTGTATTGTTGGCTAACTTAAGGCGAGCCTTTTTCCCTGTGACGAGAGACTTTCTCTTTGCCAAATCCGCTCTCCCCGAGCGAAGGTTCTTTCGAGGGGAGAAAAGACCGGGGCTCCTCCGTGGCCTCCCCGGGAAGTTTCCCCCCCCAGCCCAGGCAGGACCGTTGCTCCAGTTCCGCGGACCTGTTGGCGCAAAGCCGGGGGAGTCGCCCTAAAATGCGTCGCAGCGGCCGGGCTCCTGCTCCGCGGCCGGGGCACAGCCCCGGTGTGCTCGGTGCCGAGCTGCCCTCCGCGCCGCTGTCCTGCTCCCGGCGGGCCTCGGGGCGGGGGGGTCCCGCAGAGCTGCTCTGGAGGAACCGGTCCGTGTCACCGGTTGCCGTGCTAAGCATCGTCAACCCGCCGCCTTCTGCGGGATTTCCGTGGTGTGTCTCAGGCTGTCCGTGTGCCTGTGTGCTTCTCGGTGCGCACTTGGGCGTGCAGGAGCAGGCAGGACGTGTAACACCCGAGCTGCGGCTCTCTGCTCCACTGTACTGCCTCCTCCCCGGGAACCAAGGCCCGATCCTGGAACCGCAGCCACCCCCCAGCTTTGGGGGAGCAGCCCCACGGCCAGCCGCCTGTCCTGGGGGGGATCAGGCCCGGAAGGTCCCAGGCTTGCCCTGGCACAGGGGGGAAGTTTGTATGATGTGTATTGCCGAGGCTGCGGGGCATCCTGCCACCCTAGAGCCAGAATAACAGATTGTCTCGGGAGCTGCAAGCCCTGGGAGGAAGAGCCTTTGTGGTGAATACACATCCACTCCATTAACAATATTTTCGGAGTCGGTCAATAACTCACCAAAACGTAACTTAAACACGATGAATTTAGGCGATTAAACAATTTCATTAATATTGAAATGGCTGGCGAGGCTGAGCGCGCCCGCTTGAAATGCAAGCGCACGTTTTTCAATATTAACAGAAGTACTTGAAGAAAAGAATAATGTCACCTTCTTAATTCAGCAAAAATCGCTGGGGTGGGGGAGGGAGCGCCGCGCCGGCTCTCTGAGCAGCGGGCTGCTGCGAGAGGGGCTCCGCGGGCGCCTTAGAGCCTCTCGGAGGGACAGTCCCCATCAGGCAGGGCTCCCCGAAACCGGGCAGCAGCTCGAAAACGCATTTCACACTGCGACTAGCTCCGACGTCGTGTGTGTTAATCTGCGTTCCCCTCGTTCCAGCCCGGCCGCCCTCGGTCCCATCTAATCCCTCTCTCTCGGGGCAGGGTGTCGTTTAGAGAATAATGGGCAAATGGTTGTGTTTCTAGGCATCCGAGAAGCCGACCTCGGCCCCGCGCTGCCGAGCTAACGAGCCCTTTTGGGGGGAGACCTGCCGCGTGTCACCCCCCATGCAGAGAGGGGCCCGGGGGTGCGGGTGCGGTTCAGAGCCCGGGAGCCGCCTTGCTCCGTTGACCGGCCCCGAGGTGCTTGGTGCCAGCCGGGCGGGGCGGGAAGGCAGCCCCCAAACTTTTCCTGGGGAGTAAGAGGTGATGAGCCGATGGACCTTTGTTAGGGGGTAGGAAAGACAATACTCTGAAATGAGGACAGATTCCTCCCAGCGTCCCCTAGGACACCGGGCAGAAGGCTTCTGGTTTCGTATTGAGAGCCCCCAAATATGTGGGTTTAAGGGACATCTCCGACCCTCCCCCCCCTTCTGACACCCCTCGGTTCGGGTTTTGTCTCTCAGCCCAACTTCGCTCCTGAGATGCCTGTCAAAAAGAGAGCTCAGAAACAGCACGGGAGTAAATAAAATTCACAGGCTGACAAATTCTCTTCTTCCTCTTTTTGCCGGTACCTCTTCTTTTCGAAGAAAGAAAAGAACCAACCGCTGGCGCAAATGGGAACCCGCAAGCTGTAAAGTAGAAGTCGACTTCCGTTGTCACTTGCTGCCCCGAGTGCGAACGAGGTATGGCTGTAAGGCACCCGAGGGGTTTTTTCCAGTGCAAAGGAATGTGTGAGCGGAGGGGCAGGGCAGGCAAAGCCATCCCGGTAATTGATACCCAAAGTTTCACCTCGTGTTAAGCACGCAACAGATGACAGACTTGGGCAATATAGGATTTAAATGTAACTTGTAGCATTTGCCTTTTACTTTGAACGCTAACATTAGGGAGGAGGGGAAGGGGCAAGTGAATCCAAATCCATTGTGCAGAAAACCAAAACAAATAGACGTTTTTCTGAATCCTAATTCAAATAAGGAGCTCAGGAGAGGTGTTGGGAAAACTGTATAAAATACACATAAGTCAATTATATCAATGTGCAAACCCAATGGAAATCTATTTCGTGCAATAGCCATTCAGCCCTTGCATGGAGCCCATCATGGACCACCTTTCTGCATGGAAGGTTTGCAATAGCCCCCTTTCCCACAAGCAAGACCACACACGTTTACAGATTTGGTAATAATTTATGCTAATTTTCCTCCATAAATCCACAATTCGCCTCAGTGGCAAGCGGGGCTGTTGAGAGAGGAAAAGGAGAGAGAAAAGTGACAAATACAATATTGATTTTGAATCCTTGTGGCTGCAAGCAGGTGTGTAGCTTTGCAGAGGGGAGGAGTGGGAGAGGCGCTGTGGGGGGAAGCCAAGAAGTTTTCCAAGGATAAGAAAAAGAAAAAAAAAAATCCACTCTGTGTGAGAGAATAGCTCACAACCTTGTTAATATTTACAAACCAGTTGGGAGAAAAGAGAAGGGAGGGGGGAAGTACCAGCTTCTTAGGGTTTCCTAGGTTGCGAAACACAATGCCAGGCTCTGAGCAAGCTTCCTCCGTTTTGGAAAGTCAACTCCAGGCTGCTGGTTGTGGCTGCATTTCGGCTAAGCCTCGCTCTCTTTTTTGTAATGATTCCGCTTCTCTTTGCTTCTCGGGGGCCGGGAGAGAGAAGGAAGCGGAGAGATTTGGGCTCTCCCGCTTTTCTCTGTGCTTGAATTCCCGGTGCGGTTTCCCGAAGCGCTCGGGCCGCTCTGGGAACGGCGGGGCTTTGTCCCACCCCACATTCTTCACCGAATCTGCCACTTTGGCGTGAAACTACTTAGCGCCCTTTCAAAAGGATTTTGTTCCTTTCGCAGCGAGCCCTAAACAAACTCCCCCTGCCTGTTAAGGCTTGAGAACTGCTCCCCGAACCTCTATTCCCGATAGCAACAGGACTGCTCGGGGTTTGCAGCGCCCTTTGCGCCCGGGGGCCGGGCTCGGGCACGGCTGCGCCCCGCGGGGCTCGGCGCTCCCGGCGTTGGGCAGCGCGCCCCGCCGCCCCTGCCCGGCCGCCGCCGCGCTCCCCGTATGCGCTGTTCTCGCCCGCCCCGTCGGGGATGTCAAGCGCCGACAGCCCGAGCGGGCACCTGGCCCCGCTGCGCCGCCGCCGGGGGCGGATCGGAGGACGGCCGGTCCCCGTGTCCCGGGACACGCTCCCTTCCTCATGGCTGGGGGGTCGGTGGACCCTGATCCTCGTCGGATGCAGGCAGGAGGCGGCCCCGGCATCGCCCGTCCGCCCTCTTCCCGGGGGCCGCTGCGGCCCTGTCCGGCGGCCCCGAGGGAGATGGGCTGGGGCGCCCGAGCTCCCCCGTGTCCGCCCCGGCCGCGGCCCGGGGCCCGTCTGCGTGCGAGGCCGCGAGTGGTTGTGTCGTGCGCGGCGCCTTGCCGTGGGCAGGCGGAGCCCGGGGGCACGTATGAGCCCGGCGCCGAAAGTTTGTCGGAACTCAAAGGCCTCTGCCGGCTGCCGTGGGGCCGCGCTGCGAACCCGCTGCCTTTGCCGGGACGAGCGGGTCCGAGCGCGCCCGGGGCGGGGGCGCGGCGCGGGGCTCATCGCTCCCGGGCCTCGGGCCCCGGCCCCGTGCAGCGGGCAGCCCTTTCGCCGGTGCCCGGCGCGCTGAGAGCCCGCGCCGGGGCTGCCCGGCTTCCTTAAGCCCGGGAGGAGGCTGCTGTTCCCACTCAGCGCTCCTGGGGCTGTCCCAGAGCACCTGGTTCCTGACGGGAGCCGGTTTCCCGGGAGAGCTCTTTTCCCTCTGCGCTCCACCTGCCGCCGGCGGTAAATCCACGCGTGGGTAAGCGCAGCACCGCAGGCCCCCCACCTCCCCAGACCCTCCAGGACCTCCCAGGGACCTCTCCGCGGGGTGCCAGGGTTAGGCGGGTCCGACACAGCGAGTGCGGGAGCCCGGGCTAGGCGCGCCGCCGTGCCCGCTTCCCGCGCCCCTCCTTGCCCGCACCGGGGCCCCTCCGCCCGCTCCCCGCCTCCGCGGGGCCGCGCAGGTGTGCGCCCGGGGCCGCGGGCGCAGCCACCGCGTCAGCGCCTCTCCCCGAGCGGTTTGTTAAGTACTGGGCTGTTAGCGCGGATTCCAGCTCCAGTCTGGACGTTATTGCCCCGAGAGCCCGTCTCTGCGGTAAACGTCCCTTCCCTCCCTTTCCCGGAGGCGCTGGAGTATTTATCTGCACGTTTGGGATGCGTTGGTTTGTTTATTTATTTATTTGGAGAAGTATCAGGGGAGGCCTCGCAAACTTTTTCTTTTTAATCTTTCCTTTTAAATAAATGTCGCATTTCAAGTTGCCCTCTCTTCTCTTTTTCGCATTGTAGGAAATATTGAAAATGCCACCTTAGTATTGAAGGGATTAACTTGCTTTTCTCCCAGCCCCTAACTCTGGTGTAAAGGGAGCAGTAGATCAACTGTATAATGTGTGCACTGTTTGGTCATTTGTACAAGCAGAACAAAGGTTGAGCTAAGCCAAATTGCATTGCACTTGTGAACCGAGTCCCAATTTGAAGTATCTTTTACAGCAGGGGGAATGAGAACAATTTCGTGTATGTCTAAAAGGGAATAACAAAGCCACTTTCTAGAGCATCTCAAAGTGAAGTAGTGAGGCGTGACATTCCCAGGGTGAGGAGGGACAAAGGCAGGGTCAGGGGGATGAAAAAGGGAATCAAACAGCCACTTTCACATGTCTGCCCTCAACTGCTGCACCTCTCCATAATAGGAAACAACTGTTGTAAAAAGGGGGATTGCTCCCATTCATTCAAAATAGCAAATGATAGCTAAACAACATTGTCAAAACTGAATCAACTTCTGTGCAGTACCACCCAGAAAAAGGTATTGTGTTTTGGTTAATAGCTGGGTGGAGCAAACTTGATTTTCCTTTCTTTTTCTTTCTTTCTTTCTTTTCTTTTTTTTTAAAGGACTCTTCTTTCCAAATCAGTCCGTTTCATAAACTTTATTTTTAATCATCAGCTTTTTTTCCAAGCCACGCTCATCTCGCTCACGCTTTCTCCCCCAGTTTGCTCGTCTTGGTGTTCCGCACAAAACCAGAAAGGGAAAAAAAAAAAAAAAAAAAAAAAAAAAGGCTGAGTCCCCTTCCCGCTGCGGTCAGAATCGCGGTGCAAAATCCATAAGCAATGTAAATCTTCCCTGAATTGCATGTCTGTGACGCCGGGCAAAACCACCTTTAAATGACTAAGTTATTACTTAGCCAAACATTGTGAAATGGTTTTTATGACAATTGGCGGTGATTTTAAATTGCATATCCACAAGAATAATGGCGCGCCCGTTACGGTTGTTTCCCCTCTTTAAAGGCAAAGGTAATAACGACTTGCGGAATCCAGGCTCAGGCAAACTTTAAGAGAAACATTTTCCCCCATTGTGTGAAGTCTTTAACGAGCCGGGATTTAATTAGGGTCAGAACTTTGAATGCTTGTGTTCTTCTCCCCATTGGCAGGGGGCATGTTTGCAAACAGACCCGTACGTTGCGGTTGCGGCCGCGGCGCGGGGGGGCGCCGGGCTCTGCGCGCTCCTTCCGCCGCGGCGCCCCCTCCCCGCTCCCCCGCCCGGCCGCCACCCACCGAGCGCCCGGGGCCGGGGAGGACAATTCCTCAGCGTGGGGCTCCCCGCCCCCGCGGCCCGGCCGGGCCCCGCTCCGCTGCGGGGCGGGACGGCACCGCCCGCCGGAGCCCCCCCCCGGCGCTCGCACACATGCGAAGCCCGGGCCCGCCTCACGGGGAAGGCGGCCGCCGGGACGGGGGCAGCGCCTCCCTCGGCCGCGCCGTACCTCCAGCAGAGCTGCGGGGCGGCGGGGCCGGGCCCAGCGCCCGCCCCGGGGCGAGCGGGACCCGCGGGCCGCAGCTCGGGGCGCATCGGGCGGGGCGGAGCGCGCAGCACCGCGCAGCACCGCGCAGCACCGCAGGCTCGGCGGCCGTGCAGGGGAGGGGAGGGGAGGGGAGGGGAAGGGCAGAGTGCGGCAGGGCAGCCCGGCAGTTACAGGCGAAGCGCTGCCTGCGTTTTCCGAGTCTAGCGGCTTCCAGCCCTTCCTTACATTTGTTGACATCCTCCGCCTGCCTCAGCTCCCCGGCTGCTACCTACCCTCACGACACGAGCAAAGCTCCCGTCTTCCCATCAACCCTCAGTTCTGCGGCAAAAACCATATTAACCTTCTTTAATATTTCATTCCTGGAAGAGGTTCTTTGGATCTAACTTTAGAAAAGATTTCCCCGCAGCGATTCTTCCCTTATATTTTTTTCTCTGTCTTTATTATCGAGAGGTACTGTAGTCATACAGCATTCAATCAGCTAAAGAGGAAAGAATTTGACAGAGGATTTTTTTCCCCTTTAGCGAGGAAAGAGTTTACATGGGGATAAAAGACATTGCGAATGGCAGAGTTTTTTGAGCTCCGAGAGCGAGGTGTCCGCTCTGTCGTTCAGGGGAGAGCCCCCTGGTATGTCTTCTGCTAGGAAGTATTTCCGTCTAAGTTTGCTCTCTCTTGGGCCACGACCTGTAAACCCCTTGCCCCGTTCCGGGTGACGGCAGGTTCCGTCGGCCCCACCGTTCCCTCGCCGAGGCAGGCGCGCCGTGAAGCGGCGCCCCCGGCAGCGGGGGGAGCCGGCCCGGCCCGCGGACCTGTTGGCAGCCCCGCGCCGAGCTGCGCGGAGCTGCGCGGAGCTGCCCGGGTAAACTGCTTGTGTATCTCACATTATCATCCCGCTATCTGCAGGCAATGTAGATTTTCTAAAGATCTAATGAATAAACAACCAGCAAGTGCTGGCGGTGTAATTTACATTGTTAATGCCTACATGTGTATAATAAATATGCATTTGTATGTCTTCAAATAAACTCTTTTTAGTTTCTAACCTGTGGTGATTTCTTTAAAAGCTGTCTTTTCCAAGAAACCAATTTTCCTTTTCCTTTCCTGAGCTGGCAGGGAAGGAAGAAGCCGAGCGACGCGGCTCACGCCCGCTCTGCGGGGGAGCGGGGCAGCGGAGCAGCGGGGCCGGGGCGCTCGGCGGGCCCCGGGGCGCGGCGGCCGCAGCCCCCGCCCGCCCCCGGCGCGGGAGGCGAAGGCCGCGGCCAGGCGGCGGCAGGCGCTCGTTTCTCCGTGCAACTTGCCGCGCTTTTAACAGCAGAACGATTTAAATGTACAATATTAGCTCACAGTATTAGTCTGGAGGTGCAAAGAACAATCCATTCAGAGACCGAGCTTCAAAGGCACCGGAATCCCCTCAAGGAAAAGTTTACAAATGTGGCTGCTCGCTCCCTCCTTCCCTGCCTCCTCCCCTCCCTCGCCGGAGACAAACGGTTTTCCCTGAACGCCTCTGTAGAGGGCATCCCTGACCAGATTTCTTCCACCTCGCCCTGTGCGCCCGCTCCCCGCGCTTTGAACTGCGAGCTCGGTTCTTCCGTGGGCAGCACCGCCGCCTGCGAACGGCCCCCGCGCCGCCCCGCGGGTCGCGCACCCACGCGGGCGGCGGCAGGCGAAGCTCTCGTTCGCTTCCAGATCTTCGGGCTGGAGAGCCGGGCACTTCGCAGCCCCTGCCGGCTTCACCTTGGGAGGGATAAAGATTTTCTCCTCATTTTTCGCTACAAACCAGGTGCCACTTTCTTACACCGCTTGATGGCAAATGTCTCATCTTCAGCGAGCTCGATCTGGCATACATTATTTTAATTAAGTCTATGGCGATTTACTTTCCTCTGAGATCCATTCCACGGTGCAATTAGGAACGTATTGGTGCTAGCACATATGAATATTCAGGAGAGTGTCAATTAATTAGCAGACAGAGGAATCTCATTATGGTGCTCAAAACCCTTTTAGTGCTAAGCAGAATTAAGGGGGCATTTGCCAATGTGCTGGATTAGTGAATATTTTACTGCGCGCTCATTTAACTTCATTATCATAGCACTTACGCTACTCTCTGATTTTATTAATTAAATTGCTCATTAATCTATCCAGAAAGGGGGATAAAAGTTTTATGACGCCACAGCACTCGCGTAGACGTCTTAAAAAGCCAGCTCCTGCCCTGCCCTGCCGCTCCGCGGGAAAGCCGTTCCCGGGGCTGGCGGGAGCGCACGCGCTGCCCGCGCGGAGCCCCGCGCCCCACAGCCGGGTGCGTTTTTGTCTCCCCTCGCCCCAGAGATGGGTGTAGCGCGGCAATTAGTGCTGCTGCAGCAGCAAAGGGAAAAAGGGTATCGCTGGGAATTTGGAGCGCAGGCTACGGGTCTCGTCTTTTTTCCTACTTAAATCTTTTCCCAACATCTGGGGAGGGGGAAAGCCCGCGATGCGATTAACCCCTTAATCTCTGCACAAACTGCAGAAAGAAGAGGAATCGTCTCCTCTTGGCTAGTGTTCTGGACTAAACCACACGCGATCTCTTTCCGAAAGAGAGAGCAGCGTGACCTGACCCGTCCGCCGGGGCGGAGCGGGGCGCGGTTCCCGGTGCCGGGAGCAGCGGAGCGCGGGGCGGGCTGGCCCGGAGCTCGCGGTTTCTCAGCGCAGGCAGGAGAACCGCGAGGATGGGAAGACAGCGAGCAGGATTACGCTCATTTTCTAATTAGGCAATACTCGAATTCTCGTAATTTTTCCAAGGAGCATTGTATGAAGAGCAGCTATTTAAAAAAAATGTCCGTGGGATATTGTGCTTTGCAAAAAACAAACAAAAATTCCCTCAGAAATGTTTAATATTAAATATTAATCGGATTTAAATTCAGTAGCCGTATCTTGCGACAGTTATAGATGTGCGGGAAGCTATACACAGTCAGCCCTTGTGCCTCTTCACACAGGAGGGACCGACCCGGTGTCAGCGGCGGCTCCGCGGAGGAAAGGGAGACCGATGGAAATGCGTTTAAAAAGTCACCTCCATTTCAACACCGAGCGCGGAATTTGCCCAAAAAGGTTAGAAAGACAAATATTAAATCTGCCTTCACAAAGGGAGCCGCTAAATAGATCCGAAATTAATATGCATGTAAAATTAATTAGCTGCATTTCATGACATCAAAATAAGTACCTGGGAAACAAGAACACCTTCTGGGCATTTGGCACCATATGCTAGAATTATAGTTAATTGACTAATTACATAAATTAGGCATTAATTTTACAACACATCAAGTATAAAAGATATCTCAATTAATTGCGGAGCGAGGCGAAGGTTAAAGGGGCGGCTGGCGGTCCGGCCGGGGCGGGCGCTGCCAGCGGCCGGAGCCCGCCGCCGACTCGGGGCGGTCATTAGCGCGCGGAGACAGAACGCCGAGTTCATTAGAATCAATTACACAGCCGAAGATTGATTAGCTCCCGTCAGGGCGCGGCGGCCCGCCGCCCGCCCCTCCCCGCCGCGGGGGCCGCCACCGTCCCAGCCCCAGCCCCGCCGGGCCGGGCCGGGAGCCGCCGCCGCCGCCCGGAGCCGAGAGCGTCGGAGCCCGCTGCCGCCCAGCGCACGGTATGGCCCGGGGCGGCGATGCGCTCTCTCTGCTTTGACCCCGCCCGCTCCCTTTGGGGCTCCGTTAGGATCGAGCCCTCGGCCCTCCCCCGCACCCCCTAGTATTTTATTCTGGAAAGAAAACAGTTCTGTGGAGAAAAGGTGCAGGGTTGGGTTGCCTTCCAGTGAAGTTAGTCAGATTTTCCCGTGATTTTGCGAGAGCAGCCTTAAGTTTCAAATAATATTAAAAACTTGAGGTAACTAGAGCTGCAGCACGCTGTACCTGCGCCTCCGAGGTATGAGGTGACGCTCTCCATAGGCCCAGCGCTCTGGAGCCTCCTCGCCTTGCAGGGAGGCTGCCTGCAAGCTGGGGAGCTGCCTGGCGAGGCTGTCTTCATCCCCTCGGAAGAAAAGGAGCGTCCAATTTCACCTGACTGTACCCAAAAAAGGTGCCAGGCTGTCTGCAGTTTACCTCGTAGCTAACAATTTAAGCACAAGGGTGGTTGTGTTAAAATGCAGGAAGGAGTTTGACCTAATGGGAATAATTACATCTTAAAAGCTTAAAATGGCAAAATTCAAACCAGTAAGGGAGCTCCAGGGACCAAAGAAAGCTCAGGCCGTGGAGCAAGGAGTGGAAAGATTTTCATACTAAAAGTATTTGGGGAGGGACTGGCAAGTGGTTTGCATTTACGCTGGGATTTGTTGAACACCATGAAGCAAAGAAACAAGTCCTACTCTGCAGCTGTCGGCAAGGTGACTGGTGAAGCTGGGGCCGGGCCTGCCCCAGCAGAACAGGAGGCCCGTGGCAGGTACCAGGCAGGCTGCAGGGGGGGCTTGCTTCTGCCTTGGTGGGGAGGTGTGGGGGCTATTTGGGGGGCTCCACTAGTTTCTTCCGTGAATCTGCCTTACTAATATAAAAAAATTTGGCTTCCTTCCCCCTTTGTAAATAAACATTCCATAGGAATTGGTCTAGTTGCATCAGTAACAATACAGCCTGACTGCTGATGGGCTAGAAAACAGATGAAAACCTGCCACACGTCTATCTTTTTATTGAGACAAAATGTTCATTTTGATGTAGCAGTTTTGTGCTGTTGGCAGATGCTGAAGGTACTTGAGGGAGATGTTGACAAGTGGATAATTGTCAGCAGAACTAAAACAGACACTTTGTTTACAGTTGAGCATGATTAATTGAGAGTAAATAAAATAGCAGCTCTGTTCATAAACTCTCTCAGCAGCTCAAGTTCAAAAACAGGCAGCATACTCCAGAAAGGAAGGCACTGAACCTGCCATCGTTTTTGAGGAAGGGCTCATATGCAGGGGTCAGTAACTGAGCTCAATAATTAGGACACATGGTGCGGTGTGGGGCACCAGCCTCTAGGTTTCAAGCCGCATGGTTTCCTGCTCACTTTTTTCTTTCTGCCGGTTTCTTTTTTTGTTTTTTTTTCTTCCTTTTTTTTTGGTTTACATGGCTGGATCACAAAGGGTTGTGGATCAGACATTGATTTAAAAGAAAATGTTGTGCATCTGAATGCTGAACACAATTGACATGTTCAGGTAAAACGTGGGGACGAAAATGGTCTAGGATACTTCATCAACAGTAAAATATTAAGTGATGTGGTAATCTTTCTTCCTGCATTGTAACTTAAGGTTGTTATAGAATATTTCATGCTGTATAACAGTAGTGAGCAGCACAGATTAGTGCTCATGGTCCAGTGAACCCCAGGTGTACTCTGCAGGTTTTTTTGTAAATCAAGACATGTTTCTATTTGTATCTCATGTAGCAGTGTATATTTACCCAGAGTTGTACAGAAGGTGGCATAGTTAGTATCTAAGTGATACTGATGCTGCTCAGACTAGACAGATGCTGCAGCTCAACTGGAGGGTGGGGGGAAATAGTGCTTACCTCTCCAGAATTGCCCAAATGTGGTGTTTGTGCATATCTTTCTCAAAATTATGATTTCCCCTCTCCTTTGTGCTTTGATCACCTCTGAAGCCACTTGCTGTGAATTATTCTTCCTTTAATGGATGGGAGCCCTACTAAGAGACTGTTGTAGCAGCCAGCTTAGCCTCCCTGGTGTGTAGCACACTTTTAAGCAAAGTTATTAGCCTGTTAATCTATATTCAAATTTCCTGCCATGGTCCTGTCCTTGGGTGGCTAGTAGTGGCTAGTGGTTTAAGAGTAGCACATCCATATGTATACCTGTTGCCAGTGGGCATTCAAATGACTGTAAGTGGACTGCAGCTGCTCACAGCCTGTAAACGAGATGCATGCTTGCTCTTTCAGTACTGAAGGAGACATAAGGTCTCTTATTGATGACTGTTGTATATTTCTTGTTGAATCAGTTTACTGCAGCATGTGGGGGGTTTTTTTTGTACTACCTCTATCCTACTGTCATTGACTTTGACTGGAAGGGGTCTGGTGACAGCAGTCTGTGCCAGCTTCCAAGGAATGCCCATATGACAATATCGTTCAGTCTCAGGCCCACAGTTTAAAGATGTGGTTTCTGGTGGCTATGTTACAGCCGTATCCACTTTGAGAGAGGGGAAGACTGCTAAGAATTTCTAAGAGGTTGAATGGTGATATACATTTATCTGTCTTTTCAACGTACAAGTAACGTTTAGTTATTATTTTGCACTCTGAAGGCCAGTCACGCCACCAGCCTCCTCTCCAGGGATATCATTAGCACTGAGGGTGCTGCTAGTACAGTGTGTGGGTGTGGTGTGGCTCCATCACCCACACGCAATGGACCATGTTTCTAGCATTGCTCCTGCTGCTCACTGGCTGCTTGGCTCCTGTCCAAGTGGGACCCATGGGTCTCAGAGCCATGCCTAAGGACATGTATTCTAATTGGTCAATAGCTAATCAGTAGGATTATTAATTAACTTAGATAGTTTACACTATCACAGCCAGTATGATTGCTCTTTTTTTGCTTTGAAGCCCTCTGTATCCTTAGTATTTCTCCAGTTCCTTCTGAAATCTTTCCCCTTCACTTTATCTGTGATCATGACTTTGCTCATCCCTCATCTAGAATGTGTCTCTTCCTCTGGAACATATGCTTGTCTAAGCTGCAGCAGTTGTTGCTTGCCTGTGCAGCTCAGAAGTGCCCCAGGATGCTCCTCAAAGGCTGCAGCACTTCAAAGGAGATGCTGCAGGCTCATAGCAGCCAGAAAACAGGCGCTTGCAGTGCTCTAAGCCCCAAAGGTGGCTGCTGGCATGGATGTAAGAGGAAAAGCTCCTTTCAAGGAGCAGCTTTGGAGTTTCCTTCTGTAGGGGAGCACTGGGCACTTCAGGGACAAGGCAGCAAGCCAGGATCCTCTATGCAGGTTGTGAAGATCTTCCCAGAAGCTAGAGCAGCTGTGTGGGGAACTCCTGGGTGAGTCAAAGCACCAAGGGGGGCGGCGGGTGGAGTTTCCCTTGCGGGGAGATGAGAGCATTGTCTGTTCTGCTGCTGGTAAGCTTTCCAGCCCCAAAGTTACTGCTGTCTTCTACTGCCCTTAAGTCCACCGTGTTTACTTTTTTGGATGGTGGCAGGTGTCAGCTCTCCAAACAGAAGGCCCTGCAAGGCAGAAGGAAAAAAAGTGGTTTTCATACGTATGTCAACTTTGCACTTTCACTGGTCAAATGTCTGGTCAAGGACTGTCAGATGGAAAAGACTTACTTCTAAGATAAAATCCCTTTGGCCATACCTATAAGCCTAGTTTACCTAGCACCTTTAGAGGATGAGTTCTCTAATGGAGCCATATAACTTAAAAAACAGGCCCAAAGGCAGAAGGTTTTGCTTCAGTTGACATCAGTGGAATTGGTGTATTTTACAAATGGTAGTGATCTACCTCATTCACATGTGAATTGGATGTGACTTCTGAGTGAAGATATGTTCGGTTTCTTTATGACCCAGGCACAAGAGGTATGCTGCTTGGACCTACAGGAATGTCTATCAAAAGTTGCCATAAATCTTATTGATTCTGTAGTCTACAGCAAATCCTGAGAAGTCTAAATGACCATATGATATATTGCAGTAATGCCAAAAGGTCCAAGCAGAAGTCCAGGCCTCATTGGAGAAGATGACATACCATCTCATGCCCTTCTACTTTTTACAGAGCTTTTCAGCTGCAGTGGCCTGGCAGCTGTGTTGGACTGATAAGATGGTGTGAACTGGATGCTTCAGTCTAATTGGCCCAGGGAGATGTGCCTGGCTTTCTTGCTGCCCTGTCAATATAATGCTCCAGGGCATTAAGGGTATGAGCAGCAGATGGGTGTAGGATATCTTTTCCTCGTGGTCAAAAGTTAGTAGTGGATCCTGAAGGCAGTCCTCCTCTGGGCACAAACCTCGAGGCAACCCATCATTTGCTGCTTCATTATCTTGAAAGACCTTGAGTTGGAGTCAAAATTGAAAGAATGAGCCAGATTCATGAAGGTGAATGTGTTTGCAGCTGACAAGCGTGGACACATGCTGGTAACCATCTGCTGGGATTCGTTGTAGGTAGCCGTGGAAGTACATTTTCATGTATAGGCTGTGAATGCTATGTGCACGATCTACTTTATATGCATGTGCTGTCCAATTACATAGATGCA
Source organism: Platalea leucorodia (assembly GCF_965183815.1). Lineage (NCBI taxonomy): Eukaryota > Metazoa > Chordata > Aves > Pelecaniformes > Threskiornithidae > Platalea > Platalea leucorodia. The sequence goes on from NC_138831.1 coordinate 33,566,824, forward strand.
CCGGTATTAAAGTCTGTTTAAGTGGTATTTATCTTATTATGTACTCTTTGGGAAGAGACTGTCTTATTATCCGTTAGATATTTCCTTCTGCAAAAAAGAACGCCTCTTTTAAGAGGTGGTTGTACACTTAAATCCGAAGAGAGACAGCACAGTTTTCCTTCTGCACTCTATGTATGTAAAGTTTGTATATATTTGCAAAGTAGAACTTTGTTTAACTTAGTTGTCATTAATGGTCAGAGGTGCCATGGCACTAGTACTTTACAAGTCAATTATACATAAAACATTGTAGCAGGATTATTAGAAAGTATTGAATGCTTGAGAATATATGTGATACAGGAAGGGGCACAAAATTGCTGTGTACTTAGCGTGTATAATGCAGCTTGCTCAATTTGTTCCTGGCTATTCATAGGAGAGTACGCTTTCTCTTTTTAATTGCACAAGATGACAAGACCTTTTAATTAAGGTGGCATCTATAGTATTCATATACTGCAAAACCCACAAATGACTAAAACTTAATAGCGTCATAAAAACTATGGTTAAAGCTTTTACCAACACTGCCATCGCAGCAGAAGGTTTTAAATCAGCTGTGTCAGAAGTGAACTTATGCCTACGCAGAGGCTACTGATTCCGAGAGCAGTAACTGGTTTCTTTTTCTTACAGAAATAAAGTCTTTGTGATTTTTATGGTTGTAGGAGTGAAACTGGTAAACAGCCCTTCTGTCTTTTCAGGTGTACCTGCCCTCCCTTGACAAATTTCTGCAGCTTCTGTAACATCCTGTTTCCGGTTAGAAGATACTGTTGGGGAAAGAGGATAAAACTACTCTTCATTGCTCAAAAGTTTCCTGCAGGCTTCGATGGGACAGAAGGGCAGGGAATGAGAGTTTTGTGCATCGGCAGATGTGCGGAAGCAGGCAGTGTTAGATGCCGTAGGAACAGAGTAAGGCAGGAACCTCCGTGCCGCTCAGCTTTGACACTGACTTACTGTCTCACTTGAAGTGAACCACACCATCCAGTTTAGGGATCGTATGATTGCAGTAGGGTCACTGCTGTAACATGTGATGTTAACAATTTGCAAGCAAAGTCCTTTCACAAGGATGTATGTATAGGCAGATTATTTCGTTTCTTCCCCTTTTCTTTATAATGACAGTCTTACATTTGTTGGGCTGATATTTTTGGTGGGGACACTCCTTCACCATCCCTGTTTCATAGGATGCTATGCTGTGGCATCCCAGGAGCCTCTAGGAGGTGCATCCCACTACTGACATGGGATACGCATCAGCTGAACATTCCCAGTTTTTGCCTTGGTAACGCTGGTAAAAATGGGAATGGTTCTCGGTTGCTTTTGTGAGGGGGTTAGGCTTTTTTTTTTTCCCCACTTTTTCCATGGAATGTAAAGGAATATTATGCAGATGCTTAAGGTATGGTCTTATTTTTGGCGAGAGCTTTTTGTGTTTTTCATCACGTTTAGTCTATGGAAAAAGCACCTTCGTGTATATGTAACAGTTACTGCAGGGGGCTTTTGCAGGCATTTCTTTTTCCATAGAATTAGATATTTAACCGTTTGGTTTTAATCATAATGTCATGATGCATGGAGTTCCTTGAGCACACATTGTTATCAATTAAGAAATAAACCAGTTCGTATAATTCAACATTTCCTTTGGGATTAGTTCAGAAAGCGACATGATTTTTACCTCATTGCTAAAAATACTGCATTGTTTACCAGATGAGTATTTAAATAATTTAAAGATGCTATTCCAAAGAGAGACCTTGTTAGAGTGAAAAGTGCTTTACCATGAGAACCTCTAGCAAAAGAGAGTAAACAGGAAAAGAAGGAGGGACCTTGGGATGTATTAACATTTAGCAACACTAAAATGAATTGTGTTAATCATGTCTGGTTTGATATTAGGGAATTATGCTGATTGAGTGTACTCTCTCCATTGTCAGGTTTTGAGTGCTGTTTTTTGACTTGTGGGTGTGGAAGCAGTCATTTGGGGATTGCACTACATCAAGCTTTGTGACCACTGGGGTTGTTCAGCTGACCAGAATCCTTGATTCTTCAGTCCCCTTTGTATCACTAGTCCAATCCCAAGGGCCCTGAATGGCAGGAGTTGATTAGCTGAGTAGGCTGAGGAGGCTGCAGTCTTCCTGTTGGTATTTTCTAGATTGGCATGTGTGGCCTGGGATTCAGAGCACAGGAAAAGCTACGTATCCTCCTCTTCCAGCCCTCCACCTCAACCATCTACCTTCTGTTCTGCTTCCTGTTATCTAGAGAGCTGCGAGGCCTTCCTTCAGCAGGTGCCTGGTTCATCCAGCAAGGGGGCTGGAGTTGGGACCACCATCATGTTCTGACAGAAGTTAGTGTAGCCCTAAAAAGCCAAGGGAATGAAAGTAGCATAAAGCTATTTAAGCCTCTCTTCAAGCCCTCTGGTGCTCAAAGGATCCTTTGTTAATGAGATGGAGTACAGAGACAGTTTAATCTGATGCTAAAGTAGTACTTCTGAATACAGACAAAATATCTAAGTTATGATGGAACCTGTGCATCAATGCTTGTCAGAAAGCCTGCACCAAGCTCTAAGAACACAAGGTAGAGTTAGTCTGACACATTTTGGGGAAGCTCCTGAGACCATTTTACCACTTGAACAGATTCAGTTATTTTACAAACCTGTCATGCGAATGGTATTCATCTTGGCATTTGTCAGACTGCCACATGCAGATCACCACTCTTTACAAGAGAAATAAACCAAATTGGATGTGGGAAGAGGGATGGAAACATGTAAACAGATTTTCATAAAGTGTGACTGCTTATCTGAGCCCCAAGTCACAAAAGGAACTTGAGTTGTGCTTATTTAGTTCATCTGTTAAATGACTTGCAAATACGTGCTTAAATTTAATCCTAGAAATGAAAACATTTGGTAAATGCTGTCCTACATGGAACTATGTTCCCAAATGGCCTTTGTGCATTTTCAGATTGTTTAGGAGTTTCCTTTTTCTGTAGTAAGGGAAAAATAATAAAAACACAATTTGAAACAGAAGCTTGGCTGTAACCGTGATGATCTGAGGACTGTGGCAGGACAAGATTTGTAGGTGGGGGTTGTAACTCAGACTATTTGGTATCAATGGAAAAATTAGACTAGTTTTTAGACCCACAAGAATCCCTATGTAAATGATGTGGTCTTATACTTCTGTACTTAGCACATTAGCAAAGCTTATTCTCACCCAAGCATCAACACTATTGGAAGATAATATTGCTGACATTACAGAGGATTTGGAAAGTCTTCATGTTGAGGAAGAGTCAGTTCCTCTAAAACAGTCCAGTGTCCAGTGGCCCAAAGAGTTTGAAAATAAGAGAAAAGCAGTATTGTTTCCTAATGCAAGCTGATCCTTCATGCTTTAAGCAATGGAATTTTCAGCCCTAATAAAGGTTTTAGGACCACCGGTATTTGCTGTTTTAGTTGGACTTTGTGGATGCTTGGTACCTTACAGGATTTAGTGACTCTCCCTGTGTAATTTGTGATTGGATTTTGTACCTAGGTTTTGTATTGGTAGGAAAATGATTTGGTTCTTGATGCTTTCAAATGCCATGATAGCAGGCAGCGCTGCGGACTATCACCCCTTTTATTGAAAGGAGGCTGGGGATAAGAGAATTGCAGTGAGGAAAGGGATGCTTGGCTCTGGGATTAATTCCCTGTCTATTTGTCTCATGGAGCTTAGAGTTCAACTTCAGGGCATATTTCAAGGCGACATTTATGCTCAGGGACAGGACTGACAGCAGCGCTATGTGCAGCACTCCTACTGACTTCAATGAGAGCTCCTTGCAGAAAGCGAGGGTAGAATGGCCCTTGAAGTTTGTGACACAGAGCGTGGCTTGAGGAAATGTGTGCATGTTTTGTGCTTTGGGTGTTTTTTTCAATGAACATGCTGCCAATCTACTAGTGTTTTGGGCCCTGATCCTGCTGTGCAGATTCAATAGGCGCATGCATGCTGTTGAATACACCACGTTGAACATTAATTTATGGGAATTTTGTAAGCAAACTTTATGTATGTAGCAGCTGTAATAAGCATGTTTTTTACAAGCTGCAAATAAAAAAAAAAAAAGAAACCATATCATGCCTATTTAAAGGCTTGCTGTTTTTTTTTTTTATTTCATGGTTGTTACAGATGTTACTGTTTTGAGACATTTGCTTAATAGAAAACGAAGAAAGAACAAAATGTGAGTGTTCAGTAATATCAGCACCTCTCTCAAGCTGTTAGCTTTACCAGTAGACATATCCTTAAGTGTCAATATTTTTTTGTTTTGGGGTTGATCTTAGAGGAGGAAAAAAAAAAAAATTAAAATTATTTGCCCTTCCCAAAGGGCAGAGATAGATCCAGATAGAAACATTATTTCCAAATATTTCTTGTAGAGTTCTGCTGAAGCAAAGAATGAGATTAGAGGAAAACTGGAAATATAGGCTACTTCTGATGGGTCCATCTGTCCAAATTCAGATGATTGGACAGAATCTGTCAAAGATTGAACCTTATTTATCTGCTTCTGGTTATAGGCTGTGGAAACAAGGAACTGAAAGTGATGTGTAGTGTGACCCTGTATGTAGTGTTTATGTTCTTAACCTTTGTGACCATGGATATTTCTCTTTTTTGTCCTAATGTCTGCTATTCTGTCCCTCTCACTACCTGTTCAAGATACCATTATAGACATCTGAGCAGGAGCAGAGTGAGCAATCTACTCTGTGCGTTGTTACAGGGAGCGAGCCAGTGTGTAGGGAAAAAAACCAAAATGAAAAGAAATCTGAAGTCTGATCTCAAAGTCAGAACTTGTTCTGTGATTTCTGAAAGCAAGTAAAGTCATGGCATGCATTTTCAGTACTGGGGAATAAAAGCCCAAATGCTCCAGCTAGGCTGCTGTTCCGCTCAGCTTAAAAGCTGAAGTGCTGTGTTAAATATGAACTTACTTGAACTGCTTTGCTGTGGGAAAACTTTTTGCATTCCAGGAAGCACGATTGCTTCCCACCTGTGCCAGAATCCTGCCACTGATGAAACTGCCAGCACTGAAAAATGTCTCTCTTATGTAAGTGCTATGAAATGCTCCTACAGAACTTTGTTACAAAAATATCCTGGGTTTTTTATTTTGAAAATAGGGTCACCTTAAACTTGACGAACTTTCACAGCCTGAACAAGCAGGAGGACCATGTGGAGAAAAATGTCTCTGGGGATGTAGTTTTCGGTGAGTAAGTTCACTTGAGGCATGAGTCTTGGGTAGAGTGACTTGATTCCATTTACTAATGCAAAATTTGACAACAGTAAAAACACCCTCACTGTTTAATCTTCCACTAGAGGGGAAAAAAAAAAATGAAAATACTTTTTTCTTTCCCAGAATAGCTACCTGGCAGAAAACTTGAAATATGTGAATCCCCTTCTTGATACCAAGTCACTTTGTTGATGAACAGTGCTCCCAGCAAAAACTGGGAATCATACCAGACAAAGGATGCCTGGCATCATTATCTGCATTATATATCAATAGTTGTGCTTCCTTGCTTATCAAGTGTATAACCTTGTGTGTCCTTAAAGTGTAAAAACAAAACACCCACCACCCTAAGGACACCTGGGACTGTACTTCTAAGAAGCCAAGAGAAATAAAAAGATTTTATTAAAATATTATGAATTATTGTTAACATATATTTACATAATTTAATTCATCCCAGGAAACATCTTAAAGAATGAAATATTATATCCCTATAGTCATGAAGCCACCCTTTAATTTCATCATTTCACTGCTACAATCCATCAGTACAGTAGCTCTGGATTTGGGGGGGTTTGCTTATTTTCTGTAATAACAAGACAACTTACGTTTCCAAAGGAAATGCCATTAGATGGGATAGTTGTCTGGCTCCATTAGCCCAACCCTGAACTGGAGAGAGAGTGTCTCTGAAAGATTCTTTTTTTGAGTGAGCAGTTTAAAATGTTACAGCTAGTGGGCTAAGCAAACTGGGTCAATGGTGTTACTCGAAAATGATTGCTGTGTTAGTAACTGACATTTAAGGCTTTGATATTTCTATTACAAGCTTCTTTTCTTCTTTTCTTGGGAGTGCTTAACTTGGAATTAATTTTGTTAGGCTGAATGCCATTAAGATTAGAAAATTGAAGGTCCTTTGTGCTTCTCATGTATAGAAGCAATCTCTGCTGAAGGTCTTGTCTCTGAAATCTGTTGCCTGTTTAGTCTGAGCGAGATCTGTAGCGTTTTTGCAATTAACAGCTATCAATTCAATAAGGACTTCTGACATTCTTGGTCAATTGTTTTGCACAATCACTATTTTAAATAGAAAACTGCTAGGATTCTGATTACACTAATGGAAGTGAGGAGGAAAACAAGGCTGAGGAAATCAATATGATGTTAACGATGTCTTTTGGAAAAACTAATTTATCGCAGGGCCCATTACTAGAAGTAAAATCTTAGAAAATCCCGAGATAAATTGGAAGGCAGAGAGAATTAGAGCCTTGTGTGTGCTGTGTACAAGTGAGAAGGCTTTTGGTAAAATATCTGTGTTTAATCACAGAATAGTCTTACTTGCAAAACCATGTGCATAAACAAAATCTTCTGTTTCAGAGCAAAAATAGGGCTAATTGTGTTGCTGCCAAACAAATCTGCTTGACAGCATGTACATTAAAAGGGCATTATGCTAGTGAGGAAGCACACTGAGGAATCCTGAAAATTGCTTGTCAGGAAGCATAGCGCTGTTGGGGTGACCAGATGCTTGTGAACCACAGGTGTATTGTTTCAACTTCTTGTGGTTTTAATCTTTGAATTTTGAAATTCAGGAACACCTGCATTTCCCGAACACATCTGTCTGCTTTGCCATGTCTATTTTCCCCTCTGTCAGCAGTTGGCTACCAGATGAGCTTTAGATGAATAGCATTCACCTTACTTCATAGTTGTTTTATGATGCTGGTTAGATGAAATAGTTCCAGCAGATACTCTCAATAAGCAAAGGCCTGTACTCTCTGCAGTTCATTGAACCCATATGGATGAGAACAGCTGGAAAGATGGGTTTGCTACCTGAGGCCAATGTTTGTGTTGCCAACCGCGACTCCAGCTTGCTGACCCTTGTATAATTCATTGCAGTTGAGGAAATGTTGCTCACACTATTCCATTTTGTGATGAATGGCATTACTTAAAACTGATAGTCTTGTAAAGCAGTGGTGACTTCCCATGTCTGACAGATGTGAACAAAGAATACAGTCAATAAATATCACCGTGTTCTAAAGGAAGATTCACTGCTTGCAGTTGAGGGGGAGGAATTTCAATGCAAACAGAAAACGGGTGGAGAAGAAGCTGGTTTAAAATTACAATTTAAAGGTTATGCTTAAGGATGGACTTTTGTGGGGATTCATGCATTCCGGGTCTGTGAATCATCCAGGTATAAGGCTGTGGGCACATATTTCAATCTAGCGTCGTGGAACAGTTACTGCTTCACTGACCCTCTTACAGTAGCCAGGCAAATGGTTTCAGTGACCTTGCTGAGCTTAGACTTCCGTGGAATTTGCCCAGAAAGGGAAGGATGCCTCAGGAAGGCCACGTCTGGATAATAATATTTTCTGTTTAGTGCTGTTGCTTTGGGGAATGTTCTTCATCCAGACATTTCCTGGTGTGTTTTTATTGACACCTTTTTCAAAACTGAGGTTGAGTTTTCGCATATTTGTGTGAAAGAGTATCTGACCTACTAAGCAGTATCTCTGAACTCCATGAGATGTCCTTGGTAGACTTTGCTGTAGGCCTTTGCAGGCAGCAGCCCAAGGTTCTGCTGAGAGAGATTAGAGCCAGATAATTGTATCCATAAGAAGAGCAAAAAGGCAGATTCTTTGAAAGGTCAGGAATATCCATGAGAAGCCGTTAAGAAAAGGGGAAGAGGAACTGAGAAGAGAAACAAAGTGTTCTAGCAGGTTTGTGTCAGAGACCCTGGCAGAAATTATTATGGTCTGAGATACGAGCACGGTGCCTGGGGAGGTGGAGTTGAGTAGATCTCTGCGTGGGTTGGAGGCAGTGCAAGGAGAGCAGGGGGTAGGCTTCAGTGATGAACAAAGTGAAGTGAGTGGTGGAAACACAGGGTGAGAAGGGAGCTAGATTCCTCATGAATATGAACACATCTTTCATGGAGCCGGTGTCCCTACGCTTTTATGGTATAAAAGTAAAAATAACGTAATTGATTGTATTTATATAAGAATGTACAGGGCACACAATCACTTGATATTTATTTGTCCACATTCACTCTGTAGTAGGTGTGCAATTGTTTCAGTCTCCTGCTTAACCTCTTGCCACTCCATAGGGTTATAAAGATAAATTAGGTAGTGTTTCTATAGAATGTTGTGAATATCAGACTGATCCAAAGTCCTTTTGAAGTTGAGAGGTATGGATTGATATTTGTCTCCTGTTCTTTTGTGGTGTTTACAGTGCACCAGCTGTGATACGGTGATATTTCCCCAGAAACGTTTCATATCATTAACTGTAGCTTTTATTCAAGAGGTGAAATAATTCTTCTCCATGGCCTCCATTCAAAAAACACATAAAATCTCTTTGCTAAAAGGCTCTTAAGAGGGTGCCTGAAGTTAAGTCCACCGAGTCAAGTAACAAGAGAAACTTAAGTATCTGTGTAGGCAGTGCCTGAAATGAGACCAAAAAACAGTGAAGAAATTAATATACACTTTGTTTTTCACCCTCGGTAGCTAAAGCTTGCAACACTGCAGAAATCAGTCCATAAAAGTATGTACAATAACCTTATACTTGAGTGATGTTCATCTTGCTTGTGATAGAAGGAAAGAGGAAGATAAAGGCTTCTCACCTACGGGCTATGAATACTACAGCAGTCTGACCCTCCGCACAAAGTTCTGAGGATGTGCTCTTCCTCACCCCTGACTTGGCCCCAGGTAGCCCAGCAGGGATGCTCCTGAAGTTGCAGGTCTAATTTAAGCAGCCCTGACAAAGTAGATCAGACGTTCGTGGGCGCAGATGGTATGTTTGGAGTTAGGTTGAGAAAAGGCAACTCATTTGATTTTTGCTTTGCTTTGTTGTCACTAATGTTACATCTACTGAAATCAAAGTTGCAGAACTGAAATGCAGTTGTAGTGATTTCTGCAGTTCTCTCTCTCTCTTGTTTCTTTACATTGTAGTGTATAGCCACAAGGGGCCGAATTAAGGTTGTCTAGGCAGCTTTTCTGTGCTTAACTTTGCAATTAAGCTGCTTTAAAAGGTTTCCCAATTAAAATGCAAATAAATAAGCCACAATAAAAAGTGAAATCGTGTGAAACTAAATTGATACTCATTTGGGTAATAGCAATTCTTTTAAATTTATTGTATAGATCTGCGCACCTTGAGTTTTCAGGCTAGCAAAACAATGGTTGTCTTTTATCTTGCATGTGAACGAGCTAGCAGAATAGGAAGAGAAACTTTATTATTATTACTACCATCTCTGGATTTCACAATTGTTTGCAGCAAAGGAACATGGAGACTGAGGACTCCTGATCTGAATTGCAGATGCTGCGCATAGGTGTTCTTCAAAGACTGCCAGTCCTTTTGCTAGCAGTGGTATGCCTCTGGATTTTCTTGGCTATACCATCACTTTCTGTTTGCAGACTTCCCCAAGATGGCCTTTTCATTTGTCTTTCCTTTCTGGAGCTGGCAGCCTTGTTGGAATTCCTGCACAATAAATATGGAAACAATCTGGAAATCTTGGTCATTTTCCAGAGAGCATGCAATAAGCATGGGGCTGAACCAAACTTCACCTGCCTTTGGTGCCCCCACTAACAAACCGTAACTGAGATGCAGCGAACTATTCCTTCTATGTGCAGCTAAGCCCAGAGAAGAGAGAGGAGAAAGGGTGAAGGGAGAAAAGAGAATGCAAAGATGGGAAGAAGGAGTACATGACAGTGGAAGAAGAGTGATGGATACTTGGGGAGGCAAGGTGATAGGGCCAGGTGTTTCTCTGCTTACCTTCCTCCCTCTTCCCAAAGAAGCTGAGGATCCTACTGCCCTTGTATGCTACCTCAAGGAGGGGAGAGGTAGATGCTAGAAGTCAGTGCTGTGTTGAGGGAATGGGCAGTGGTGGTTTCTTTCTGCTTTGTGGCTCAGAAGTATATTCAGTGCAGCATCAACTGCTGCAGTTCCTTTGGTGATGATAAGAAGCCTGCGTTGGGAGCCTCAGGATTTTGGGCAAGCTGCCAAACTCTTTTTGCAGAAGCAGTAAGAAAGGGGAAACTGTGATTCTACACTTAATATCTCTGCCAAATCTGAATGGAATTTCATGAGACAAAGAAAAGGCACTTCACCACCTGGAGGGCTGCATATCAAAGGCCTTCTGCACACAATGGAGGTGTGAGAACCTTTCAAAGGCGAGGTCACAAACGTTCTCCAAAATGGAAAGTATTAAGCAGCCTAGATAGAAAAGTCATTTACCAGATCCTCTGGTAATATCAATATATGCACTTATGTGTGTGTGTATATATATATATGTGTATATAGGTGTGTACAGGTATCTCTATACTTAAATATAATACTGTATATAAAGTAGAACTACCAAGATGTCCACAGAGCGGCTGATGTAACATCGAACGTCACAGCTTCACACCATGCTTATTAGGCAGAAACAACAGCAGAAATGGATTTGGAAACAAGGCCAATATAACACCTCCAAGATAACTAAAAAATCTTGTATTTATATCTTGCATTTTGCACTTCGCTTCCTCTATCTGTTTTGTCTTTTTTCATTTTGTCATGTGTCTATTCAGATGCCTAAATCCTTAGGGAGGGCTGTGTTTTCTTGGCTGTGTGACACAGTGCACTTTTGAAAGTTAATGACTGCTATGAGAAATGAATATTCAGTGAAATGGCATTTTCATGATTGCAGCTTCTGTTACCAGTGATGCCCATCATCAAATGGAAGTCTTAGGATTCAGGATGTGGTCTCACAAGCCTTAGAAATGCACCCACAGAACCTGTGGGAAGGCACTAATTCTGCAAAGTAATCAGTCACTTAGAAAATAAAAAGAGCGGAATCTTCAGGCATGGCCGTCCGTTGTTGTTGGCATGTATACAGACTTGACACCTCACTAGATTCTTGACCCTCACCAGTATTTTTAAAATCTCTTTGTATTTGACCTGTTTCATGTATTTAAGTGCATTTAAAGTCTAATATTAATAATTTAGAAACTGTTGTATTTGGTAGTAGGTTTCCAAGTGGTTATTCCTGGGATCTGATATTGAAACATAGGAGATCAAGTATAGATGCTCTAATTTTATTAGACAATAACAGATACAGACTTTTTGGTTTATTTGTTGCAAAATGTATACAATTACACAGTTCTGTGGAACAAAACACTGTACCAGGTCATGTATCTGGTAGCACTGTATCTGACACTTTAACTACAAGCAAGAATCTGTCAGTAGCCATAAGAAACAATTTTCTTTTGGAAATTTAAAGTTATACTGGACACCTAGCAGAGGTCCACTTCAGCTGGAGCCGAGCAATGGAATACACTTTCTTATAAAGTAATATACTTCTAATTCATTTGAAGTGCAATCTTTTCAAGTAAACATATCAAATTATTTATCACCTTGCTGTCAATACTGATAGAATATCTTTGAGTAAATACCCATGGACCATTGAGTGTCATTTATAATCATTCTTAGATCACTATTCTATGGGCTTTTAGGTTTTTTTGGTGAATCTTAAAAATAGTAGGAAGAGAAACAGTCTCTACAGACAATTACTAGATCTTCTGTTATTCCTGAGTTCAGTGTTAATAGAGGGAAACAACTTCTTACGTCATGCATCAATGGTTTCTGGACTTGTTGATTATTTATTGAATTGGTTGAAAAGGCAATTTTTGCCATAAGCTTTCTAATAGTTTTAGACATTTTCCATGGACAGGAGAAAAAATATTTCAGTTTTTCCAGCAGTGGGATTTCAGATATAATCTGTGAAAGGGTAGGATAATATTGACTTGGTATGACAGTGGTGCTGTGACTGTGACCACAACATGTGCCGTGCTTCGTTGGACGTGACTTTCTCCCACAACATGTAGCAGAGTCTCTTTTGTTTGGCTCATAAACAGTGCTTTGAGGGATGGGAACTCTGGTTAATGCTGGATGACTGACACCAGACCACGTGTTCCGAAACTAGCCTGTTGTTGGACCATAAGATAGCTGAACTGTAGCTCCCATGAAATACCAAGATGCTGTTCAGTGTCAGATGGGAGAAAGGTTGAGGAGAGAACTGCAAAACGGAATTTGGAATACAAACTGAACAAAGGAAAAAAACTGATTTCTGTGAGAAGCAAAGAAAGAATGTGTAAAAGAGATGTTTTAATGTGAAGGGTGAAAGAGTGGATACACAGTGTGCGTAAATTTCCAAAGAAGGATAATAAGGATGACTGTGAAAAATAACAAGGAATAAATACAGTACATAGAAGTTAAAAAAGAAAGAAAATGAGGAGGGGATGAATGGAAAGGCAAAAATGAGAAGTGTGAAGACACAACATGCAGGAGGGTTATAAAGAAGAAATGATGCACATTGCTGGTGGGTTAGAGGAATTGTTTTTGGTTTTTTTTTTTTCCTATTGAACCTCCATGAAGAGATTTTATGCCTTCATACACTTATGAAAAATTGATGCTGCACTAATGGTGATGAAATTTCATGGATTGGCATGAAAATGGCTATGGTATACATAGACTCCTTAAGAGACTTCAAATATACAGTCTGTAGGCAAATTGTTACAGAGAAAACTGTCCTTTAGCATTTTTTCCTAAGTGTTGCAACAATATCTTCAGTCCAGCTCAAACATGAGTCCCTGGAACTGACAGATGCTCTAAAGTTCAAGTTTGTTAATCATCTTGATCCTCCCTCAAGATCTAAGCCAAGGTCTGTACTTTGAAATATGTTCATATGTTTAGTACTATCAGTGTTTGAAGTCTGCCTGCCATGCACAGAAGAACATCTATAAACAAATGAGAGTTGATAATGACAACAGGGATCAGGTCTAAAAGTATGACATAACTTTGCTGGTATTCAGAGAAATCCTTAAATAAATTTTAACTTTACCAGTCCTAGTTCTCACCTGTAATTAGGGCTTTCCTGCAACTGAAAAATTATTCGCAGCACAGAGGTTTTTGACAGAGTCAGTAATGTGGGTATATCTCCCATGCGCTGAATACTTTTTGGGTTTTCTTTGCTTTGACTTCTCGTCCTCCTCTGCCCTGCCTTCACCAGGAGACAAGATGCTGTTTTCCAAAAGCAGCTGTGTATCTGTCTGAAAGGACGAATTCAGGCAATTCCATTCATACAGTTAATTGCATGGGAAGCTTTTGATTTCATATGTTAATCTCCAGAGCAATGTACTGACTCAGAGTAGTTTCAGTGCTAATCTCAATGTCTGTTTTTTACATCAAATCAGTGTTGTCGGTTTTCTGTCTGATAGTTAGAAACTGAAGGGATTTGAGGAATAAGCGGCTTCAACTTGTTTTAAAAATATCAGTGAAAATCTCCCTACCTATTTAGAGACTCTGAAGACATCAAAATGACACATCTTAAGGAAAGTACAGTTAATCCCACAAGAGCAGAACTAGATTTGAAATTCTTTGGGTTTGGTTATTGGACATTTAAATGTAGTAATTTGCTGAGCCTGTTAAGCTTACCCTGACATCCTTATGCTTCCTAGGTCATTGGTTGGTCAACAGTATGGTGTGATTAACTAGGTAGTAAAGCCAGCATCACCATTTCTCCCTGCCTTGTTTATCTGGACTTGTCCCAGAAACGTGTAGCCATAATTCTGTGTTTAGTTACTGTTTCCCATAGTATAAATGGTTACTGTGCAAGTGTAGTCATTGGATTAGACACGGTATCTGAGGTTTTCAGATTTCGGTAGATAAATCAAGCCTTCCAGCATGCGCATCTTGTAGTATCTGGGATTTTATGCTTTTTAAATATTCATGCTTCTGAGGTATGTGTACATTAATTTTCTCTAGTTGGTTATTTCTAAGTTTTTGTTATGTACATGAAATATGACAAAGCTTTTTGACTTCTGTAAGAAAAAGTTTATTCTTGAGAAGTGGAGGTTTAAGCAAAAGCTTTTTGTGAGGAAGTCGTTCTCACAAGAAAAAACAATGCTACTGCTAAAAATGCCCAAAAATCTCCTCAGGCACTGTTCACAGAGCAGTTTTTGCACTTTATGGGCCACGAATATGTCTCACTACTGCTTTACCCAAATAGAAAAAAGAGAAAACCAACAGTAGGTGAGCATCCCAAGGGTGTACCATAGTCAGCAGCAGTCTATGGTTCCCATTTGGTATCTGTTTGTCACTTCTTGTGTTTCAATGAGACTAGCAGTTGTTTGAGATGGGCTGTTCTCTTCTGGTCTGCTTTTGAATAGGAGAGTCATGGTCCCAAAGAGTCATAGGAAACAGTTCCAGGAAATAGACAACTGCGACAGATGACAGCAACAGAGGAGCTCAGAAGTGAATGTTAAAATGAAGTGAGAACCTTCACCTTAAGCAGCCCTTAACCTGGGAGCTCAGTGTGTACCATTGCATAAATCTTAGTCTAGGGGTTAGAGCTAGGATTAGGGTCAGGCTTCCAAGAAAGAGTAAACCGAGAAATGGGTAAGAATGGCACTGAGAAGGAGCTGCCAAAGTAATCCGAGAGCTGCTGTTGGGATATTCCCCTCAGCACTAGGTAACGTAGGCATGCGGCCACATTCCTGGCCTAGTGTTCAGTCAAGAGTTAAGGACAAGATGAGGATTGAAGCTCTGAGAATGAAATGCCCTAGACATTAAGTAAGGCTCAGAAGGAGTTACGAAAGAAAAGTGAGGGCTGCTATTAGAATTTTGCCCCCAAGCACTCCTTATCCTGGGTACCAGGAGCGTCCCATGGCATAAGTCTCAGCCTAGGATTAGAATTCCAAAAAATAAAATTTGGAGTGGTGGTAGAAGTCAGAGTAGAGCTCAAGTTGGAGTCGCAAAACCAATGCGATGGCTGTAGCTCGAATCCTCCCCAGGCAGCTCTTAGGCTGAGGATTCAGCATGTGTCATGGGATAAATCCCAGCATTGGGTTGAGGCTCACAGGACGAGAGATCTGAGATGTGTAGTAAGAGTGTGGTTCACGAAGGGCAGCTATTAGCCTTCTACTGCGAGATGTCTGTAGTTTGGGGGCTCAGTACATCCCATCCATTAGGAGTTAGGGAGGGGTGACTTTTAGCAAGGGGGTCATGATGTCCAGCCCAAGCAGAACTCTATAATCTTCTCGTTCTGAGTCTCGAATCCTGCCTGCAGTAAGCACGGATAGTGCTCTTATTAGGATGTGTGCTGCACCTCCATGGAGGTCCTCAGTGAGTGGGATCCCCACCAGCTAAAAAGCTTTAGTTGCCTCTGCAAAACAAAACAAACAAAAACCCTGTGTTCCAACGTGTCTACCGTTTCATGTGTTAAGTAGGCTGTACCCCAATGTAGGGAAGACGAGTTCCCTGTCTGTGTCTATATGTCATTAAAATGTATGAATGGACACATACACATGCATGCAAATGATTGAACTTGTGGTTTAAAAAGCAGCTAATAGCTGAGAATAATCTAAGCAAGTAAGGTTAGGGGAAAGGTATTGATTTTATGTCATACAAACGTAGGTGGAACATCTAAGCATTAAATAATGTTCCCAGGCCACTTTTCAGTGTGACCAGCTGAAACAGAAGAGCACAACGTATTTAATGATCTGTAGAACACAGCTTCCTTGAGGTCAATAATGTGTACTTAACCTTTAGGCTTTCCATGTTGTCTGCCTGTCCAGTTGGTTTATGAAGTGTATGTTAACATGATTGGGGATTTAAGGCAGTGATAACTTGATCTCTCAAACATTCACTGCTGTTGCACGTAAATGTTGAACAAATCCATTGTGAATACTGCCTAGGTTTTCCCAGTACAGCCTGCAGCGATTGCTGTTCCTCATACACAGCCAGGCTGCTCTGAATGTAAGCCAATAGTATTTATAATGCGAACAGTAAGATTGCTATTTTACTCTGGTTTTACTTTAACTCCATTAATGGATATTAAAATCAAAATAACTTGTTCTGGCCTTCAGCCTTTGTTAGTAGACTCATGCTTATTTGGTGGCACAAATAACGATTAATTTGTTTTAAAGAACAAAATCAAATAAGAAATAAAGGCAGAACTTCAGTTAGCAGCAAGCTTACCTCAGTTAAGAGAAGACTAAAGAATTTTTACGAAGTGATCCATATTAGACACTAAAGTCTAAATTAAATCATTCAATTGGCAATTAAATTATCCTTTCTTATACGAAAGCTAAAATCAGACCTTTATTCAGCCTTGGTGTGCAAATGAGAACTTTGTGTCCCATTTCAAAGAATTTCTGTCCCTCTGAAGCAGACTGAAAAAGTTTTTAATCTGATTTTATGCAGCAAGACTATGCCTGTCCCTGTGGAAGGGTCACTAAGTTAGGTATCCCAGTGTATCAGCAGTACTCATGCAAATAAATTTAGGGTATGCTGTGACTTTTAGTATGTTCCTGCATTTCTAATATGGGTGGTTCTTACCTGTCTTCAGAGGATAAATATATGAAGTACAATATCTAAAATTAATTTCTTCAAAGCTGACTTCAGTTTAGATTTTGCTTCAGGAAAGGAGACCCATCAGATGCTTATTCTCACTGTTACTTTCTCTTGAAATTACAGGAGATGAAATGTAGTAGTATTTAAAACTCTCATCCACTATCACAAAACAGCAAATTGTGAGCGTCCTTCACACTATTTCTTCCCCCTCCTCCACAAATAGGTGTGTAGACTCACTGCTTTACCACTGCAAGGTAACAAGTTTTTCTACTCTTTTTATCTGTTACTAATGCAAGGTAAAACTTGTTTGCTTAAATATTAATTTATACTCCCATGACAGATCTTACCTCACTGTCACCATGAGCTAAGAATGCAAACATGCACGATTACCCTAGGTCTTTAAACTGCATTACACTGATGTAGAGCTGAAGCCTTTGCTCAAGAACTGTAACTCCTCAGGGCTCATCTTGCAATCATTCAGGTTTCTTCAGAACTTCATAAGAGCTTGTCTCCAGCCTTTAACTGTCTTGGTTGCAAATAGCAGAGGCAGAAGGAAGCGCAGCCAGTTAGCTACAGTAGGCATATGCAAGGTGAGTGTACTGTCTCTGTTTCTCAGTACGTGACTTTATATGCACATATATATATATATATATAAAATATATGTGTGTGTGTGTGTGTGTATAGCAAACCAACCTTTTCTTTGAGTATGTCAGGCCCCTGCTTAGCCAGCATCCCTGATCATGA
The DNA here is from genome assembly GCF_965183815.1 of Platalea leucorodia. Lineage (NCBI taxonomy): Eukaryota > Metazoa > Chordata > Aves > Pelecaniformes > Threskiornithidae > Platalea > Platalea leucorodia. The sequence goes on from NC_138831.1 coordinate 33,584,164, forward strand.
GCTCACGTGACCCAGACTGACTTGTTTAATTTCCATTGGGTGCAGTTTTTATGCTGATGTAAGACTATTTTTGCTTGAGGTTTCTACAGCAGTATAAACAACAGATAGCAAAGCTCAAGTAGTTTGTATGTGTCACATGAACCCAGCTTCTAGAATATACTTCTGTAGCTTAATTAAAGTTACCCATAGTTAGTAAAATATGAGATCTTGTGTAAGTGTTAAATGTGTCATATTTCTGCATTATTTTCTTGATATTGTGGAATACTGCCTTTGATACTCTTGACAATGTTTTTAGGGTTTTTAAAAGCAAATGCAAGAGGCTGACAAATCTTTCCATCTAGTAAGTGATTTCCCCCCCCCCCCCCCGGTACAATGTCTGAAATCATTAATTGTGCCAGTTTCCAGGCAATGAAACTCATGTGATACTTTTTAAGTTGTGGTACTTGACTGTCACCCATCATCACAGACGCGTCAGTCATTCCTTTCACACTTTTTGGACATGCGCTATAAAAACAGCCAATAAAAGATTACATCTGGGGTATAGCACTTACTACTTGTGGTTCACAAAGGAGAGGCTTAAGAAGGAAAACAGAGAAGCCTGGAGTCCACTTCAAGCTTCACTTAGATTTTCCAGGTTTTCTTCCTTTCAGTTGGATGTGTGTGGCATGATCCTATTCAGCAGATCCCCCTCCTCCTGAGGGAAGACATGGGCAGAAGTTGGGAGGAACATATGTGAATGTGTCAATCCTCTAGAGAGGCAGAATTTGTATGTCTAATATGCTAGTCCTTTTTCAGCTGATGCAGGTACTGATGAAGAGCTAATCTAGCTAGTATAAATGACAGTCTTGAGACAATTTTCTGTAATCTCAAGCTCAGCTGGACCATGGTCATCTCTGTGAATCTACTTGTTCTCTCACTCCTCCTGAGCTGAGCAAAGTTCATTGGAAGTTTAGGCCTCTGAGTTTTGTGTCTTCTCAGCTTCAACTTTACATTGTGTGTGTTTGGAGGTGGCTGCCCATAGCCATTACATCATTTTATTTGTGTTACTGAAATGCGGTGAAATTACAAAGTAGTATCAGGCCTTTCTGTATGAGGTGCCCTACAAACTCTTCAGGAGAGAGGCCTCTTGAAGAGTCAAAACAGACAACATACAGAAGCTGTAAAGTAGAGCAAAGGAAGAAAGAGTTGGATGGAAGCATAGTGTGAAATGAGTTGGTGACTTGACCAGAAAGGAAAAAAAACAAGACACTGATTGACAAACGTATTTAAGGAGAATTACTGGTTCAGGCAGACACCTTTGTGAGTCTGGCCCTAACTAGGTAGACCGATAATCCATCCCTTAGGTGTGCCCTCTGTGGCTGGCGTGTAGGACACATTCTGCATACGTGTGCTCTTCTGCCTGAGCAGCAAGCCAGGCACAACTGACAGGAATTTTAATGCTGTGCTAAGCTCCAGCTGATGCATCCTGCCCTGAATGTTGGGTCTATTCTGTTGCGGTAGCCAAAGGTACCATGCTACTCATAGTGAAGATTAAATGTCATAATTCTGTAGAGTTTTACTTCTCTGGGAAAGCTTTAGGTCTTTCTTGCAGGAGAGCCATAGTTAAAGTATAGAGCTGGTAGTCAATAGACTGCAAGTTCTATTTCCAGCTCTGTAAGAAGGCTGCATGTGGCAAAAACTCGAAGCTTGTGATTCAGCAGAGCACTGAAGCATCTGTCTTCACTTAAGCAGCAAGTAGCCACCTTGATTTCCATAGAATCGCCATCTTGTTTTGGAAATGCTTGAGTTCTTTGTGGGATAAGGGCTTATCAGTGGCATGGAACTACAAACTTCACATGTGCATTTGCTTCCCAAGTAAACTAAAGACGATAATTTTGTATTTTCAGTAAAATGTCATCTTTTCCCAACTCCAGATAGTTGGCGGGGCGGAACAGGAAGAAATGACAATGTTATTGAAATTTGTCCTGATATCTAAAAGATTTTTGTAGAAGTATTGTGACTTTTAATTTTTTTCCATCCTTTCTAAATCAGAGTATTGTCTCTCTGGCTTGCTTTTTGGAAGATTGGGATCGAAGTACAATCTAAAATTTTAAGGATATTTCAAAACACAGATCAAATTACTATGGCTGCCAGTTTTCCTATTCCTTTTCCTTTTAATTTTCTTTCTTTCTTTATATTTTTGAGTCAGCTATTGCTTATGTTTATTAGTAACTGACTACTAGATTTTTTTCAAACAAAATTTGCAATGTAATTCAAGTGTTTGATAACTTGTTATAAATGAGGGTGTGATCCTATGAAAACTTTTGCCTGGAGAAATTACTGTTTCCATATGAGTAGTTCTATCAATTTATTCCTGTATACAAACATTTGAAGGATAGAGCCATAAAGTTATATTGTATGTACATGATGCTGAGACTTTCAGGGGAATTTCTCTCACAGGCAGAGGATACTGTCCCTCAGTGCCCTTTCCCCCTACAAGTAATCTGTCACTGTATAATTAAATGAGAAAGTAAATAATGTTATTATTTCTGAGCATGGACACAGTGCACACAGTAACAAATCAGATTCAAAAAATAGCTGATAAGAGGATTTGTAGGGATCGTTGATGCAAAGTTTTAAGTACAGTACAACCAGATACCTGCTCTAAATTGGCTGCCACTGTAATTAAAAGTATAAATGTTTCAAGCTGAATACATCCTATTAGTAAGATTTTAGGAAACAAAAATTTAATTTATTCACATTCGATATGGTCTGTAAATGCCACCATTATATGCCTTCCTCTGGCCTTTGATTAGCTATGGATTAATAAAACTTTTATACCTTCTTTGTCAGCCTCATTTTGAACTCTGTTTTTGCATACTGTTACTATTAAATAAATGAATTAGTGTCCAGAAATGTGTCATGCATATTACCTAGCAGCAGGAAGCATAATACAGTGGTCAGCTCCCCAGGAGCATTATAAATCCTAACACGCTCGGTAACCTTCTCATGTGGACCTATTAAAAGCTTGATGATTTAGTGAAGCAGTATTTGTGCTTAACAATGGAATTTTAGTTAATTCAAAACAAAGTAAATCATTTCCAATTACAGTATTTGAATATTCACAGTAGCTATACAAGGATGTGTAATGTTGCCAGGTCCCCCCCCCCCCCCAAAAAAAAAAAAAAAAAAAAAAAAAAAAGAAGAAAAGGCATTATAAAGGCTGACTAGAGTTTAGCACTGCAAGTGGTTGTGGTACCTCAGCATTCAGTGAACACCAGTGTTTGTAAAACATGTTTATTTGACATAGCTGCTTCACTAGAGAGATTAAAGAGCTGGAGCCTAGAATGGGCAAAACTATTTCCAGAGACTGTGAAGACTTCTGTGACCAGGAAGGCTCCTGAAGGTTAAGCAGCAGCAATAACAGGAGAGCCACCCAGCCAAGGGATGATGAAGGGTGTACTGCAGTGTGTACAAACAGGGCAGAGGTGACCATCAGTGATTTGTGATCAGTTTAATGGTATTTTTCATATCTGGACTGACCACGCACGCCGCAGCAGGGCTCGCAGGTGGTCTAAAGCTGCAGGTGTTGGAGGAAGTGAGCGAGAGCCTCTGCCAAGTTCTCCTGGGGCTCTGTTGCAGGAAGACGAGGGATTGATGGGGAGGGCCAAGATCCATGAAATGTCTTACAGCTTCTTCCATGTGTAATCAATGTACTGTGTATGTATACATGTGTGTATACACCCAAATGCATACACATGTTATTTATAGTATGTGTAAGACCAGATTGTCCCTTCTGAAAATAGGCTAATGTTTTCCAAGTCTGTGTTTTCAACCCAGATTTTTAGAGGTGTGGTCTTAAAATGTTGATATGCTTCAAGAAAGGTTTTTCAGTGCACTTAGGAGCCCAGTGCCTGTAATTTCACCAGGAATTAGGGTCTCAGTTGCTTTCCTCAAATACCACTTTGGTGCTTATTTACAACCATGGACTATTGTGTCTGTATGTCCATCAGGTTGGCACCTGCAGCCTCATTCAAAGTTGTGCAGCTTAGGCTTCGAGGTACTTATGTCACTTTTGAAAACAGGACTTGGGCTTCTAAGTTCTGTAGAGTGGTTTAAAGAAAATGTGACAAAAAGGCTGTCACGAAGCTGTGAAACCCAATGCACGTGCCACTTGTGCAGTGAAAACAGGGTGAAGCTGACAATTGTAAAAGTATAATAATTGCTTAAGTATTTGCAGTGTTGTTTTAACAATTATATTGAGTTCCAATGTATAGACTGTAATGGAGTTTGTTACAGTTGTTCTTGTGGATTAATCCCTTAATTCTGGTTACAGATCTTGAGTAATGCTGTATGCATTTTAGCTTCCTTTTGATTGGTTGGTCACATTAAATGGTTAGATTTTAGTATTCTTAGAAGGGGAATAAGGGGACTCACAAAAGGGAAATAAATTCTGGGGGTTTATGAAAACATAGTTTATTAAGGCTTGTGGAATATAGCCAAATAAATCAACATCATACGAAAGCACAGAACTGCCTGAAGAGGTCTTTTTAACTATACCTCTGTTCAGCTGACTTGCATCGTATGGTACAGACTGAAGGTGGAGGAGTAGGCAAAGGGCTAACCTCCAGGTAGCTTTTATATCGTAATTTATTCTCATTACTTTTTGCAAATTTATTCTGACAATGTTTTCCTTCATGAGTGACATTTGCTATCTTCAGAAACAGTTGTATAAACCTGTTGCTGTTAATTGGGATTACATTATTCCTACAAGTGTCTGTCTGACTCTTGCAATTTTCAGACCTTGATTCCATGAATAATCTCAAAAATATCAGTATTTGCTCCTTGTGGCTTATTGGTCTCAGCATAATGATTTCCATTTGAAGACGATGACAGTCATGTGATATTACCTAGTTATTAAAAAATCCTGAGGGGAGAGGTTCAGGAATAGATTTATCATTAAAAACAGTGCTTTCTTGCTAAAGTCTGTAATACAAAATATTGCATGGTATATACAGAAGCATTTCTTTGTTCATTTTGGCTGTTATGTTACCCAATATAGCCATGTGCTGAATGGCAAATTAACAATCTTATGGACACAGAAATAGATCGGTGAAGGATGACATACGATGTAGGAGGAATAAATCAGGACAATAAGGTATGAGTACAGGGATGCTATAGATCATAAAAACTGAGGTGATGCTCACATGTTTAAAAACCCGTTTAAATGCCAAGGAAAAGTTCTGTGCCAGTTCCTGCTGTGACCTTGGTATCTCAAAAATAAGGACTGGCATCTGATGCTCAGGGTACTCAAGGGGGTGCCCACGCAGAGGGCTGCTGATTGCATTTGCAAGTAATTGTCAGCATTTGTGAAAGCTGCTGTGGAGGTGTGATCTCAAAGGCATTCAGAAAAGTAAGGTGGTCTTAATTAGCAGTCATTAAAAAAAATTCCAGGAGACTTATAAATAAATCTTTCTCTCTTCACTATTTTTCTTCCCACACATTTTTTAATTTTTTTTTTTTTAAACTTTTCTTGACCCTGGAGCCATCCACTTAACCAGTGCAGTGACTTGGAATGGTCTTCTGTTTAGTCATGGTGATAAGGGGACAGAAAGGAGATTGTATTAATGTGTAATCACCTTTGTGGGATACAGCTGGTGGGAGACTACATAGGTTTGTGTGGCAGGTGTGAGTCTGTAGGCACTCTGAAGTCAATGTGCTGTGGTAACAGGAGTTTGCTAGCCTTCCTGGAGAAAACATCTGTCTGACATACAGAAAGTGTATGGTCTGGGAATAAAATATATTCGGCTCCTGAGGGAAGCAGCTAGCATCTAGAAGGAAATGTTTGTATTGACATAGTCCTGATTTCCAAGGAGGGACTACTTTTCTGAGAACCTTGAGGCCTTGATCAGAGGCAGAGGGTGAGTAACTTCATTTTGGAATTAACGTGATTGAAACTAGGGTGTATATCTCAGAGTGGGCCTATGCCTGTGGTTGTATTAATTTTTTTAGTGGTCGTTAAGCAATTGTATGTGACCATGTTGTGCCTGAAGTCACTTAAATTTCTGCCAGAAATTCTGAGAGCTGCCAGAATGTATATGAAGTAACTGTCTTTTATTCCTTTATATATGTGGCCTGTAGTGTTGTATATTTTCTGTGATTTGTTCTCGTTCTCTCTCATCACAAGCCACAGAATATATGGAAAGGGAAGAAAAGGGGGGGGCGTGGTTGTGGAAGTAAAAAAAAAAAAGTAAAAAGTATCTAAGGGGGGGCGTGGTCATGGAAATCTTTGCTGTGACTCTAACAATAATTACTTACTAAGTTTAGCTCTGTTTATCCTGTTTAAGTGTTATATTTATGGACCAATCTCAAGCAGTTCTTGGAGCGTTCATGATTAGAGCTGTGTAACGTAAGCTAATGTGATTGTTAAAAGTCAAATAAGCTTTGAAGCTTCTGTTGAGGCTTGCTTGTTCCTTCAAAACAGGAAATGATCTGGTCTAAAAGCTGCTGAAGAAGGTGTAGTATGCTTTGCAGGAATATGTACAACCCTTCTTCATTTTAATGGAACTTTACTAATGTATGGTCGAAGGAAACAAACACAAATAGGTTAACCCTAGCCAAATGCATTAAATCAAATACAGCAAGTATGATCATTATCCATTCGTCGTTGTTTCAGAGTTACTCTTGATTGCCTAAGAAATCTTACAAATTAGAAAATGAATTATGCATCAGTCTCTTACAAAACATGAATTTGAATAATACATATAAATAAGAATACAGAATGTATTTCAGTCTCTTGATTTCTTGTTCCTGTGAGACCAAAGCTAACAGGGCTTGCTATAAAAATAAAAAATAAAAAAAAAAAAAAAGGTGGGTTAGTTAAAATGCGGTCAGTGTATATAGGATTTTGGAGCCACAGTTCAATGATAAACTAAATGCTCTTTCAGGGTTTCTACTTACTAAAGCAAAAACTTTGCTTCTATATAATACCTGTTGCTAGTCCAACAGAAGCTCATTCTACTGGTCTGAAATTAAGAATATTGACGATACAACTTTGTACTAGCAACGTTTATTCTGGACCAGATATCATACATCCACACCACTCCAGGCTTATGCAGGATCTTCCCATAAATAGCATAAAACTAAGAGCATGAATCTGGTCTAAAACTCTTCTCCTGTGTTCTGCCACCTTTGACAGAAACGTGGTGATGGAAAACCTCATGACACGCGAGTGATCGTGGAGCTGGGACTCTGAAATTAAATAAAGATTTCCAGCCTCTAAACTTTCAGAAGTATTTTTATTATATTCATGTAAAAGCTAAAATTCTTTGAAGAATCTTAAAAGGTCCCTGCTAATAAGCTGTCCTACCTGCAGGGCTCTTTGATGTTGTCACCTGTGCAATCTGGAGTTCTTGTCCAGCTCATTCATCAAACAGATCTTCCCATATCTGAACAATCTGGGGATACCTTTCACTTCTCAGAAGAATGAAACATGCTGTAGTTTCTGCATGAATTGGCTTCAGGAACTCTGGAACTTTCCCAATGTTCATTGTTGTATGACAGATCTATTTCAAATCAACAGAACACAAAAGTAAAAATTGCAGTTTATTTGTAAAACTATTTAATATGTTGCTTATATATACTGACAAAGCTAAGAAGCTTCAGTTATGCTTTGCATTTGGTTAATGACCTGCATTTCTAAGCCCACCTGTGAAATACAACATGCTTTTTTTATCTCTGACTTGTGTTCAAGAAAATGGAACCTGTCCATTGCATTAAGATGCACGCGCTTCATACTCTCCAAACGGAATTTGTTTAAGCCCATTTTTCCCTGGCTATATAAACATAAATTTTTTTCTTCATGGTACCTTACGTCTATCTGTGTATGCCTTTGTGTGTATGGATGAGCAATTTGTTCCCGATAGTATAAGAAACATCTGTAAAAAGGACATATTTCACTGGCAATGGCAGCATGCCAGGAATATACCCCAACTATTGCTCTCAAGTATACATGTTTGCACCTCAGCTCAGACACAGCATGTAGCGAAGGAAAATCTAGCCATAGTTTAATGCATATTTACAAGATATCTTCCTCTCTCCAGTGTGGTGTAACGAGTACCCAATGTGCAGTTTGTTTCATTGTTAAAAGAGCACTAGTGGAAACACCAAATGAAACGAACATGCTAAAATATTGTAATCTGTTCCACAGGGTGCTGTTCTTCAAGGGCTTGGTGATTAGAGGTTTTATTTTCATCCAGCAAATGTTATTTATTCACACAAAAGTCCTGCAGAGACACAGAGAGACTTAAACAGACTGTGTTAGCTCAGGAGATGGGGCAGGGGTAGGGTTGTCTCTTCTATGAAGAGCCCTATCACTGAAGTTACATGGAGCATTGGGGAACCTCTTCAGGCTTTGTACCATAGCTGTGCTTTTGATCATGTGCATAAATAGGTCTTCTGCAGAGTGGTTGACTTAATTCAGTCATTTTGATTGATAATTAGAACTGACAAAGAACAGATCAATGCAAATCACAAGGACAAAAACATCTGGGACTCGGTTTAATGTGAATCCCCCAAATCCTCCTTAGTGGTAACCACACCACATGTACAAAACAGAATTCATAGTTGTTTTTCCAAATGTACAAATTAATACATCATAAGATATGGAAAATAAGGCTTTAAAATGATAGGAAAGAACTGGTGCAGATGCAGCCGTTCCTTCTTAGTTAATGTCTTGCAAGTTTTCACTGTCTTTCTGTGATGGAACATGGGCTGAGCAGCAATGCAATGCGTGGAATAAAGACTGGCACTCAGCTTAGGTATGTGGCTGGATGCAAGTTTCTGCCCTGCAGCTCTCTCTGCTGGCTTCTGGTCTTGCTCAGGGTTGTATGAATGTTTTTCGAAAGCTTGAAAGGCTGAGATGAGTTGCTGTTTTTGTTGCTGGGGTCGTGTGTCCGTCCCCCCCCCATCCCCCCCCCAGTGGCTAATCAAAGAAACAAAAAGCTTCTCTGTGAAATACTTTAAACAAAATATTTGATAGGAAGTTGGAAACATTGTGTGAGAGAGAAATTCAAACAAGAATGAACAGAAACTTGATTTCACTTTTAATTTTTTTTTTCCTAAATATATATTTTCTCAGATATTTTCCATTTCTTAGAGTGAAGAGAACTGAAAAAAAAGACAGTTGGGTTTATTGGTTTTTTTCCTTCTTCCCTCTTTCCTTTTTCTTCTCTGAAATTGTAATATCTCTGCAGTTAGGAAAATGTTCAGCTGTCAGGAAATAATTTTTCAGACAGTGAAGGAAGTCTTGCAGTGTTTGAGTATGGTGGTTAAATTACTTCAACTTGAAATAATTTTGAAAGGTTCAGCTGGAAAAAGGGGGTGGGAGGAAATGAGAGGAAAAGGAGTTGTATACTTACTTTTATATTCAGGGACAAGATTGAGGTGGGAGACAGGGTAAAACTTGGTACAAAAAAAAAGGAAAATCTTTAAATAAACTAAAATAGAATAAACATTTCATTTAAAGTAATTTGAAATACAAATTTTTTTTTAGGGAGAAAAACTTTTTTGATTTTTTTTGTCAATAGAATTTTATTTTTCAGTCAAAGTGGTTTTTCTTTCCCCTTCTCTGTAATGGATTGATGCAATCTCTGTATGAGTTGGCGAAAAACACTATTTACATTTACAGTTTGAAGTGAGATTCAGAAAATCTAAATGGCTTGACCATGATAACAAAGGCAGCCCAGCAGAGCTAAGAACACATCCCTTGTCTGCATCCTAGACTTGTGCTTTTACTTTTACTAGCTTGCAGTCCTTGGAAATAAATTTTTCATACCGTCTTGGCCATTTATCTTTTTTCTTTTATTTTCCTTTTTTTTTTTTTTTTTTTTTTCTTGTTTATATGGTAAATCCCAGTCACCTTCTTTCTCTGAATGCTATTCAGTGGAAGGCTGGTTTCTGTCTGCCAGTTTTTCTGGCCCTCTGGGTATCTGGTAGCCTGCCTACCAGGAAGATACTTGCCTTGTTTTGAACACATGCTCTGCATCTTCTGGGATAACTTTAGAGAGTTGAATGTGTACCCGGTGAATTTGGGTATTTGTCCTGAAATACATAGCATTTTTCAGAGGATCAAATGTACTTTTGTGATGATTAGTATTAATAACTGATGGAGCTGTGCTAGAATAGCACTGGAATCAAAGATTTGCTATTTCAAATTTTGTTGAACTTGTAATTGCAGGGCATTATTTCTGTTTAGACATCCCCTCTGCCTTGTATGTTACTGCCCAGGTCTGCAGCTTGGCTTCCTTCTTTTATTCCTGTGCCTTCTAAAATGTTCTAAAATAACGTTTGTTTAGGAGTAACCAGAGTTCTCCTTATTTATTTTTTTCTTTGGTCTAGCTCATTAATACATGCCTTTTAGCATCTTTTGAAACCAAAGCAAAATAAAAAAGAAAAAATTCTGCTCTTAACCTAGAGAAAGCAAAAACAGTGTTCTAGTGTCAGTTGTCACAGTGTAAAAATCATCAGTCAAGAATAAAACTTGGAGAGGCAGTATCCTTAGTTCTATCACTAATATAAAATAGCATTATCTATTAAAAGTGTAAATTTGTGTCTTGCAGACTTAAAACTGCTGGATACTGCAACGAATCATGTGTGTTGGTTTTTATTATTAACTCTAGCTTTGAATTAGAATTCCCTATATTACAGCTTGGAGCTAAACTCTGTTTACAAAACAGTATTTACACTTGACTAATTTTGCAGATCAAACTAATTAAATCAATTAAACTGGTGATTAACCAAATGAAGGCTGATTGCAAAAATTAGTGGGTTTATTTTGGAGGACTGGAAGTAAGCTAATTACTGCAGTGATTACTTGAACCTGGAGTACTCTAAATGTGGTATAAATTGAAACCTCATAGTGAATTAGACTGGGAATTCATTACAGTTTAAAGCACTGTTAATACTATTCAGGCTGCTACTCCTGTGGGAAAATTTCACTCAGTATTTTGTATACTGATAAACAATCATTTAGTCTGTGTCCTTTTAAATAACACCAAGCAATTTCACACAGTATTTTTTCTTGTAGCTTATGAAAATGTAGTTACTAAAACTGTCAATCAGGTTCCTATACTTTGCATGATGGGAAATGTAGTCCAGCTAAATCTATCTCCATCATGATGAAACAAAGTGTTCTAGTTTCATGTGGTCGCTACAGCATTTTCTGGGTTGATGTCTTAACCTGTGTTTGCCATCTCCAGTTGTTAGCTTGGTGCACAGAAGTGGGGGTTTGGTTCATTTGCCCTGCACACAGCTTAACTGTTGGCGTAGCACAAAATGATTTGTACTAGTTCTAATGTGTTGCATTTCACGCTCATACTTGGAAATGCAGTGTCATAGAAGGATTTTAGAAAAGGAAACAGATCTGCTAGATTACTCGCTCATTTTGTTTGCCAATGCAAGCTATTCCCTGTAGTACACTTCCTAGACTATTTCATTCCTCCTTGCATCGCCAGTTAACAATGGAATATAAATGTCTACTGAAAATGACCTATATTACAAAGTTCCTTCAAGCACATTTCCTTGCAAGGGGGTTAATGAAATTGCACAGAATTAAAATAGAAAAACCTCAAAGAGCTGGAATATTATGTAGTTTGTGACTATTTCGTATAATACTTATGAATATTATAAACATGCTTTGATTTAAGGTCATTTTGTAAGATCTTTTGTTACACACCTCGTTCAGCAAGGGGTTCGGTTTCAGTCCTGATTGCTCCAATGAATGCAGCCACTTGCATTGCCTAACAGGCTTTTATTCTGTACGTTTTTGCTGGTTTAGGTTATTTTCTCACACACAAGTACAGCTCCCACTTGCTTAAAACCAAATTTCGGTAGACCAAAATGCAGAACTCTTTACTTCATTTTGCTATCAACAAAGCATGTGTACCACTATAAGCAAAGGCATGATGTAGGCCTCTTGCAGCATTCCCTTCTGAAACAGTTTGCTGGTGATAAGGAAACAGCTACTTTCTTTTTTTAATTAATTTAAAGCATAAGAATTTTCTCTGTAGTTGCCTATTTGGGAATATCCCATTTTAATTTTATTTTTTACATTGCTAGGTGCATTTTATCAAGAGGAACTTCAGACATAGAAGAAAAGAATCTAAGGGTGTTAGAAAAGGTAGAAAGTACCAATGAATCCATTTTGCTGGGCAAAATAGGATAAGATCAAATCAGCTGGGGAAAATAATGTGAAATCTGAGGAAAAGGTGATGGTTAGCCACGGGTGGGTGATGGGACAGGAAACCTGGCAGGCCATTGCAAAGCCTCAGCATGAACTAGTGGATCGAAGTCAGCAGTAGGAAGGATTTCAGTTGCTTTTTGGCTAGGATCTGGCGTTAAAGTGGGCAGATGTTGCCATCTGTGTGCAAAGTGCACCAGAGCTAGTTTATCTGTATGAAGGCAGGATCTGGCTCTACACGGAGTATAGCACTTCATTATCAATAGACAGTGTAAAATAAGAAAGCGGTAAAGGGAGACAAAACTCAAAAATGGCTGCAGGGAGAGAGCGATGACCTACAATGAAAGGGATGAGGTGTGTGAACTTTGACGAAAGGACTGTGTACTGTGAAGACTGAGATGTGTTCACAAATATTTAGTAGCTCTTAGCGCTGAGAAAGAAGAGTGCTTACTCAGTGTTGTACTTCAGTAGAGTGGAATAGCAGAGCACCTCAAACCAAAGAAAAGGAAATATCCAGAGAGGCTTTCTCAGCAAAGGGCCTCTTGGACAGTGAGGGAACCCCCGGGCAGGCAGGGGGGCTGTGCAGGCGGCTGCCAGCCCTTCTGGTGGGGGGCAGAGGGAGGCCGGGGCCTCTAGTGCTCCTCCGTCCTCTAGCCCAGTGTAGGAAAACACACCTGCTAGCAAAGGTGTGTTAGAAAAGACACAGGAAGGTGACTTTTTCACTGTGACATATCAGTTTTAGGGTTTTTATCCGAGTGTGTCCAAGTATGTTTTCTGAGAAAAGATGTAGGGATACCAAGATGCTTCATACCAGTATGTATAGATAGTTTAAAAAGAAAATTACATTCTGTTGCAGGGTACTAATTTCTTGAGCAGGTTTGTATTCCCATAGGAATCACCTTCTCCAAAAACACAGGCAGGTATTCAAGTCTGTATGTGAAAGTCACATGTAAAATATATGATGTTGTGTTTTTTGGTGGTTTTTTTTTTGTTGTTGTTGGCAAATATCTCAATCTTCCCTTACTGTCTTTGCAAGCCAGGAATTTTCTTTCTTGTGAAGTGGGAGTTTTGTTATTTTGTTTGTAATGGAATGAAAAATAAATTTAGAAATGCAGATGAGTAGCTGAATGCTTTAAGGGAGGAAGCTATGTGTATGAAGTACAAGGAAATGCCAGTCTTGCTTGAACACTGTACCACAATAAAGCGTTTTCTCATACTCTAAGCTCATGTAAAATTCCTTATAAAGCTGATTATGGTAGTTTGTTCTTATAAAATAACTCAATACAGCTTGTCATTATTTGAATAGATCAAAGTGACTCTCAAATTAAATTTTTTCTGATGCAGTTTTTTTGGAGTTTAAATTCTGCAGTATAAATCCAAAGCAAGTTTACCAGACTTGAGTAGATTTGACTGTGATAAGTTTGCTGCACAACATCCATTTTCAACTATGCTCCATTATTTAATGCTATAGCAGAAACAGAATATCATCCTGGCAGTTTCACATGGTTATTATTCATTTATATTGTGTTACCACCCGGAGTGCTCATCTAGATTGTATATACGTGTGATTTCCACAAGAGCTTAGAAGGCAAGTATCTGAAAAAACAGGAAGCTGAAGGAAAGCATTCATTAACCAACACGACAAAGGCCTATGAAGTAGTTTCAGTAACCCTGCCTAGAGTAAAATTGGTTAAGAAAGAGGTGTGCACACTCGTAATAAATCCATCATGTAAAAAATGCATTATTTTTCTCAAGGAGATAGCAATATTATTCAAAACGTGCTAAAGTGGGCAAGATATCCCAGGAGTAATTGTGAATTATTAGGTCATAGGGACCTCATTGCAAACTATTTGCAAAACTTAATTGGTGTAATAAATAAAATATGCATGCAAATTAGACTACTTTATGAATTAAAGGAATCTGTTATCCAGCATTGGAAAGATTCATCCTAATTTAATAGTGGTTTTATATACAGTTTGAGATAGCCATGTTTTATATTTGTCCTGAAAAAAACAGATGGTATTTAACTAAACCTGAACCAGCCAACCAGTGGCATCTGATAAATTTCAGCCTGTAGCGCGAGGTGTCACTAGCAGGGTGGCACTGGATTCCGGCAAGAGTGTAATGGTACCTTATTTAATTTAGTACATAGAAGAAAGTGGTTAAGCAAGGTGACAAAATGAACAGTCCTATTTGCTTTATTCTGTCTAAAAAGACTCCTTTGGTACTGAGGCTAAAAATATTAGTAGCTTTGAAAGTTCTGTTGCAAACCCTGTTATTTATTGATTTATTTCCTATTCATCTTAGAATTCTAGTAATGGAAAGAAGAGTGTTAATGAGTGTAGCTGATTTCATTATCCTAGATATAAAATACGGAGTATGTAATCATGTAATGACTTTGTATCCTAAAGCAAAATCTGAAAGAATCAAAGTGAAGAATCTCTTAGAATAAATATAAATAGATAGATAGGAAGAAATAGTTAACATTCTCTGTCTAATATCATTGCTAGACTCAATAACGCTGTCTCGTCATCAACCCCAAATCAAGTATTACATCTGCTTTTTTAAAGCAGTTGATTGAATGAATACAAATGTCTTGCTGTTGTCACTTGGGATAGCACTTGATATATCCCATTTTCTAGACTCTAATTATTCCATTTGTAGACATGAATGCCATTTAGATGTAAGCTAATTCAGCATGGTAACTCAATTAGATTTGTACTGACTAGGATTTATGAAACATCAATGGATTCTTGGTGAGACCAATGGGACTACTGGTTATTTATCCCTAAGTCTTACTGATACTGCCTCTCAGGAGCTCAATTAAACACACCAGTGATGAGAATGTTTTGTAACAGTAGTCTTTCACAATTAGACCAAGATTTTTGTAAAGCATATCACATGTAAAGCAGGGCATCATGTATTATGCAATACAAAGTTCTCATCCGACTAGCTCATGATGTTGAAGGGTAAAAGAAATTCCCATTATTGCTTTGTTAGTGTAATTATAAAAAATAAAATTCAAGATTAAGTTCCTATAAATATGACAAAAATTCTCCTTTACTGATGGAAAAAGTCAAAATCAAACTATATTTTTAAAATAACATATTTGGTAGTAACTGCATCTTGCAGGCTACAAACAGGTTTCTGTACTAATGTAGACCCCCTTGGAAACCAGGAGTTCCTTGTGTGGATTTAGAGGTCGCATTGCATTTGACCCTGGGATCTTTTGTTTGTTCCTTTTTCGGGAAATAAATTAAATAGCAGGAATGCTCACTGAAACCGCAGTTTTAAACAGTGGCAAGAGACTACGTGAGTAAATCTGCATTCACTGTCATTAGGGGTTTCAACTTAACAGTTGATGGGAGTCTTGCCTTCACCTGATCTTAAAAAAAAAAATAAAAAAAAAATCGTAGAGTAATTAAAACATCCTGTCAAAATGCCCCAAATTTCCAGTGCTTGATTATTGAATCCTGACAACAAAGTGCTATGGAGTTAGTCATGAGCAGAAACTACATAGACAATCTGAAACAGAGAGCAACATTCATTTAACTTTTATTCCGTTACTCATTATACAGCTAACTTTATGGAATACACAAAGCCTTAATTCCTTCAGCATGCCTTGCCAATAAAATAACCAGTCTTCCTGTTTGCTACAAATGTCTCCTAATGAAATATAGGGAGTCTATAATCAGTACAGCGCTGGCATAGAGAAAAGCCTCAATAAATGGATAACAAATGGCCTCCATTCCTAGTTCATTCCAAGTAAACACCAGGGCTTGAAAACTTGGGTGGAGAAACACAAATAGATCTGAGTGATTCATTGCTGTTTTCATCATTGGAAACATAAGTTTTCAACTATAGGTATACGGTATGTATATCTCATGTTGCTTCTTTTCTTCTTTACAAAAGAAACAATGTTTTTTAAAGTTTGAAACTCAACCTTTAGTAAGCTTTTGGTTAAACATTTTTTAGCCAGAAGCTGGCAATTTTCTCATTCCTTTTCAATAATTTTTTTTGGGGGGGGGGAGGGAACGGGGGGGGGGGGGACACGACACCCAAAACCCAGCAAACAACAAACCAAACTCCCAAAACAATCCTTGTTGTTTCTAGTTCTGTCTGATATTTACAATTTTAAAAAATAATTCTTACACATTGAACAAACAAATTTCTGTCTAGTCTTTCCTCATCAATAATACTCCTCATGATTGTTTGTACAGATTCTGAGCTATGATTAAAGCTGAAGTGAAAATGGGGCAAATGCAATGTTTTGCCAACAAGCCAGTTCCCCGATACATTGGGAATTGTTCACACCTGCTGGTGTGAGGCTGGCCAGCAGAGAGAAAGAGCTGCTGTTTTGTAGGCCTTGGAGCGGGTACCGTGCTGAACTTGAGCAGCTCAGTAGTTTTCCAGAAGGTGCCTTTGAGCCTCTCCTCTCGCTTGTGAAGCAGTGCAGTGGTGTATGCAGTGGTGTGTGCAGTGATGCATCCATCTGTCAATCAGTTCTGTATTTCCCATGTGACTGTCTTCTTAAAAGTGGAGTTTTGCTACAGAGAGGCATGGCATCTAAACTTGGATAAACAAGGTTTACCTATATGGGGGAATTCTCTATAGAAGATAATTTGAACAGCCAGCTTGGACTTTGGCATCACTGGACATGGAGCTATTGGAAATGTGGTTATAAAATGCTGGGAAGTTATTACTTGTTCCCTTTAAGACTTGAGAACGCTTCTGAAATTCAACGTTACCAGAGTCTGACGTGAGTGGAGAAGACGAGGCTGTCAGAGTATTAATTTATTCTTACAAAGGACCCAAATCCTGGCAGAAGAGGAGTCTGGGATATACTGTGCCTTCCATACTGTTTTGTAGGGTGAGAAAGTGAACCACTGTGAGATTGGGATGCCTCTGTTAGTAAGTGGGAGGAATGGGCAGTGGCATCTGAGATGGGTGTATTTGGGGTTAAAAGTCTTGGCAGTTTTGCATGGAGGGATGGACTGTAGTTCTTGTAAATGCAGACTAAAAAGCTTCATCAGCCAGCTCTATACTGCACAGCTAGCAAAACTGGACTGGCTAAATGTAGGCTTGTGCGTGACCAAAAATATAAATGTGCACCTACTGTTTTGTACTGACTGGTGTTGCGGTTTAGCCCCAGCAGGCAGCTAGGCACCCCATGGCTGCTCACTTGCTGCCCCCCCAGCAGGGTGGGGCAGAGAATCAGAAGGGCAAAAGGGGGAAAACTCGTGGGTTGACAATAAAGACAGTTTAACAGGTAAAGCAAAAGCTGCGCACGCAAGCAAAGCAAAGCAAGGAATTCATTTGCTCCTTCCCATCGGCAGGCAGGTGTTTAGCTGTTTCCAGGAAAGCAGGACTTCATCACACATAACTGTTACCTGGGAAGACAGACGCCATTGCTCTGAAGGTCCCCTCTGCCTCCTTCTTTCCCCCAGCTTTTGTTGCTGAACATGATGTTATGTGGTAGGGAATATCCCTTCGGTCAGCGGTCCTGGCTGTGCCCCCTCCCAGCCTCCTGCCCACCCCCAGCCTGCTCACTGCGGGGGCAGAGTGGGAAAGGGAGAAAGCCTTGATGCTGTGTAAGCACTAAAACGTTGGTGTGTTATCAACACTGTTCTGGTCACAAATCCAAAACGGCACCATATGAAGAAAATTACTCTATCCCAGCCAAAACCAGTATGGCTGGGATTTGGGGATATGGTCAGTGCTGTCCTGCATTGTTAGAATCCCTTTGCATTGCTTATTGTTTATGGCTGAGAAACTGTCATGGAGGAAATTATTTGTGATAAGGCTCACTCAGTACTGCTAAATGAAGCCCCAGCGTAGCTTCAGAAATATTATCTCACTTGACTCCTGCTTAAAAGCAGAACAGAAGGTTAACTTGAAATCTGTATTAAGCCTGTGTGCCTATACTAAATGCACCCAACTTCTGCTGAGCAGTGGAGGAAAATCAGCACAGGGATTTTTGCCTAAAAAATTTCATTTTAGTAGATGGCTTACATAATCTTCCTACAGATAAGACATAGACAAATCAATGTGCATTGATAGAGTAGTCCAGGCATCTCCAGAATTATTCGCATGTATTAACAAACTAAACAAATTGGGCAGCATGCTCAGTCTGAACTCTGTAGGCTTTTGCAGATGTGGTGTCCAGGATAATGAAGCAATATTTAGGCATTGCAGTATAGCTGGAATTAGGAATTGATAGGTCACACTAATCTATTAGCTATGAAATGATACTGAATTCTGTGTGCTAAAAAGCCATCTCACTTTTTCACACTTTTGTGCGTATGTTAAATTTGAATCTGTATATTCCTAAAAAAGCTGTGCACAAGTTTTCAAGTATAGCTGTTCCCTTGCATCCTTTTATGCTTTTTATGGCACTATCAAAACTGAGAAGCTTTAGAAGGGAAGTGTATTAGGGGTCCCTCAAATTAAAATTGATTTCTTGTTCCAGGCACTCTTGGGCTCACTGACTTGCAGTCTTGCTTCCAGATTGGCCAGAATGCTGTAGCTGCTGATGGTTAGCAAAGTGCCTGATGCTATTACTCTAGGAAATATTGACAGCTTGCAGGATTGAACACTAATATGATAGCTTAACTGACATGGCAGCTGCTGAAAAATGAACATATAAAAAAGTTCTTTTACATGGAATTATTTCATGGAAGGGTGGTGTTTGGAGGGACCGATTGCTGAAGTGATTGTAGCTGAGTGGCATTGTTTGGATGCTGATTTTCTGTACCATGTGCCATTTCTTTCATCAGATTTACGGTAATGTGATTATCCTGCTCTCTCACTCTGCAGTTCATACTGTTAACACTCCAGTTGTGCACTTCAATGGTAGTAGGCATCTATATTTTCTGCCTTTATGAAAGCTATGCAGATTTGTGCATAAAAACGGCTGGTTAGAGACTATCTTCCAATTTAAAAAACATCCTGCTACTAAAATATTTTCAGCCTATCATTCTTATTGAATTGTTGTTTAAAAGAAATACAATAAAATAATTATTCACTTGCCAAAGAGTTTTTAGAGGATCATATCTGCTGTCTTGATTCCTGCTGTTGCTTTCACATAGGATCAGGCCAGTATCTTCCTGCACTTGGAGAACTCATTGTGGCTCCACATCTAAGAATGAATTAATTATGAAATTAAGAATAGATTTCAGTTACAGTATTTTTTGTGCAAAATAAAGTATTACTAATCTTAGTGCAGAGTAGTAAAACTTCTGGTAAATGTTCAACGTGTTGGAAGATATTTTTGTGGAAATGTTTTCTCAAAAAAGTGTGTTCTTTTTAATGAAGGTATGCTTGGGAGAAAAGAGCTCTAATTAAAAAACAAATAAAAACCAAAACCTTGTCAAAATGGAACATTTAAGTTTTCTTATTTAAAAATATTTCCTTTCATGTAAACAAAATATAAGTTGGAAAATGAAGTGTCAGTTGAAACATTCCTTTTTACATTAATTAAGCAAAATGCTTTGAGCCAAGCATGCTTAAAAAAAAAAAAAAAAAGGTTCATAAGAATATTTGAAAACTTATGTATTTTGTTCCTGTTGGGAATGAGCACATACTTTGAAATTTGTACAATAGTCCCAAAGTAGAAATGGCAGTTTTTTCCCCCTTTACTAGAGTTTGAATAATTGCAATTCCAAACTCAAACTGTAGATTCAAAGCCTCACCTGGACCCAGCTATATTTGTTGACATACTTTGCACACTAGTGCCAAGCAATTGAGTTTCGTTTACCTCTCGGTGCTTTTACCATGGTAGCCTACAGTAATAACTAAAATAAGCGTTATCAGGAAATGTGGCTTAGATTCATTGGCTCAGGGCTTTTCAGAGATGGCTCAAATCTTTTCCAGTTAAATGCTGCAGGAATGTTATCTTATGACCTGGGGTGGAGAGGTGCTGGTAAATCTCACCAATACTATCTCAGTCACTATTTCTGTTGGCAAACTCAGCGAAGAGGCCAGACACCGAGGCTTGGAAACCTGAGCTACGCTGCATAATTCAAGACTGTATTTAAAGATAGATCTCTGTGCCTGTGCAGTAATGCCTCTTATCACAGGGAGGACTGAGCCACTGGAGCCTACACCTAAGCTTCAGGAATGCAAGTTGGGAGCTTCTCAGAATTTTACTCTCTTCAACTCAATAAGAGGTGCACTTTCTGAGGGAAACAGCACAAAAAGAAAGGAGAAGGAATGGAGAAACCAAGCAATCCTTAGCCCTCTTTGTGTCCAGTTCACAAGGAAGTTTTTGCTTCCTAGCCCCACGTCAGTCCCTTCCTTCAATTCCAATTCACTTCACATCCTCTTCACTTCCATGTCTAACGGGGATGAGCTACATTCTTCTACTCAGCACCTGTAATTTTATTTTCTTAAAGAGCTGAATGTCTCATTCAAACATTGTAATTCCTTTGAATCCCCAAACTGACCTCAAGTTTCCACTAATAGATATTTAGTCGCACTGATTCCTTTGTATATGTAATAGACAGGTACATACACAACCACAGCTTTTGCATAAAATTGAATTCATTCTAGAACCAGGACTGGAATAACCCCAAGAGCTTGTATGTAGTCTGTCTTCTCTCCTAAGTCTGGATCAGCAATACAGAAGTCATTCCTGACTGATTTTTGTCTATACTGTTCTTAAACTTAGATAATTAAGATGCCACAACATATTCCAGTGCTAATGCTAATATTTAACTTTCCTGCTGAAGTACATTACTACTTTTTCTTCTTACCGTCATCGTGGATGTGGGGAAAAATCATTTCCTTAGTAGCAGCCTTTATATCTCTCCTATCTGAAACCTCTTCTATGGGATAAACACAACCCCAGTTTCTTCAGTTTTCCCTAATGGGACTTGCTTGCTCTAATGTTATGTTCTCTCTGGTTGTCTTCCTCTGGGCTTATCTCCATTTAGTCTACATCTTCCTTATCTGGCGAGATTACTTTGAATTCTGTTCTTATCCTTAGGAATATTCATAATCCTTCCTACCTTGCAATAGATTTATAGGCATACTGTCTTCTGTCCTTCAGGTCAGTAGTGAAAGTACTGACTAATACTAATGCAGGATCGAACCATGCAGAACCCAATCTGACAGCTTTCCAGTTTCACACTGGAACACTAGTAATTGCTCTCTAGGGTGGTTTTCTACCCATTTTTGAGTTCACACTCTAATGGATATTTTTTCTATTTCACTGATGCGAATGCCATAAGAGATGATGTACCTTACCAAAGTCAGGACTTAAGACATCCACTGCCTTTCCTTTACCCCCAAGACTGATTATCCTGTTGCAGAAGGATGTTAAATTTGTGAAAAGCAAATCGTCAAATTAGTATTACCATTCTCTGTTATCTTCTGTTGCCATATTTCTTAAGCAGTAAAGCAAGGCGCACTGGTCTATAATTCCTAGGTCTGTCCTTTTTAATACAATAGCTTTATGTGCTCACCCCTTCTCCTTTATCATAACTTTAGACTTTTAATGGGGTAGTTTCTAATGTTACATGAACTTTTTTTTTTTTTAATGATGTTTGCATTTGAAGATAAGTAAAATTCAGCAGTGATGCTAGCCATCGTGAGTAATTTCATGGAAAAACAGGGACTGGGAATCATTAAATGGGTATAGTGATATAGCCAAAAGGTCTGTCGGGAAATTTCCTGAGCTGAAAATAAACATTAGGTGGGCAGCATTAGCTATGATAGGGAGGCATAGGGAGGCAGTGAATGGAAACTAATGGTATGGTGTGGCAGCGTAACTTGTAGAGCAAGGGAAGTGAAAATATGTGTAAAATGCCAGCACATCTGAGAGAAAACAAGAAGTTAATTTAACCTTCCAGCAAGTTTGGTTTTAGTTTAACCTAGTGGGTATTATTTAATAGGGCTGGCTTTCAGCCAGGTTTTCCCAGACAAACCCTGTTTTCCTTCCTGGAAATCTTATGCTGGTAGAATTTAAGGAATTTGGACATTTTATTTTAGGATTTCTAGATGTCTTTATATCCAGCTAGGACAACAGTATCATTCAGACTAGGTTCTGCAATGTCCTGGGCTGGACATGTAGTAGGTATACATAGGTCTGGTGTGTCCGCTATATCAGGTCCACCATACAAGTATTGCTTTATTCGTGCCCTGTATGATACCTGCTGTGGTGGGAGACATAACACATCTTACTGCCTAGGTATAGATCAGGAGACAAGTAGGTCTGATGCGTTTTTGTAAGTCAGTTGCATCTGATTTTGCTGTGTATGCTCACACAATATATGCACTCATGCACCTGCCTGAAAAATTCCCGGTCAAAACATTGGAGGCCTAATGCCTCCAGTCATATGCTGCCTGGTGGCTGACTCCTGAGGGAAGAGTCCCATCTGGGTAGTCATCTATGGGCCCTGCAGTAACATCCCGTATTTCCCTCTCCCCGCCTCCTTCTTCTTCACTCCCCCCCGCCCCCCTTTGAAATCCTGATCAGACCAAGCTCTGCATAGCTTGTGAAAATGTGGTTAAGAATCAAAGCCCGTATGCTGTTGCTACAGCTTGTGTGTGTGTAAAACTGCTGGTGATGTTCAGAGTAGCACAGCTGGAGTTGTGCTTTTCTGACTGCTAGCATCGAATCCTAGTTCAGTATCCACTGAACTTCATTGATGCTTCAGTATGGGCCTTGTATCTTTGGCCCTTAAACTGATGCTTCAGTCCTTAACTTGAGAACACTTCAGATGCCTTCTGTCCTGTATACCAGTTATTGTACTTTAGGGAGCACAAGTAGAGCAATGAAGAGATTCTGCTTCTAGAAACGTGGAGGAGGGAAGAAAGAGAAAGGAGGATGTTTCCTCACCTGCTGCATACAGTGGCACCAAGTTATCTGAAAAAGTTTCTTCAGTTGCTGTTCCCCCTGCAAGCCGGGCCCACCCTTGTTTTGCAGCACTCTGGCAGTTTCAGGTGATTGTTGCTCCAATGAGGTGTTTCATGCCTGGAATTACTTCTTTGATGGAAGAAATAGAGAGCAGGACCAGGAACAGATGGCTGATAACGACATCTTAATTCTAGAGAGAATGAAAGTGGTATTTCATTATGGAGTAGTATATTTAAATTGCCTTCAGGTGTTAGTTTAAGAGAGTAGAGAAAAAAGAAAAGTTAAAAAGATTTTTAAGATTTAGTAAAAGGGATAGAGTGGTACAAATCAGACCTAGTAATAATGCCCTACAAACCTGTCAGATTGTAGTAATGTGACAAGCTCTAGCTAAAGGGAATCATTGCCCCATGTATGGTGATGGACTTGTTTCACTTTGATGAATCAACTGGTTTGAATTATTAGAAAAATGAAATGTTTCCCTGGTTCAGAATTTCCAAATGCCCCTTCAGGATAAAAGGACACACATTATATCTTTTTAATAATTTGAGCATCAATTTTACGCTATGCAAAATGTTCTCTCTTTAAAGCACTAACATAAATTTTAAAACAAATTCATAGTGCAACTGAGTTTGGTGACTAATAAGCTTCATTTAAATAATTTCTTTCCTCTTCCTAAACTTTCCTACAAACTGGACTTCTTTTAATAAACATGTAATCCTAAAGGTTTATTATGACACTTTCAGTAGGCAGAATCCTGGCTGATATAAATGTCGACATAAATTAGGAGTAATCAGGCTAATTTCTGGGTGAATTTATGGTATTTGTGTACAAGAGATTGGAAAACTATCATTCCAAAGACCCATGTCATACAGAAAGCCACACACTGACGTCTTTCTTTCTGTGAAAGATGTCATTGCAGTGCTGTAATCTAAATTGTGTAAAAGATGAGTAGAGACCCATACACAAACACTTTCAATCTGTTTGTATGCATTTGAGAAAAAGCTCTCATAGATTTCTTAAAAACACACAAATTAATATTGCTTACTTTTCAGCAGGGGTAAATTAGGGTCTTGGAGACCTTCTTAGAATAGTCTGGAGTTAAATAATATTGCATGTTTTTCATTTTACTATGATGAATGCAAAGCTATTAAACAACCTTTTAAAGAGTTGGTGTAATTATCTGTAAACAGTAATGTTACAAAAAAAGGTCAAGTTGTCCTGCCATTAGAAGTTTATGGATATAAACTGGATTTATGTTCCCATAAAATGGGCACCGACTAACTAGATTAATTCTACACAACTAAACCAACTGTAGTAATATTTAGAAACAATAAAATGATACCAATTAAAGCAATTTTATTTTTTGTGTCATATTGATTAATGGTGCACTAAAATTAACCAAAGACCTTAAAATCAGAATGGTTGCAGGAAGGCATCCACATCTCAGCATTATTACCAACAAGAAGGAGCAGTTAAGGGAGATGGCCCTGCAATAGTATGAATATTTAATTAATAATTAGTCATGTAATTTCTCCTCAGGAATTATTATCCCTCAAACTGGTTTGTGAATTTAATTATTAGCAGCCTTTTTGTTTCCATGTCCCCTCATTACTGTCAGGATTGATGTAACATAAACTTCATTAAAAATTAAAGCAAGAGTCTTAATTACAAGGCTACCCTGACTGAAGTCAGAATTAGCCAAGTCAGTGATGTGCAAATGAGTGCATTATTTAAGAAACATGCTGGAAGTAGTTATGCTAATGTGGAAGGTTCACAGTAGCAGACCTTTTCACTTGCAGTTGCATATTCATTAAATGCACTATGCAAATTTAATGTAGCAGCCTTAGTAATGCGTTGTTAATTTATTCAGATTTATTGAGTAGGACTTAAAAAAAAAGTACAAATTTAATTACTCTATCTGCTAGAATGATATTAGGAGAGATAGCAGAGGTTTAAAATGTGTTGATCTGGATTACTGCAGTTTGATGGAGGATGTAGTATCAAAGGACACAATTTTGATAACTAGGCTTGAAAGAGTATTTGATTTACTTATGGAATGATCTAAGAAATCACTAAAATTGCACATGCTACTTCCCAATAGGAAAGTAAAAAAAAAAAAAAGTCTCAGTTGTATTAACTTAAGAGCTAAAGCAGTGCTGAGTCCACAGTCTAATGGATGTAATGATCCTACTGAGACCAGTAAAGGTTATGTATGGAGATCTATGGGAAGCAAACGGTCTTTGTGGAAAGTTCACTGGTTGTTACGTGTTCCTTTGCGATGCTGCTGATCATCAAGTTTAACAACAGGAATCCTGTCACTTTGTAACATTACTGGCAGCACAAGATAATTTGTTAGCAGTGGCTGATGTGAAGTTTAAATTTCTGTTTTTACTTTACAGTTTGCAAAAAAAACCCAACAAAACCACTGTAAATTTACCATTGTAGAATAATTCTTAACTAGCACTTTTTTTTTCCCCCCTATGAAGGCTATACGTGTGGGGGAAAAAACAGTATGATTGCATTGTGGTATTCACTTTGAAACCTATTCAAAATAGTCTGGACTGTTGTGGAGAGATTTGTGCCAGCAAGTGTAACCTTGCTGTCATGAGGAACAGAAAAGCTGAGCTAGAACAATTCATTTCCAGATGTCTTTGCTTCTCCCCCTTGTAACAGTTCCCATGTTTTTATTTCCCACCTGATGTGTGGTTTCAGAAAACTAATTGCTGCAAATGTGTCTTGTGCTTTTTCAGTAATCAGCTTCATAGCTGGGTATCTGTAAAAGTTCAGACAATTTGTAGACATTTGTAAAGGCTAAAGCCTGGACTGCTTAGCTGGACAATAAGGGCATAAAGGACCCACTCCTTCCTGGTGTGATTAATTGTTGCACGTTCGCTTCTATGTAGGGTTGTGTGCTTTGCTCACTACTGGATTGTCTAAACACCACCAGGCTGTATGTTAGGCTACTAGCTTGATACTTGCTAAGTAAGTGACTTCTATTCCCTTGAAAAGGCACGATCCAGCCTCCCCTGTAAGAAAACAGGAAACAGTCCACATGTTTATCTCATTTTAAAAACTTAGCAAAATTTAAATTTCTCTGGCTGCAAGTACCTGAGTCTTCAGGTCAAGGTGTTAGTCTGTGGTAGGCACAGGCAATTCTGTGTTACGAAGCCTCTGGTAAAGCTAATCTGAGAAGAGCTTGCTCTCCTACTCTTGCTTCTTGTTCCTGCTATAGTGAGGCTGCTATCTCCTCTGTCCTCTGAACCACATTGCAGAAATTATCTTGACTGTTCACTCTTCTTTTAAATTACCTAACATTAACTGTTGTTTAAAATAACAGTAACAATAAAAATATTTTTAGTGTGTAGCTGCAGCTTACAAGCAGTGGAATGGACAAAACTGAGTCCACAATTTGGTGTGCGTTCTTAAGTCTGCATGGATGTATCTTACAAAAACAAGAAACCAAACCAATCCCCAGCACCTTCCTCATCTTCACACCTTCCGTGTGCTTTACTGGTGTAGGCATTTCTGCAGACAAGGCCAGGGACCTTTATTTTTGGGTGAGGGAGTTATTTTCAGCCAAACCTTCTCCCGATCCAGCTAACAAATGCTCTTGTGCTGGGATATCAGCTGGCAACACAGGTTTAACATTGAAATCACTGGATGAGGGAGATAAGGGACTACGCCTTCTGTCACATGGCCACCTTCAGTGTATGCTGTAGTGCAGTCTAAGAGGACAGTGGCCACAAGGGATGGCAACAAGTGGTTAGAGGCAGAAAGTCAGCAGGGTCATTTTGTGGTGACTATCCTGTCAAACATGGAAGTGCGCTTACAGCTTCTTTGCCCATGTCTTAAGCTCCTTCCACTGCTAAATATTATAATTCAGACTCTCTGTCTACATTTTTTAATCCATGCTGGGATCCATCCTGTTTTTGCCATGTGGCTTGAGGAATCTGGAGAAATCTGTCAGTTGCTTTCCTCCTGCTCTCCTCATAAACAATTGGATCTGTCAGATATGGGTAAAAAGCTAACTGCTGTCTTTATTTTCCCTTCATGCAGCAAAATCCTTTCAGATAAACTCTGTTGCTCCAGAAAGTAGCTATCTTACAACTGCTACACAAAAAGGATATATAGAAAAGTATTTGCCTCCTCTGATGTCAAGCATCTCGCTTTGGACATCTAAGTCTAGCATTGCAGGTACGTTCATCTCACAGATCTTTGAATTGTTGACTGTATGTATGAACGTACAGCTCAGGCTTTCTTAAAGTGTTCTAAGTAAAATTTACTCTCTTTTCCCAAACAAGGATCTCTATGCAGTATCCTACACATTACAGGAGTGATATTTGAAAGGCACACATGGTGTTATAAAGCCTTTCATAGTGTGGCCTCTGTATGTCGGAAAAAGCAAGAGGTGTGGGTATGCTGCAAGGCCATTTCCTGCTCAATACAGAGATTCTCATTTCACAAACACATTACTGGAAATGGCTCTCTTAATAAATTCACATTCACTCTTCTTTTACCTGCTTATCCAGTCTTCAGAAAAATTCTTCTGTTAAAAGCATAGGCCGACTTATTTGAAACAGTTTGATTGCAGTGAAGTCTTAGAGCTGTGCCTTCATCGTGTGGGTGGTGAGATTAAATGATATGCAGTGTACGCTCGGAATAGTTGAATGATTAGGCACTTAAATCTGTTTAATTAAACAATGAGCTTCAACCTCTGTTTAATTAAGGACTAGCTCATTTCAGTTGTGATCGCATGCTGGGAGTTATAACACTTTTGTGATTCAAATCCAAGGATATAAGAGAAATAGGTTGGTCTCCTGTCAGTCCTTAATAGCCAGCAGTGCACAGCACAAAGCAAATAAATGATTTGCAGGTGGGCAATGTAAGAATTTAGGCATTATCAGGGAAAAGGTATGTTTAAGGTAAGATTTGGGTCAATGTGAAATCATATGATGGGGGAAGTGAAGGCTAACAAATATCATTCATCAACTAGCAGTATATATATTCTAGCTTTAACCCCTGGAAGGTCTTACTGCCTTAACTTTGTCTCTTAAGTACTTTGCCCACATTGCTGAAGGCTGAGGACCTTGCACTCTTCAATGTAATCTTCAGAACACCAACGCCACTACAAAAAAAGGAAAATGCTGAGTTTTTTAAAAGAAAAAGGAGGAGCTGAGGCACAGAGGCTGGAGCTTAGATTTTGAGAATCTTGCTGTATCCAATTTATCAGTATTCATGAAAGAATCTGGGACTGATCTGGTTTCCCGTGCTCTGAGGTTGCGTGCCAGCTAGTGGACTTTCCTTTCTTTGTCTTTCCTATGAATTTGAGGCACACAAACCTTGTCATGGAAGGAAACTCAAACCAGTATTAACTAACAGGGAAAGAAGAAGCAGATAAAAAGAGTGCTGCATAATGCTCTTTCAGTCCTGAACTGTGAAAAGTAAATAAGAAATTAGTAAGGAAATATAAGAAACATAGGAGGTTTTATAAATCTGCTGAAGGGGATTCAGAAAAGCAATTCTCATGATCAGACTTACAGATCTAAGTATTCAATTCAGGCTGGTTGGGAATTCCAGCTTCCTTGTGACTTTTTACCTTGGCTGTCCCTAAGGAAAACGTGCAAAAAGAAGATTTTGCAGTGAGTAAACATGCCTTGTTTCCACATTAATGGGCATGAGCCCATATTGGAGTATTTAAGAAAAGTGGATTGGCTTTCAAACAAACGTAGAATTTGTTCATCTTGTGTTTACCTTACACATGTTTGAAGTCCTGATGAACCCACAAACTCATCCTTCTCCCCAGGTACCATGTGAATAAGACCAGAATTACACCATGCTTAAGATTTAGTCTATCCCATGACTGGTGAGACTGGAGAAACCCCTAAACAGGTAAAGTAAGTCCCAGCCTGGACACTCCAGGTTTCTAGGGGCTGTTGAGTTTCCAAGCAAAAGTACAAGGCAGATAGATTATTAAAAGTCTGTCTATGCCTGTCTCACAGTACCTGCAATATATGTTGCACAAAGCTAGTCTATTCCCTGTGCTGTCAGGCTTTGAGTCTTGTGGCGATGCTTGGTACTTCTGCCCTGAAGACAAGGCAGAATTTTAGTGGATGCTGGAGGGACATACAGCCTTGTCACAAACGTGACAAGATTTAGGCTTACTGTAGCAACACTCATAAGTTTAGATTAAATAATATTCCTACTATCCAGTTTTGAGTCCTGTTGTCGTTTAACCCCAGTCAGCAACTAAGCACCGCACAGCTGCTCGCTCACTCTCCCCCTTGGTGGGACTGGGGAGAGAATTGAAAGGGTGAAAGTGGGAAAACTCATGGATTGAGATAAGAACAGTTTAATAATTTAAGTAAAATAACATAGAATAGTAGTAATAGTAGTAATAATAATAATAATATAATAATATACAAAGCAAGTGATACACTATACAGTTGCTCACCACCTGCCGACTGATGCCCAGCCCGTCCCTGAGCAGCGATTGCTGCCCCCCCGCCAACTCCCCCAGTTTATATACTGCGCGTGACGCCATACGGTATGGAACAGCCCTTTGGCCAGGCTGGGTCAGCCCCCCCGGCTGTGCCCCCTCCCAGCTTCTTGTGCACCCGGCAGAGCGGGGGGAGCTGAAAAGTCCTTGACCAGTGTGAGCGCCACTTAGCAACAACTAAAATACCAGTGAGTTATCAACACTATTCTCACACTAAATCCAAAACACAGCACTATAGCAGCTACTAAGAAGGAAATTAACTCTATCCCAGCTGAAACCAGGACAAGTGCATATACATTTGACATGTTTATTATCAACTCTCAAATTCAAGCAAAAGAAAGTAGGAATTTAATTTACAAAAAAATCTAATTATATATAATTTTGATTTTCACAACTGTTTGCTAATATAATGAACTTGAATTTTGAAATAAGCAGTTAGTTTACAAATGGCTAGTTTTTTACTAAGATAAGGTATATTTAAAAAAAAAACATTTTCAAAATAAGTAATTTAATGTGCATAGGTTTAATTTTGGTAGATTGGGGGGTGTGTGTATGTATATATAATCAAAACAATACTTTCCGGTTGGAAAATGCCTATCGGATTCATCTCAAATGAGAGTTGTAAGATTAAAAAATAAAAATTCCAAGAATTTTGGCAGAGAGGCAGTCTCATGCTTCAGTATATGTGATGACTGTAACTAATAAGGTAAGCTGAAGCATTGCTCTCTGAATGGGTTTCTTCTGTATCTGCCTGCTGTTTCTTCAATCTTCCTCTGCATCTGTTGATGCATGGTATCTGCCAATAGACATAAGGTATGAGACTATGTTGCTTTAATGCAGGATGATGCTTTCTATATTTTATATTTGCTGTAGTTGTAGGAATAGCAGTTCAGTCGATGTATATATGTGTAACTTGTCAGACTTCATGCAGTTACAGCCGTTGCTAGACCATCCCTATGGTTTAAAAAAGATGGTATGTTGAGAAAATTACAGTTCTTGGGTTGTGACAGGAGCACATTATTGTACTCGAACCTTAAAAAAAAGCCCAAACAAACAAACAAACTGTAAACCCAGGTGGCTTTCCTGTTAAACAACCTTGTGTTTTAGTTTCTTCCTGTAACTTTAAAAGGGCTAGGTTAGTCTGAATCCTGGGCAGGCAGAACAGCTGAAGCCATCCTCTGTGTGAATATCGTATCCCAGTGAATAATGTCTCTGCTTTTATGGGTCTTATTCTTTGTTGCAGATTAAATTAGTTTAATCAAGTTCATGAGTTTGGGAAGCCTCTCATCTTCCTGCCTCTCCCTGCTCTCCATCCTCCACCTAGCACATTAACTGGAGGAAAAATTTATGATCTCATTAGTTTTGCATATTGGTTCACTTAGGACAAATTGAAGCTTAAAAATGTCACTCAACTTTGACCTGTTATGAAAGCATTTAACCCACTGAAGACTACTCAGGTGTTTCTGAGCCATTTGACAACTCTAGTGTCTAACGTCCTGTAACAGCTATGTAAAAAATGGACTCCGTACAGACACCTCTGATCACCAGGATCACTGCAGATTCTAAACTGGGCTTCTGGAGGTATTTTCTTCACTGTGCCAAGCCTCGCTCAGACCATGTTCAGATGTGCTTTGCTACCGATGCAAAAATTCCATAATAGCGGGCTGGCATTTGCATGAAGTGGGGCAGCTTCTTCCTTCGTTGGCTTATGACCTGCCTCTGCCAAGGAAACTGGTTCTTGTTGTTGTTCTCTCTGTTGTATTTTACAGTACTTTCTCCATCTGCATTGTCAGCCCATAGTTGAATCTTACCGAGGTCATCATCTGAATTTTTGCTGCAGGGAGTTCCAGAGCTTGACTGTATCGTGTGTTACTCTTGGTGATATCTTCCTGTGCAGCATACTTCTGCTTTCCATTGCACAGAGGGAGAGCTACTCCAACACCGGGCATCTGGAGGTGCAGTTACCCTGGTTTACGAGCTGCCTTGTATTGTGCGAATGAAGGACATAGGATTATTATCATTCTAGATGTTTCTGTTCGCTAGCAGTTTTCAGGGAATGATAAGTATCTCACCTTCTCCCCGAAAACCTCTTCTGCATTTAACTTCTATGAGGCCTAATTTGAAAAGTTAGGGTCACCTTGGGGGCTCTGCAGGCAGGATTCCAGTAAACAACTTGGTAATAAAGGAAGAGGAATATTTCTTTTCTTTAAGCCACCATATCATATTTCTATATTTTAAAAAAAATCAAATATATGCTTTGTTTGGAAAAAAGCTGTATTTCCAAGCAATTTCAAGAGTTCGTTAAATCTGCCAAGTCCCCTTTTCTTCACCTTGTACCAAATGGATTCTGAAGGAGGGGTCCAAGACTTTGGCTCCAGGGATCAGCTATATTTTCCATTCCATTGTTAGCCTTTCCCCTCCATACTGACTTTGCATGTGAAATTCTAACTCAAGAGAAAGCCTTGCATAGATGGAGATTAATCTCCTGATGCAGTTCTTGACAGCACTAACAGGCTGTGATGTTCTGGGATAATGCTGCATCTCATACTTCCTGCTGCTTGAAGCAATTATTTTTCACGTAAGATATGTTGGTCCTACACAGGGATTTTTACAGGTGTCTTTGTATCCCATGGCAAAGATTTGAGGCCTGGGGCTACTTTTTCTATGTCGTTGTCGTAATTCCAACGTAGATAAGCTATTTTGGGGGCCCCTTCTCTGTCAGGTCTTTGGAATTTACAGTCTGTCTCCCTTGCCCTCTTTGTCAGACACTAAGGCTCTCTTGCCTTAACTGAAGATGATTTGCCATATGGTAAAGTGGGTTTGCTCTCTATTAAATGTTTTTAATTGCAGTGTGTTTACAAAGAGCTCTGTAAATACTTACATATCTGATGCTGCTAGAAATTAGTTTTATACTAGGTTTTCCTGGGCCTATTCCAAATGATGCTGTTCAGAGAAGTTAAATTACATTTGCTGCCATTCAGAGCTTAATGACGGCATGCCCAGCATGAGGCTGTATGGCATCGTGCTTTTCATGCATCCATAAATAAGACTTCAAAAGGATTACTTCAAATGATATAGGTGAGTAAGCTCACAGTGAGGTCTGGCAGGAATGCCTACTCTAGTAGCACTGGTGAAATTACTCGTATGATTTAAAGCCAGAAACTCAGCCAATGTAATTAATTTTAAACTCTGTTGTTTGCACTAGGATTTCACATTGATTTTTTTAGCTACCCCAGTACGACTTCTGCACATAAACAGAGTCTGATTCTGCCAGAGCTTTTTCAAAAGGCTGCTTACTGCCCTCCATGAAAAGTTTAATTTGAGAGAGAGAATATTTTCTGCCTTTGAGCAAGCCTTTGATACAAGCATCGGACTTGCAGAAACAATGTTTCTGTAAAGGCCTCAGTCACTGTAATACTGAATTTCATGTATAACTGGTATGTAAAAGCCTACTAGATAACTTAAATATGTTACGGATATGAAGTGTGTGTATGCTAAGTCAGCACAAAGCACCCCAGACAGGAATAGTGGCACAAAGGAGCCTCAGCTGGGAAACTATGTATTATGGTGAAATTCAAAGAATTCTCAGCTGAGCGAAATAAGAGATGGGCTAAATGATTCGTTGAACTACACATTGTGTAGTTATACAGCTGTTAAAATATTTATTAATCATGTATGAATCCTTTGAAAACCTTCTCTAAATATTATTGAAGGAAAAATGAAAAACTCAAGTTATGCAGGGCAACTTAATCTCTGTAACAGGCAGAGAATATTCCACTCAAATTTCTACTCAACAGGCTAAGTTCTGTTTTGGCAGACAGTTTGTTTCTGTGTTGTTCAACCCAAGTACAGGCATTTAGTATCGTCTCTTTTGCAAGTATAATCATCTGTCCACATCAAGGCATGGAAGGAAAACTTGTCCTCAGCAACATCTGAGAATCATACCTGCATTCCCTCTTCATCTTCACTGACCTGTTTTGAAACGCAAGGAAGATCAAATTCACTGGTATGTGTTCCAGCAGCTAAAAGTTACCTTTCCCTGGAGCAGTTTGATCATTTGTCTCTGGAGGCTCTGCCTATACTATTATCATGTATACCTGATTTCCCGAGCATGCTGGTTTAGCTAGAGACACAGAGGTACACTGGGCCGCTTGAGTGACTGACCCATGGTTTGGCCCCTCCAGACATTTCAGAGAGGTTTCTTCTTTTCTCTGAATTCAGCTGGCTTCCTGCTTTGCCACTTATCCTATTACATTGGTTATACTGCTTTTCTGCTTGTATCACACCGCTCAGTGGAGTGCTGAAATCATCTGGCTGTGGTACACAGTGCAGTCAGCAAGTACCCTTTGTGCTGGGCAGTCAGAATGGTGGGTGCACAGTGCGGTGAAGGAATTGGCTTTGCTCTTGATTTTCTACTTTGCCTCCTCCTCAAAACTGACTCTATGCATTTTTTGTTATTCTTTTTCTTCTTGGAGACTTGGTGCTTGATGATCCCTAGAAGATGTGTTCAGGGAGGAGAGAGAGGGACCTCTGTCTCCTGGTGTTGAGAAACTGGAGTGGTTTTAGCAATGCTTGTGATCAATAAAAGCCTGGCTCTACTACAGCAGAATAAGGTGGGTGCTAGATAAATCCTTAGAGAAATGATTTTGGAAAGCAGTGGAAAGAGGGAAAGGCTTAAAGTGCTTATTATTAGCATTTTACTTTACACCTACTGTCATAAAGACAATGCACCTGTAAAATGGAAATTCTTGGTTGAATCCTTCTGATACAGTTAATAAGGATTGGGGAAAAATAAGTAGAAAATAACTACAGGCCCAGGGACTGACATCTAACTAGATATGTCAGTCTTTCTTGAGATTCAGGCTCTTGGGAAATGCTGTCCTTGGTTTTAGCTAGACAGTGCTAGCCTTCAAGCTGTCCTAAGCTTCTCCATGAATATTCTTTAGACACTGCAGATATGAAAAATACTGTAGGCCTGTTTTGTGTTTCTTGAGGCCTTCTGGTTATCTTGCTAGTCGCGGCTCTGCTCTGCAACACCAACGTGGGAAGGGCTATCATCAGATGTATAAAAGCTCTGCTGGGAACAGGGCTCAGCCTGCTTTGTTACACAACTACAAGTGTTCGTGGTATGAAATAGGAAAGTGCGTGAGGAACTTCCACTCTTGTTTTTGGAACCATTTTGTGTTGCTTCTTTTACAGAAGTAGAACTAAAGGGCACTCGATCCTCTGCAGATTGATTATAGCTATTTATTTGCAAATGGGATGTGCTTTCCCTATCTTCTTATTCTTGGATATCATAATAAAATAGGTAGTATTTAATTTAATGAAGTCTTTGATTATTGTGTCTCTGTAGCTTGGAGAGGTCAGAGCAATGATGAGTGGTTTCAAAAAGTAGTTTTGGGGTAGGATTCATAGCTGCCATGGGTATTGGGCATAAACGGCTTGGGTAAAGGAGCCAGGGGATGCAGGGGTACCCTGTGTGGGAGGAGACTATGAGCTGCGACACCATGGCAGCACCTTATTGAGGAAATTCAGGAGGAAGAAGTTTGGAGAGAAGAATATTTCGAGCCAAATAATTTTCTGGTGTAAGTTACCTTAGCTGCTCTGGTTCTGGAGAAGCTAGGAAGGCTTGTGTGATTTGAGGATGTGCATTTGTATCACAAGAGAATTTCTTCTCATGGGCTTTCCGACTGTGAAACATTAGAGCTCTAATGCACCTTGATTCTCCAGCCTCCTTTAAGTTTTAAATGTCTGTCTTTTGGGTATGGTCTTAATAGACTAGGGCTTTAGGACCAGTTTCTCTGAGAAGCAGTACTGTTCAAGAAGGGCTCTTGACACCATTCTGACTTAATGCTAGACACATCTGCCGCTACTTGGACAAAATTGACATTGTCTAGAGAGCAAAGCAATCACCTAGTGTAGCATTACAGAGCATTTACACTTGAGCCATGTTACCAGGCAGTAAATCTTGACCTTTAGGAGTTCAGAGATTAGATTTCTTTGCTACAAGCGCTCAAGATATTGTTAGGCATTTGTTGCTATTCAAAGCAGATTTCAGGGGTTACCTATGGGTTTTAATCATAGCATCAATCATTTTTGGAAGGTTCTTTTAAAGCTGAGATAGCTTCAAATAAAAACTAGGATTACTTTTACATTTATTGTTAGTAGTTGGCAAGAAGCAAAGGCGGGGGGAGGAAGGGGTTGTGGCGGCATAAGACATTGCTGTAAGTTTCAGTGTTTATTTCTATGTTAAGTTATTTTACAGCATTTGGAGGGAAACGGCTTATTTTCAATGCTGTGAACTGATGCACTTATTCCAATGGGATAATAAACTAAAAATCAAATTCAAAATAGGATTGAAGACAGGCAGAGTTTAAAAGAAACACATTTTTAAAATAGCAACCCCTCAAATTATCACTGACTTACAAATAGACACAGTGTTAATCGTTTGTAAATACCAAGAAATGCTTGAAAGCTCATGCTTTATAATTGTGTACAAACCAAGCACTTCAGAAGGAGAGGTCAGGCAGATGCCGAACCAGGCCAATGAGCCTCCACTGCTGTCAGGAATCCTTCCTTCCCATTACAGAAAAGCACCGATGATCAAATTTGGGTAGGTGCACATAGCATCTGACTAGGAATCTCATCTCCATTTTCAGTGAGAGAGGAGGATCAAAACTCCTAAGACATTTTCTTCTTTCTTTCTCTCCTTTGCCTAAACCATTGGAGTGGGTCTCAAAGCTATATTTCTGTCTTTTTGTCCCAAGCTTATTTTTCCAAAATAGAGAGACGTACAGCCGTGAAAGAAGTCCAGGATTTCATCCAAAGTTTTTAAAAATATTACATTTGTGAAATTTAACTGAAAAACCCAGATACAAAGTGGAAGGCTAATGACTGAAAAGCAATCCTGCTGTAATTGTTAGCAAAAGCATGTTCTACATGGTGCTGGAGTTAAAATGCGATGGTAAACCTGGAACGCATTCGGAAGAAAATCACCCAGAAGAGTAAGGGATTTTTGCCGAGGCCAGTGTTCCAGTGCTGGAACACACTCTAACCCTCTGGGCATTGTAATAGAGAAGGATTGGAGAGCGCTTGGAGAGTCTAGACAGGGAAACTTCTATTGAGGAAAGGAAGCACAATTAAAGCGATTAACTACTATGAAACAGTTCATTACAGAGTCCTTTAAAGTTCAAGTCTCCCAGCCCCGAGGGTTTCACTTTCTTGCTTTTTGTAATCCTGTAAAGTAAAATAATAGTGATTTTTCTCTGAAGACAGGAAGGGAAAGCTTGACAAGTGGGAGGAGCTCAGAAGGGGGCAGAACCTTTTGCTTTATTGCTATTTGAAAACTGTAACTGATATCATAAAACTTCATGATGAAATACACTCTTCTAGGCCTTCAGAGGCCAGAACCTCCAAAGTCATTTTGCTAACATTTCTTCCTAGACAAGCCTCATAATTGTCTAGTATAAGAATGTGCTAGAACTGGCTGGGCAACCTTCAGTGGAGCAGTCCCACTCCTCTGTGCAGATGATAAGCACCACCCTCACAAGTCCTGGGTCTTGTTGCCAACTCTGAGGTAACTAGGCATTAAAAACAGCAGATGGAAGCGTAACGGGCTTCCTAGAATTGTCTAGGTTTCTTTAGACACTTTAAATATCTCACAAGGTATTAGAGTTTGACCTTTCACAGTTGGTCCTGCAGCCTTTGAAATCCTGGCCAGTAGAAACAGATTTGGGCCTTGCGAAGTAATAAAAAAAGCTCTCAGTTCCATAGGAGCATAAAGGGATCTTTGGTGATGATGGCTAAGGTAGCTTAAGGCAATTGAGCTATTACCAGTTTATCTCTACTTCTGTTTTTCACATTCATGAAGATGTCTTGTCTAGATCTGAACTCC
The DNA here is from genome assembly GCF_965183815.1 of Platalea leucorodia. Lineage (NCBI taxonomy): Eukaryota > Metazoa > Chordata > Aves > Pelecaniformes > Threskiornithidae > Platalea > Platalea leucorodia. The sequence continues at coordinate 33,621,629 of NC_138831.1, forward strand.
CCCAGTCTGTCTTCTGTACAACTCTTTTGGACCTGGTTCTGCAACAACATTTATCATGCTGTTGTGTGATTCCACCTCTCTGAGCATCTAAGCATGTCACAGTCTGTAGTATGTTTGCAATAAAGCAGTTAGGGCAGTGTCATTTCTATTTTTATGGATGAGAAATTGTGTTTTGTCTTCTGCAATTGAGTCCTCTAAAGGTACTGGACCTTAAGCATCTAAATGTCTTTTGAGCGTCTAGGTTAAAATGGGAGTTACCTAGGAGTTCTGATACAGAGAGGAAAAGAAAAAACCAAAGCTAGGTTCCTCCAGTCTTCAGCTACCAGCCTAGCTTGCTTTTGCATCCTAAGTGAAATCAGATGGATTGGAGGATGTAAAGTGCTATTTTAAGTAAAAGCACCAAAGGGCTTTGGTACAAAGCCTTGTGAAATGTTGACATGCTTTGTTGTACTTATAAATTCTGATATGTTTGCTGCTTGTTTGAAATAGTACACTTAACACAGGAAACATTCTTTTGATGAAAGTAAAAGAAAATACAGGAAAACATAATCTAATTGTGACTGACTGTGCTAAACCTCTCTAGAAGTTTTTGTTTTGACTTGTTTTCCTCCCCCAAGAAGACACACTGTTGTTCGTGCTAGCAAATGCATGGTGTGCAGTGGTTGCTATGGTAATTATTTCTTGTAATGAGTTAGTGTTATAAATGGCTAGGATTTAATGAAGAGTTCCCTCAGGAATATCTTGATCAGTTCAGATTGCCTTCTTTGGGCTATGCATCCCTGTGAGACACACCAGGGTGCTAGGCATTCATACATTGCAGCAGAACCAGGATAGCTGTGGTGTTTCATCACTCCTGAAATCTCCCACGCTTTTTGCAAGCTAATTCTGTAGAAAACACAAGTAAACGATGCAGAACTTACTAATGAATCGGGCTGGGAATCTGCATGGTTCTGCTTCCCTGTACTGAGGGGGATACTCAGTGTGGCTGTGCAAAGTACAGTGCAGATTTGGAGTGGCAATAAGATTTTCAGGTTTACAAAAGCTGAAAGAATACTGGGATCTGTTTAAAATAGAATGATTCCTTCATGTATACAAGTGCTTTGTACCGTTCTAAAGCAAGTGCTGTCTTAATGTAGGCAATTTACAAACCTCAAATCAGATTTAAAATGTGTGCTTTTATCAAAATTTAGTATTTTGGATCTTTATAGAAGCTCATTAGAATATGTTATTAAAGCAGGTGTCTTTCACAATTTGAATCTTTAAAAATTCTTAATTTTATTTTGAGACTGTGAAGAAATAGTTAACTTGGTTCAGCAGTCAGTAACGTACTCCTTTCTGAAAGTCCAGAGACTTAAACGAAGGCTGCCAAACAGTAATAAGGCTGCTACCAGATATGTTAGGAAGCAGTGTACAAGTGATTGTGATGGTTAGCTCCTGTCAAATGGATGAATAAAGGTTACAGGATTGGTCCTTTTATGAGGCCACATATGGGTTCTCCTGCAGTTTTGCAATACAGAAGATGGCTTAGTCTGTTTAGCAGAGGAGATTCAATATGGTGTTTATTTTTGGAAAATAGTGGACATGAGAACTGGAGGGAAAAAAATTATATGGGGTTCAATGTGTCAAATGAGATATAGCTCTACTTAGATTTTCCTCAGGGCAGCTTCTCTAAAGGTACTTTGTAAGCCAAGATTGGTCCATACCAAAACAAAAGATCCACACAGCTGCTTCTCTCTGAAGACACACTAATTTTTAGGGGTGTGACCTGGATTGAATCAAAAATCTCACTAGCCGCTGATTTTTGTGGTTGGGATTTTTTCTGATCAGGAGTTGAGCCCAAACATACAAGCTGCAGGAGAAGTGATGTGTTGTGAGGTGGTATGAGGCAACGAGTAATTTCAGCACAGGTTACAAAACCTCACTCCAAACTTTCAGAGCAACCACACTGTAGGGGAAAAAAAAGCATTAGTGTGTGTGGGATGTTCAGTCTGTTGTATGTTAATTTACTTGAAATAAAGGTATCTGGGTCATACTTAACACATTTTTGGTTATTCCACATGCCAAATTTAATGCTTGAGCTGGTTAATTAGGAAAAGTTTTTTTTTTTTTTTTCTAGACTTAAAGACCTTTTCAGAAGTGATTTATTTTATAGCGAGATTGTTTTAAAATTGACTTTGTCTGAACAGACATTTACATTTCAAGTATTTCAAAGAGGCTCAGTCAGAATCGCTCCAATTCTTCATCTGTCTCTCATTCAGCTAATCTCTGTGCTGTTCCCCTTTTACCAGAGGTACCAAGGGTTCTTTTGTTGAGAGTATTGTTTTTCAGACTGTGCTAATGCATCTTTAATCATTCTTCTCCTCTTATGCATTTGCTGTATAGTTCTAGGTGGAATTGCCTCTTCAGATTTTTTCTGTCTTGCAGTGGCACATTCAGACTCAAATTGTTGTGCTCAGTAGTGCCATTGTCACATTATAACAAGGAAGATGCTTCATCATGTGTCGTAAAATGAGTTGAAATCTTCAGTAAGGAGCTGAGGGATCATGCTGGAGAAAAACATTCATTTTTATGCACCAAGCCATTACACTGGAAAAGGACACATTAAAGCTGTCAAAGTATTTTCAATCTGTAATACCAGTGTATCATGTTAACAAGTTGCAGTGCATGAGGTTTTCAGTATTCTGATTTACAAAGGTGTAAGGCATAGATGTTTCTAAATGGGCAATTTGGTTCTGGATTATGAGTTTGGCAGTCGCTAACAGGAAACTTTGGTTTCAAAACATTAGTAAATTAGATAATATTATTTGTCTAGCCAAATTAATACAGTCAAGTCAGGCACTGCCTCTTTTACTGTTGCTGCTATGTAATTATGATCTTAGATTTGTCTGCATGTTCAAGTAATTCCATAAAAGGCGTCAAAGTAATGTAGATTGTCTCATTTTTAATCAGCAGCTCAATATTTTTGTTTATATGCTGGTCAGAAAAAGAAAAAGGGATTTAAGTGAAAGATGGTGAGGGAAACAAATAGATATATCCAGGGACAGAAAGACCGTATTGATATATGAAAAGATAAAACGTACCCAGGTTCAGCAAGCTGAAAGTTGAATTACAAAAGTGTGACAGTTTGAGTAAAAAAAGCCCCATTAAATTTGTGAAAATACCTGCTTAAGTCATCTTACTATGCTTGTTAGTGGAAACAGTTTTGAAATATTAACACCATCGCAACATATCTCTGTGTCTCTGTAAGAATTAGTGTAAGCAGGAAAGTAGAATATCTGTTGTTTAAACCATTTCTGTGGTGTCATGAGTGTATGGTTATGACTTTGCTGTATGAGCAAAGAGGTTGTGGTGTTTGCTTACAGTCCTCATGTTCCAATGCTCTGTGGCTGTCAGTGGTTTACAGTTGCCTTTAACTGCGGGTTACTGGGATCAACTTCCAAAGTAAAGGCCTGTTTGAGATGAGTGTCATTATCTTTTTGGAGTCTTGTGCTTTCAAGATTTTGAGAGCCTTTTATGAGCCAAAAAATGGGTCAAACCCTTCATCTTTACTCATTTGAAAATTCACCTAATTCCAAGAATGCCTTTTGCCATGTTAGGAGAACAAGCCTGGTTAGACATACCTGGCCCTTGCAATAGTGGTGCGTTTTAAAAGGAAGCTGAAACCTTTGCTTTCACCTGTTTTGTACTCCTAGGTTCTTGTTTTGTGGGGAGAAAATTTCATTAGTTTCATAAATCTCCCTTTTATTTTTGAGGGATAAAAGCCTCTGTTTAGCTATGGAATAGCATGTAGCGTAGTTCATGCCTTGCCATACTACCTGTTGCTTCAGCCCTTCTTGGACAGACAGTGGTGTGTCCTTCAGAGGTGAAAGGACTTCCTGCAAGCGACAGAAGAAAGCTTTCATGGCAGCTGTTGGGCAGTGGTTATCTCTTCAGTTCCTTGAGTTTTACCAGCCTTCAGCATAAGTAAACATGCTTGGTGAAGCTTTGTGTCACAGTACAGTCTCTTAGGGCTGTCTCTGGAGGCTGATTCCCTGTTCTCTTTAGGTCTAGTTTTTCCAGTGAAACTGCCAGTAGTGTAGCTAAACTCATGGGGGAAGGCGGGGGGGCAGATGCTCTGTTATGGAGGCTGTCCGCAGCAAAATACATAGGCAGACTCCTTCCCACAAATGCTGTTTAGTAAGCTTCTGCTCTTCCACACTAGGTATCAGAGAGCACTTCAGCTCTTTTCTAGGTAATTTCTAGGTATTTTTCTAGGGTTTTTTTCCCTTAGGTTATTTTTCTTAAACTCTTCGTTCACCTGATGATTTTTGGCTTTCCTCATCTGGCAGAATGGGGCCATTTGGACTACAGATCCTCCTGTGCCTTACTTGGGATTTTAGTTTGGGTTGTAGGCTCAAACCAATTGGACTGGAATCAACAATTTTGAGTCCTAAGTAGGAAGCTAAAATTGTTCTTTTATTTAAAACCCCAACTTTTTCTCATCCATCCACTTTGTTGAACTGCAGTTGAAATGGAGTGAGACTTTGCAATGAAAAGCTGAGACAAGAAAAGAGTTCTGTCTGGGAAGCAAAATAATATTTCACTCAAGTGCTAAAGGTAATATCCTGAGGGGTGTATTCAATTGATGTTAAAGGATGCAGAGTTCTTCTGAGGAGCAGCACTGTAGGTAGAAAAGGAACATGGTGTCACTAGGCTCAAGAAATGGAGAATATCTACTCTTTAAAGTTGTCTTTAGATATTCAGGCAATATTGCTGCAGTATTTTCTGTGTATCTAAATCAACTGATTGCGGGTAGCATCTGGTAAGAGTAGTGTCGTGCACCTGCATGTAACAGGTCATCTGAAGAGACTATGGGATTATAACTTCTATATTAGGACAATTATGCATGTCATATAATTTCTTTGATGGTAAAAGCAAATACCAGAAGCTGTAAATATTTTTCATGTATCAGCTTGATCTTGTGTTCTTTTCTGCTACTGTAATAATTTAGAAGTCAGTAAAACAGTTCCATGAAATCTCATAATTTTAAACCTATAACACAAAGAATACTATTTAGCAGTTTGAGTATTACAGTCTTCATTTGAGATCTTGTGTAGTAATCTTAGAATGAGTTTTTTGATGTGTTTTTATTTTCCTCTTTAAGATTGGCTTCTTTTATTCAGAAAAGAAACCCTAAGTGGAATTTCATATGTTTATTCAGCAAACTAAGGAAAATGTGTTTGTGTATACACACATTCCAGATTTTAATACATAGAGGAATATCTTCAGTTGACCCATACGCATTTTCCACATCTGGCTCATCCCCTGTTGATATTTTGCTTGACACCTTTCTGTGTGATGTGTAAGGAGCTGTGACCATGCAATCGTAGAACTGATGTAATAAGAACTCAGTCAATGAAGAATATTAATTTGAAAACTGGGATATTTCCAGCTGAATTACAATGCTGAAGCACTTCAGCACAAAGCAGTTGGGACCTACTGTTGATTATAAGCAGGGAACTGGCTGTTTCTCTGGCTGAGACATCCTATAGATTAGCATTGTACACTTGCTTCCATCTTCCTGGTGTCCCACAGGACTCACTTTAGCCTTGTCTTCATAATACCCAAGGAAGCATTACCTTGTCTTCCATAAATAGGTGCCCCCACTTTGGTTTACCCTTACATTTGAGCTGTCCCGCATGGTAAGTTACTCATTGTTAAACAAAGACTTTTTGATAAGTGTACTATCTGATTAACACTCTGACCGAATAAGAGTAAGGTAACATCCAAAGGAAGTCCAGGCTAAAGAATCCTGAGGACACCAATCAAATCTTTGATAGCTGAAGAAGACAAAAGGGACAATTTCTGAGGTGCAATACAGAGAAAATGCAGGCTTTTTACTGGGAGACTGGATTCCAGAAAATCCTCCCAGCTGATAAATAAAAATTGAAAGCAAGGAACAGGGAGTAAGGCACTGGAACTGGAAGCCTGTGATGTCTGTAGTTGTGAGATCAGAGAAGAGAAAGCAGGATTCCTGCAAAGGAATAAATAGGCCTTCCTTTTGTACGTCCCAAGATACTTCTTTGGGGGCAGATGAGCAAAAGCAGACCAGAATAAGGATAACAATTACAGGAAGAGATCGAGGGTCCCTAGGAATACTCTAGGCACTAGTAGGTTGGAGAGAATTTCCTGGGGAAAGGATTGGATATTGATGGCAGTGGCCACAATTCACTCCAGTTTGACCAGCTAACAGATGAAGAACAAGATCAGAACCATTAGAAGCAGTGAGATCAATGTGTTTAGTATTATGGGAAGAATAGCCAGAGGATCAAATGGCAGTGAATCTATACTGTAGAAAGTAAGCAGAAAAAAAGAGGAATTCCTGTGGTGTTGTCAGAATGTGAGCTGGAAGTACGGGGAGAGCAGAGATAATTTTTTAGATCATGTCCTGAAGAGACACATATGGTGATAGAAGTATAATATTAATTGTCTAAATATAGTATAAAGAATCCCACCCCTGCACACTTATCTTCCAGGCAAAACTAGGTGCTGTAGAGAATGTAGTACTGATGGTAATGATGAGGGAATCTGATTGGTGACTCTCAAAGGAGTTTTTATTTTAGGGGGAGCAGAACTAGAGCCTACAGACTATTTGCTACTTGTCTCTTTCCCATATTGTATCCCTTCTGTATGAGACATGTCAGAAGACATCAATCAGCCAGCAAAGAATCCCACTTGATAGCAAACTAGACCATAAATAATGCCCTCTGCCAAAGCACAGATAATTCTCAAACTGATGAGAACAAAACAATACAGAAGTATTAATTGCCTCTTTAAGACTATAAAACCACTCTGCTGCTTGGAGCAGTGCAGCTCTTTAGAATCTTTAGCTGCTAATGACCACTGGATTCTGAGGGGCTACAGTTGTCTTCCCAATTATTTAAGAACCTGAAGCAGTCTCTGAGTGGTGGGTATTAAAAAGGAAAATCAAAGCATTGTGCTATATTGTGCATTAAAATGATTGGTGTATGGTACTGTGTTTTTATGTAATTTAACATTTAGAAAACTAAAGACAATTAAATAAATAAAAAGTAATCTGTTTTCTCTTACTTCCAAGTAAAAAATATTTTTATTATTATTTTCAATAAATCTTTAAGGAGATTTCTCTCAGAAATGGGGAATATACTATTCCTTTATTTCTCTTTATGAGATATAAATTTTAAAAAGCTTGGCCTACTGTGGAGAAAAGCAGTGCTGAAGGACCTGTGCTGCTGTTTGTACTGACACATGAATGGAAATTCAAGCTGAGCAGAACCACTATTGCTGCTGCATTTCCTTCGTTGAACGTTAGCTCTGTGCTGATCGAATAATAGCTGGTTGTTGAGTAGTTTCCCTGTCTGGGCCCTAGATATTCCTGCCCACTCCCTCCTGCCCCCAGCAGTAACACTCTGGAAAAAGAGGCTCGTGACCTTCAGCTGACTGGCTTATTTATACCTGTGCCTCAAGAAAAGGCAGGTGCACCTCCAGTAATACCAACACCTCCAATAAACACAAAAGACCACAGAATTGAGAGGAACCTGTGGAAGCAGGGTTGATTTCAGAGCTTGATAAGGTTGCTCATGGCCTTGTCCAGTCAAGTTCTGAATATCTCTGGAGTTGGAGACTCCACAGCCCTCACAGAGATGGGGAGAGAGAGGATTTCTTGTTCCATGGCAGTGAGCTGAGGGAAGAGGATCCTCTTTCACTGTGGTGGCATTAGATGGATCTGTGAATTTTCCTACAGTATCAGAGAGTCTGATAATTGGGGAAACTCTTGTGCTCTTCCTCTTACGTGAGCACTCATTTCAGAGTCTGGATTCAATGTTGTGTCCACCAGAATTTAAGAACTTGGAAAAAGAAAATCTTCCCGCAAGACCAGTACCAAACGTCATCTTTCAGAAATGAGTCGTAGTCTTCATAAATACTTCTGCGGTTGGACTGAACTCTACTTGGGTGTGGGTATAACAACCGCCAATTCATCTGAACTGCTGCAAATTGGAAATTAGTAGCTGAGACAAATGAGCAGTCTCCACACTAAAACATAGCTACATACTTTCACTGTGGCTGAAGGCTGAGAAACATTTGCTCAATATTTGCCTGGGTGGATAGAGGTAAAGCATTTATTGAAGACATAGCTTGTAGTAGAGGAGAAGCAGTCTAAGCCCTTCATCAGACCAAGAAAACAACTTGGGCTGGTTTTAGCATGTGGTCCCAAGAAGAGCCTGGAAAGGAGTTTTTATCTGAAAGAGTTTTGAAGTTACAAATAAAAGGCACTGTCTTGGAATCTTTGTGCTCATAAAACTGAACTTCCCACATTTTGTGCCTTAGCAGAGCTGCACCAAAATGCCCGATTCCAGCATGTATTTGCTGTCTGTTCATCACGAGTATTTGTGATTTGCAACCACCAGTGATTTAGGAAGAAGAAAGTCAAATTAAAACACATTAGTAAGACATCTGGTTCATATTTATAGATTCTGGCTTGAGAAAAGCTTGGTTTAGGAATGGGGTACAATAAAAATACTCATCCGGAAAGATACTGAACACAGATATGGCTGCGTGTAGTAAGATTGAAGGAAGTCAGTAATGTTTGACTGTAAAATGAATTGCTGAAGATTTGGTTTTAACCACTTGGCCAGGCTGTTTCACTGCAGTACAGATTTTAAATAGCATGGGAGTTCATCTTTCTGTAAGAACAGAGAAAGGGGGAACAGCAATTGTCCTGCTTTGTGAAATATCAGCTAGAATAAAAGTGGCCAGTGTTGCACCTGAAGGAGCATTGGTAATCACCCCACATCCAAATGAGTAATTAGCTGAAATAATTACCAGCCTTGAGATGAATTCACACACTTTTTTGCCTGTGACAGTATCAAGGATAACAGGTGTTGAGAGTGCCTTGAAGGGACAAAGATTAAAGATTATTTCATTATCTGGATTCCTTTAGGCAGAGAAGTCTTGCGTTTTATCCTGTCATGCACAGAAAGGTCTAAGTAGCACCTCTTTCTCCTCATGCTTTGGCGGTTTTGAAGCTGAGCTTTTGACAGAGAGTGAATATTGTTTAATCTGGGAGAATGGTCTGTCCTTGAGAATTCAGTAAACTATCTCTGTGTCTCTGCACAGTCTGATTCCTGCTCAGAGGCCCACGGAAAACTGCAAGTAAGGATGCTGAAGAGATACTGAGCAACAGTGTCTTTTACTGAGGTTTAGATTAATTAGGAAAGAAGGTAATTCTGAGGTTTAGATTAATTAGGAAAGAAAGTAATTGAACAGTTACTTTACTTGGAGACTTGCTGATGGAATATTGTGCGTGTTTCTAACTCATTGTTTCAATATTTGCAAAGTAGCATGGTAAGGAGTGCTAATAGTGTTCCGCCATTTCCTCATGCATGCTTTTAGATAGTTTTGTTTTGTCAGTTATACCCAGAGGCCAGACCGCGTTGGGGCAAATATACATATGGTGCATGCCCTAGAAAATGGCAACTTTTACTTCCTTACTGGAAGGCTGTGTCAGAAACAGCAAACTTTCCAGTGCAGAATAACCTCTTCTCAGCTAGGCATTCTGCTATTCCAAATGCTCTGCAACTACTATAACAATTTCCAAACTTTTTTTTTTCCATTTCACAGCAGTGACCTGCAGGAATAATGTCTCTCAAAACTGTCACTGGAGTTTGATATATTTTCACAGTGTGCACCTGTATTATACCCATGACACATCTGTGCAAGTTAGTGTTTGAATCCCAAGAAGGTGGGATGGAACATGGGAGAGATGGGGTGGAACATGGGAGAGAAGGGATGGGTGGAACTGATGGACACTGGCTGTTGCAGTAGTACATCCGCATAAACATTTTTCCACTTAAAGCTTTGCTTTGTCCCCTACCTATTTTCTCCTCTAACTCCATTATAATCTGAAGGAGATTTTTGCCCCGCTGGTGCATGTTTGATTAATGATCTTTCTTATATCTGCTCTCATTTTATTCCTCACCAGGATGGAAGTATTTGCCCATTTAGGTGTTATCTGTTTTTCTGATTTGTGATCCTTTACTTTTGTTTTCCACTAATCTGTTTGTTGCTGCTTTTTTTTTGTTTTCTGTTCTGTATTTCTCAACTGCAATTTATGATTCCCCAGAGTTCAAGCAAGTTAGAAATAAGGCATGTGTCTTCAGCTGCAGCTGGCATCAAATTATTCTTAATGGCAATCCCTAACGTCCTGTAGTTCGAAGGCCCATAAGTAGTTCTAGGTGTCTTACGACTTTACTACTGTTCATGGAGCAAGGTACATCATGGCATTATACAGCATGCTGGGTGTAATATATCTGCTTTTAAGAAGAACATACTTGATGCTGATTGTACAGCTCTTGAGCACTAAAACACATGGATCTTTGTTACTATAAACTGCCCTCTCTGAAGTTAATTGGTATTGTTTTAGGAGTTTTCCGGAAGAAACTATGGAAAGAAGTTCTTTTCAACAGTGAAGTTACTGATTCAACCTGGCCACAACCGAGGATTTTTGCTTAAGAATACTGTACAAATTTGTGGTGCGCTTTGCTGCAGTGTGTTGGTTCTGTAAATGGTCCATCTTTCTGCTGACCGCTCTACCGTGGACCAGGCATTTCCACATGAAGAAATACTCACTTTCCTTTTGTTGGGTTTCAGTTTTGAGAGCTGTCTGTGCTCTTTCTTTGACAATTTATGCAAAACCCTTGCATGTTTGAGCATACTTTTTTAAGCTAGCAAGTAGTCCCTTTCTTCCATCTGACATTCACCTGCAACTGCCTTTGTCTTCAAGAATGGTCGTGAATGCATGTCCAGAGGCATGGACTAGCAACAAATAGAAAAAGCTACCCAAGCTCAGTTACAGATGCAAAATTGGACTAAAGATTGCATTGAGATGCTTTCCAGTGAGACAGAGTATTTCTGCTTTCTGCCAAGGTGGCATCAGAAGACGGTGAGGAATAGTCAGATACTTGTGAGCAGGTTAAGTTTGAAGAAAGTTCCGGCTGGCTCCTCTTTTCCACTGATAGCAGCTTCCTCGTGTCTAATTGTGCTTCCCTCTGCATTTCATGTAGTACTGCTGCCATAGTTTTGAAGATGCTTTTTTCTTTTTTCCTCCCTATGGTTACTTAGAAAAACCCTAGATAATTAATGCAGACCATAAATATTCATCATTAATTTATATTTTCAGTGTGGATATGTAGTACACTTACTGAGAAAAGCTAGCTTAAATAAATAAATAAAGTTAAGGATAAATTGCGCATGCAGAACTCCTGGATTTTGCCAGAGAGTGACTTAAGTGCAAATGGATGGTTTGAAATTCCAGTACCCACAGGTCTTTGTAAGCTGGAGTTCTCAGTAGTCTCCACGTTCAAGGAACCAGGCTGTAATGAAAATATTTTGATATTCAGGAAAAAAATTGAAAACTTCACAACACTTCAGCTGAAAAGATCAAAGTCTTGTTTGAATAAATGTTACTGCATTTTGCCTTTCAGGGACTGAACTGATCTGTCTTCCCAGAGATGATTCCTCCACCTCTCGTGGGATTCTCCCTTCATTTTCATGGGTTGTGCTTCTAGAACATGAATTTTTTTTCACTCTAATGCTGTAGTCTGATGGCTATTAATGGCATGTGAAAGAAAGGACAGGTTGTGTGACCGTTTTTTGCAAACATTATGAGCAGTCCTAGTGACTTTCAGTGAGTTGCTTGTCCAAGAGTTTTGAGTTGTAAGTAAGTTTTGTAAGTTTTAACTGCTGTTTATAGTCCTAGAATTATGCTGTCTTGAGCTAGGTCAATGTGACAGAAAAAAATAAACCTTTATAGCATACCTCTCCTGCATAACGAGGGAAGGGGCATAACCTGTGGACCTCTACCATTGATTAAGGAAAACAGAGGGAAAGACACTATATATTAAATAAATCATGATAAGATCTCATGGTGCTTATTTACAGAGGCTCCTATGAGAAAACAGAGATACTTAATGTGTAGGTGGGATGAACCTGGATAATATTGAATGTCTGCAATGCAGTTTATAAGTCAAACAGTTTAATACTGCTGGAGAAGTTAGAGATACTTCCCAAAAGGTAGAGAAGACAGATGTCTAACCCCCTCAGGTTTCCCATAAGAGCTGGGTACTTCAGAGTACTTAGCATGGTGCAATTTTCATGACTATATGTCCTGAGGGAAAGTGGAAATATTTTTCCGCACTGTTTATAGCAGATAGTTACATGTAACTCGGAAAGTCCCAAACCCTCTTAGTGACCTCCCCAATTTCCTTTTCTTAAGGATTTATACACCCATAATACAGATGGGGGATACTGAGGTCCAGAGGCAGACAGTCAAGGGGCAGCAAAGTAATGGCAACTATGTTAAAACCTACTATTTGTGGTCAGCACTCATGAAGAGTAATCTGCGACATCCCTGCAGGTTCCAGCGTGGAACCCACTCCTCTGCCTGCCAAGGCGTTCCTAGCAGATGGGATCTTACCAGGGAGCTTACTTGCTGGTCTCTGCTTTGTACTGCATTTCAAATCTAACACCTGCTTTGTAATCCCTTTCAAAAACACACAATGCAGATATCTTTTAAGAAGGAAATTGAGCATGCAAAGAATTAAGGTAGCGCATTGATGAGACTGAAGCTATTTTGAATAAGAACAAACACCCTTAGGCTTTTGGGATTTTAGTACAGAATTTTGAAAAAACATCAAAGGGGGAAAAGTAAATACTGGTTTTGCAGCTATTGACACTTCAAATTCCATTTAACAACAGCAATATGAATTGGGTGTTTCACACAGTGTGATTTCCTTAGCAAGATAAGCATTTGCTCTTGAACATAGAATCAGACTTTTTGCATTGAACTGTAGAAAATGTAGGAAAATTGGTCTCATTTCAGTAGCAGTAACTCTAGTTCCAGAATGTTTGCCTTTACTGTACCTGATCTTAAACCTTCAGTTACACAAGAAATGTATGGCTGAGGAACTCAAGATATTGCAATCATTAGCTGGGAAGTTGACTTAGGCTTAGAGTGCCTTATGCTTTTTGTGAAGTTTTATACTTCTACATGTTTGTATAAGTGCAATGTAACAAATGAAATGTTAGCCACCTGTGATTTATGTGTTACCTTTTAAAAATATGCAGAATTTTTTAATGGTAAATATTATCAACTATTTTTCATCCTGATCACTAATAAAAGATTTTATGTATCTACTAACAGAATTTGACAAGGTTAATAACGTAGGGATTTTTACAGGTTTTCAATGAAGAAAGCATTTTCTCTAGGTAAGTAGGACATCCCAGTCTGTGGGTCTTAGTGGATTTACCTAATATCGTTTTCCTTCAATATATGAATGCTTCCATTAAAGGACATCAGCTGATTTTTCCATGCATGAGAAAATGTAGTATACAGACAGATGGTATTCTGTCTAATAGTGTCTGTAGAACATGAACATAACAGAATCACAAAGATGGGCTTTCATACCACCGCAGTACATCTAGAGAATTTACCAGCTCAGTAAGGAATCCACATGAAGTTATTTTTTTACAATTCGACTCAAATATTTTGATATCATTTGATGCCTAGTAGCTATGATGTCACACAAAGTATAAAGACTTAACTATAATATTTCAAAATATGTGATTAGTATTTTTTTCTTACATTCTTCAAGGTGCCTTGGAGCACCTTTCAACTTTAAGCTGGTTCAATCCTAGGGGCTAGGGAATTGAAAAGAAGGGAAGAGAAGCTGGAACCCATTGGGGTTGCCCCTTCTCCATCCCTCTGGGCTGAGCATTGTCAGTCTGGGCTGGAGCAACAGGAAGAAAAGGAAGAACAACTGCCCACCCTGCTTAGCATAGATGATGCAGTGCCCAGGAGAGCAGGGCTTATTGGAGGGGAATTTTGCAGGCACTTCAGGGAACAGCCGTGATTTGAACAGCTACTTTGGCAAAACAGGTCAAATGACATAGAGCATGGTCCTGACTGTGATATTTGTGGTATGCTAAAACCATGTCTATAAAAAGTACACACATATATACACAGTTGTTATAGTGCAGGGGTGTATGGTTGCCTGATGCAAACATGCAAGAGCTCCGAAAGCATAGGCAGTCAAAAAGAAAGTCGAAAAACCTTTTTAAAACCATGAGTTTCTCCTCTTATCAGTGCTGAACATCTTGCTATAAAAATACGATTGCAACAAATGAATCAAAGAAGATTTCGGCAATATACTGAAGGCCCAGGATGGTAATGGAACATTTGCCTGTTTATAAATGCTTCATTGACCTGGGACCAGTTACAAAAAATTATTCAAGCTTAATAACATTCCAGAAACCAGAACACTTTATGATTTTGTAGCTTATGCTGGAAGATAAGCGTGACAGGAGACAGACATAAGTTGCAAACTGCAGTTGCTTAGTTCAGTGTCACCAATATGGTTCTAATTAAAGTAGTCTTCTAGTCATCCAAAGATTGTCTAGCCGAGAAGGGATTCTGCCTACCTATAATCTGATCTGTAAAATGTTTGGGTCAACTCGGTAAAGAGATTCCCTTCAGCGATCCTAGAGGAGAAACTAAAAAGCTGTTAGGAGGGACGTGTCCCCTTCTCTCCTTTGTTAGGTGATCTGATTAGCAGTAATAGATTTCAGTTCTAAACCCAACACAAAGACTAAGCTGCTCAAAAATGAAAATTCCCATCTCATAGGGAATTCTACTTCTTGTGCACCAGTCTCCCAAATGGAACAAAAAGACTAAGTACATATTAGCAGTAAGTAGATTACTGAGCAATGGCTAGAAATTTTCAATTTACAATGTGGAAAACATTTGCTGTTTCAAGATGCTTTTGTTTCACTTTCCCATGTAAAATTCCCCTCAACTTATTATAAAAGAAACAAAAACAAACAAACAAAAAAACCCAACAAAAATGCTGACACATTAATTTTAGTAATTCCTGCCTTTTTTCTTTTTGTTCTTTTTGGTTTTTCTCCCTTTGTACCACCCCAGTCACTTTGCATACCCAAATCACTATTCCTCCAGCATCTAGAACTCAGCACCTGGAAAAACAGTTACATTGCTGGGCAATTCTGTTCACATTAGAGCCCTGTTACAATTTTAACTATGGTCTCTGATGTGGTTTGGAGAAGCAAACCACCAAAGATTTCCAAAACTCTATGGTGTACTTTGGGAAATACTTTAAGCAATCAATGCTGCCAAAAGAAGTTGTTCTGTGAACCTGCTGCTTCTGGTTGGTTTTGTCCCTCGTGTTTGTGGGACATGCGGTAAACTGGATCAAGAATCAGCCACGTCCTTACTGCTCATTAACTTCTGTTCATAAATCTTTCTGGTGGACCTAAATGCTATATAGTTCATTCTTGATTCCCATACCTCTCTGGATGCCTGTGCAAGCAAGTTCCACCTGTGGAGCTGGGATCTGAACCCTCCCAAAGACTGGGGAGTGGGGCTTAGATGTATGTGAGCATTTGCATATATGATGATGGGAGATGCGGGAGATTATCCTGAATCAGTATGGTATTTTTGTACAAGGAATGAGTTGAAGGAAGTATGTATTGTCTACTGTAACTCTTGATTCAATCTTAAAGGATACTGGCCTTTTAGACTCAGGCCCAGGATCTTGGGAGGCCCATCACAGTAATTATGCTGCATGAATACCCTGACCTGGTCAGTGTGCTTGTTTGGTCTGTCTTTTTACATACATTTTGTAATACCATTATTAGTATTGTAATAGAGTACTATTATTTTATAATAAAGTACCCCTTTTTATTATTGAAAGGGCCTATGGAAAAGCTACGCATAGTTGGTGTAAATACTTTTAAATAAAATAAAATCTAGGGAATAGTTAAGTTATGCAAAGCTTGGACATTTTAAAGAGAGGTATGAGTCTTTTGATGAATAGGAAATGTGTTAGGAAATTCTGATTAATTATTAATCTATTGAAAAAGGAGCTAGAAATATTAATATTTTATATCACAGAGATATATTTATATAAAATAATTTTGTAGTTGGTTAGTTAGCTGGTTAGAGTACAGCTTCAAACAATCTACAGAAACAAGTGAATCCTCCTTTATCTCAAATATAATTAGCCATTTAAATGTCTTGGGTCAATTTATTAACACTTTATTCATCGGGGTGTAACTTTTATTAGGCTTTATTGCTATCAGAAATTATATCCTACACAAATACAATAGAGATTTAAATGTTCTGTAGAATGAGCCAATGCTTCCTGACTTTATTGCACAGTATTGTAATGAACCTTGACCAGCTGTAGATTTGATAAGTGTAAAATATTACTGCTTGCTGCTAATTTTGTTCCTTTTTAATGACTGATAATCCATGTCGATTTAGTGTGATAGTCACAATCCAATACTGTTTTCCTGCTATAAATGTGATTGTAACAGGAGCTATTAAGTGTGTCTGCATAATAAAATTAGTCAGGGAAGCTCTGTATATTGTTTCCAGGTCTTTGGATTTTCATTATAGTAGTGGAACTTGTTAGACTGTAAAGCTTGATGGTTGCCAGCTCAGACAAGCTCTTTTCTACTTCTCTGCCAAGCAAAGGGGTAATGATGTTGCGCTAAGAAGCCTGTTCTCATTGTTCTGGAAAATTCGTTGTGTATAAACATAGGGTATCATTTTGGGGACAGCTTGGCAGCTGAATGTCTATGTTGGGAAAAGGTAGTCGTGACATCTCTTAGTAATCCTGCAACACCGATAAATCAAATGTTCATATTCGTCAAGATGCCAAAGTGTATGAAAGGATCCTAGCGAGGAAACCTAGGCAGCAGCCTCTTCTTCCCTTTATCACTCTCTCCAGCAGCATATTCCACCTTTAGATAATGAACTGTTGCATCAGAGTAATTGTAAGAAACACACACTTCCTCATAGACTCGCTTTTGGTCTCATTTGATCTTGCCTAACCTGAAGGCTTCTATTTCAGTTCTTGGGCCTCTAGGTTTGAAGTGGAGATATTTTTATAAGAGTGGATGAAATCCCAACTGCGAGAATAATCAAAAAGCAGTTTCTGTAGCTTAATATAATTTTCTGGAGTTTTTTTTTTTAAGTGAATAGTTATGTGATCCCTACTGATATCTTGGCGAATAGTAACTAAAAACTTTACCCATATCCGGGTAGTATCTCAAAAGAAACTATCCTGCAGTAAAGCAGATATTTAATGGCTAAGTTTCTCTTACTTAACTTATTAAAAAGGTAATGGGGAATTCTGTCATTGATGTCAGTGTGGGCAAGATTTTGCCCCTGGTAATTTTGGCTGGGGAAGCCACTGCTCTGCTGGTGTGAGGGCTTTGCTGTGCTCTCTTTAACTAACTGTCCTGGTAGACTGAGCCGTACTGACCATTGGGGTAGGACAAGAACTACTTTCACACGTACACTGATATTGTTGGCTGAACATAGGCTTCTATTTAATTAGCAGTTTATAGGGGGCAGTTTATAACTTTTCACTGACAAAATAATAGTTTACAGCTTTCAATACAAGGTAGGAATAAATCTAAGGTTTCATAACCTTCTACATTATTTATTTCCAGTATTTCCTCCAACACGTGGAAAAGCTCCCCAAGAAAAAAAAAATGCAGAAAGCAAGCTGACACGTATGTGCAGAGATAACTATTTTAGCCTAAGGTTTACTGTAGCATCTTTGCATTTTGGTGGCTGCGCAGTAGAAGCTGTGAGGCCCTTTTGACTTTGATTTTATGCTTACAGGGATCTTTAAATGTCATCACCCAGTCTCTGCATTATTCAGCCCTGCTATACTAGGGAGCATTCAGATGTTCTTCCTATATGCCTACAATTTGTATGAAGGCTTTCAATGCATAGTGTAACACAACAAAACAGTGCTGTAAAATAAATTTAGTATCAGCCTTTCTGCAGAGATCTTCAGGCTGCCATTACAGCTGATATATACTCCTTTGTGAAGGACTTCTGCAAGTATTTCTAGGAGTCAAAGGGGTTTCTGCTTTGCTGGCTCAGTCCTCTACCCAGCACTACCTGAATCAGGCTCTGTGCAATAGTTTTGGGGAATGCTGGCTGGCACAGGGCTGCTTCATGCCAGAGGACAAAATGCCGAGAGACCAGTCGACATGTAATAGGTATCTGAAATCTAGCCAACA
Organism: Platalea leucorodia; assembly: GCF_965183815.1. Classification (NCBI taxonomy): domain Eukaryota; kingdom Metazoa; phylum Chordata; class Aves; order Pelecaniformes; family Threskiornithidae; genus Platalea; species Platalea leucorodia. Next base: position 33,639,764 of record NC_138831.1, read on the forward strand.
TCAGTGGGAGGTTAAGAGGGTAGTCAGTGCACCTGCAAATTAGTGCATCTATCTGTATTTGGGCCTATTTCGTCAGTATTCCTAGGGGACTTTGTGGGAGAAGCCCTGTAACTGGCTCCTTTATGCCTCTAGAGCAAAACATCTTTTGGGTGGGGAGAAGACATTCCCTGTGCTCGAAGACATAAAGAAAAGGGACCTACTCACTTCACCAGTTTATAATTCAAGTTATTGGAATAAGTTCCTTGTGCCCCATTCAATTCTTTGCCAGATGAAGATGTCCCATATAGATTTAACTCTGGTCTTTTGCTCTAGCTCAGCGAGAACACTCATACAAAAGGTATTCCTTGCAAATAAACACTGGACAGATACAAAGAAACACTGTGCAAAACCTAAGCCACGCAATGAGCTTCAGAAAGATCAGATCCACAGATGTGCTGACTGAAGTTTAAGAGGCAACGTAACAGATGTACAAAGCTGTAGATCAGAGGGGATATAAAACAGTTAAACTTGCTTAAAGGCACAATGTGTCACAATCTAACGATTACATGCATCCTAAGCCCGACAGAAGAGGGAACATACGCTCAGCTATGTGCTCTTGGCTGTAGGCATGCCAAGAAGATTATAAAAATGCCATGCTGTGATATGTTGCCCTCCTGCCTGAAAGGCTACCATTAAGCTGCTTATTTACTGCACCTATTCAGGCAGCAGTGCGGTTCAGAGTGCTACCTGTCTTCTTGTTGGATAAATTAGTTGTGGATATCACAGGATTATTGCTGCCTATTGTTCAGTCTGGTGAAGGTGGGAAGAGATGAAAGACGCTGATCTGACCTTGTAATGTTTTGTGTAAAATAAGAGATGCTTTTTCTTCATAGTGAGTGTCATAGTTGATCTTGGTAGGACTGATTGTGTTAGAAAGTTTGGAGCTAAATTGAAAAGGCTAACATACTAATGAAGGCAAAAATTTTATCTCATATATATATATATAAAGGGAGAAAGATGGAGGGGGAAAAGATACAGGGGTGTGGAGGAAAGTGCATGTCACTAGAGCTTTGTACTCTCTTTCCAGCTTTGTAAATCAGCACTGTTTGAAATGAAACCTTCAAGAGAACACACAGGAAAACTTAGCCACCCCCTCAACTCAAAATGTTTTTTTATATAAATTGTTTTGCCCTCATATTTTTATGATATATGGAGCTGTGAACTTTAAATTAGTGATAACAGAAATTGACAAGTACAGCATTAAAAAATAAACCATGCAGCCCTACAGGCTTAATTATGAAGTGAGCAGGAAGATAGACACAGAAAATCCTGTTTCAAAATTTTACCTCACATAATATAAATAAAAGATTATGTCTTCCACTGGTAGCCTATAGATCAAAAGGATAATATAAAATGACTACCCTGGTATTTATTTTGCCTTTATTATGTGTATAGATAAACTATACATTTCTCATTTTCTTATGTCTTTTAGCTATACATAGTTAGAGATGCTTAGATATAGATATAATTACAGATACATAGCTATAAATGTGTATCTGTAATTATTTTTACATTTTCGTGTAATCATTAGAAAGACATGCTTTTCATTGTCAAAATGTAAAAATACAAAAATTTTTTAAAAAGTGTTCTAATCGTTAATATGGCAAGTTGAATATAAATCAGGCAAATAAAAAAATAACTTGATTGGAATTTATTTTAGAAATTGTGATTCTGAAGATAAGGATGTTTTAGATAATCTCTAAGTATCAGACACTAGTTATGACAGTATTTATTGCATAGACGTAAATACGTCATGATACAAGCACATACCTTCACCATTTAGGTACCATGTGCACTGAACTGATAGTTTTCATTGCTGTTCTAAGAAATTTCTACTTGCTAAGTTCGGATAAGGCACCAGAGAGGGTTTTCTTTTTCCCGATGAACCATTACTAACTCAAACCATTTCACGTGGCTTTGGTGTAGCAGATTAGTGGCCAAAAGTTGCATTTTAATGGCAGCAATCAATAACTATAATTTCATTGACAGTTACACCAAAACATTCCTAAAATCTATGTCAGGATAATCTGAAGTGAAGATCTGAAATGTTCTGAATTTCCAGCTATACATTTTTTATTACTGGCGGAAAAAGGAGGAGGAAAGAATCTGAAAGAAACAGGTGCAACTTTCTCCTTCCTTCCTTGAGCTACTTATTTGATCATTTTTGAATGCTGGTATAAGAACTGCCAGAATAGCAACTGACGTTCAGCCCATAACATTTTGTCACCTTAAAAGTGGCTGTCGTGCGACAGGAAATCAGGCTCACAGGAAGAGTCAAGAAATACTAGCACTTTTTAATAAGGGCTTACTAAAACTAAACCTCAGTATTTTTCCTTCTTCCCTCTCAGAATGCATGGTGCTCTTGGTGATGGCATTATCAGGAAAGTGTCAGGCTGTAATATGCAGGATTGTTCTAACGAAGGAATTCCCCATTTCTGTATTTGTTTGCTCATGATTTAGGACCATTTCATGCAAAGGCTTAGTTTGTGAAAGTAGCCCTGTTAACATCAGTCAGGTTGATGGCTGAAGCTGAGCTTTTCTGATGCTGGCTTACAGCACTGAGCCCTCTTGGAGTGGTATTTTAACTGGCAATTATTGTATTTGATTATGATCAATCAGGATGAAAATTGACTTGACTTCTTAAAGTCTAAATCTCTTTATATCATTATTAGCCCTGCATTTTCTTCCTTGTCCCTCTCTCTCAGTCTGCCTCCACCACAAACATTTGCTGGATAAAGATAGCCCTTTGCAGAAATTAAAGGAAAATGTCATATCAGTCCTAAATTGAATTTAGTATAGAAGATACATTATAAAAATATAGTATTGTTTTGATTTGTCATTTTCCATTGTGTTTGGAGTTGATAATCTTTCAGAAACTTTTGTAAAATTAATGTTGCATTGTCATGACAATGCACGAGAATCAGAAAAAGAAGTAGCAGCAAAAGTCTGTCAACTCTACTAACATTTTTTCCTTAAAATACTGCTAGCGTGGAACTAATACTGGCAGTTGTTACGTTTCAGCACAGCCAGACTGTGGTGTCCTCTCCCTTTTGTAGTATAATGGCATCTCCTCTCTGCAGTTATGTTTTGCCATTTTTTTTCCACCCTCTGATCTTTGGTGACGGTGATGTAGGAATACACACAGCTACATCAAAGCAGATCTCTGATTTATATCTGTCTCTACAGTAATATGACTCCACAGCCAAGCTATTAATTCCCTAAAACAGCTGCTGTACACCATACCTGCTTCGTGTGGACTGAAATGATGATACACCTGTGAAATCAGCTCGTATCGCTTCTTTAGCTGCTCCAAGTAGAAGGCTTCTAAGCGCTACTGTATATGCCTCATGTAGTTCAGAAATTTAGAATTAAATAATAGATCTGCTTATTTCATGACAAGGTGGTGGAGCCCGGTGAGCATCACCAGTATTGCCAATGTGAATGGTGCATAAATACATGTCTGGAATTCATAAGATTTGACTGCAGTAGCACAGCTGTGTCTTGAAACATTAGGGGTTTTGTTAGTTTTTTTGGAAACTATGAATTCGAGGAGGCATTTGGCTTAACTAAAAAGGAAAAAAGTAATGAAGAGGGTGGCATATGCACTTATGCTAACTCTCATGGAAGGACCCTACATCACTGCAGTTGCAGTTAATGGTAATCACTGGCAAATCTGCCTTAAATGTGTAATTAATCCTAAGCATGTAAGTAGTCTGACTGATGTAAATGGAACTGCTCAGACACTCATGTACTCACATGCACAAAATTAGTCAGGCACTTGGCTTCTCCAGTAGGGCTGGATGGAAATGCAAAACTCTTCTGCTAAATCGCCATGGGCTCAAGAGAATCGTGCAGTTTAATTATCTTCAACCAAGGTTAAAGAGGGATGGAAATATCCTTTTGTGCTAGAGAAATTCATCCACGTGTCATTTGTAATGGCAGGAATGATCAACTCAAGGGAGCAAGCATAGGTGAGGTTTTGTTGCATGGCAGTTACTGGCAAAGCCAAACTACTTTAGGATGTTAATGCAAGCCCAGGGTAATCAGCCTAGGATGAGGTTGAGATTGTTCATTCAAATTTAGAGATGTCTTTTTGTTTGAAAGCGTTGAGGGAAAAATTAACTAGGTCATGTAAATGAGAGTAGGAATCATTTGGGAAGACTTCAAGTACTGCAGTACCAATAGGTAAGATTTAAGTAGACTTCTCATTTTTCATGTGTACCAGTCACCTGTAATATCAACCAGCTGCACATCCCCAAAACAAAGGGGTGGTGGAAAGGGGGGAAGGTGGGGAAAATCCCAGAGCTGTATAGACTAGAACAAATTTAGAACTGGATCTTGTGAAAAATTCGAGATAATAGGTGAGCAGAAGGATTAAAAAGTATGGCTAGAAGTTTCGCAGCACTGAGTAATAAAGTTGCTTTATCCCAAACCTGCTAATAAATTGCAAGAGCACAGACAGATGCCAACACTCTTCACTCATTGTAGCTGACTGAGAAAAAGGCTTTCAGAAAGAAGAATATAGTTGTTAAAAACCTGGGAGTGGGACTGGGGCGGGAATATTGGTCAGAAATTAAAAACTGGTTAAGAAAATTGGAATTCAGTGTGGGTTCGGTGTGTGATAATCCGATAAAAATTTGTGCCCAATTCTACCACCACTAACATGGCTAATTAAAATATAAATGTATTGCTTTGTCCCTGTATTGGATAGTTAAGCCTGGAGAATATTTTTGTGTCAATTATATACTGTAATAGCCTTTATTTTCTATATAAATCTGTTCTATATCTTTTATGATGTAAAAATATAAGCGCATACTGATCTTCAGTTAAATCAGTGGTTATTGCTTCAGAAAGCATGTTATTCTGGTTGAACAGTCAGTAGTTCTGATAAAGGACTAAACCACTGCTATGTAATGTACACTTGAAAAATAAGCAAAAATTGCTGTCATACTGAGCTGAAGAATATTTACAGATTCCACTTCCTTTGAAGGGAAGCTCTATGAGGCTTCGCTCTACAGAACACCTTTCTCCAAAATATAGCATAATTCAGTGAGTCAATGTATATACAGCGTTTTTTACTTCATTTCTTTTTATCTGAGTATTTTCAGAGGATGAGTTCATGTAACCTCAACACAAGGCATTCCGGATATTTAGATTCTCCAGAATCCTGAAGATAATTGCAGTTGTTTAAGATAGCTTTATTTTATCCTGCTTTGTGTTAACCAGGATTTGGCATTCAGTCCTGGGCCATAAAGATTTTTTTGATGGTTTGAAACTTTGGCAAAGCAAATATTTTTGTTCAGAACTTTTGTAAAGCTTGGAAAGCTTTATGGTTCCTCCCACAATGCCCAACAGATGGCAAATGGTGCCTGGGAGTGCTTGGGTAACCAACACCTTGTGCAGCTCTAGTCTGAATCCAGAAAAGCGTATATAGATATGAGGAAAACATTTGGCTCTCACAGTCTTTCTAGCACCTACACAAAGAGACAAAACAGTCTCATTTTTAAGTGACTTTTTAATTATTTATTCTGTCAATGCAAGTCTGGTCTACTAAGGTACTCTGAGAGCTTTGCTTTTCTGAAAACTGCAGCTCTGGGTATGCTGTTACTCAGAGCAGTGCAGCGCCATGTTACATGTCCAGAAAGAAAAATGGTGATATGAGGTCAGCTTGGCTCCAGCCTAGTGACGCTTTGTCAATATTGTATTGGCAATCCAGTTATTATAAGAAACAAGGACATTATGTAGCTGTTAAGAGCTAGAAAATAGATTGTTTACTATGTTATATGCCATCAATCAGTTTAGTGAGTAAACTTGAGCTCTGGCTGACCGGCATAATTTCTCTCAAAAGCCCCAAGTGTCTCTGTTGCTTAATATTTATTTACATTAAATTAACAGCAAATTAAAACTATTAGATTTTTTTTTTAATGTGAAAGAATTTAGAATATTAAAACAATTTTAAAACTCACATTGTTTTAATTCTAATAATAGTAATTAAATTGACATGGTGATTAAGAAAATGACTGTATAGAAAAGTCGGTGCAGGAAAGCCATACCCAGTGAATGTGTATAGCATTTTGAATTTAATTCAAATTGGAGATTAGTAATATAATTTAAGATGACTTCTTTAGTAAGGTATTTGTCAGTAATAATGCAACAGATGAAATTTAATTTATAAAGGTTAGTTTCTTTGAAATATTCCTCTTTGTGTTTGCAGTGTATCTGCAAACTGTATTTTGTGCTTTATCGTATCCAGCGTTCTACAATACTAGACCAAGTCTTTTACATTCCCAGTGTTTGCTTTGCTACGTAAATTCAAAGTGTAATACGCTGTTGCCTTCCAAGTTCTCTGTATAATTAAAGGGATATAAGCAGCCCCACTCTCCAGTAAGACTCCTTTCTGATCAGCTGTGTAGCATAAACATTGAGGCTGAGAGATGTAAAATTCATCCTAGAAAGAAAGCACTGCTGTCTTAGGACTTATAAACTGTCTTTTAAAAGCTCACTGTGTTGAATGACCTTAGTTAAGTGACATCTTCCATCCAACAGAATAATTGCATCATATATCAAATGTTTGCCTCAAAACCCAGAATATTTTAAGACAGGACCAAGGATCAGGTTGACGCATCCCAGTAAGAAGGAAAAATGAGGCTTAGAGGAGAGAGGAACAACTGTGAAGATGGTCTTTCCTTTCTGCAAACCCTGGTTCTCCTGCAATTAGCCATGTTATTTTTCTTAGAGCCTAAAAGGTTGGATCATGGCCATTGGCTAATTCAAGGTCTAGTGAAGTTGATCAAGTGCCTCCACCTGGAATATAAAACCAATGAAAAAAGACAAAAAGGCAAAAAAAGCTGAAAACTGGTTAGCTTTTAGAAGAAAATCTGTAATGGATTACTAAATAAAAACAATAGTAGGAGTTAAATACCTTGCCTTCAATTAAGTCAGGATATTTTATCCCTAAGTTGCCTAGCTTTATACACTTTCACGCTACTGTCCTTTCAACTACGTATGAGCACAGGTACCTGTGGTAGCTCTACAAACGTCTCCAAATATTAAGGGAGATGTTCTCCTGTATAGGTAAGGACATTGTGAAACTTCATGGTGCCTTTTAGTATCCTGCATGTTGGACTGCTGACTTCGCATACAGCTTTTTAGACAAGTTAGCGTATCAGAAGCAAGCAAACCTCCACAAGTTAGAGCTTAGAACTGAGGTTTTGTGCATGTCCAGCATGCTGGGTGGAAACTGGAGCCTTAAGTGTTTTCATGCAGTGTAGCTGCCTCCTGAACTAGATAGCTGCAAGTTGTCCAGGTGTGCTTAGATGAGCTACAGTCGTATTTCTGAACTGCAGGGTTGACATTCCCCGAAGGCGATGGTCACCAAGGGAGGGTGGTGACAGCTTTTGTTAAGGAATCGTGTCTACTGTGTTAGAACATAGGAAAAAGAACTGGCCATGGAGGCTGTTAAAAATCAAGATGTTTTCATCACTTCTGCTCCTCAAAAATATTAATCCAGTCAGCGTGAACGAAAAATTCCTCTGTGATTGCCACAAGCTCTCCATCAGCCTGTGCAGAATACTGAGGTTGTTGGATTCTCTCACCAGTTAGGTTCCCTGACGTTGGTTTGGTTTGTATCCTCAGGGAAGTCTGTTTACCTTTATTCTTTCCAGTTCCCCAGTTACAAACTCAGTTATACACTGATAAATGCACACCTTGAGCAGCCTCTCTTGCAGCTCTGAAGGAACTACATACATGCTAAGTGCAGTGCACCATCCTTCTTTCTGAGGGAACAAATTCAGGTTACTTTATGCTAGATCTGCTTTGCATAGAAGTGTAAATATATAAAGAACGTTGTCTTACTTGGTCTTTGTTGTAATGAACCGCAAAATCTGTGGTGTTACTGCCAGTGAGATGTTTGTGTGCACACACTGCATTTATGTGTGTCTGTCTTTTAACATCAATCATCCCTTCTTCCCTGCAGAACTTTTGTATAATGGTACCATTAGGACCTCGGTGTAATATAAATATAACTTAAAACAGAGGTGTCTTATTTAGGAGACAGACTATTTTGTAGTCTGTAAATACCAAGAAAAGGTATGTTGGGGTGAATGACCAGATTCTGGAATGGGAAAGGCTGCAGGACACCCAAGCAAATCAGAACTGAAGAGGTGGGAATAAAAAGCAGAGAGAGGTGAAGATCTTTACATGCATTGTACTTAGAAGGTTGGATTTGCCATGTTGATCAGTTAGCATTCTTCCTCTACCAGATCAATCAGTCTTCATTTTCAGATGTGATCATATGGTAAAACAAAAAGAAGGCATGACTAATTTTTGCATAATGTTTCATAGCTTGAATTTTGGTTTAGGGTTTAGTAAAAGTTGGTCAAATGGGGACAGAAATGAACCCAGGAAATAGAGAGGTTGCTCTTTTGAGTTTTAGCTGCAGGGGAATGACAGGGATAGAAAATTGCTGTTACGGTTGGGGAAGCTTTTCTGAGTAAGCCTTTGTGGGTCAGGGATCTGAATATCCAGGCATCTTTGGGGCTGGTACATTTGATTGTCATATCCCAGGTTTACAACCATTGGCCAGTGTAGCCTTCCTCTTCATTTTAGTTTTCATGTGGCAAGTCATGATCTGTCCTTTAAAGTCTATCTAGCCTAATCCCTCTCTGTGGTCAGACAGCAGCAACGCAGATATTTTTTGAGGTGGGACAGTGCCTATGTGCATAGGCATCAACTGTCTGCTGTGAGTTCAGTGTCTATTCAGAAGTGTTCTTCAGACTACTTGACCTGGAAGTGGATATGAAAACTACCTTTTCAGTGGAGAGCCAAGGGTTCCCAGGCTCTAAAGCTAGCCACACTTCCCTAAACATGTCCCTAATTGGTATTCAATCTTAAAAAATGTCTTTCATTAAAAATATAATTTGATGAAGTGGGTAATTGACTTGCATTTGATTAAGGCAGATTCTATTGGATTAACATGATTAATAGATAAAATTATAATCAAACAGAAAGCGGTACAAAAGGTGACTTAAGCCATGGGTCATATTAAGATACTAAATTTAAAAAAGATTGATATGGTAGGAATATTCATTTCGCAGTAGATATCATGCTGTTCCCTTACAGACAGTGATGCAATTCAAATGAATTTTGTAGCCGGAATCAGGGCTTGTTCCAAAGGCCTTTGAAGTTGATGAGAGTTGTTATGCCAGAGAAGTGTGTTTACGCTAAAACTTTACACCTACGATGTAAATATTCACTGCTCCCATATTGATAGCAGCAAAATGCTGTGTTACTATTAGAAAAACTAGTTCTGAAGTCCAGAGAGGAAAAAAATAGCTTAACGGTCTTACAATGAAAAAAAACATATCCAAAGGAGAACAGGTGTCTTCTAAGACGTGCTGTTACGTAGCACTGGAATACAATGTAGCATTTCATTATTAGGAAGATAAGTTAAAATTTGGTTTGAAATTTGACCCAACGATACATAGGACACTGCCTTGACTCAGAAAAGCTTATTCAGAATAAAATAAAAATTCCAGTATTAAAACTATAGTTGTTTTTTTTTTTAAGAGACCAAGTAAAGATCATAGACAACAACCTCATCTTAAGATAACTGTAAAGATGGAGGTTAACCGTTAAAGCTACACTGTCCCAAACTGGATGAATTATTGGCATTAATGTATGTATCTGGCTTGTACTTTACTTTAAAAAAGTGAGATTAATTAATTAATGTTTGTCTAGCAGCTAGAGTACTCCTTTGCTGAAGTTAAAAATTTTCCTTCCTTGCCAGCCATGGCAAATACATTTTATTCGCTCCTTTTTAGGTGTGACAAGCCAACAGAGTGGTCCATGTGTGGTGGATAAAAGTAATCAAGACCTGAAATGCATGAAGTGGCCCACTGGATGGATTATATAGGCAACTAGTTACATTCTGATATTGGAATCTGATCTAAAGAGAATGTTTTCTATCAAAATCTGTTGTATTTCAAGAGGATAGAACCAGTGGAAGTAACTAAACCTACAGTTAGCTAACCTTCCTAGATCAGCAGCTTGTCAGTAATTAGATCAGTAATTAGATCAGATTAGTTAGTAATTAGATCTGCACTTTGTGTGCTAGTGAAGTTAGTGTGTGCGTTGCATCCGCTAACTTCTTTGAAACAAAAAATTGACTACCCCACTGAAGATCTGGTAAAACATAAGCAGTAAATTCTTACTGTGGGATGACAGGCTATTGACTATTTCAAATTTATTTTGCAATAGACGTGCTTTCATTGAGGTATCTGTAAGATAAGAAGAAATAGATGAATTAAAGACTTTATTATAAGCATTTGATCTCAGGAAGATGTAAAATTTTTAAGAAATCTTCAGCATTATGTCTTGATTCACTAAAACAGAATCTAAGTCTGGCAAAATATATTGAGCATCTCAACAAGTTCAAAGTACTGTGGGAGTTATGGGATCTAGTTGCCTATGGAACCCATCCAGGGAGCCACTTTGTGTTTAAAATCATGATTATTTTAGATAAGTCAAGTGGGGGATGATGACACCAAAGCGATGTGGAAAAGCTGTCATTGCAAGATAGCTTACAGTATCCCAAATATATAGACAAATTAGAATCTCTTTGCTGCCTAAAGAAGTTCTTGTACTCTAAGTTCTCATACTCTAATAAAAAGGAGTACAAAAAGATCACCAAATAGTTTCCTCAAGGTTCCAGTAGGTGCCAAATGATTTAGTAGTGAAATATGGCTGTATTTAACATCCTGCAGATTGTTCCACAAGGAAAAAAAAAGTGTTACTGTACCAGTAACACAACATACCAGAACATCTGTAGTAGAGTGGAAGTGATCATTATAACTCCACAGAGATTACTTGGTCAAATGGCACAGGTTCCACTGCAAGAAATAGTGCTTTTTCTTGCCTTTTTTTTTTTTTTAATTAAAGATTCAATTCAAGTGCTGTTCTGAGAAGAAATGGGCTTGCTTATTTTTCTTAATTGAGGCTAAAGTAATTCCTGCCATTTAGTGGCTGCTGCCTATAGTAGGCTGGATTTATAAATTTAGAAAAGTGGCATTACAGATACGGCGTAAACAGTGCTTCGTTCCTTCAGAATAGCTTCTGCTGACAAGAAAGCCTATTTTCAGCATACTGAAATTTAGAGTGTAAAAGATCCACTGAAAGGAGAATAGTTACTATTGTTTGGATCATTCTTGTTCAGCTTTAGACAGTGTGGCTCAGTCATATGTATAATATTTTCTTATTAGAAGAAAAAAAATCTCATTTCACTTCTAAGCTTACTTGAAATCTCTTGAACTGGTGGTGCATGATATTGGTATTTTAGTGCCAAAGGTAATAAATTCTGTGGTCCTTATGACATATTTGGGAATATCTTTAGCATTGGAGATGGAAGAGCTGAGCTGGACTCTTTTCTCTGTACTAGTATGATGAGTTAATAAAACTGAAGAAATGAGTAAAATTCAGCAGATCTATTTTTCAGTCAGTTCACTATTATTTTCTGGATACCCTGAATCTCAGTACGTGTTACCTCTGTGAGCCAGTCTTCACTGATTAAGCAGAGTACTTGTCAAGGCAAACTCTAAATTTGCTTAATGCAAATCGGAAGAAAACATAAGAAAGAAGGAAGAGTATGCTGTTTTCAGTGTCATTTAACTTGGGCAGGACACTTACGTAACTTTAAACTGTTGATTTGAAACCACTTGATTAGCTTACTGCAGAAACAGTATTCTGTTATCAGTGAACTTAGCAATGACTGACTAGGGATCACGGTATATAGATTTTCTATTTTATTTAAGAATAAAGTCATATTTAGATAGATGGATGAATTTGGAACACTGTTGCTTCATCTTTATCTCTAATTGAGATACTACCATGGATTGTAAGGCTCTGGAGTATAATGATTTGTCAGCACAGGACACAGAGTGGACCAATTTAATAGTTGCTGGAGGGGTTAGGATTCCAACAGCCTTTGATGAAATCTTTTTTAGGTCAGTAACATTTAGAGATACAGAAAAAAAAATCAAGTAATTGGAGAGAAACCAGATGATTTGTGGCTAATTTGGAAAAGTACAGATTATATTGTTGTGCAGCATCTTATTCATTAAATGAAAAGGTCTTAAGATTTCTATAAGGGATAGATTAATATTGATATCATGTTATGATTCACACTGTTTAGTGTGCAAACATCAGCCATCCTTTATTTTTTTCTGCACATGCTCAGTGCTATTGCTGAAACCACTGTATCAGGAATTACCATGGTAAGTCAGTAGATGACAGCCGTATATGTACATTTCTCATTTATGTTTTCCACTGCAGAAAAAACATTTGCATGTCTGTAAAAGGTGAATTCCAATATTACAGAAGCAGCCAAATTTATGCATATCATGGAAATAACGTGGGTGAGTGAAGTTTGATCTCTTTGCATTCCCTGCTATTTTTCGGAGCATCTTACTTTATTTGCACAGGCTCCTCTTCATTATAATTACTTCTATTAAATACATGTTCATTTTTAAGTTTCTTTACTGTTACATTCTGAGTGAATATAGAGACACTAGTTAAGAATTGAGCTGTGTGTTTAAGGTGATGAAGGTAAAATATTTACCCATATCTAACTGGGTAAATATTATTTTATTCATGTTTATTACAGCAGTGCCCAGGGGCTCTGAATTAAGTTGCTGAACATTTCATAGATACTGCAAGGGGCAACTTTTGCCTCACACAATTTGTAGCAAAAATAAGCAAGACAGACAAAAGATAAGAGTGCACACAGACTTGGGAAGTGACTTTCTTAGTGTGACTTTGTAAGAGTAGCACCATTTCTGCTAACTGAGCCGTGAGATCGCATTATCTTACACAAGAAAGGGCTCCGTGTCCCAGCAGTCTTATACGTGTGTCATAAAATATAATATATATTCAAAATATTAATATATTTTTATTTATATATTAATATGTATCTGTGTATAATTTTGCAGGTATTTCAAGATGTCATTACAAATTGTTATGAGTACATTGCAACTAGTATAGGGGATTTTTTGGCTCCCATTAGCTTACTTGGTGTTCTTAAGGCCTTAACCTTCTGTTATGGGATGAAGAGATTTAAACTTCACAGCATCTTGCTGTCGCTTGCTGGCATACTTGAGAATATTGTCTGAGATTTTTGGAGAATCCTTTCCATTTGGCAGAGATGTTTGGATATGCTTGTTAGGAACCGAACACTACAAAATAGATGGTCAGCTCTGGAGGGGATCCTTCAACAAGGGAATAGCTGTAGGAAAACAGTGCCAAACAAGCAACATTTTGCTGAGAGGTTTTCAGAGTAACATTCTTGACTTAGAGCCCATTATCTAACAGATGTGTATTGATTTAATAAGCCTCCCTACTGTTTCACTCTAAGCACTTAGTTCTCTCATCTTCAGTGTAGAACGTGGAGCAGGAATCTATTAATAAAAAGTCTCTCATTCCAGCAAAACATGTTGGTGCCCATATTTGCCAATTTCAAAGCTAATTAAAGCTTCATTTTTTGATTGGGATGCTTCAGGCAAGTCCCTCAGCTGGGTATAGTACCTGATATATATAGATAGATAGATATAGATATCCTTTTGCTTGACCAAAGAATAACATTACAAATTATTTAATCTACTCTTTTTTTTTCCCCAGATTACACTTCAAAATAATCTGTCTTTCTGTGGCTGCAGAAGTAAGGAATTGACACCTTGCTACTGTCAAGATGTTACTTCATTATCAGTTCTTTCTCTAGGTGATGTATTTACAAACTGTATTTGACTCTACTTTTCCTTTATGTTATTTTTAATACCATAGGCTTCATTTGCCATCTAACAGTAATAACAGTAATGTTCTGGTGAAAACGGAAGTATGAGCTAGTAAGGCAAATCCCTCTGCATTCGCAGAATAAATGACAGGACAGAATGACATCACTGCATGAACACAAAGTCTCTGTCTTTCCTGGGCTTTAGTTGCACTTTCTCTAATGCTGAGGCTGGTTGTAGGCTCTGCCTAGGTTGACGTAAAAACTCATATGCAGCTGATAGCGAAGCTGAATGTTGTCAGTCCACAACCCAAGGCATCCACTGCTCCAGAACTGCAACAGATGTGACAACTGCTTACCTCTGCTCTGTCTCTGAAGGTCATTCCCTTAGGAAGAAGGCAGTAGCCCAGCCCAGCCAGTTTCTCCGCCTTCCTTCCTTTTTCATTTTTTACTAGAGCAAGAAACAGTAAACAGGAGAGATGAAAATAGCTGGGATTTGGCACAAAATCTGTTGCGAGAATGCATAGGTGTGGGAAGGAATAGAGAGAGCCAGCTATGCTGCGGCTGCAAAGTTCTGTCAAGTTCAGCAAATGCTGCTGTGGTGGAATGCAGCTGTGAGGAATGGAGCCGGCTGCCACCGAGCTGCAGATGGCAAGTCATTGCTCAGCGCTGTACAGCTTTCTCAACAGTTCACAATCTCTGCTGTACACAGAGAGAGTCATCTTCTGTCCTACATGCCCACATAGGCACGCTTAAAATGAAGGTTGTTAGAATAAGACATGACCTTGTATACAATGAGCATATCCATTATAACACCCAGATTTTAAAAGCGATGTCAATTATGAGTTAAGCTGTGCATTTATTCTGATACTTTGCATGTTCATTCATTACTATCAAGAAGCTTAAATGAAAAAAACAATCGGTTGTGTGTTGAAAAGCAACTAATAATTTTACACTAGAATTTTGTGGTGCTGAGCTCCAAGTATTTTATAAAGAGTCTGCGAGTAGGAAAACACTGATTGTTTCTGTCTCCTCAACCTGTTGAGAAGGAAGGAATATTCTTGATGTTTCCACATGCACATCACCAAAGAGAGACTTTGAAAAGTAATGAGTCACTTTTGAAAATCTTAGCCTTCAGATGTTATATTCTTACAGCTGCCTCGGTTAAAACACTTGCTTTGCATATCCATGTTCCGTATTTCTGTAGTGCATATGTTGTAAAGTTCCATAAGTCCAACGCAGGAAGTATCCTATACAACACAACTTTTTTAAGGTAAGAAAGGTGTGAGGAGTTCAGCAAGTGTTTTGAACACAGGACCTCTTCTTTCATAATCTATTACCATTTTCTGCAAAGTTTCAAGTAATTTGCTTTTCTGAATCAAGCTATAAAGCTTTTAACTGTAAAATTGATCTCCTCATAAAGTACATATGTTCTAATGCTGTAATTACCTGAAGCCTGATCTTCCAGCCCTTGACAGTGTAAGTAATCTTTACTCATCTGTCTAATCTTACTGATTGAATATAGGAGTCAAGTGACTCCAGCCTATCTGCTAGGTCTCTACTCAACTTTCCTAAATCACAATTTGTTTTCACATGGATAAGTGATCTGAGTGAAGGGTTAACAGTGTTCTGTCTCTCTTAATTTGAGATTTGGAAGACAATTGTAATTCAAAATGCTTCTTCTAGTTGAGACTCCTTAGGAAAGACACATACATAGCCTAGAGCTAGAAGTCCAACTTTGCTTTTAAATGCAAATATTTTAACAAGTATAACACACAGAAGCATGAACTATCAATTATTCCTACGAGGCATATGTAAAACATCTTGTTTATCACAAAGAGACCAAATTAGGCTAAAAAGGTAAAATAAAAATTTGTAATTGAAATGTTGCCTGTTCTCCTTTGAAACTGCCCATTGTTCTTATCAGAAGTAGCCTTCAGGTTGTCTTGATGCATCTGAATGGGTCTTTCAATAACAAAAGATGGGAACTACCAGTAGTGGCAGTCTGTGGTATTTGTCATGCAAGGACATCGGTCATGCAATGTGACTTCCTGAGAATGGTGTTAGAACAGTGCATTATTTACAGCACTAGCCTGTCAGATAAGAGTAAAGACTTTGTTTCCCCTTACTTTCATTCTCTAAAAGTCTAACTGGTACATACAGAATGACAGGAGGAAAAGTTTCACGTCAGGCAGAGTGGGTTTCCCAGCTTACCTACAAATACAAGAATATAGCCAGAAGTCCATGGAAATTTTGAAAGTGTTAATTTCAGTAGATTTTTTGAATCCAACTTTAACTGTATTTGACTGAAGGCAGATCAGCTACAAGTTTCAAGAAATATTGGTTTTAATTTCCAGTATAGTATTGTCTCAGCCTAAATCAAGTCAAATTCTACTGTTTATCTCCATCCCCCAGAAGACTTTGTTCTGAGACAGTAATACTTTGGGGTTTTGGTTGGTTTGTTTGTTTTTCCAGGCTACTACTACCTATCTTTCAGTGCTACAGCTGGATTGAGTCTTCGAGGTAATTTTGTTGCATCATTTTGTGGACGATAGCTGTTTTACCATACTTCCCTTTCTCAAGGGTAGTTGATAGTTTTTGACCAGGAAATAATTGTCTTCATCATCCTCAGTGTCTCTTCACGTTTTACACATGCGCATCCACACTCCCAGGATTAACATGAATATTAACTATATATATGGCACAGTCCTGTGGCTCATATGCTCAGAAAATATGCCCTGATGATAGTTATCTCCAGAAACTTTCAGTGAAGTTAATATTACATTGCAGCAGCCTATACATTATTCTCCCACACACACCCCGCCATGTCTTCTCAGTTCTTTTGTCACTGGAAGTCTCTAATCCCTGATGGTTAGTGGACTCTTCTGCTTTGTCCTCTTTTTTTTTTTTTTTTTTTTTTTTTTGGTACAAATTTTTGTACATTGGTCTGACTGGTATGGAGTGATTTCAGAGCTCCCTACAATCTTTGTTTCTGACACCACTGGGGTTTTGTATATCACCTCAGCCCCCTTGATTTGCTTGAGATATTTATAGATGTTATTTCTGTTATATCCGTTGCATTTTAACCTTGGAATTTATAGTGGTTCATAACTTAATCTATTTGACATTGACAGGATTGCTAGAGATTGTTGTTTAATATCTACTTTTTTTTAAAAAAATATGTTCAAGTACTGTAATTTAAACATCTATTGTCTACATTGTTTCACAGTTTCATCTCTCTGTCCTCTTTCTGATGGCTTCCGTGCTCTTTAAAGTTCTGAGTTTTTAGGTGTTGGAACACGTTGTTTTTTCCTCCAAGCTTCTTGGAACGAAAGGAAGCCTACCTCCACACAAAGTTGGTCTCAAAAAGTTAGAAAATCTTATTTTTTTTTAAACATACGCTCTCCCTACCATCACCTAGTTCTAATTTCTCTAACAGCGTATGATTACGGAGACTTGACTTAGCTGCAGTGACTTTCACTTCAACTCATTAAGTGCACGACAACCTCAATAATACTTACTTCTGTTAAAATAATAGGTCCTCTACTAGTTGGTGTTATATATTTATGGTGGTATTATATTGATGCTGGTGTTATATATTTAGATATTTATATATTTATCAGATACCATATATGGTGTCTGATTTAGCACTTAGTAAAGTCCAACAGCGGAAGTCAGACCATGCCCTTTGTGTCACTCAGACTTCAAAAGGACACAAAATAGCCTTCCATCTCTGTCTCTCTGCCCAAAGTCTCTCCTTTTTGTTTGGTTTCTTGCATTAGAGAGGAAGGAGTGTACCTGAAGCAGTCAGTTGTTTTTTGTCTTTGTTTGATGTGCGATGAGCTTGGTTATCAGATCTCAGCATGCTACTGAATATGGCTTCATTTGCTACAAAAAGTGGCAAATATGCAAAAATGGCAAATATGCCCTCTACTGACTTCATCTGTGGCTAGAGTTTAAAAGCTGCTGTCAGGAAGTATACAACAGAACTGTTGTTTGCAAATAAAGCAAATTAAAATAAACATCTTTTATCATAGGAAAGCAATTAGTGTTGATTCGCAGCTTCACTTGGTTTTTCTTTCCTGACCTTGACTATATTGTGATGGTTTTGTGCTTCCTCGGACAGTTTCTACTTGCATCTGCATCGATTAAACCTTGATCTCATTTATTATCTCAGGAAATGGTCTCAAGGTCACAGGGCTGGAAATTTAATTATGGTGGCAGTATATTAAGTGGCACATTTAAAGATGCTGAATCGTAGTAATTAATTTTTTGGATGGTGGTCTCTAGGGAACAGGTTTTCTCTACACTGGGTGTTTAGACATCCATCATGGCCATTCAGCTTGGCAGCTGTCTTTTAGCTTTAAACTGCGTCATTATTCATCTTTTACGACTGACTTTAAAAACACTAGACAACTATATCCTTTTTTATTGTAATATATGTCAGATGCTTGTATTAAGCTATACTTCACCTTTGCTATAAAACATTAACAGAGGTTGCTAGTAGCTACCTGGGCTGGCCTCTAAATTGAGACAACAATTACCCTTCGCTGACATCTAGTGTCAAGAGATGAGATATAGCTGGAGTGCTGAATCCATTGGCCTGGAAATCCTGCACTTCCCCAGTGATTCAGGCTCACCCAAGAAGCTGCAGCACTGGACATAATTAGTGGACACGAGGGATTAACTTGGCGCTCAGTGTTGACTTTGTAGCAGCACTAGGTTATTGAATGAAATGCAGCACTGCCAAGGTCTTAAAAAGCTTGTAATGTTTAATGAAGGAATGGTCATTAAACTTCCTGGATCAAATATTAGGCAAGATGGAACTGGGAGGTATTTAATAAAGAGGCCTGAAAATATGAACTAAATCACATATACTCATTTAAACTGCTGGCTAAAGCCCAGCATATTTCAAAATTGCTCACTGCTGGTTTAAGCTAGACAGTATGAACTGGGAAGGAGAACAGTAAGCAGGTTTTAGCTTTCTGCATAACTTCACAGAAAGTTTTTCTTCTGTAGAATTATTTTTCTTAAATGAAACACTTTAAAGTTCACACATTCTACTAGGATTGCAAATAAGTGTTCTCTAGGGAGTGTGAGGGTATTGGAGTTCTCATAGCGAACAATATCCACAGATTTTAAGTGAGGTCTTTCATAACCTTTGTCAAGCTGGATCTTCCAGAATCAGGACCAAGATATTAAACAGTGGGTTTTCAGAATATTGTTACAAGAGTTGATCCTCACACCAGTATATTAGTAATACTATTTTTACAGGCTGAGGTGAAGAAGAAAATCTCTTAAAGCTGTTGGGGCAGTCAGAGAATGATATTAAATTCTAGGTGCAGAATATTGGGTGAAGCATTCCTCCTGCACCTTGTCACCTCTTGATCTCTTTAGACGTAGTTCTCCAGCAGTGGAAGTCTTTGTGCTTGCAGTATTTGATCTTCTCTTCAATTCTTGCCGTGAGCCCATCTAGCTCTTTGTGGTATTTGGCCTTTCTCTAACAGCAGCATATCTTCTTCTATGGAGATCAGTTAGATCTCCTTTTTGTACTGTGTGTTTTGTGATTAGAATTATGTGATTGTGGCTGAGATGTTTAAATATGCTGCTCCTGTGCAGTGGAACTGATGAAGACTAGTTTTCCTAGGTGTACGTGTCTTTTGAGTGCATCTTACTTCACTGAGCTAACTCTAGCAGCACAGTATGCTGTGGCTTAGAAAGTAACACCCTGTGGTTCACGTTAATTTAGAGGTTTTATAGGCAGTATTGCTAAATGCTGAGCATGTCAATCCTCCACCCATGGTCTGTGTTCCCGTGGTTTGAAAAGGAAAATAGCTAGTGGAACAGCAAGCATATCACGAGATAAGTAAGTAAAAGAGGGATCTCTGAAGTCACATATACAAAGGCATACAGTGTGTCTTAGCTTTACTTTGGTTTGATTGCAGTCTTACTGGTGTGAAGGACATTGCCCAGAAGTGTCAGACAATGTAGCTTGAATCTCAAGGCTAGAGTGTAAGAACAGCAGATAATTTTGACTAGGGCAATGCAGTTGCATACAAGCCTACTAAGAAATGGAAATGAATGATCACACAGTGGCTTCTTACAGAGTTGCACATGGAGCTTTGGAGCTGTCTAAATCTCATCTAAATTAAGAGGTACTAGAAAGGAAAACAAAACAGAGAAATAGGCTGGCCCTCCCCATGAAGTAAGCAACGTTCAGGGCATCTGTGCTGGTGCATGGGGATAGTTAGGGTCCCTCTTTATATGTCTCCTCACTTCCTAAAGATGCTTTTCTAGTCAGTAGGCTTCTTGCATGTCCTTTGTGGTCTAGATCTGGTGGCTTCTCTGCATGTAGCCTGTAAGATACGTTTTTCAGAATAAGGGAATTATATTTAACTTGGCACATTGACATCAGAAAGGCTTAGAAGCAAGTGAAGTGGGAACAGGGCCTATGTCTAGCCAAGAGTCACTTCTAACATATGTTTGCAAGTATAATGTTCAGTCTGGCCAGTTGGTTTCCATCTACATGTGGCTGAAAACTGCTTTGTAATTTCCTCTTAAAAACAGCAACCTACATGCTTGTGAATTACTCTCCCCTACTTTCAAATATTGCAATAGAACATAAAAATGGGAATAAGGTATCCTGATCACTCCTGTGGATCATTATGGTTATTTTCCAAGTGTCCTAGTCTACTCCTATGTTCCTGAAATTGGATAAATTGCATGCATATATGGTTGCACATCTAGGCAGGCAAAGCAGAGCAAATCAGGGCTACTTACAGCTGCAAGAACAGGCTAGTCAAAATGGTTAATTTTTTTTTTCCGGTGAGTTTCTGAAGAAGCCCCTCTGTTCAAAATCCACTGGATTTTGTGAAGAAACAAGCATATCGCTGTGTAAAAAATAAGGTGGAATTGCAGTATTTGATGGAGGATTATACCTGGAGCTTAGTAAGTACCAAAAAAACTTAAAGAGGGTATATGGATATTCTTTTTGTCAAGCTTATGTTTTCTCACTTATTGCCCCCCATTTTAATGAAGAACATTTAGACGTTTGAGTTGTTATTCTCCATGCTATTGATGGATTCAAAAGTGATTTGAATATATCTGCATGTAAATGTTGCCATCAGTATGTATGTACATGAGTATTCACAACAGAATGGGGACTAGCCTTATAGAAAGTTTACATTTTGGAATATGTGGAAGAGATAAAATCAGTATAGCTTAAGTTACCACTGTTGGAAGAGTGATGGATATATAATAAATAATCCATCGGTTAAGATAAGTTTATGCAGGTGATTAGGTGAGCAGCTGTGCACAATAAATGGAGGAACAGAAGAAAAAATCATTAATGATAATTTCAGAAGAGCCTAATGGTACCAAATTAAGTATTCATCATGAACTGCTTCTTCAGCTGCAGTCATGATATAAGTTTTATTCATATTACCTTACTGTTGGATTAAGTCACCGGCATTTTTGCTGAAACCAAGATAGCAAATGTTCCTGCAATTCACGTGGAATGATGTACTGTATGAATGGTAAAATTAGTCTGTTTCATGTCTTTTTATGTCAACAAGCTCAACAAAACCACTTATTGTTCATGTCTGGAGGCTATTTTATCTAAAATGCTACAGTAGAAGGGCAGTAGTGATAGAAAATGGTTGCACTTTACCTCCTTTTGTAACAGACTTGTATATGTTTGGTCAATCCGAATTTCTCCTACTGAAAGGTTGGATTTATAAAACCAAGCGTGGGAGGTTTGGATCCAAGCTGTGCATCATCAGCACCTTCAAATGATGTATCATGATTTTTCCTCCACTTTTGAACCATCTCTTATTAGCATTAAACACCATGTCATTCTTGTAATGAATTCTTGCAAGTGTAAAATCTTGTTTGAGTAAAAATTTCCTTAAAACATTATTTAAAATAGAGTTATTCAGTATACTCACTTTACTTTTTTCTAGTTCTGAATGCCATGGTTTTAGCCAATATAAGTGTAAGTTTCTTTCATATGAGGTATGCAATAATTGGATTTCTATGTATAAGAACTATCTTTCAAAACTGTTTCAGTGCATACTCACATGACTGATATCCTCATAACCATCCACCCTGAACTACACTCAACTTTCCTAAATGAGATTTTATTGGAACTGATTATGATTAGATAAATGGGTGACTTCACTAATGTATAATACACTTTTCAATTATAGAGTATGTATGATAATTTACATTTCTTGTTTGATAGTATGATATTTATGTGACATATTCTGGATGAGATCTGCTGCTGTTTATATAATGGCCTTACTTTTCTCTTAAATTAAATCTGCTTTCAAGTTCTTTCAATATATTTAAATTTTTCGGATAAACAAAGACATTCCAAATCCACCTTAATTTATCCTTCAGTGGAATGAAACCTACTGGTGGATAAATTCTAGTCCCCAAATTTCTTGCCTAAGGAGACAAAGTCTGTCATCAAATTAACAGATGAACATAATGTAGATTGGAGTAAGAATTGTCCCCAGTTACGTGAGTGCAGAATCAAGCAGCCATTATCAAATTGACAGCTGAGAGACTGTTAGAGAAAAAAGGAATTTGATAAAGAAACAGTGTTTCTTCTTTCTTTCAGTAATTCTGATTTATGCCTCTTGGGTTAACAGTTTTCTTTACATGTAGAGAATTTGCAGGATGCATTGCTAATTTTGAGAAAGGCGAGAATTAGAGCATCTTCCCTGGCAAAGGACCTCTGGGCAGGGGAAGAAAGAAAAGTATTTCGTGTACTTTTTTTTTCCCCCTTGCTAATAACCTATACAACTTTTCATCTGGTGTCAACACCCAGAGAGACAGCTTTCAGTCAGAAAAGTGAAACTGTCTGTAGATATATCAAGAGATTGTATCACTAAATAGCTTTTAAACTTTATATTTTAAAAAAAAAAAAGCTAAAATGAAAATTATGGGTCACATCTGTAAGCTCTAATAAATCAAGAGTTTTAAAAACTATCATATTACAGAACTTAATTTCAAAGTGGGCAACATATTAGAGGAATATATTTTTCTAATTTAATCTAAACTCTCTGAATGCCTCCAGAAGATCAACAAAATTTCGTGAAAGAAAACAACTCGGCGTGTAATATAGTGTAAGAATGTTCAAAACAGAGGTTGGTTGTGTTGGAAACACATGAATGTTCCATAGCAGTCTTCCCAAAAGGGTTTGAAGAAAAAACAAACAAACAAACAAACAAAAAAACCAACCCCCAAATAAGCCATGCAGTTGTGGTGAGGTGTCCCCTTTCCACTCCATTGCTCAATATTGGTTTCTTTTGGAAGTGGCTGTCTTTGGAAGCGGTAGGTTTTCCAGTTATGCACTATTTACATAGCTTACATGTGACAATGCTGATACTGCCAATCTCTGTGTGTGTGTCTATATATATATTTACACACACACAATGTCCTAAACTGGCAGAAATTCCAACATCCCTACAACAACATGTACAATGAATTTATGCTTAGTCAGTATGGAATTGACATATGATACTCTGATATTTGGCTTTTAATTCTTTAAAAGCGTTTTTTTTTTTTTGTTTTTTTTTTTTAAATATACCTGCTGCTTCCCTGGAAGCCAATATGCTCTGCAAAGAACTGAGAACTCAAAGCTACGTTTTTAAGAAACTTTGAAGACTGTGACAACACTTCTTTTATTTTTTTTTTTTTCCCCTCCCTTAATGGCAAAAAACAGAGTAGTAGTATAACCACTTCACATTCCAAATTTTCAACTGTTTTGAGTATCCTTCTGCTTTAATCGTTCCTGGCACAATTCCACTGGACTGGAGAAGGAATGAGGCCAGCTCTGGGGTTAGCTGAACAGTAGCATTTTCAATGTGAACACTGAAATTTGTAAGGTCAAGAGTTTGTTAATAAAACATAATTGTGTATATTTTTTGCTTCCATAAAATGTTTCATAAAATGATCAATTTATTCCAGTTAATATTCTTGTTGTGCAGAGATTGCTGCCATGGGTCTGTAACTTGTAAAAATATGTGAGTTGCTGGGTAACTTGCATGGCCTTTGCCAAGTTACTGAGTTATATTTAATAGCTGATCGCAGCCTACTGTTTTATTAGGACAGTATTTTCTAAGCTATTGACAGATATATTAATTACACTGGCTGATGAATAAACTAGCAGTTTTAGACTGAAGTTAGGAATTATTTTTGTAGAGGAAATTAATTTTTTTTTCACAGTAAAAAGTTTATTAGCCCATAGGACAAGGGGTAATGGTTTTAAACTAAAAGAGGGTAGATTCAGACTAGATACAAGGAAGAAATTTTTTACGATGAGGGTGGTGAGACACTGGAACAGGTTGCCCAAAAAGGTGGTAGATAGCCCATGCCTGGAAACATTCAAGGTCAGGTTGGACGGGGCTCTGAGCAACCTGATCTAGTTGAAGATGTCCCTGTCCATTGCAGGGGGGTTGGACTACATGACCTTTAAAAGTCCCTTCCAACCCAAACCATTCTATGATTCTAACTCACCATAATTAATCTGAATGAAGATATCCATGTTATGCTTTTTGTGAAAGAGGAAGGAATAAGATAAATAATTGGGGACTTTTATTCGTTTAACTGTCACAGGTCTTTGAGGAGGGGCATCCTTCTCCTTCCCTTTCTTAAAGCTCCCAGAAATGTGAGGGAAAGACACGGAGCTGAAGAATTGTCCTTGTCTTGAAACTGCTGAAACACACTCAAGCTATGCAGTCGGCAGTCCCTGAGGTTTTTCGTTATGTAGGATTTAGATTGGGGAACAGGAGTCTACAAAATGTTAAGCTGGCGCGAAGCTGTGCTATGAAATGCTGTTGTGGAGGCAATCTGCATCTGAATTCTGGTGGCTATTTGCATGGCTTTCTGCAGCCAAGTGACAGGTTCTGTCCTTTCTAGTTTCTGTAATAGGGAGAGGGCAAAGGCATGCATGAGAGACTGCGTCAACAAGGCTTTTAAGGAAGATGTAGTGTCTGTAGAGAAATGCCATGCAGCACATATCAATGAGTGGGGAAAAAACTGGTAGCAATTTGAGGATCATGCTGTTATGTCTGCAAGTCCCTCACTTTAAGGTCAATGATCGTCTTATAGGAGCAAGTAACTCCAAGCTCCTCCAGTACGAGGGGTGGATGCTTCCCTTCAGAGAAAAAAGAGAGGGTAAACAATCTAGACTGTGGTCTCAGAAGCCCTGAAGAAAGCTTACAGAGAAGGCTGCATCTCCTCTTTGTTCTCTTGCTGTAAGGAAAATCAGATTGCAGAAATAATGTAATTTTGGACTTCGGTGAGTAAGAACAGAACATCTGCATATGTAGGCTGGAAAAGATACACAGTTTCATGCATGCTGCAGTTTGTACAGTTAGAAATGGTAGTTCAGAGGACTGAAAGTATTTTCATCTTTGATTGTGTTCGAAAGTATGAAACTGAGTTGCCTGCCCAAGGATACTACGCAAAGGACTGAATTGTATGTTCTTTGTAATTACACCGTGCATCATAATTACGCTGTGCACAATACTACAATGAAACACATAGTTTCTTCTGTATTAAGAAATAAAGTATTGATAAAATACAGCCAAAATGTCAAATGTATAGAGAACAAAAAGGAGGTCTGGGCATCAATATATGTTCCACAAGGGACTGTTCATTTCCTTGGAACATTGAACAGCAGTGCTCCAGAGCGTGGATGGGTCCTCATGTCCAGGGCTTTTACTAGAAGACTCAACAGGCTTACGGTTTCTCTCTGAACAATGATTTGGAGCCATGCTGTCATAAGATAACTTGGGCCGGAATGACTCTCTGGAGGTCTGTAGTCCAGTCTCCTAATCAAAGTAGGGTCAGCTGTGAGATCAGACCAGGTTACTCAGGGCTTTATCCAGCTTTGTCTCAAAAACCTCTAAGGAATTTCCTGAATCTTCTTTTCCCACCCTTGCACATGTTTGTATTATTGCTCAATTTTTCTCAAACTTCAGATGTTTTATTTGTAGGTATTAGGAATTCTCTGTGTCAAACAGTGGAAGCTGAAGGAGGCAAGTCAAGGTACTTGCTGTGTGGGGTAACTACAGATGTGCGTGCTCTCGCACTCAAGATCTGTGACCCGAATCTGACTTGTCTTTCTAAACCAGTTCACTGCCTTTCAGTAGCAAACTACTGAAAATGCAGGTAATCTGATTATGAAAAACCAACTGTTGTGTAAAAGTAGACTATATATTTATCTGAATTAAACCTGTATGAGGCAAAGCAGCTATATGAGTCTTCAAAACATAACCATAAATCTCTTCCTCCTTTAACAGGACACCACCTGCTATTTAAGTCACTAACTATTCTGATTATTTTAGACAAATTTCAGTGAGCATTTTCCTTGCATCTCAGTAACAAGGAGTGTGTTTGTTCCAAAATCACCCTACTACAGCTAAATGTGGAAGCACGTGTATTTGATTCATATTGAGCTTGTAGTTTCTTGTACTGAAATAAAACAGGAATACTCCCAAGAAGTAAATACTTACATAAACAATAAAGCTGATGCAAGTAAAAGGAATGCTGAGTCCACAGAATGCATTATTAACAGCATATTAGTACACACATTGGCTGAGACACATAGGTAGTTGTGCACGCTGTAAATAATTCTTCGGGTGTCAAAATAGTAGTGCGCAAGATAATTGAACACATTGCAGGCAAAATGGCATGACCCATTTGATTTTCTTTTAAAATAATGAATTAGTGGATAGCTGTTCTTAGATTTTAACAATTTGTTAAAGCAGTTGGGCAAATTCCTTCCAACTGGAGGATTAGTGATGACCTCTGTTCCTGTTGTCCTCATATAAATTGCCGGATGTGTGTGTATATACATATGTGAAGCTATCTCTTTAGATTTCTTTTCAGAAATTTCAAAGTGTGGTTGCTTTGTCCCATTGACTTCCATTTTGTTCTTGTGCTTTCCACAAAAATAACTTCTTTTCTGACCTATCTTTGACTCTGTAAGATCTTCCCAAGGAGCAGCCAAAAAGAAATCTGCTTCAAATTTAAATTCTTGAATTCAGGTATGATCATGCAAACAACCAGGCAGAATTTATTTAACCTTCAGCCAGCTGCTTAACCAAGTTGAAATTATTGATAGCCCATCAGCAATGATCAAGATGGAGAGAATAAATTAAGAGGTGCCTTTTCTTTTTCTTCTCCGGTCCCCCCTTCCCCCACCCCCCCTTTTTTTTTTTTTAAATAAGAGAACCATTGAGCTGGTAACAAGACTTGAAATGCCGTGTCAGCTCCGCTAGCATGGTCAAGGAGCTCAGCTGTAGAAGGGAAATAAAACTGTTAAGTTATGGCTGCCCTCCAATCAGTCACAGGGGTAATGATGTTTGGCTTTAGTCAGGTTATATGTCGGTAAATATACATCTCTCAGACAGCCTTTAAGACAGCCTTAAGCTCATGCTTATTGTTTTATATAGATAGGGGTCGGATGCTGATATATGGTGGTCATAGGCCACTGAAATAAATTTCACAACATTCAGCAGGTAAAGTTAATCTCAATAGAACAGAATGTGACTGCAGTTTTGATAGAATAGTCATTCCATTGACAGTGATGGGGCATTTTTTCTCTGTTAGGTTTTGTGCGAATCACTCAAATGCAGATTTTTTTTTTCCCTGCCTTGATTCTAAATTTATCACACCTGAAGTGACCAACTACACTCAGTCTTTAGTGTCGAGCCTTGGCAAGTTCAAAATTCCAGCTTATAAACACCACTGTGAGCTATATTCTGTTCACCCGCCCTGCTCACAGGAACATATGAATCAAATTCAAAGGTAAAGAGACCTCAGAATCCCAAGTTCTGCCAAGTACTGGAAAATCCAAATGTCATCTCTTTCATGTGTGAGTGATAGTGTGAACTCTGTCTCAGGAGCAAAGGACTGAGACAAGACCACACCAAAACAGACATTCTAGATTTACAGCACTATGAATTAAAATCTTACTTTAAAATCTTACTGTAGACTTAGACAAATATTTTTTACCATATTTTTTCTGATAATAGTATTTACCTTTCCACTTAAGCTTACTGCTAAGGAATTTGTATCCATTTGCAAATATTGGATCATGCCTTCCGTTACTGTAGATTGACATTAGTCATTAAATTCCGATAAGTCTCTCAATAGCATTTGAGAGTTAAGATGCACCACTCAACTTTTTTAATAACATACATTGGGTTGTTATAAAAAGGAGAAGGTCCCATTATGCCTGCCTCTGCTCTTACTAGTATCCAGTATTACCATTCCACAGAGTAAGAAAATGTAGAAATACAGCCTACATGCGTTTCATGTACCACCAATACCATTAGATTAGAATTTGATAAAGCCATGTGTGGCATTTATCCATAAGTAAAACTTGCTTTGGGTTTTAGTGTATAATGTAGTGTTCATTTTTAATTTAGCAAAAATGTGGCGGTAAGTC
Source organism: Platalea leucorodia (assembly GCF_965183815.1). Lineage (NCBI taxonomy): Eukaryota > Metazoa > Chordata > Aves > Pelecaniformes > Threskiornithidae > Platalea > Platalea leucorodia. Next base: position 33,668,047 of record NC_138831.1, read on the forward strand.
TAGGGTTAAACTAAAGCACCAAGCTGCCCTATGGTGTAGCAGCCTTTGATCCAGATCTAGAATAACAAAACTGGTTTAGTTAAATTTAGTAGGATTTCTCAGAGCAATGGCTTAATCCTAAAGTTTTATTTTGTCTTTTAATTGTCAAATATCCATTGAATTCAGAGAGAATTTGTCTGGATAAAGACCAAGAGTGGAAAAACAACAGGTAATGTCCAGGATTGCAGGCAGAAATTGTTTATAAGTTGATTGTATATCAGGCTTTCGATGTTAAGCTTTGTTGACATTGGTTTGCTGGGTTTTTTTTAAAGTTATTGTAGTCCATGAACAGTCCTTTGACAATGAAAAAACCAAACCCCTCCAGAGATCCAGGTAAGCCCAAGTTTATTACCAGTGAGACACGGCACAAGCATTGTTTGTATGTTTAAGACTGATGGAAATTTAGGAAGTGGGTGAATTCAATTTATATGTGATGCTGAATTTAGTCTTCATAATACTTCTGGATGTCTGATTATAAGCATACATATATTGGTCACAATGTTTAATTAAGCAAGCGTTAAAATGTTTGTTTTTTCTATGACTTAAATTCTGGATTGCTTCTCTGAGAGCCCCAGCTTGCGGTCTATGGTCCAGCTGATTTCACTGGAAGACTTACTACCTAAAGGGTACAGAATTTGCTTAATATTATTATCTTCCAAAAGAACAATTTTTTCTGTGATTGATAGAAGCTCCCCAGCTTTCATAGTGCTGTTTTTCTTATGCATTCCATCTCATGCAGTCTAACACCTGAAAACTTCCTGCTTTAAGCTCCCAAGCAGATGGTATAGAAGGCATTGCACTCTGAGTTCCACCATGTCCGTATACAAGCATTTCCAGTGGGGTCCATTGAAATATGGCCTAAAATTCCATTAAGAAAGAACTTCAGATTCTGTGCGCATGAATATACCTTGGATTATTTGCCTTCTAAACACAATGCAGAACTCTTTGAAATTACTTCAAACAACCCTGCTAATAACCTATACACATTTCCTACCACCAAGACATCAGAGCTTTCAAATCTCCTGCAACTGAAAAAGGTTGAAAAGACAATACCTGTGAAGTCAATACCAGTGAAGAAGAGTGGTTCTGGCCTGATAGAAAGATGTTATCAGTTATGCGTACATGGCTGAGTGTGTCTTCAAGCATAAATATACTTCCACTGAAATGGTTATGTAATGGAATGGTTATGAAATGAAATGGTTATGTAAAATGAAAGCAAGCTACAGGATTTCATGAAGAGTAGTTACCTGGCCTTTTCTTTGTTGTCTTCCTTTTATGTCATATAGGTTGAGTTAGAAGTATTTTATTCTGATAGCTTCAGACTGCCTTAAACGGACTAACGAATCTAGCTCTATGATAGATCAGGTGAATTGATGTGAGGAACATCCCATTAAACTTAAAATAGACGTTATTACCCACTCCCCAATGTTCACTATTTTCTCATAATTTAAATTAAATGAAAATATCCTATTCTTTGATTATAAAATATGCAGCAGGAGGAGTCACTTGGGAGGCAGTCCTGAAGGGCAAAGGAGTCCAGGAAGGCTGGACATTTTTCAAGAAGGAAATCTTAAAGGCGCAGGAGCAGGCTGTCCCCATGTGCCGTAAGTCGAGCAGGCGGGGGAGAAGACCGGCCTGGCTGAACAGGGAGCTTTGGCTAGAACTCAGGAAAAAAAGAATTTACAACCTTTGGTAGAAGGGGCAGGCAACTCCGAAGGACTACAAGGATGTTGTGAGGTTAGACAGGAAGAAAATTAGAAAGGTAAAAGCCCAGCTAGAACTTAAACTGGCCACTGCAGTTAAAGATAACAGAAAATGTTTTTACAAATATATCAGCGACAAAAGAAGGGCCGAGGAGAATCTCCATCCTTTATTGGACGTGGGGGGAAACATCACCACAAAGGATGAGGAGAAGGCTGAGGTACTTAATGCCTTCTTTGCCTCAGTCTTTAACAGTCAGACTGGTTATCCTCAGGGTATTCAGCCCCCTGAGCTGGGAGATGGAGAAAGGATGCAGAATGAAGCCCCAATAATCCAAGAGGTAACAGTTAGCGACCTGCACCTGGATGCCCACAAGTCTATAGGACCAGATGGGATCCACCCAAAGGTACTGAGGGAGCTGGCAGAGGAGCTTGCCAAGCCACTCTCCATCATTTATCAGCAGTCCTGGTTAACCAGGGAGGTCCCAGCTGACTGGAAGTTAGCAAATGTGACACCCATCTACAAGAAGGGTCAGAAGGAGGATCCGGGCAACTACAGGCCTGTCAGCCTGGCCTTGGTGCCGGGAAAAGTTATGGAGCACATCATCTTGAGTGCTATCACATGGCACGTGCGGGACAATCAGGGGATCAGGCCCAGTCAGCATGGCTTTACGAAAGGCAGATCCTGTTTGACCAACCTGATCTTCTATGACAAGGTGACCCGCTTGGTGGATGAGGGAAAGGCTGTGGATGTTGTCTACCTGCACTTCAGTAAGGCCTTTGACACCATTTCCCACAGCATTCTCCTGGAGAAACTGACTGCTCATGGCTTGGATAAGTGCACTCTGCGCTGGGTTAAAAACTGGCTGGATGGCCGAGCCCAGACAGTGGTGGTGAATGGAGTCAAATCCAGTTAGCGACCGGTCACGAGTAGTGTTCCCCAGGGCTCAGTATTGAGGCTGGTTCTGTTCAGTATCTTTATTGATGAACTTGATGAGGGGATTGAGTGCACCCTCAGTAAGTTTGCAGACAACACCAAGTTGGGTGGAAGTGTCGATCTGCTGGAGGGTAGGAAGGCCCTGCAGAGGGACCTGGACAGGCTGGATTGTTGGGCCGAGACCAAGTGTATGAGGTTCAACAAGGCTCAGTGCCGGGTCCTGCACTTGGGTCACAACAACCCCATGCAACGCTACAGGCTGGGGGAGTGGCTGGAGAGCTGCCTGGCAGAAGATGAGGCTGAGGGGAGACCTTATTGCTCTCTACAACTACCTGAAAGGAGGCTGTAGCGAGGTGGGGGTCGGTCTCTTCTTCCAAGTAACAGTGATAGGACAAGAGGAAATGGCCTCAAGTTGCGCCAGGGGAGATTTAGATTAGATATTAGGAAAAGTTTCTTCACAGAGAGTGTGGTCAGGCATTGGAACAGACTGCCCTGGGAAGTGGTGCAATCACAGTCCCTGGAAGTGTTCAAAAAACGTGTGAATGTGGTGCTTGAGGACATGGTTTAGAGGTGGACCTGGCAGTTAGGTTAACAGTTGGACTCCATAATCTCAGAGGTCTTTTCCAACCTTAATGATTCTATGATTCTATGATTATTGCATGTTGGAAAGACCCACACTGGAAAGACCCACGTTCACTTGATTTCCACTGAGAAAAAGCAGTGGACCAAAAATTTAAGGAAATTGTCACTGTGGTTTGTAGTAGACACTAACCTATTCACGTATTTATGAACATCTGCAGCTTTTGAACTTTTGGTGCATTTGCTGCTCCTTAAATTACTTCTTACTACCTTGTCATGTCTTTGAAAATAGCCATTAAAATAAAAGCCATCACAGCTATCCAGTTGGATTTAAAATGTATGTGGTCAGTATGTTGGCTTCCTAAAGACAGGTTTCCCTGCATGTCTGGTGATAAGTTTCAAATACCAAATAATATGATTTACAAAAAATTCTAGATCATATTAAGATTTTAAAATTAATTTTTAAAGGAAATACATCTGCATCTTAGGCAAAAATACAGCTCTCTAATGGTTCATGAAACATACTACCTGTATTTTATCACATGCAGCACTACTGAAAGATGAAAAAAGGTTGTTCATTGCCTCTATCTTTAAGAAAGAAGTTTCCCATTTTATTAATCATGCTTGAAAGGTAATATTCTTTATTGGATGTACAAAGATAAATTTTTATTTGTGATCTAATTTGTAGATACAGTAAATGGACATTAAGCTTTGATCCATGCTATGTCATGGTTCTCTCAACTGCTAAAGAAGAGATGTCATTTTTTCCAAAGCATTCATATTAGTACCACATAGCAGCTTTGCAATTTTTTCCCCATTGGAAATCCTGACCTTTATGGGAGAGGGTCAAAAATTCATTCAGAAGAGTATGAAAAGACATATTTCTTCCCTAATGAAACTTTTATTAAAAAGCTGTTTCAAGTTGGTGTATAACATTTTGTTATTATGTCCTCCATTTTATTTGCAAATTAGTTCTTTTGATAACTGGCAATATGGCTATGAAACAGGTATTCCTGTTGTGTTGTATTTGTATTAGCATACAAATTGAACAGATTAAATAACTTGATTTAGTCTGACTCCAGCTACCCCCTGAAACATATACTGTAGTTCCTGGATCTCATATCATATATGTTTAAAAACAGTCACACTAAAAGTGTTCTTGATACCTGTGTCTCCATTCATTCCTAATTTCAAATCTTACTAAGGACAAAATTTGGAAGCTCCTTCATCCACTGCTCAGTTTTATTTCTGCTTCCTCATTCTAAATCTGCAGAATTTATCACCTAACCTTGGTCTGGGGATGGAAGGGCAGTTACTAATAGATTCCAGGAATCACTGGTTCCTTGGCACCATGGTTGCCAACTCAAGGAGGACTTTAGCCTACCTTTTTCTCAGAGGGATTCCAGTAGGGACAGTGGTTAGGAAAGAAAATATTCTTTTGATTTTATTTCCTATGATGGCTGGAGCTGGATTTGTTGTTGTTTACATCACATGTTTCAAACACATCATGAATGTGTTATCTGACTGCTGGTGGCAGAAAGGAGGAGAAGCAGTGGCCCATGCTGCCGCTGCTAACAGTTTCCATTCCTGGCACCACCCTGGGATTGTGGTGTGGTTTAGGGTTTTGTTGGGGTTTTGGGTTTTTTTGTGGGTTTTTGTTTGTTTGTTCGTTTGTTTGTTTGTTTTTTTAAATCTGCTTTCATCATCTGTTATCTTAACCAGATAAAACAGGGAATAAAGGAGGATGGGAGGGTCCTTATTCCCTGCCGCCTTCCACTTACAGACTGCTCTCTCTTCCAACACAGCCCCTTAAAACAGCAAAATTGTACCTTTGAGTGTGAAGGACTTCAGTTCCTGAAGAAATTTCTTCAGGAATCCTGAATTTCTTCAAGTCATATTTTCATATTTGCTGAAAGGCACTCACACAATAAATTCCTACAGGAGACTTATACAATACAACCAACGAATCCAGCTTTAGCCATTTCACCAAAATTTCTTATGGGAAGACAATCCTGGAGTACAGGATGTTTACTCAGGTAGAGTTACCTGATAAACCTAATGATACCTAGAGCACTTGATGAACCTCTGGGTCTATGCAGATAGTCTTATCCTAAACCATAATAAAAACATGCACTTCACCACCAGATCCAGAACATCAAACACTTACCTTCCTCAGTAGCTTGGATTCTTGTGAGCATCCCGATCTGAATAGAAGCTTCATACTAGTCTTGACCTGCAGGTCAGAATAGAGACCATTATGTGGCTGCAGGTAATAGTAAGGATATTATGGATCTGCTACTCTTGGCTGGTGTCCTTCTTTTAAATCTTCATTGAGAACAAACTGAACTGTTGGAGAATATTTTAAAATGTGCTTCATACTTTTGAATTTTGTGGACTCACGGGTCACGAACCATCATCTGGTATCCTTACTTCCTGGCTGCACCTCAGCCACCGCTGGCATTTGAAATAGCCTGTTGGAGGATTTGGGGTTTGTAGTTGCACTCTGAGAGCTCGAGCTGGCCTGCATGTAACACCACGGCTTCACTAAGCTGACATTTCCTAATGGAATAATGCCCCTGCTAAAAACTTTTGACAGACTGGTCCAAACTCAGTACTAGCACCTAGCCTAGCACCTTTCTCTCCCTTGAGTCAGTTATTGACTTTAATAGGAGAGAAGACAGGCTAACACTGAACAGTTTTGGAAACCCCAAACTAATTGTATAATTATGGGCTCTGATATTTTTATTAAAGGAAATTCCTTTGTTTGCTTGGGTTTTTATTTACCAGTGATTAAAATAGTTTATACAACAGTGGTTTGATTCTATAAATGCATGACCACCTTTTGTTTCAGAAATTTCTTGATGGATTTTATTTATGGTGTTACTGTATTCTGTAGTGTTATCAGATCAGTATGGGGAACAAATGTTTTCTCATAGATATCAGGATATCGAAACAAAACTCTCACGAGTCCAAGAAATATGCCTTTAGGTAGCATTTATAAAAGTAGGCGTTTAACGAGCAGGCCTTATTCACAAGATTATTAATTGGACGGTTTTAAGGAGTTTTTAGAAATGTTCTATGCTCATCTATCTGCTGTTTTTTCTCTCCCTGCCCCATAATATTATTAAGAGGCTCTTCAAGGGTAGACAACTGCAGTATATAGATGATACCAATTTGTAAAACCAAGACAGCTGAATTTGCTTCATATTTCAGGGTACAGGAAACATCCAAACAAAAATATGCTACAGATTATTTAATCTATATTCTACAGCATTTTCATTTGTAAGGTTTAGAGTTAAGCTCAGAGACTGTAATAGTCATAATACAGCTGTTATATTCGTTAAATGCTAATCCAGGTCCTAAGAGAAAATTATTATATCATCAATATAAACATAACAGATTTTACCTTTTAAATCTGCCAGGAGAATTTTTTATGAGAGTCTGAAATGTTGAAGAAGCTTTTTTTTTTTAATCTTAGATGCTATTAACTAGTCTACGTTCACTACAAGACGATTTAAATTTTGTTCCCAATAGCTAATTCTAATTCAAGGAAGATGCTCTAATATTCTGGGCTTGTGTAGCACTTTTTAAGCAGGTTTTCTAAGACGTCACAGGTAGCGAATGATGTTTCATAAGCTTTTTGATGCAAATGTCATCAGCTGAAAAATTCCAACTATTACCAGGAACCCCATAGTTAAATGAAATCCTTTACATGTGAAAACTGAGTAAGAAGTGAGAATTCGTGTTTGTCTGGACTATAAATAGGCATTAAATTATTCAGATAGTTTCCATATGGTCATCATATGTTAACTTTCACGTAGGAAGGCCCGTTTCAGGAAAGCGCTTAGACAGGTGTTTCAAGCTATCGACTTCTGTAAGCATGTGATTAAGAGCTTTCCTGAAGAGCGACCCTAATTATCATTCTTATGACTTAAATAAGGTTGGCTATGTCTGCACACCTACTTAACTTGAGGAACAAAGATTCAGCTTTTCAAATTAACAAATTAAAGGTTTGTATTTTCCTTATTTAGTATATTAAGTTCCTTCCTTCAGAGAAGGAGAAACATTTTGAACTATTTCTAAACAGTTTGTCAGAGACTGCTGTTTTTTAACTCATCTTCCCCTCCTGGTCAGGTTTAAAAAGCATTAAGTTATAGGTCTCTGAATTTTCCATTACAGATTTTACTATAAGCCAATTCTGACTGTTCTTCTGTTTAATATTTGATCAGTGTCTGGAAAGACTTTCGTCTGAAGGGAACATATGATCAGTAATGACTTTGATATTTTTTGTCTTGCTGAAAGTTGGCTATCTTTTAGCAATGCTTTTAAGGCTATGAAATTGCTTCTGTGTTTTGCAGTAGTGTACCTTGTATTGAGTTTCAAAAGCTTTTAGTCCATACATGGCATCCCTAATGTCAATGTTTCCTTATCTTTTCTTATTTTTTACCTTTTCCTAATTACATGTATGCTATCATCCAGTATTATAAGCAGTTTTCCTAAAAGCTCACTTTTTAGATTTTTTTTTTTCCTTTTTTTTTTCTGCTGATTTGAAGAAAATACATTAGAACAAGTCTGATGTAAAAAGTGGGTTTCATTTAGGGCATGTCTCTAGCTTAAAAAAAAAGTAAAAAAAAGCTCCTGCTGCTTTATAATGATTTAATGAAAAGTAAAAAAAGTTCCCTTAATGTGGATAGGGATCAGTATGGAATTTTTTACACTGATACAGCTTATTCTCATGAAGGAAGCACAAGTCTTTTAAAGTCTTTAAAAGCAACTTTTAAAGCACTGTACCTTCATGTATGCCAAAATTTTCGCTGGCATGACAACATAAAACAAAAAAAGTCACACCCTTTTCTGTAACTACATTGGTGTGACTGTTCAGTATTGATTATTACTCCTGTGCTGTTATAGATTCTTCATTGCAACATGACGATCTGTAGAAAACCATGGAAGTAAGTATTTGCTTTGTTTCTTAAAGATTATTTTTGAAGAAGAAAACAAAAACTTTTCCAGGTGTTTTTCTTAACGTATAACCTGTTCCAACACAAAGATGTCTTCAAGAACTACTAATATAAGTAATTGTTTAACATTTCATAATAGGCTACCCAAGAACTACAGCAATGTCCAGAAAAAATGCAAGGCAAATAGTGAAGTAGTAAATTTCTAAGTTTACAGAAATGATCTGGTAGCGTACGTTCAAATCTATGCAAAAACGATTAATTCGGCATTTTACTGAGGCTGATAAATGAGATCTTGGCAATATCTGTTTATGGGTTTTTGGATTAAGCTTTCTCTACTTATGTTATATCTTCACTGAACAGATTTTCAACCTTTGTAAATAAAGTATCTTTTTCTTATTTTTCTTACCGGTGCTTAACAACCTACAGCTTTCAGGAAAAAATATGAAAATGTCAAGGGAAAAAAAAAATCAGGAAAAGTACTTCATTAATGCATATCCAGAATTCAGACACCCTTTAAAATGTTGATGTGTTTTTTTTGTATTCATGCAACAAAGGCAGGCTTTGTGCCAAGTTTGGAAGGTACTCTGGGAGGAATGGAACTTAGTAACTCTTCATAGTATATACTTCTAAATACTTAGCAGAAAGCAATTTATTAGCTACTTAACATAGAAGTTAATCAAATCACAGCTGGCTAGAGGCAGGACAGATATGCCAAACAATCTTTTGCCAACTTGTCCATTTCAAATGCAGCTAACTGATGTACAAAGTTATCTTACGACTATGTACATGGTAAGCTTCAGCATTAAAAGGAGATATTTTCATGGGTTACTGTACAAGTTTAATGTGACTGGTTTTAATGTAAAGTATTCACTGCAACTTTTGCCCAGTTACTGCTGAAGAATATACTATGAAGATCGGTTGATGATTCTTCTCAGTAAGCACTTCCTAGGCTATCTTCGCAAGGCAAAAGACTAGAAGAGTCAAAGTGTGTTACAAGATGCAATTTCTCATTTTGCTTTTAATGGCTAGTGGTCCTGTGGTGATTGGCACAGATTTGGCTTTGAAAAAACAGTATTTAAGGATTTCAAATTAAAAAGATCTCATGGAGCATTGAAAAACACACCTAGAGATAAACTGCAGTCTGTAATCACATGGGCGTCATGCTGCACGCAAGACATCTTTTGGAATTTAGTGGGATACTCTCACGAATAAAGGTTTCTGGAACTGACCTCTATTTTTCTTGCACTTGGTTGCTGAAACATAGAGGTATTTTTATTAATTAAGATGAATTATTCTGATATTTTCCATAGGCAAAGTTTCTGAGGGCAACCATAACATTATTTTCTGAGATATTTGTCTTGCCTTATAGAAGGTGTTTCATCACTGTCAGAAAAGCTCCCTGTGTAGCTCCCAATGAAGCCTCACAAGCATTTAAATCCCCTACTGGAGGGGAAGTTGATTTAACTGGGAGTCAACATATTCTTTAAACCTCACTACCAAAACAAAAAAAAGATTCACAGCTTTTTTTTTTTTTTTTTTAAATCAACTCTGGACCTGAGTATGATTAACAGGCAAATCTCTCTACAGCACTACAAGGAATAATTAAGCTGTAAGTTTAGTCTGTCTTTGCCAAATGAGAAACAATATGGGAAACAACGCGCTCCCCCCACCCCAACTTTATCCATCTCGATAAACATAATTAAGTAATGGATGATGGTTTGTTAGCATTTTATTACACGTGTTTGCAAGGGCATTAAGAATAATAATAAAACGCACAACAAATATTATAGGTATTGAGGTTTTCAGCAGTGGAAAACGTGACTTTTTGAAATCTGGGCTGGAAACATGTATTCCTACAAATTAACTATTCCTCTATGCAGAACAGCAATTGAGATACTGCTGTCTTAGTTGATTTACATACACTAATCGCTAGTTCCTATTAAGCACTGAGTGGTCACCTGCTCAATAATATTAATGAATTAATATCTTAAGATAGTTATTCAGAAATAGTAGGAAACGCTAAATTTACTTTAGATTTTAGCAATGAAATTGGATTATCCTTTTGTTTAGGAACCTGTTTGCTGCTTTTCTATTCAAACAAAATGACCTAATGAAGCTGTCAAAATTTGCAATATTTTGTATGTGTATATTATGTAAATGTACATGTATGTATATATTTATATAATGGTAAAAGTTTCAAGTAGACAGGGATAGAAATATTTAATTTTTTCTGCACTTTAACTAAGTCACATGACTAAAATGTCTCTACTAAAGTGACTCATTTATCTGGCTGGGAAATAATTATGTTCATATTTTGCTGCTAAACCTTTAGAGCAGATCAAATTCTCCATATACAGGACCTACAGGAATAATCCATATTTATGGCTAATGCAGTTCAAAGGAAAATCTGAGCTGGCACTTGTAAAATTCCTCACAGCTGAACTTCCCCAAAAATTGATTTAACAGCTTAGTTCGCTAGCATATGGCTCATCTGTATCTTAATGCACAGCTGACAAATCAGAAGACAGTATTTTAGGCACAATACGCCTTGCCAGCCTGTGGCAAAGGGAAGCTGTAGACTTTACAGAAAATGAAGACTGGAAATGCTCGGCCATAGCACAACTGATATAACCTGTACAGGCTTCACAACACCACCACATGTAAGCTCACGTCACTGTGTTGGCCTTGATTCAGCAAGGTACTCACAGCCAGTGAGATTAAAGCGCAGCAATGGCCCCTCTGCTTCTGACTGGATTACTCAAATATTACACAGAGTTGAGGCCTTTATATGGAACTACTCTGGGTCCTATTTACCAAACAGATGTCCCAAATTATTAGTAGGCAACAATGGTAAAACCCCCCAGTTTTACAACATGCTAACTGACAGACATTCTGACTCACTTGGCTCTTCTGCTTTCTCCAAGGTTTGGTAAAAACACTTCAAGTCCAGGACAGAGAACCCTGGAGATCTGAGTACAACTTTCGGTACACGCTGGGAAAACACACAGGAATTCCGTATTCTGCTTCAATGACAGTGTGGAGGGATTGTTTTAGGAACAACAAGTTCCTCAATTTTAGAGACTCAGTTCTGCGTCTGACTTCTGAAGATAGCAAGATACTTTTTTTTTTCTTTTTTTGTTGTTGTTATAGTGATACTTGTCATTTAAGAATTTCCTGATTTTTCAAAACAAAAAAAACCCCAACCCTCACAGTGCCCTTCCTTTCTTTTAAGGAATTCTTGATTCTGTACATATGTAGTTTAATTGTCTAGAAAATGAAAAAATGAGCAAGAGAAATAGATTGTTACCTCTGTGTAGTTCTTTGTGTTTTGAGGAGTATGTTCAGAGATAGGAGGGGGCCTATGCTCTTGCCATATGAACATGTAAAATATGACAGAAAGAAGCATTAATACCCTGCCATATGAGGGTGACAAATGCAGACCTTAGAAAATGCTTTAAAGATAAGCATTATGTCTGTTATGCCACGACACTTGCTCAGCTGAAGAGGCACAAAACAGCCACTACTGGAATTTCAAGTGAAACCCCAATTTATTCCTAGAAGTTAGTGATTTTCAGAGTCTCATGTGGCCAAAGGGCCTGAATTCTGCTCCTGTTGTGTTTTTATTAATTCCACTGAGAACAGACTGGAGTCCAAGAAGCCATAATTAAGGAGGAAGGAAGTGCAAATGACCCTACAGGATGACTCTGAATTTAGGACGTTATTGTGGAGTATTTCTGCACGGTTTTGATGATAAACGTTGTCCTGCATGAAGCAAAATAGTAGTAACTCAATCTGATGGATGTAATTAGTTGTCTTTTTACTTGGTGTGTGCATGTTTGCAACACGCACTGTTACTTGTTTATTACTCTGATACTTTTAATGTTAATTATTAATTCTTAGCCTGAACAGCACTTTATCCTGAAAAGGTGTGTGAAAGTGTGCATCAATCTTAAGCCTGAAAGCACTGATGCAAAGATTCTGAATTTCCTCCATCTTTTATAGAAAGATAAAATTTCAAAGATTTAAAATTACTTCATCTAATAGGATGAAGACAGCAATTCATGACATCACTCAGTTCTGGGCTGGCCTTTCATAACTCAGTATCACTTAGCTCCCCCCACCCCCTGAAACGGATATTACCTTTACTGTTACATTAAATGTTTACAACAATGCAAATCTCACAGAGAACCTCCAAATTAAAGCCATCAAAGCCAAGTTCATGGTTCTTGCTGAAAATAGATGAGATTTGATTTTGGTAAAGTTTCATTTTGAATTTGTTTAAACCCAAATCTCCAAGCAAAAATTAGACTGGCACAATTTATGAAGGTGGCACAATTTATAAAGGGCAAAACCTAAAAGAAATGTTCATTAGGAGTAGGTGTATTTATTTTACATATCTCTCTATATGTCTTCATGATAATGTCTAAACTCCAACAATTATAGCAGTTGATTCTCAAGATCTTTACTGAGACATAGTTATGGCTGTCATGTTTTGTGTTCTCCAGTTCTGAAAATACTTCGAGGTGGATATCTGGGGTTACTGAAGATGAGCGCTAGCTTTCAGTGTAGTTTACATGCTATATATATATATCTAAAATTTAGGCTTTATCTAATTTTTGGACTGCTAAAATCAGAAGCCCCTTTAAAAAGAACCCAAAAAATGTAACTGTACATGTGTCACCAAAGGTACTATGGATCAGAAAATAACAAGAAGAGAATTAAGGTGCTTGCCTCTGATTTGCACAAACATTCAGATGACGTTTTCAACTTTCGTCCTTTTGAAATGCTCACGTGGTAGTATAAAGGCTACAAATCATTCTTGTGAGCCAAAATGTCATTTGCTACTGTTGGAAGGCAAGTTAATAGTATTACAACTTTGGTGAAATTTGAATGCATTCCATGTTGAGTTTTTTTAATAAGAACTGTAAATAACAGACCATTTTGGAGTTTAATAAATGATCCCTTCCAAAGTCTAATGATAGCTTACTTTAGTTATAGCCATTCTTTTATAGCAATAGACAGCTTTAAAAAATCATTCTTACAGCATACACATAATTTTAAAGAGCTGGAATAAAGTTTTGGAGCAAGTCCATTCGTTTAATTTATTCAAGTATGACAAGTACTAAGAATATCTTTGATGACCTAAATCTCGTTTTACGCAGGAAACTGCCCTATCTTTTGGGATTTCAGTTTGCACATAGTATTCTCTTCACAGGTATTTCATATTCTAGAGATTTCCTTTCTACTCAGAGTATTGCTTATCCTCATTGATCAAACATCATCAATCAGATGCTAAAGATTTATAAAGTAGGTTTAAAAATAATAAGATTTTTAAAATTAATGAAGTCTATATTAAAAATTTTCCTCTGAATTTGAAGTCTCTGAAGAACCATATTTTCCAGATTTTTACCGGAAGCCTAAAGAGTAATATTTAAATTTTTAAAATTAAGTAAGGCACCAACTCCTACTTAATCACACAGCTTTGGAAGTTGCAAATTTAAAACCACGGCAAGATTTATGATATAATTGAGAGGTCAAAATAATGGAGCCGTATTATTAGCACTAACTGCAGCATTATAGTGTTCTTTACCTGTATTCTAAGCAGATAGCTATTTTCAAGCAAACTAAGCATCAACTGTTCTGGAAAAAAATAGAGAAGAAAAAAAATCAAGTCCCCTTCAGAGAAATACATGCATCTTTCTGCCTCTGGTGAGGCTGTCATTTTGTGTTCAGCCCAAGACATAGAAAGCAGATGGATAAAGAATACCACACACATTAATGCTGTTCATCATGAAAAGAAATGATAAGATGAACATCAGTTTGAAACCACAAATATCTGGCTTGGAAGAAAAAAAAATGCTCTTTTATTACAATGTTTTGCCTGCTTGTTGGTCCTGCTCTTACTTTAGTTATAGCAGTGTCCCATCACCACAATATGTGAGCACATTATATATAGAGACTGCAGCCATGCAAAACCTCTCCAGTTAAGAGTTGTGGCTGAAGAAAAAAAAAAAAAAGAATGAAAATTACTTATTCTGAGTGGGCATTTTTTTCCTTCAAATTTTACTATGTGGTCAAATTTATTCTTCAAGAGAAAGGTATGACATTCTTGCTTCCCAGCTTCATGCTACAGGCTAACCATCAGCTGGCACAGCCTATATTGTCCTTTTTGCACCGCTACATTTTTTTACAAAGTTTAACTTTTCATGATAGTTGAAAAGATGAAAAGCTATTTATGGAATAAACAGCAACAAAAGCTAGGCAACTCTGCACAGCATAATGGGATTTTAATGTATTCTTCTTGTCGGCATAGTGTATTTCTGTGATAATTTTATGTGACAGCGTAATTAAACTGGAAAACAATTCCCATTTCCTATGTATTTTATCTATTTATCATCATTTATTTCTTTACTTTCTTGCTCTGCTATAAATATTATTGTAAGGAGAGTTAAATAAGTTAAACCAATGCAATTACTTTTACAGATTGAAATTAACTTCATATATCAATTTATACTGGTTTATATACAGCACCTACTATTTGCCCTGTACAAATAAATGCATTTGTTGCAGTATATTTATAGTGTCACTATGGTTTCCGTGTTTGCACTCCTTTTGACTAATGTTCTATATGTTAAAACTTGACATTTTAACAGTATTTTCAAACAATTTCATTCATTATCAAATAACCATTTATTACATTGTGGCAATTTCAAACCATTTACTGGACCCTCTAGACATTGCTAAACAATGATTTATCAAAGAATGTGCAAATTTTAGTGCTTATCACAGCAAATACAAAAAGTAACATTAAATAGTGACTTGACAACAGCTCTGACTGAATTATTTTTCTTTTTTAATCTTGATGAGTCATATTTAGTAATAGCAGTTTGTAAATGTGCTGGAAATCGAGGGCAATATTCTAGACTGCTTCGTTGTAGAAGGCTCTTTCTGGCTTGGTCAATTCTTTTGCATGCTTGGGGGATAAACTGAAGACTGTGGGACACAACAGATATGTCTCTTACTGCCTTTTTATTTTCTTATGGTGCCTATGATGCCCCAACATTGTCATGCGTGACAGTGCTTTTCACATTTTATTTGACCACGAATCTAACAAAATCCATTCCTAGCCAAATCTGTATTGATTTTTCCTTACCTAGAGTGAATAGCAGTCATGCAAAGAATTTTCAGTTCTGTTTTCAGGAAAAATGTCCTCCTTCCCAATGTTCTAGCCAACAAATAGGACTGATTTAATTTCATATGTGACCACTTGGCTGCAAAATGCTGTGCCTGTATCTCCATTCCTTCTCTCTCCAATTTCTATTGAACTTGAGATCCACAGTATGTCTGTGAGAGAACAGACTGATACCCACAAATGATAATTTGGTCTCTGGAAGCATTTAGGTGCAAACTTTACAAGGCAACAGTATTTGAGGGAGACATCCCTGTTCTCAGAGATCTCATTAATCATTGCAGAGCTCACACATTCAGCTCAATATGAAGTACATTGAAAGGCTTGAGTATTACAGAGGATATTCATAGAAGGAATTTCAATGACTTGGGAGTATTCCTCATTTGTGAGGGTCATACATGGACTATAGCTGAACAAATATAATGATCCCTAAATCAATAGTTTGGTATTGTTGATTTCTACTACAGTAACATTAAGTAGCTCCAGATAAAGCCAAAGCCTCACTGTGCAAAGCTAACAACTTAACATCATCCTTGCTTGAAAGAATTTATAGTCTATGCAGTTTGTTAATGAATTGGAGTAATAAGGAACCACACCTTAGATTGTGATCTTCCTTAGCCAAGGTCATGAAAAAGAGCAGAACTGAAAATTACACACAGATTTTCTATATGTCAGTCTTAATTTCAAAGGCATCCAAAAGGTTTAGATTCCATTATCTCCAATTCAGGAGTGGTTATCAGGACCACTTGTTCTGTTACTGCTTCCAGCAAAGGGAGCTAGAACCTCATTAACCTAATAATGTAATAATTTAGTTTAAATTGCCACAGCTTTCAACTTGTGCTGGTAAGACAGGCTGTAAACTGTAGCAGTAAAGAAACAGGCAGTTCTGCAGCCTGTGTCATAGCACGGCATCCTCTGCCAGAAAGGTGCAGCTAGGCTTGGTAACTTCAACAGCCAGTGCAGCAACAGCTGAGATGCATCATAAATTGGGGCCCTTACACATGAAGAACGGTAAAATCTTGTTTGCTTGTTGAAGGTCTCACTATCCCTAGTTTAAGGACTTCAGTTCTTTAATTTTACCTGTGTATATCCTCTGTGTTTAATTCTAGGATCTCAAAGTTTATATGTTTACTTATGATGACAGTAGCTACAGTTTAGAGTTTGGGGGTTTTTTTGGTGTTTGCTTTCTTGGGGTTTTTTGGTTGTTTTTTGTTCACAAGCTCTATTGGTATTCTGTGAGAATTTTGCTAGACTAGTAGGATATGACCAAGCCCAAGGTACATTTACAGAGTACACGAGGAAAGCTCATCCAAAACCAGTAAACAATAAATAATTAATTTTACCTCAGCAGAACTGTGTACTTGTCTTCTCAAACTTCAGAAATCGTTTTTAGAAATTCTTCATCTATTCCTGAATCACAGTAATTCTTAACACACTACTACTTTAAACAAAACTGTCACTGAAGTCAGGCAGGCCAGATCAGGCACAAAAAGAAGTTTTGGCTTAAACCAATCACTTAATTTTAAGTGAATAAAGTAGAATAAAGTAACCATTTTAACCAGAATAAAGTAACCATTACAGCCATGTCCCTGCTAATTTAAAAAAAAATTGTAGAAAATGAAAGTGTCTGGGGGCCCAGTGCAGACAAGAGTAAGCATTTAATCATTGGAGAAAGTCAAGCTGAGTTCAATCACAGGTCAGAGCTGAAGGTCTGCTCAGAATCAGGTACATCAAATAAAAGCACTTTGGGCACAGATGTGTCTATAGCCAAACACTCATATGAGCCTAATATACGTACCGGTGTGTTTGCTTCCTTTTATTTTCATCAGTCTAAATGACAAAGTGCTGAGGTATCGAGGCATGTTCAGACCCAACTCTTGTTGATCCAGGAAGTGATCCTGAGATGACTGGTTGTCTTATCCCATTTCCAGCCTCCTTCTCCCCATTAGTCTGCCTACTGGAGATTACTATCCCTTGATTTACACTGGTTAAACTGATCATTTGGCTTCTTTTTCACCTATCTCTATGAAATCAAGTTTTAAAAAACTTTATTTTTTTTGTGGTAGACTTTGTATGTTAGAATCCATGGAAGTTCAGCAACCATCAGCTATCAAGCACCAGAGATAAGGCCTGAAAATGGAAAAACGGGTTTTTTAACATAATCAGGGTTAACAACACTGCCTCTCAGAATTCAGAAATGTAAAAAGAGTTGGTTTTCCCCATAATCAATGATATTTCTATGTGGCTAGCAGCCTAGGTGTGAGGGAAGGAAGTGATCAAGGCGAGCTCTTTGCTCACTTAAGGAGATGTTATACAAAACATTAAACCCAATGAGGGTATCTGTCAAAATCTAAGAGACTCCATCTCTGCTGTTATCTACCTTCCATTATGGATTAATTTGACACTAATTGCAAAAATGATTTAATTTAGCTAATCTTCAAAAAATACTGTTTGAAAATTAAAATTAATGACTAGGATAAAATCTAAGTATTCTAACGGAATAAAAGCTTAGAGATGAAGGGCCAGGGACCGACAGAGAAAGCTTAGATGGAAATTACCTCAAAAAATTGCATTTAATACATAAAGCAACAGAGAACCAAAAATTAATTTAAAGAAGACCATGACAGGTATCAGTGGAGGAAATGCCAAAGAAATTGTGTACTGATGGAGAGGGATGGAAAAAACAAATGTGAAGCATTTTTAGCTCTAAAAAAGACTTTAGGACTATATTTTGTTAGATCTAAAAAAACACAAGAAATTACACACTTTTGAAAGTTTTATCCAATGAGCAGAACCTAGAAAATCAAGTATTTATCAACTATGCATTGGACAAACTGGAGAATGTGATTGTTGCAAGTGGTCAGCCTCTCCATATGAGGTTTGTAGTTCAAAAGTTAAATTTGCACCAGCAAACTAATCATAGCTTTGTGATGTTCTTCCAAGCCCTATTTCTGATAAAGCCACTGTGTAACATGACAGACTCTCATCTGTACCAGATGGCACAAGTCCCTGGTGAATCGTATGCCAGCTGTGCACAGCCAGAACACAACACGCTCCACCCACGCTTCCTCTTTCCTCCCACTGTGCACCCAGCCCAGCAAGGCTACATGGACGCTCGGGCTCATGAGCATTCAAAGCAGCAGAACACGCGTGTCGGAGGCTCTCTATATAGCAGGCATATGAAAGATGACAGCTCCCGGACCTACGCGCTTTGTGCTCTTCCTACTAGCGTCTTCCTTTGCCAAACTTAACAGGGGAAAGGAATGCAAAGACAGCGTCCTTTGTCTGTTGTGCCTGTTTTGTCCAGGAGGTTGGAAGGGTAATGTTCTTCAGCATACAAAGAATATGGTTTCCCTTATCCTTATGTTTGTATTAAATTAAAGGCTGCCATTTCAACATCACCCCAGTGCCACCAGACTTGCTTTGCTATACAGTATAGTGGGAAACCTAACTGCCCCACCACAGCACAAATGCCTGTTTCCCTTGTGCTCTTGTGTGCTTACCTAATGTAATTAGCAATGTGTACAGCTTGCAAGGGAGAATAAGGTTGATTCTAACACATCGTTAATTAAGATATTACAGTTAGCTATTTGCTAGGCTGACTCAGGGGAGTAGTAATAGGATACGGAGTCTTTCACCTTAAGTTCAGCCGTTCTTCCCCCAAATTCCCAGGTAGTGATCAGTAATTTCTCATTAACCCTGGCACAAGATGAATCTGACTCCACTCAGGCATGTGGATGAGTTTTGAGCACATGTCTGTCAACAAGGAGTGTCAGTGTCTCTGATAATTAAATTTCAAAGTGAAGAACCCCACTGCTGTGAGGTAATAGCAGAAGCTGATGCCTCCCTGTGGCATTATTTTAACTCCTCTTTTTTGTTGTTGTTTTGTTTTCTCCAGACTCAATGAGCTATCATAAGCTATGATATCAGCAGATAGATACAGATTTAGGTTTTGAAGACTACAAATTGACTATTGTCCTTAGGTTCCCCTGCAAGACAAAAAGTAATAGTAATACAACCATAAAAGCTGAAAAACCATAGTTTAAAAAATACCCAACCCAACACATAAATTATGACTCTGCAAGAGGCCCCTAATTTCATGATCCTACCTGCACTGCCAAGAACGTAAAGAATCATTGGTTCTTGACATCATTCTCTTGCCAAAGGGCAATTACCTCTTCTGTATGCATTGCCTTAATCATGTCAAGTTGTGTCCCGTAAATTTGCATGTCTCCCAAGGAAGCACAGTGCATTGCCAGCAGCCTGATAGGCCAGATCAAAACAATTTCCTAATGTATGTTTACATCAGCTTTGGCTCTTGAGCTGCTTTTGCTTTAGTTGTTCTGCAAAACAGAGCAAATTCCCCCTCTCTAAACTGTGTGTTGCATCGGGGATAGGAGGCGGAATAAGCAGAATATGGATGGATACATTGTCCTTACCAGAATTGGGCAATGCTTTCTAGATTAATGAACTGCAAATCAGCTACACAAATGAAACCACATGCTAGATATAAACACGGTCCTCTGAGATGGGCTTGTTGTCACAGTCAGAGAGGGAGAAAGAGAGAGAGGGAGGGAGGGAGTGCACACGCCTATGTGTGATGGGGGGGGTGTAATGAATGCCAGCTCCCCTCCCGACTCTCTGGGATACGCGAGGATGACAAACTCTCTGAGGAACAATTCCTTTGACTGGTTCGTTGAGGAAAGGAAACTTGTCACGCTGCCAAGAATAAAACTGCTTCTGGGCTTAGTTTTGAATTTTATAAAGTGAATAAGTGAAAAACGTATACACATTCACTTCAGACCCAAGTCATGAATAATTAAAAGAATATATAATTGTACCCAGTTTTCCCCTCAAGCTCAACCAGCAAAGATATCTTCTGTCCATGTAACAGGGTACTTGATGTTTTTTTCAGAAACTGTAAGAAGTGAGCTGAACCAAGTATCACTGAATTCATACTGCATGCAAGTATGAACAACAGCCTGACCATCAGAACACACAGAAACGCAAACTGAGAACTCAACAGTTTCATATGAAGGCAGTTGCAGATTTTTTTGCTTATGAATATTTTCCTGGTGTGATTCATCCACACTTGATATTGGATTCTGATCACAATATGACAAAAATTATATTATTAACACAGCATTATGGTAGACATTAAGCTGATACTGCAAATGGCAAAGATCAGACATTTTTTATGACGCACAGTAGGTAAGACTGTTTACCATGTCACAAATACCTATGCAGAAAAAAACCTCAGAAAACAGAAGTTATCTGTACCTATGTGTAACTATCTATCTCCTTTTTCTGAGATAGGCAGACTTTCTAGTACAAATTAAGAAACGTGAGTTAACAGTATACAGCCACACGTTTGTCTGAAATTCTGCTGGTGCATTGGACTTGTCTAATGGTATTCATCTGGAAGAGGCAGATGCAAGACCTCTCTTATTGCTTTTATTTTTCCACATTATTCCCACAGTTAATGGGTCCCTCAGTTTTCAACTGAACTGAAATTTAGGATTAATATCTGTTTTTCTTGTGGGCATAGTAGTTAGCAAATATGGTATTAATAGCAATGTATTTAGTACCTTTCACTTGCAGATACAGAAATATCATTTAAATACTAATGAAGAACATCAATAACTTCCGTGAACAAGATAATCATTATATCCCCCACCACACGCAAAGATGCAGACATGAAGACTCTCATGGCTAGCAAGTTGGCTCTTCCTTTATCTCATCCTGGTATGGCTGTTGGTACCCAACCATCTGTGATGCTCTCTGATAGGAAAAATATATTAAAAAACCTGAAAATCATACATGCAGAGGATTAACAGATTCTCTTTTGTATGTACGTAATAGCTGTGTCCTTGAAATGGTAAAGGTCTGGGGTTTGGTTTGACTGTTAT
Organism: Platalea leucorodia; assembly: GCF_965183815.1. Taxonomy (NCBI): domain Eukaryota; kingdom Metazoa; phylum Chordata; class Aves; order Pelecaniformes; family Threskiornithidae; genus Platalea; species Platalea leucorodia. Next base: position 33,689,361 of record NC_138831.1, read on the forward strand.
GAAAGATCCTCGTTCTTTGTATTTTTGTACACCTCTAGCTGAATTCCAAACACAAGATCTTCACTAGACCTTGACTTCTTTTCAACAATGAGGTATTTGTTCTGAGATAGAAAAAGGCAAAACAACAGGGAGGAGTGCAAGTATGCTTAAGAAGAACTACTGCACTACAGCATCATGGGTTGTATCTGAAGTAGCTCGGGAAGGTTTGGGAGAAGGTACACAGGGACATAGAAGGACTGTGGTGAGCGTCACTTTCTGCTCAATAATTTACCCCATGGTATGCAAAGAGGATGCAACTATGAAACTCAGCTAGCTACAGTAGCGTGACAACTGATTACAATAGAATGGCTTTACAGAGGTGATGAGGTACCTGATAGGAATATCAGACATGAGGTAAAATATTACACACTACCTACTTCCTCTCCACATATCTGAAAGCTACTACTCTATAATGCGTTGCTCTTGTCGTTTTTGTATCATAGGTGTCTAAGACAGGAGCCAAGTTACATGCATGGACTAGAAAAGCAGAGGTAAACTACAGCCCAAAGCTCTTACCATCAAAAAAGGGCAAAATAAAGTTGGGAAAAAAAACCAGTATTCATACTTTCTGTATAGGGAGAATGGCAAGGAGGAATTCTATACAAATGTGGTCTCTACATACAACCCCAGAGAGACAGACTTTCAAATGAATGTTTTAAAATTCCAACATTTCTGAACTGTTGCTTGAACCACTTGAAAGGGGGGCATTTTTCATCTAGTTGTCATTTGTTTGGTTTTTTTTTATTACTAGAAAATATTTTTCTAATAAGTAAAATGGGAAAAGACCAAGAAAAAGGTGAATGTTTTGGTATTCTGACTATTTTCTATTTAAAGGTTAATTGTGAATTATTTCAGACCCGAAATTGTGTAACAGTTGATTTTTCCCATGTACAGGACAACATTCATGTGACGGAGCATTATTCCTTTAAGCCTGCTCTCTTTCGTAAAGCTTTCATGTGAGAATCTGCTTATATTTGCAATTGTCTGATGTTTAAAAATAGAATTATTCAACATTCCCTGGTAGTTGGCTCTGACCTCTTGTTTGCTTGTTTTCTAGGTTACATTTGAACACTCGATAGATTTCCAGCTATACTGTGCCACCCCGTGTAAGAGACGGGAAATTGCACGACTTTGCTGACCATCATGACACGAGTTTGGCGTTGGTGTCCTACCGAAGACATTTGTGCATTTTGAAGACAGTTTTGCGTTTATCAACAACTGAAGCACATTTAGAAAAGCATTAAAAGTATTTAATGTGATGCTTAATTTTTCTTAAAACATTAATTTGCTGGAAAACTTTCAACCTTTTGACTTAATAAGTAAGTCATGGTGGCCTTTTATTTATTACTGCTCTGTTGAAAGACAAGGAAGATTATCTATTGGGTAATAAAATTATTCTCTACATCGTAATTTAATCTCATTTTCTACTTTATCTAAGCCAGAATAAAACAGTATTGATTCAAAATCTGTACTCTGATGCTTTGCAAACTTAAGTTTGCTGATAAAATAAGGGGGGGGGGGGCGTGTTCAGGCACCAAACAGATAAATTTTGATCCATGTTAACTGAGCAGCCTATAAAACGGAACTTCTCTTTTCTGTAATGTGAGGTACCCCTCTAGGAATCACAGACACCCTTGATCTTTAGAGCTCAGTTAGACCCAGCTCATTCTGGAATAATTCCAACTGTTCGCAGATACTCCGAATCCGCAGGCTGAGATCTCTTGCCATTCAGTCTTCAATACCTAGGCAACTACCTTACAAACTGATCACAAAAGTAACACGATCAGATCTTCACTATTAGAAGCTGGGGTGCTACAGGCATAGAAAGTTCCACAGTAGGTACAATAGTAAGTTTGCTGTGCACCTGAGAGCAGATAGAAAAATATAATGTCCTTAAGCATGCGGTATTTGGTTATATTCTGTGGCATTCTTAATTCCACAAATAGAAAACGGTGACCTAGCAAAGGTGGCAGGATACAACATTTTTTCCTTTTTGCTGCTTCCCCTCGCTGTTTTCCTGTATTTCTCCTACCAGTAGTTACACACCCTTTCTTTATACTTAAGCTAGCTCTTGCCTTACATTTGTAACTATTATCTGATAAACTTATGTTACAATGCCTACAGGCCTCAGGCCATTTGGTGCGCGTGGTACTAATTCTTATAAATACATTTTCAATGCTCTAATTAATTTACCTTAATAATTGTTTTTTTCCCTGTTATTTGTAGATTTTACCTTTGCTGGTTGGGGGTGCCTGTGCTTTCTGCTTTTCTTTAGTGGCATTTTTCTTTCTTGTGTTTTCCTCCATTAATTTTGTGCCCCCTTATATCGCTTTTTAATTCTTTCCACACTTCTCCACATCTGTCACATTTATTCAAAGTTCCTTCAGTTGCTTCCTACACTACAATAAAACAAACTTTGTTGCTATTGTTGCATTGTTCACCTTTGGGCAATAAATTAGCTGTGATCAAATTAGTAGCTGTCTGTATATTATGACAATGTGTTAGTGGCGACTTCTAAACCTTAGCCAAAACCTTCCTTCCATCTTGACCTCCTCCTCCTAGTAATGTTGACTACCATTACCATTCTTAGGTATGTGAAAAAGATGAAAATGAGATTTATCTAACTTCCTGTGCTTCTGTTGTGCATATGTAATATCACTATATTATGTCATGAAGGAGGACTGCATTTTGGATGCCGTTGCTGCCATATGTATACAGCTGAAGTTATAATTTCAAACGATGTGGCGATTCAGGTTTTTTGCTCAATAACTCTGCTACTGCTGCCTCGCTGGTATGTAGTAACTGATCTTATCTGTTCTCTTTTTCCTCATGGAGAAGGTTCCACGTTGGTTTCTGATGGTCGTCTCCTACTTTCCCGGCACCTGAAGCATCAGGCACAGCACACTAGCCTAGCACACAGAGCTCGGTGAACGGGCCTCATATTTTCCATTCTGCGTCCCGTTTACCGCGGCCCAGGACTCGACCCCTCGGTTAACACCCCTGCGACAAGCGCCCGTCCTGGCGGGGGGGGCGCCGGCGGTGCCCAGGGGCAGCAGCGGCGCCGTTAATCGCCTGGGGCTGCCCGGGCCGCGGGACTCATCCTCCCCACGCTCCCGGGAAGCGGGCAGCGCCCCTCGGCCCCGGGCCGAGAGGACGGCGGCCGCCCCTGGCGGCGCCCGGGCCCCGCTGCCGGCCCTCCCAGCGGCGCGAGCCCCGCCCCGCGCGCTCCCAACGGACGCCGGGCCGGCCTGGCCCCGCCTCACCCCGCGCGCTCCCAACGGAAGCCCGCCCCGCGAGCGTGCGAGGAGGGAGTGCGCACGCGCCAACTGCCCGGGGGGCGGGCGCAGCGGCGTTGTTTTACGCATGTGCGTGGGTGCGCCAAGCCCCGCGGAGCGGCTGTCACGTGAGTCCGGCGGCGTATGCGCTTCCGGGTGAGCAGGGGCGCGCAGCGGTGCGGGCTCCTTCCGCGGCGGCGGCGCGGGCGAGGCCGCGGCCCCCCCGCCCCGTCCCGTTCCCCCCGCCCTCCCCCGCCAGGTACGGCCGCGGAGGGGGCGATAACGGCGAGCCGGGAGCCTTGAGCCGTGGCCGCGGCCCGGCCGGTCTGTGCGGGCGCAGGGCGGGGCCGCGGACGGGCGCCCGCCCGCCGGTGCGGGAGGGGAGGCGGGACTCAGTCAGGAGCCCTCGGGCGCTGTGGGCCCTACCGGGGCGGTGCTCGCCTGCGCCTCAGGCGTGAGAGCCGCGGCCAGGCCGCGCCCGTGACATGCGGCCCCGCGCTGCCGAGCTCGCGACTCCCTCCGCAGAGCGCGAGGCCGGCGTCGCTCGGTCCGGCTTCCGGTCGGCGCTGGGAGCGGCGGAGGGAGGCGTGGGGCGCCCCGAAACGTTAAGCTGGAAGCTCCTTTCCCCTGGCCCGGTAGGGCTGTCACGGCAGAGCAGCGCAGGCTTCAGCCTTGTTCTCACGAATGGGGCTGGGGGGTTGTCTTCAGTTACGGAGACTCTTCCCCCCCCCCCCCCACCCCCACCCCCGTGTGGCTGAATAATGAGTGGGGGCTGTGAGTGGAATAACGCTTCCCGGTGTGGGTTTAGCAAAAGCACAGCGTAGAGCTATGTCGCAGAAGTTAGGGTTGCTTTCTAGTGCCTCTTATTTTAGTTCCTCCTTATTTTCAGCTGCTAATGTAATACACTAAGTAGTAATTGATTATTTCTGTTTAACTTGTATGCATATTTAGATCTTATAAAGGAATATTGATTGTATTTAGGCAGGGTATAAATTCTTTTTGACTGTTGTCTGACAGGTTAGTATTTACCTTTAAATGGATCTCAGTGATTCAGAAATGCAGATTCTTCTGGTGCTCTGAATGTGGAGTTTTAAGTAGTATCCTTGGAGATGAAAGCAAGAGTGTTTTCAAAAGTTTTCTCTTTTAGCTAGCTGATTTCTCCATGCTTTGATGCTGTGAGAACGAAGTAAAAAGAGATGAAGAATTGACTTGTTATTAATGAAATTCCTTGCGTTACCTCATTATGCAGACTTGAAAGTGATAACATTTGGATGTCCATCTTCAGATCTGGAAAGTGTTTCCTGGGGTCATGGCTAGTGTGGCCACATTCTAAAAGCCTATGGGGTTATAAAAACATTTAGAAATTACAGTGAGCTGCACCATGGGGATGTGTGTACCAGAAAATATATCTGTTCCTTACTTTTGGCGTGCTGTAAAATCAAATGTGGAAAATACTCTTAGAGGCACCTCTTTAATGCCTGGAACCTGGAATTCATTTAACTAACACTCAGTTAATGTTTCTGTTGAAACAGTGAAGGTGAAATGTAGAAAAAAATAGGCTAACCTTTTTTGAAGTTGATTTCTTTCTGAGACTGAAACAGCACGCTATTCTTTGCCGGTCAGGTATGTAGGTCAGTAGTGTGCTCATCATTGTAATTGTCTTGCAAAATTAGGTTTATATTTGTTCTACTTCAAATGCTGAGGTGCTGATCAAGGACTGAATATAGATCTTTGTATTGGATAGGCAGATATGACCATATAAACGTGTAATTCCTGTTTATTTGTGTATTCTTCTGAGAACTCAAGGGTAAAAACCTAAAAAATAATTTTTGCAAGGGGTCTTTAACTTTGTAAATAGAATGATCTCATGCATTCTGTTGTCTTTTTTTCTTTTTTAAGTATCTGGAAAAGATCAGAGTCTCTGTTCAGCTGTAAACTAAATTTTAAAAAATGGCAATTTATAATAGGCTTCTCAACGCTGTTTTATTTGGTATTCCAGCACCTACCAACTAAGCCAGCTCAGTATTAATAAGAGAACTTGGAAAGTTGTCTCTCCTTCCAGGAAAAAGGATGAGAACACTGATGTTTGACTTCTGGTGCAGGCAGTAATACTCTTCAGATGCAAACTTAAGTAGGTTTAACCTGGTGTTCTGGAAATGGAAATCCATTCGTTAGCTGTAGTGGAAGGGTAGTGGGCTTTAGTGATGTGTTCCCTTGTGATACTTTTTTTCTTTTTGTAATATTGTAACTTGCCTGTTGAGATACTTAAAAGTATAAAAGGCATTGTTGAGCACCAAAGTCCATCCCTTCCAGTAAGAGAGCAGAACCACACGGCAATCCTGCATCCAGATGTTCTTTGATGTGTTGAAGTTTCTGACCTTTAGATAGCTCCCAATCTTCCAATTCCATCTCTTGAAGTAAAATGGAAAGTAATGAGCAATGGAGAGTAAAAATGATCAGGCTTGCTGTTCTCAGAAACCATGACTTTTTGAGTTGGCCATGAAGAGTGCTAGGATCAGGTAGAAATTAATTGCTTTTCTTCTACAAGACTAATAAATACTTGCATTATTACAATATATTACATTTTTCAAGTTAAGCTTTTAGATCTGTGATTTACAACTGAATTAAAAAGAGGCTTTGGCATAGTAAAAACAGAAGATGTCAGCACCACCACAGCAGCTGTAGGAAGACTATTGTAAACTCTGCTTTAGTTTGTATAAGCAGAAATAGCAGATTTTTTTCCCCTGCTTTGTAAGCATTTATATTAGTGATGTAAAATTAGTCAGTAGTTAACTTTAAAGTCAGCACTTTTCTAACTTTCCTGGGATTACCTTTCCTCCTTAATTTCTGATTCTTCTAGCTGACAAATGATAGTGCTTTTGTACATGAGACTTTAAGTCAAAACATCCAAAACAACGACTTAGTCTGTATGTTAAGTAGGATGCTGAAAACCTAAATTCAAGCTTATCTGATGTTGAACTTGGAACTTGCTTTGTAAGTTGTTTGTTATTGTACTATGTGCTATTTAGCAAATGATTGCTTTCAAATCTGCCTTAATGAGAGGTTTTCGATGAGAATTCTGTAAGTAGTGTGAGAAGTGTTTTGTAAAAGTGTCTTAAACTTTGATTACAGCATGAGTAACTTTTAAATGCTGTGCCTGTCTTAGTGTATCAAGTTTATCTCAATGTAATGAAATACATGCAGGTAGGAATTGCTTCTGCACTGAAATGCTGTGCATCTGAAACTAATAAATGTTACTTGGTGCTTGGTATTCTTCAGAAGTGTGGTGAGAAAACTGTTCAAGTCTTGGAGCAAAACCCTACTTTGAACTGTCTTGTAGGAACTGTATTGCGAATGCAGTGCAGGCAAGCTCAAGAGTAGCATCTTATAGCCACTAGCACCGGGATAGGGTTGGTTTGTGGTTTGGGTTTTTTTTTTTGCTGTCAGTTTTCTTCATTTCTTCATCTGTCCCTTCAGAATATAGTAATCAGTTTAAATTTTCTTTTAGGTTTAGTGTCTGCTTGTTTACAGTGAACTGCGTATTTGCATCAGATGGTCCGTTCCATACTGATTGCAACCACTGTATTCTCTTGACTGCGTAGGGTACCTTGTGAAACTTCTTGTGCTTCATCTCAGTGTCCTGAAACAAATGCATAAAGAACTATGCGCGTATTCACTGTTACTGCTGACCAAAATATGGTCTTATCTCCAAGCAAATATTTAAAATTCATTGTTGCAAACACTCAGCAGGTTAGTACCCAGGAGAAACTGTATGCTGAGAATAGCAACATCTTAATGAAAGAGAGGACATGTTTCTAAGGAAACTCATATGATGCAAGCGGCAAGAAACTACTCCAAACAGCATGTTAGTCAAAAAGGACAAATAGAAAGAGGGAGAGCTGGGAGCACAATTGCTGGGGGCAACTTCTTGGAGATTGTGTGCGCAGGCACATACTGCCAGCAACTGAGCGGTGCAGGGGCTGAATGATTCAAACAAGGGAGAGTCTGACCCTTAAGAGGAATGAGGTTGCTGTCTTCTAGAAATTTTATTTCAGTTTCCTGGGTGAGGGAAGCAGGGAAACGTCAGTAAAATAAGCTTAAATTTTGGTCATTAGTGTTTAATTTGCCTCTAGTAGTACAGTTTTACAAAATCGGTCTTTTAAGTTTTTTTTATTAATCAGCTTGTGTAGTGTAGCTTTAAGCATTGCAGGACGTTTTAAAATCAGTCTGTGGTTGTAATCAGCTCAGGAGAAGAGAAATTGAGATTTGTCATGAAAGGTGATCCTACAGAACAGTAAGTGTAACTTGTTTCTTTTTAGCCATGTGAAAAATAAATTGTCTCTCTGGCTTAATTAGCCGTAAGGTTGCATTCAAACTTTGTACTTACTGGTGTTCTGTGTTGATTGCTTCATTGCATTTAAAAATGTAATTGTTTCCTGTTTTGATTAGTGTTGATTTTCTTAACATCTTCATTGAGAAGTTTGCCTGTTCCTTCCAATCTTTAGAGCCAACGCAGCCAAGAGCTTCAACTGGCTTGGACTTGGATGTGAGCAGAATGGTTTATTATATTCCATTATCGGGGATTCCTTGTTGCTGGTGATGGGTGAGCCAGAAAAAACACAGCTTGACTTGCACATCACAGGGTGAGTTCTCTGAAAATGCTTTCTGAAATAGTTATCTTTAAAGTGTTTGGCTTTTTTTAAGAACTGGGTTGTATTTTAGATCGGACCATCTGGGTTGTTTTTCCTCAAAATATGCACTTATTGAATATCTGTTATGGAACCTAGAGAGCTGTCAGGTTTCTTACAGTTTGCAGTGAACTGGTGTAATCCTAAATGATAGATCAGGTTGCTCAGGGCCTTGATTTTAACTGAGAGGTTGATCCTGCTTGAGCAGGGTGTTGGACTACATGAGATCCTTTCCAACCTAAATTATTGTATGATAAACTATTCCATAAGCAGTTTTGTATGGGGGGGGGGGAAGGAAACAAATGATAAACTTTACCCTATTTTTTTTCTTTCTTTTCCCCTGCATAATACCTCAACTTGGTGATAAGTGAAAGGATGTGTTGCAAGTATGGGAATTACAATAGTATTGAACTACCATCTTCTGTTATGTTCCTGCAGTTCCTCTTTAGCCTGCTGTCCTGAAGACAAGAGGTTCTGGCTGATCAGGAGTCTCTATTAGCAATTCAAGTTGGCTGGAGAATGGAAGGTGTTGAGTTTAAGGAAGAATGGCAAGATGAAGATTTTCCAAGGTTTTTAATTTTTTTTGAAGTACTTCAAATTAAATGCATAACATCCAGAATAAGCTACCTCTTTATCTTCCTGGTGAACTAACACTCAATAATAATCTTGAAGCGATTTCCACTAATATAGTAGTCTTGAAAGGGTTTTGTGGCATGTTTCTTTATGGTCTGGAAAGGGATCACTTCATGTTCATGTCTAAGTTAAGCAATACAGGAATGCCACTGTTGAAGTTTCCAGTGTTACTAAAGTGAAAATTTTCTAAGTTTGGGGTTGTTTGTTTTCTGTGGTAATCTTTTGCAACTATATTGTTTGCATATTATTACCAGTGTCTGAAGGCCCAAATATTTCATTAAGCAACATTTCTGAGCAAAATTTTTAACAGTTAAGACTGTTAGTGATGCTTGGGCCTACAAAGAAACTAAAACAGCTGACTTCAGAGGCATTCTGTAATAACGTGACTAAACTACTTCTGTAATGTATTTAATGTCAAATTTTCTCGAGCAAGAATATGACAAGTTTTCTTAAGGATGACACACACTAACAGCAACCAGTATTTTGGTGTTTGTCACATCAACATATGGTAGCTTGAATGCTGTAAAGGAATTTTCTGCTACTGTGGTGCTTTGTTTATTGAAAGCTTGAACTTAGGCTATAAGTAAATTTAGTTCAGTACTATTCCACGGTGTTGTTTTTAGCGGTGCGTAAGTCTAAATATTTGGTGTTTAGCTGGCTATTTAAAAAGGGAAAAAAAAGTTTTGTAACAATAATTTCTACTTTGTGCACTAGGCCCCTGCCAGAGGATGATCCTGTTGAGTCAGATGTATTGGCTGCAGCTGGAACAGAAAGTGAAGCTGGTAAGAACATTCCAATCCATTCAAGCCAACTGCTTCCTGCTTAGATGGCTGTTTTAAAGCTCCATTTTGTTTGAGGGTGTTTTTGGGGGAGTTTTGATGGTGGTGTGTGGTTTTTTTTTTTTTTTGAATCAGGCTTGAGGAAACAGCATTCTGAATATAATTTTTGTATGTGAAGGGTATTATAAACATCTTGTCTTGAAAGAAAAGGGTTTGGGAATAAAATACGAGACTCTTCATCCTCCCTGTGAACAGACCTATCCAGATAATACTGGACAAAAATGAATTATTGCACTCACTTCCTGACCTGTCTTAAAATCTTGGTTCATTATTTGTCTTCTGTGCATCAGTTAGGGCCTACCTTATTTTCGCTCCAAATTTCAGACCTTTGTGGCCTTTTAAGAATGTCGCCTGTCCGAATGGTCAGAGGGGAAATAATACAGATTTTTTTTTTTTTCATTTTTTTGATCTTGTGTGTCTGCTTTAATTGTGGCATTTCCATTGCTGGATCAGTCATTTTATTTTATTCCCTGCTTTCAACCACTGTCTAAATCGTGCAAGTATTTGCCTTGTGTCTCAAAGCATGCTGTGTATTCACCTAATAGCTTCTTTAATTTTCTGTCCTGTGTTGTCTGTCAGCCTTCTTTTTTTTTCAGCTTGTATATTATTTTTTGTTTCATCAAAGATGGTTACGATGTTACCAATACCTAATAAAAACAAGGGCTAGAAACATGAATCTATTGCATTATTTGCAAGACTTATTTAGTGTAGTATCTAGAACAACTCATGGTACACTTTGATATAGCTAGCATGGGTAATAGTTGCTTAGGTGGTGGCAGCACTTCAGGTTTTTCTTCTGTATGGAGGATGGTGGTCTACCACTGTGATCATAGTGGGTATGCAATCATGTAAAATTAGGGTCTTGAGGACTTCAGAACTTTGACTGCCAAATGCTGTTCTTTTCACCCTGTGTTTAATTCTTATTTCAAAGACACATCGTTTAAATTAAGGGCATTAACTTACAATGCATTCTGAGAAAGCACTGTGCTCTTCTGCCTTGTTAATATGCTTATCTAAACTTGCTTTAGCTTTGAAAATAAATAAATTGCTTTTTTAAATACAGAGGTTAATGGAACCAAAGTGAGGAAGAAACTAATGGCTCCAGATATTAGCTTAACTTTGGATCACAGTGAGGAATCTGTTTTGTCTGATGACCTGGATGAGAGTGGAGAAATTGATTTGGATGATTTAGATACTCCTTCAGAAAATAGTAATGAGTTTGAATGGGAAGGTAAGTATTTTGTTACTTTTGTCTCATGCCCTAAAATATTTCAATTTTCTTATGTGCAGGTCAACAGTTTTTCAGGTGGGAAATAACTATGACTCAATATTACAAGAGGAAAAATATAAAGGGAGTGATTAGATTAGAAATTGGAAATAGGTGCAATGAATTTTTTAAAGAGCAAATCAGACCTCGACTTACTAGTAAACAGGCAACATAGTAATAGCTGTAACTCCAAATAAACTTAGATGAATGTCATTAAACACCTGTAAGACTTGAGGTTATGGAAGAATGCTCTCTGTTGCAGTATGTTTTTAAGAACCAACCTGGGGTGGGGGGAAATCAAAGGTGTTTTACATGTATTATAGATCAGTTTTAAATGGAGGTGAACCATATAAAGGGATATAGATTATAGCTTAGCTAGTCAGAAACGGATGAATTGCAAGCCTTTGTATTTAAGGAGGACTGAATGCTATTTTTAAAAATATTGAGTAACACCTGATCTCATATCTTACTGTGGTGAGAATGGCAGAAGGTCAGTAGCCTTAGAGTTTGCATGCTTTCTGGATCAACTGGAAGTGGTAGAAGAGCCTCTATTTTGTGTCAAGGAATTCTGAAATTACATGATAGGAAGTTAACTTAGCTATAGCCACACTAGTAATGATCTTAATTTTAAGAAATGAATAGATGCTTCATCTTATTCTTATAGGCAAAACCTGGAGATGCTAACAAATTTTGAGTTAAAAAAGTTCTGTGCAGGAGTTAAAGCAAAAGTTTTAAACTTGCAGTTTAATTATGTTTTAAGGCCCTTTTATGTAAGCCAAGAACTGTTGTGTCGGTCAAACAGTTGGAGTCTTTAAATTTTGTAAACTTCATGACCTAAGAATGTCTCTAATAAGTAAACATGTAAACTCAATATTTTTTTTTTTTTTTTGTTCTGGAAATAAAATAATTTTAATTCCTGAGTAAACAGGAAGCTCTTTTCACTGTTACATATGAAACACTACCTGTTCTTCATTCCAAGATACTTACAAATGGAGAAAGAAACACTTTAGAATGAGTTGTTTTTTTTTTTTTAAATAGCTGAAGACATATTGCAGGTGAAGTTTTCACAACAGACTGTGGGTTTACCTGTGTAAAAGGATTTTCATCATTTTAGTGAAGAAGAATTGGTATTTAGGGTTAGTTTTGCATTGATGCGAAGGAAATGTTCCGAATGTTTGTGCCTTGTTTTTAAAAGTGGCTGAAAAGGGTTTCTGTCTTTTCTTCCTTTAATGCTGCTGCCTTCATTTTCCTGGAAGGATAGTTTCAATTAACAGCTTTGTCTTGGGAACAGACAACTAACTTGCAGTAGGTTTTTCTCGCTTTGGGTAAGGTCTATGCAACAACGTCAAGAATCATAATTTAATTGGAGCAAATTGTTTTCCAGATTCCTTTCAGCATAAATTTCATATATATTGATTGCGCACATTTGAATTAGATTTCATTTCTAATAGATTTGCCTGCATGTCTGCTTGCGAGGTACTGTCAATGTTTTAAATCCTGCTTTTATGCAAATCTGTGATCAAGCAAGCTGTGTAATTATCATTGGAGTTAACCACTTTGGCTATTTTGGTGAGATCCATCAAGGTCTGTGTTCTGAAAGCCTACAATTAAATAGGCTTCCTCCATGAATGGAAATTTGTCATGTACTTTAACATAGAAAATTACAGTCAATGGATAACTGCCAACACAGAGTATTTTGATAAAATATATGACACCCATGAGATCCTGTTTTGTAATGACTGAAGGAACGAAGTCAGCTGATATGTCTGACTAACTAAAGAGTATTAAAATACATTAGATAGCAAAGTGGTTAACCTGTGTTTTAATTGATTGTCACTGTACATAGTATTGTTAATGGATCTTGAATGTGTTTTAACTTTGGCAGATGATCTTCCAAAACCAAAAACTACTGATGTAATTAGGAAAGGATCGCTTACTGAATACACTGCAGCAGAGGAGAAGGATGATGGTCGACGGTGGCGAATGTTTAGGATTGGAGACCAAGACCATAGGGTGGACATGAAGGCAATTGAACCATATAAAAAAGTTATCAGTCATGGTGGTAAGGATTAGTGATGTGCTGAGGGGAACTGTTGAGAAACTACTTCAAGCTGAGTTGGGGTGGCACAGGAAGAGCCTTGGGGCATGAAGACTCACGTGATGATTCATTTGTTGCAGTATTAAGGCATATGGTTGATTTAATGTTTTTTCCTAATAAACTAAAGTTCCAAAATCAAGAATCATAGAATCGTTAAGGTTGGAAAAGACCCTTAAATGTGCACAAGTTCAGATGAAGCTATTAACACGCACATATGTAATACGATGTACTTATCTGTTCTACAGTGTCAGTGCTACCAGTGTAATTTTTTGGTCTTAAGAGAAAGCATTAACTGTAGATCAACTAAAGCATAAATCAATTTAATGACTCTTCCCAACAGTCTGTGAAGTTTAGGTTGGAAAAAAAGTTGACTGTAACAAATGTTATTAAATATACTGAGATTCTATACTGAGATGTTGATTGTAGGCACAGCATTTCATTTACATCAACTTCAGCTATTTCTTTAGAGGTGGACAAACTTGAAAAAGAAATCTTGAGGTTTTCTGTAACTGTATGAATCCGTCCATGTAGAATAGATGTTTGTAAATCTCTTTAAGGTAAATAATGAAAAAGCGTACTGAATGTGCTTGACCTTGTATAAATGTAGTCAATGTCACTATTGCTGCTTTTTTCTTTGGTTTTAGGTTATTATGGTGATGGGTTAAATGCCATTGTTGTGTTTGCTGTTTGCTTTATGCCTGAAAGCAGCCAGCCTAACTACAGATACCTAATGGACAATCTATTTAAGTAAGTCATCATCTGCCTCTGAATACTGTCTTAATTTCACTTTGTGAAACTTCATATTTTAATGTAAGGGCAATGACTTCTCTCTCTTTTTTTAATGAAGCTTTGTATGTTCCAGGTGAGGGAAAGGTAACAAATAGAAAAGCAACTACATCTGCTTCCAGGGGAAGGAAAAAAATGTTTAGATGTTGCTCAACACTCTTGCCAACTCTATTTTTTTTTTTTAAATATAGTTGAGCACTACTAGGATTTGCTTTACTATCCACAGATCTTCACTTAAAAGCTTTCTTTGCTTGTTTCTGCAGATATGTAATTGGCACTTTAGAGCTGTTAGTAGCGGAGAACTATATGATAGTTTACCTGAATGGTGCAACAACACGGAGAAAAATGCCAAGTTTAGGCTGGCTTAGGAAATGTTACCAGCAAATTGATAGACGGTAAGAAGCTTTGCAGTGTTTTCTTACAATATTCACATGCTCAGTGATACACATGTTTAGGCAAAACTGCTGTTTAATGTGGTGTCTGGTACCTACTGGTTAAGGTTTAATTAAGCAAATTGCTTGGTGTATTGAAAACCTCTTCCTAAGCTAGACAATGTGGAGTAATGCTGCAGGCATGCCTGGTTTTTTTTCTGTTGTGTTGTTTTTGTCGTTGTGAAAATAATAGTATTAGAATACTGACTACAGTTACCACATAGAATATCCTTAAAACTTCATGTATTAACATGATAAGGTAATAAGGGGGGGGTGTGTCCCTTTGTGAACCACTTCATCATTAGTTGTGTAGAAAGATTCAAAGAAACTTCTCTGGAATGTTATTTCCTTGTCATTGTTGTGAAACTGATACTACATCTTAAATTTGGACTATACAGTTGTGTGGTATTTTTTTTTTCTCCTGGCAGATGGTAATTTCTAATAATGGAATGTCAGAATACTACATTTATGTGACAGTTGTGCTTGCAAAAACGTACTTTTATATATTAAAAAACCCCTTGTTGTCGTGCTGCCTTTTTGTTCTAGTAATTATGTCCACTGTTTGAATTCTTCAGGTTAAGGAAAAATCTGAAATCATTAATCATAGTTCATCCTTCTTGGTTCATCAGAACACTTCTGGCCATCACAAAACCTTTTATTAGGTAATACTCTGGAAGCTATTTCTTTTAAAAAAAAAAAATCCTAACTGTTTACTTTAAACTTCAAAAAATGTTTTAATATTGATCTACTGGAAAATTTTTAAGTTGTAACTGTGCCCTGCATTTGTTCTTCCACAGCTCAAAATTCAGCCAAAAAATTAGGTATGTCTTTACCCTGGCAGAACTAGCTGAACTCATCCCCATGGAATACGTTGGCATCCCAGAATGCATAAAACAGTACGTTTTATTATTCAAACATGTTCTACACTGATCATGTTTTAGAACCGGTATATATTGTATTCAGTAACTGGTTTGAATGTAGTACTTTGCATTTAATAAAATTTAATTTATCTCAGATCATTGCTGTCTCTAGGAGGAGTATCCACATTTGACCACATTGCTAACTACAGTTTGGTATGCAGTAGCATGGGTAGTCAAAATGGTAATGTGTAGGGATTTTCACCAATAGTGCCTTACTTAATTACCACGTTAAGGTGTGTGAATTAGTCTTCTAGAGACAAGGCCTCATTCCAGTTGTTCTACCCTTTAGTATACTAAACTGGCTTCTGAGTGAGAAATTCTGGGCTTCTTGATACTGAAGTTATTTATAGTATCTTCAGTGTTCGTGCTAAAATGTGGAATAAGTTAAGTGGTGAAATATCACTTGGGTTGGGATTTCATTTAAAAGAAGAGCTGTGGTGGAAAATGCTGAATCCCTACCTACAACAGTTCTAAAACTACTTTGGTGAAGAGGTGAAGGCAGCATCAATGTCCTTGGTTTTCTCCTCTTCCTTCCCTCCAGATATAAATATCCATTTTAATGTCAGCACAACTCTGCTCTCAAATATGATGATGATACTTTTATCAACAGCGTTTGTGGGTGCAGTAATAAACTATAAACTTGGATCTTAAAAAAAGCCAGATGAAAATACTAACAATTCTGATGATAAATTGATCAGCCTATTAGAGGGTATAACATACAAAACCCATAGAGTATACATCACAATAGGTGATCACAGACTGAGAACTCCGTAAGGAAAGATGGCATAGTCTCACTGGGTGGACAGAAGGGCACATCCATGTTGAACAAATCCACAAATCCCACCCCCCAGCCGGCAAATGGCTGGTTATTGCAGCAAACATTTACCTGGTATCAGCTGCACAGTTTAACTTTTTATAAATTAGAGAAAACACAGTTTTCTTGGGCCAGGGAGAAAAGACTTGACAACGCTGAAGCAGCCTTGTGCTATCTTTAGAATATTTTTTTTCACTGGGGCTTCTGAAGGATGTGTTATGAATAAATATTCATACAAGACTGTCATTCTAAGTCTTGAAAGACTCCTTTTTGTACTGATGAACCTTTAACTGTTCTGCAAAGGCTGAACTTGGTTGACTTATGGAGTTAATTGTCAGACTTCTGTGGAGGATTATATCTGACTTCAAACTGTTGTGAATACAGACTTTAAATTTTAGTGATGGATGTTAATACTGTACAAGAAGTTGTATTGAATTCATGTGTTACAGTAACTAAATCTTAATGCTGCTTCTTTAATGCTTATAAATGTTGGAGGTACAATATATTTTTTTTCCTTAATTCTATCAGTTTCAAAACTTGGTATGTTTCTACAAACTGTATTGATGCTAATACCAGTTTGCAGCTTCTGTTGAATTTGGCCTTCGTATGTTATATTTACTGAAATCAAACTTTTCCTTACCAAGGTATGAAGAAGAAAAGTTTAGAAAGAAACAGAAAAGGTATATTCATATTTTGATTAGGGTTGCATCTAGATAAGACAATTTGCACTGCAACTAACTCCCAGTTATTGGCTTGCATAAAGGAATAAGCATTTGTAAATATAAACATGCACTAGTGACTAAGTTTTTATGCATGAAAGTAACTATACTGCCTGCAAGTACAGTATATCATCTAAAAGAACTCACCCTGGATGTTCAAACAGATATTTGTGAATAGACTCTATTGCTCTTATTACATGAGATGTTCACTTTTAAGGGGATACCTGGATTCTCAACTGAATCTTCAAGAGGCAAAAGTAGTGCTTCTATATGAATCGATTAAATCAAGTTTCACTGTTTCTAACAAGAAGTGATGTCTGAAGGAAGAGCTTTTTTTTGGTGCTAAGCTGTAGCTATGCATCAGCAGAGATGCAACTCTGGAAGAAATTCTAATATTGAATCTTGTATTTTGTATTTTTGGTATTCACTACCTTTTTCGTTATTAACTTGCACAGATGCTATCTAAATTAGTATTTTTAGTGCTGTTTGTATTTGCAGTGCCTATGTTCCTTGCTAATAAACATTGGATTTTCATTTTGTTAATTTTCAGTCTCCTGCTAACTATTTAAGCTATTCCAGCAGCTCATGAAATTTTTTGAATGGATATGTTATTTTTTCATGCTGTCACTAACAAACATTCTAAAAGGTTTTGCTGCTACCTTTGCTTTTTTTTAATTACTCTTCCTGTGTGTGCATAACTATTGAGGGAGGATTATTGTCTAAATTGGGTAATGGACATAAGGAGAAACACTGAGAGATTAAAAGGAGTTTAAATTCTTTCTGAAAGCTAACAGGTAAAGCTAGTGACAAGTGTTGAACATTCTGTAGGAATTATTCCAATTAAGCCTGTCAAATTTAAGAAACCCTTTCAGTACATATTGAACAACAGTTCCGCTTGATTCCCCCCACCAGGGTGCATAATTTGGCCCAATTCTATGGCAAAGCCCATTGTATTCAGAATGCAAACCTGAGACATTCAAACAGTAATGTGAAAACTTTTTAAAATCTTCAGTACAACAAGGACTTTTTGGAGTCCCTGTCAATATCATCAATTATACTACTATTACTTTTGTAAACAGTAGTATGTTCCTAAGTGAAACTTACGTATAGAGGAGAGATTACAGGCACTATTTGATACGGAGACTTTAATCAGGTTGAAAGCAGTTGTAGGCATTATGTATTATAATGAGGGAAAGGAGATGCATTTGAAGTTTAGTTACTAAATTTGTTGAGGATGGCAATAGGAATTCTTCGGCTATGTGTATGGGTCACTTTGGAAGCTAGAATATGATATACCTTTATGGATTTATATTGTCAGCTGTATGTTTATGCAGAGCTTGTTTGCATTAGCTTACCGTATTTTCTTACACTTTCTGTGCTTAGTCCTATAAGTCGTGTCAAAACATGCTTTCCTACGATACTGCAGTAAGGACAGGGATGAGCTGCAGCTGCATGCTGTGCAGGTGAACAGGTATTTGACTAGGACTGTTGCTTCTAGACAACACTGCTCCAGACTTATTGGATCCTTATGTACTAGGTTCAGTTCTTACAGCTGAAAAAAAAAGTAAATACAAACCAACAACTTGCCTCCCCTTTTTATGGGTTCATAGCCTAGAAGAGCTGTCACTGTTTTTATCACTTTGAAAAACTACCTGGTTATAGTTTGGGCGACTGGACAGGTAGGTTAGACAATTAGGTTGTTAGAAGACAAACTTGGCTTTAGCCTCTCTCACTTTGGAACTACTGTTGGTTTTAAAATTAATTTACCTCCATGTACAACTTACTTTCCAGAAGATATAGTTAAGACTGTAGCTTGCTCTTACTCTAAAGAGGAAAAGTACATCTCGTGCAGGACAGTCAACTATCCACTGCTTTCTGCAAAGCAACGTTTTGTTTGCTAGTCCCAAGGCAGGTATTAAAAACAAACAAAAAACCACAAAAAAACCCAAAAAACAAAACACCAAACCCCACAAAACCAACAAAACACCAAACCACACAAACCCCCCCAAAACCCCACCAGTTTTAGCAGTGTCATGGTGACTTTTTTCCTGGGTAATTACAAGAATCTTAGAACTTAATAGAAAAAGTATTGCAGTTAAGGAGCCACTTAACTTTTGTTGATTCAACTAGTGCTGTTACCTTCTTGGCTTAATTACTATAACAATAAAGGTAATTCTGTATTCTGCAGCGTATGAATTCATCAAAGTAGTAGTGCTTGACGGTATCATCATGTTACCTGTACACTTGTATTCCTGCTTGCATTCATTAATAAAAGCACAGAACCTGCTTTTTTTTTCTTCTGTAGTCAAACTTCACTTGCACTTTTCAAATGCCTCCTTTCAAATGCTATGGTTATTTAAATGGTTTCTTAACAATTTTAATTAATTTCTAGGGGGAGGTAGGAAAACAAGATTTTTTTTTTTTAAAAAGCGTTGTTGTGACTGCATCCAATAAAAATCTTAATTTAATATTTATTTACTAAAACTTTTTCCATGTAAAAGCTTTGTGTTTTCCTGTTAAGATTAATAGTTTTTGCTTAATATATGAGCTATCAAACTAAACTACTTCTTAACATAGTTCTAATTTTACTGCTTTCTTTGCTAAGCAGAGTCGACCAAGAGCTGAATGGAAAACAAGAGCAGAAAAGTGAACAGTAAGTTTGGAGTCCAAACAAGACTGAAGAATATGCAGATGGAATGATGCTATTTTTGCTCCATTTACAATGCATTCTTTGTGTGTGTATATATTATATAACCTGTTGCAAAAGGTGCTTAATTTCTTTGGACTAGCACACAATGGACTGCTTACTGCTGTATTGGTTTGTCTTGACTTTAATAGCTATGTTTATGTAATAATTTTATACTGCTAAATGTCAAAGAACCCTATGTTTTCAGAGGATGTTCTTGCAATTGTTTATCTAAATGATGCATGTTCTTCAGTAAAATATTTATATACCTAAATGTTAAAGGAAAGAGATAATATATATTTTTATGACGGAGCAATATATTGTGTGTACCTGCTGAAGGAATTCATTTGCAGGTAGACAAGGCCATAAGTTACTTGTTGTTATTGTATAAATCTGTTTTGCTGTAAATGGTCAAGTGCATTTCTTCATTGTCACAGAAACCTTAATTTGTTTGGATATTAACAATCACATAATGTAGTCTTTCACAAGTGTGGAGATCCTTATTTTTGTTCACATACCTAATACAAGCAGTACTCATTTACCTCACTAGAGTGAGCTTGAGCTTTGGTGTCTTTTAGTCCATTTTTCAGAATACAGAACTGCAGTTCCGTGAGCTTCAGTCTGTTGGCCAAAGGGTTTAACCCTAAGCCACAATAGAAGCTGAACTGTTGGAATGACTGGTAAGATATCAGACCTTTCTCAATTTAAGTAGCGAGTTTAGAATCTGCTTCAGTAAATCAAGGCTATCTCGGCTACCAGTAGGAAATGAGTTCATTGCAGTTCTTCCTGGATGAATATCGGTTGTCACCAGGAGGAACTCTGGTCGTGCTCAGTAGAGCTTGGGAGTTCCATGGATGTTCTAGCCATAGTATCAATTGTTTGCAGAGGTATGGGGAGTCTTGTGCTACCTGTGTCATCCTTGTAGATGAAACATCCATTTTGAAAGCTCTTAGTTTGGCACATGATACCAGCACTAATTTCACTTCACAAAAAAAAGTGATTTAAAAGTTGTTTGGTTTTTTTTCTCCCCACAACGGTGGTAAACTTGTATGTGTAAGAGGTGTTCTTGGACACATAACTAGTGTTTATCAGGGCAACAATAATGCACTGATTGGTAGGTTGTAGAAGTTTGTAACATCTTTTGATAATCATTGCTGTTTACCTGTAAGGACAGGTGCATGCAAAGAAATCCATTCAGGAGTTGAGCAATATAATATTGTAGCAGATGTATTAAATCTTCACTTTTGGTTTTTATTGTGCTCACAATTTTGTCTTAATACCAAAAATATCAGTTCTCAATTATATTAAAAGTTAGTGTTAGACAGTTCTCTTAGGTAAAAACATAAGGTTGCGTTCAACCAGATTACTACTCGACACTGATAAATAGCAGTCAAAAGATAGTTCCATGGTCAAGACTTATTACCAATTAACAATTAATCTACTGTCTCTAATGATAGATGTATAGACCCTGAGAGCATATTCATGTCAGATGAGGGCAAATTGCCCGTGTCTCTGGGAGTTTCAGTCTGCAATTCAGAGACTTTCATCTTAAGATCTAGGTACTTTTATTATAGTAGCTTGTGTATCACAGTTTCAAAGAGATTAATATGCAGGATGTTCTCTTTCAGCAGGCAATGCTAATTCCAGGTTGCCTTGCATCCACTTCATCAGGTTTGGATCTTGCCCTAAAAGCAGAACACAAATGTGAACAGTTTCTTTGGGGCTGTCTTAACTCCTGCTTCAGTTTCAATGTTGACCCAGATTAATGTAAAGTTCCAGTCAGTCAATTGGACGCTTACAGCCTGTTTACTTCTCGTACTTTCACAGTGCAGTGTATATGAACATGCAAACCTGTAAACCTTCCTGATTTTTACTGATTCTGTGTGGGTCCTAAGCTAGATACTAAGCATTCTGATCATCTCATTTCAAATTTTTCCTGATTAAAAAAACAATATTTTTCTCAGTAAAATCATATTCTTAGAGAAAGGATTGTAGTTCTGTATGCCCCGTTGCTTCCTATGTGTATAGTGCAGTGCAGAGTAGCCAGTCCTCTGTATAGGCCCTGCTATCAAATGATGGGATTGTTATTGTTGTCTTTCCTGGTGGCTGAGTGATTCTACAGTTTCATGCTGCAGTAGTACTATTTCTTTTGGAAATGTGTATGTGCTTACCTAATGGTTTATTTCTCTAGTGTAAGTTTTTGTGAATTAATATACAGCACAACAGTTCTTCTGTCCCTAAAGATACTCAGCCTGAGAAATAGGTGTACTAAAGAATTATGCCTCTCTGACCTTTTGTAGCTCATCATTTAATGGTGAGGTGGATGTTTGCAAAAAGCAAAGAGGTCCCAAAGTTATCTTGAACACAAATGGGTAACTTTTGTCAAACTTATCTTTTTTAAACTCTATGAAATAATTTAATATATTTTAATATTTAAAACCATGAAAACTTGGAATGTCATACTTCAATAAAAGTTATTTCAAAACCTGAATCACTTTGTGATAAGATACAGTATTGTAGGGAATTCACCTTTCAGTGGCACTTCCTTCTAAAAGTAAAACTCATGTTGCTAGAATACAGTTTGAGCCCTGTCAAGAAAAGATAATTTCATGAGTCACTAATTTACCTTTGATTTGGAAGTCTCATTATTTATATATATATATGTGGTAATAAGTTGTTAGTTATCTTTTGTTATTAATGTGTGCAACTGAAATAGAGATATTTGGGCCAGTGGCCTCTCTGTGTGTGGATGTGACATTTTGTAAATTGATTTCTGCAACAGGACAAGTGTTCAGAAGTGGCAAAGATATTTTGGAGAAAGTGTAATTAAAAACGGATGTGAGTAGACTCTAGATTGCTTGAATGTTCTTGGTGTTCTGTGTAGTATGGCAAAGCCATGTTCTGTTGGAAAGTAATGGAGAGGGATGTGTAAGGAGTTAGTGCTGAAGCAGATTGAAGTCAGGTTCTGGGAGGTTAAAATGGAGAATTTTTGGTTCCAAAAAGCTTAGAACTAGTTAGAATAGTATGTAACCTTGTTCATAACATGCAGTTTAGCGTATTTTTTCCTTTATTTTCAGTGAACAAGTGAAGAACAGTACTTCTTGCTGCGAAGAACTTTGTACTGGGAAAGAGTAGTTATATTCTGAATTGCACACAATTAGCATATAGCCTGTATTTGTTAGCATGTTTAAGCAAGTTTGCATCATACACTTAAATGCTCTAATGACAGCTTAAAACCTTTCAGCAGTTAATTTGTGTCAGACTTCAAGATTAGATTACGTGTTGGTGGTAATGGAGTCTTTTATGCAATGGCCTTGAAGCGTGTCATAGGGAGGAGAGGGTGGCGCTGGTGCCTAGTCATGTGTCAGCTTCACTGGTGTCACCCACTGAAATGTCTGTAGTTAAGAGAAAATAATGGAACTACATCGTGAATGGGCACTTTCTAAACTAAATCTGTCACAAAGAAATAAGTTTCTTGGTGAAAGGTGTATTTCTTCCAGTGTCAAATTCTTGGCTGTGTATCCTATGGATTTATACAGTATTTATTATGTAGAAATTTATTATGTAGAAAGAAGGCTTAAATGCATCTCTTATCAAAAGCTGTTGTCTTTGGAGATGACTTTAATTCTCAAGTCATTCCAGTCTCCCTCAGAAAAGCCTCATACGAGGAACAGAGGGGAGAGGGATAATAGCTTGCGTGCTTTTTGTAACTGCAGAAGTCTTACAAAGCTTTCAGTGAAAAAGTCTTACTCAATCCTTGTGGATGCAGGTCATTCTCTAGAGGATTTGTTTCACCGACTGGTTGTCGGAGACGCTTGAAGTAAGTGCTTTAATTACACTTTTTAAGGATACCTGGTTTTAGTCAGAGTAGCACTCTGAAATATAAGCAATATTTAAATATTCATGTTCTGAAAGACAGATATCGCAGCTTTCCTAGCTTCAAAATTGTAAGTTGAACTACATTGTTTCCCTTATCACAGCTTGGTCCCTGTATTGAGCTAACGGGGGAAAAAAGGGCATTTGTGAAGAGGGTGCAGTTGTGTTACAGTTTTTAATCATTCCCTTCAAGCATGACTGAGATCAGTGAAATGAAAGCTATTCTTTGCTCAACTAGATCTGTTTTTCAGTTTTGCAATTTGGACTGCCCAGATCACTCAGATTTAAACATAGTGATTTCCCCCCCCGTATTGAAAATTACCTGAGGAGAAGCTACTGGAGTGTTTTCAAGAAGTCCTTATCGTACCGTATTTCTTACTCTAGCTTGCTCAGCTGCTAGTTAATATTTATGACAAGGAATTCCAGGTTAATAATCACAAAAAATATTCATGGAAGACAGATGCTTACTTTCCCAGTGGCTCTGCCGTTCTGCAGTGTTTCTTATTCAGTCATCTGAACAAAGTCTTTTTATGAAAAAGAAATGCCTGAGCAGTAGGGTGCCTACCAGTTGAATGGTAGATGGAAGGGTTAAGCTGTTGTCTGTTAGTATCAGTAAACTTTGATATGTGTGATATGGGAAATGCGCAGTGTTTAACAAAATGAAGCTGCAGTAGTCATGCAAAAACATAGGTTGTGAACCATAGAGGATATAACTGGCTTAAATTGACTATGAATATTCTTCACGGATGTGACCATTTTCCTTTGCCCCTTTAATATAAAGCTATGTAAGTACAAGACTCTTCACCTACCTCTTAAGAATGTTGTGATCCTTTCTTTTTAAATGAGCTTCTGTTTTCTGTTTGTGTTCCAAGGTGTCACGGAGCAATGTGATAAACACAGTTCTGAATGTGCTAGCTGTTAATACTTACGGGAAACTTTTTAATTAGGAAATAAATGCTATATGCGATACATACCTTTGCAAAAGGGTCTGAATGTTTTATTTTACTGCTTAGGAATGTATTGATAATGTGAGAGTCTTTTGTGATTGTATGCACCGCCAATTCCCTCTCAAAAACATGAAATTCAGTTCCCAAAGTGTTGTAGGTACCGGTTCGCTAGTCGTAGTGAAATTTAACAATTATTTTGAATATTTGGAAGGCTTTTGGCAGTTGCTACAGGGTGGAGTATCACGTTCGAGGAAAATGGATTTCAGTCACTGTGTTAAAATAAACCTAAACCCGGCACTACAGCCATGCTACCTGTTATTCTGTTACCACAGAATTTCAAAAAGCTAGCCCTGGCCTCTTGCAGCACTAACTCGGTGTGTAATGGAGGGGGCGGGGGCCGCGCCGGGGAAAGCGGCGCAGCTCGGCCTGCTGCCGCCGCCGCTTCCCCGGGCGCCAGGCGCGGCGCCCTCCCGCCCCTGCCCCCGGCGGACGGGCCCCTCCGCTCCCCTCCCCTCCGCTCCGCTCCGCCCTGAGAGGCGCCCCGCCCCGGGGCCGCCCGCCCTGCAGCGCGGCCTCCCGCTCCGGGGGGCGGGGTGAGGCCGGGCCCAGCCGCCGCCCTCCCGTTCCGCTTCCGGGCCACGGGGCGGCCGCGAAGGCGCCCCTACCTCTTCCGGCCGCTGGGAGCGGGTGAGGCTGGGGCCGCGGCAGGGGGCTGCCCCCAGCGGGTACCCGGGGCCGGGCCCGGCGGCGCGGCGCTGCCTGCGCGGCTCCCCCTTCTGCGGCGCCGGCGGGGCTGGCCACCCGCGCGCTGCGGGCCGGGGCCGCCCGCGGCTGCGGTGCGGGGAGGGGCGCCTTCCCCCGGGGTGGCGGGGGCCGCGGGCGGGGCGGGGCGGCGGCGGCGGCGGGGCCCGGCCCAGCCTGGGGGGCGGCGCGGGCGGGGCGCGAGGCCGCGCGGTCCCCGGCGCTTGCCCGAAGCTCCCGTGGCGGCTTTCCTGAGCGCGCTCCCGGCGCCCGGGGCCGGGGCCGCGGCCGGTTTGGAAGCCGAACGGGCGGCGAACAAAGGCGGCCCCATCCCGGCGCGCCGCTCCCGTGCCCGTGGGGCGCAGAGGCCTGGCGGTGTCGGCGCGGCAGCGGCGCGGCTCCCTCCCCGCTGCCTGGCCCGGCGCTCCTGCCGGTCGTTAGCGCTTTGTGCTCTTGAGCGCTCTTAGTCGTCGGCCAGTGTTTGCGGGATGATCTTCCAAACTCTGTTTGCTCTTGGTGTGCGTTGTACATTGAGGGCTCTGTTCTGGTTTTTAGATTTTTTCTTTGGGGGGGTGGGGGTTTACACGCGAGCCAGGGCGTAACAGGCGTCCAGAGCCGTGGATGGTCAGGAAGGCGTCCGGCCCATCTCGGTAAGCCATGGCCTATCAGCTGTACAGGAACACCACGCTGGGGAACAGTCTTCAGGAGAGCCTGGATGAGCTCATACAGGTGCGTGTGGGCTTTCGCGTCTGGGCAATGACCTTAACAAAAAGCCAAGTTAGTTATTAAAACGGCTTTGTGGTTGCTGTATCGGCGTGCTTATGACCAACGTTTGGAAAACTTACTGATGGAAATCAAAAGCTATTGGTACTCCATTCACCTGGGAAATCTTTTTCTTGACATTCGAGACAAAGGAGAATGTTTTATGTAAGTGGCATTATCCCCTGTTGTGTGACCCAGTAAATGAACAGCCAGATTAATCTGGAACACTGTAATCGATTTCTTGCTCTTGTGGTTGTTTCCAGTGAATATTTATCAGAAGAAATCTTTGTGTAGCACAAAAATTCTCAAGAGTTAAAATAAGAAAAAGGAAGTAAGCACAGGAGCATAATACTTCTGTAAATTGTTCTTCTAGAGATCTGCTTCGTGTGAACTTTGTTTTGATGTTTCTAATTTTTACTGCATTTTTGAGTTTACTTTGAAACAACTCAAAACTTTTTTTTTTTTTTTTTTTTTTAAACTACTTCAGTCACAGCAAATCACGCCTCAGCTGGCCCTTCAGGTGCTACTTCAGTTTGATAAAGCTATAAATTCGGCACTGGCACAACGAGTCAGGAACAGAGTCAATTTCAGGGTAAGGTAACAATATATAAAAGTTCTTCCTGAGGTACAGGAACTAAGCGTTGATGCAGAATGTCATTAAAAGCGGTGTGCTCTAAGCAAAAACTTACAAAGGTCCATTTTGACTCTGAAATAATGACTGTTTACATGTATATTCTGTATGCAATTGTAAGGCTTGTTATCTTATTTTGCCAGGGATCTTTTGAAGGAATGCAAAAATCAGAAACAGATTTGGTGGGCGGATGAAAACGGGAAGGGGAAGAGGAAGAGGGAAATGCTTTGATGGGTAGCTTTGCCATCCTCACTGTCTTGCAGACGGGGAGGGAGACACTTGCTTCTCTTAGTTGTACCTAGCAGAAGTGAGATGTGGCCAGATTTTCAGCCACATCTATAATGTGAAAAGAGACTAGAGAGTTGTACATCTACCCTTGTGCAAGTTACTGGATCATTTTTGTAGCTGTCTTCTGTAGGTATCAGAGAAAATTAAGTTTGGACTTTTTTCCCAGCCTGACACCCTAATTAATGTCAGATAGCCAGCAAATTGTTAAATGTCAACTTGATTGTAATTTTGAGGAAAAAACCCAAACCCGAAACAGTTGTCCTGTTAACTTATGTCCTAATACTTCCTCTATAGTCTTATGCAGAATGCATTAATGAAGTGAGCTCTTAAGATTTTAGATTTTTAAACCTATAGATATCTTAAAAAGATAATAACTTCTTTAACACTTAACTTGCTTTGTATATGTAACATGGTATAGAAAACTGTTCAGAATGTGTTTAGTGGATAAATTAAAAAAAAAAAGTTACTTGGAGCTTAAGTTCAAGAGTATTAGTTTAAAATATGTGAAGATGAAGGCCAAAAGGTTTACATATCAACTTCCTCCGTAATACATCAAACATGAGGGATATCCCCTTTATGTCACATAGGTCAGTTTTGTCATGATTTTTTATTTAAACTATCAGTTTATTTAAACAATTGCAGAATTCACACCTTGTTATGATCACTGCTGTAACTGATTTTTCTTATGGCCCCAGTTTTAAGAAATCTTTTCTGATACTGATTCTTTATACGCATTAGAAAAGTTATAAAACTTCTGAGAGTACCTGTGAAGCTTCCCCTTGGATAGACTATAACGTCACTACATGGTCTTGAAAATTTCAGCCACTGGAGGGCATTTAAACTACAGTTTCCCTCAGAATTGCTTGCTTGCCAAGTCTGTATGCATTCAGGTTCACAGTTTGCTTTATGGCAAACCTAGTTCAAGAAGGTACGTAGTTCAGTAGATAGTAAACATCATATTTTCTGTTACTTTTGGGATGCCTCCTATAGAAAATGTCTCTTGTCTTTTTAAAGGGGTCTCTGAATACATACAGGTTCTGTGACAACGTATGGACATTTGTACTGAATGATGTTGAATTTAGGGAGGTCACTGAACTTGTGAAAGTGGATAAAGTGAAAATTGTAGCATGTGATGGAAAAAGTAAGTATGGAATATGATATAAATAAGCTGAGACACTTGATCATTTATAGAAAGCTTTGACCAAATGTCTGATTAAAGCTAGATTGATTGTATTATTCAGACAAATGTAGGGCTCTGCACTCCCTTTTTACATATCGTGAGAAATGAAACAAAAGCAAGCTAAATGCTTCCCTAACTCATAAGCACTGAAATAGGAATGTGTTAGAGACTGCTGTACACCTGTGTTGGGAAGTACATACTACTAGAGCGATTAGAAAGTTGGAAGTAATTTTAATTGAATTTCTGTGCGGTGATTTTTCTAGTATTAACCTGTTTGTTAGAACAGCACCATGTTTTACTGAATTCAAGGAGTGCTTCATCAGTCTGAGCAAGCAATTGTCTGAGAAAACTGTCTAAGCAATTGTTTGCTGGATCTGATAGTAGGGGACCCAAGCACATGAAAAGCTTATGCTCGCATTTGCAAATCATATGATAAGATTTATGTATTGCTCAACAGGCCCACTGTACATAGACTGCTTACAGGAGTTTATGTTCCCTATCTGCTTGCCTGGATTACTTTTGTCAGCGTTCCTTGAAATCCTTTACTGGAAAAAGTCATTTAGTGACTTTTGTGGCAAGCTGGTTTATAACTTCTAAAACTATCAATGTGGCAGAATATCGCTAAAGATGTGTGAAATGGTGCCACTTGCTTCATTCCCGGGGAGTGATGCTACAAGGAAGAGCTGAGAATACAAAAGGCTTTATTTAAATATACCCTAGACCTCTGAAATAGGTTCTTTGTGGCTTCCTGATCCTGGCATGATTACAGTGGTCACTTCAAGTTGTAGTTCTAGAGTTGACAGAATTTACTGTTTGCTCAACTTCTGGTATTAGTCGAGCATATAATCTTACTCTGTTTATTTTTTGTGTGCTTATTATAGCTAGTAGAGGAAACCTTACCTCCTAAGTATTAATCGTTTTCACTCTTGATGAAGTATGCAGATAAGATTTAAAGAACTGGGTGACTTAAAGTTGCTATTAACATTACAGCCTTTTTTTCCCTCACAAGAAGTTGACTTGCTAAAGGGACGTAGTAAACACTGACTTGTCTTTCTCCATATCCAAGTTACATATTTTTCCCATAGCTCTAAGAACAAGAAAGCAGTAATGGTAGTAATACCACAGATCGCCCTGGTGTTAATTGGTGCTTCTGACAAAAGTTCAGAACAGAGAATTGCTCTCAGTTGTTTTATGAAGATCATGCTCATTCTTGCATCTATTTGAAAATGCATAATAAACTATAGCCCACGCTCCATAGGAGCTTATGCTACTGGATGTGCAAAACCCTTTCTCTTTGGTAGATCGTGTGAGTTAGCCAGATGTGCTTGTGGCTGACTGCAATAAAGTGCTAGTGTATCACTACAAGTTAGAGCAAAGCTTCTTGTATTTTTAATGCCTTAATAGCAAATGATGGCTGTGCACAACCTGGAAGTTTTGTGCTGGCTCTTTTCAATGTTGCTAACTGAAGTGAAACAGCACAAGTCATTAATGCATTGCATTGGTAGCAGCATAGGGAATTAGGTACGTACAGAACATGTTCTAAAATGCTTGGGGAATGCTTTTGAGCTTGGGGAAGGTAGTAGAGAATGACATTCGTTCTCTTTAATTTATATTCAACTGTAATGGGGCTGTGTATTACTTACACTTTCTTTTTTCTTTCCTAGACACTGGTTCCAATACTGCAGAATGAATAGAACTGTGGTTTGTCTGCAATATTTTCTGTTAATATGCAGCACTTTCTGGAGAGAAGCGTGGAAAGGGACTGTGTTCATACTTAATTCTTGTGATGCAGATGTGAGTTGATCCATACTAGAAAGCGTCACAGAATGACAGTGGAAGAAATATCTGTAGCATTTCTTCAGTTCACCTTATAGGGCATGAATACAATGTTACTTTTTTTTTTTTTTTTTAATTACAACAGATGCTGTTGCTGTTTTTGTTCAAAATAATTTCTGTAATAAATTTTTATTTAAAAACTTGTGAATGAGTGATCATTGGAAAAATCTGTTTAAAAATGATCATTAATATAATATATTCTCTCAATATTGTCTAAATGTGTTTAGAGTAATGTTACAAATGCAAAGGTCTTCCAGTTACAGGGTTCTGAGTATGGTTGCACTGATTACTATTGCAAGAAACGGCTGTGTCAGAATGATGGAGGAGGACATCAACAAAAGCGTAGCAGCTCATGCTGGCCAGTATATTTGTCTATTACTGCATCTTTCTATCTATAAATTTGTCCATTTGGTACCCTCTGCTAATAATACACTAACCCAAGTATTAAAAGTTACTGCACAGCTAATCAAATTGGAAAAATTAACTGAGTCTCATAAGATTGCACTACATTCTCAACAAATGTTAGTGCTGCTTGTTTTGATGTTTTTTCTAATTGTTTTTTGTATTTATGTGGAATACCTTTAATTGGACACCTGGCCAACAGGATCTCAGTGAAAGAGTTGAGCTATGAATTTTGAGATATCGAATGGATAACTTTGTTCTTTTTAGACTTACACATTCCTCTAAATAGCTCCAATCAAGAAACCCTCAAAATAGTTTCTTCTCTAGAAATATGAATATAATATACTGACAGCTCATTTCTCTGACTTAACAGCAGTGACTGCTCCACTGTGATCATAGGAATGCTAGCTGCCTCAGCAGCATTTATTTTTGACAGTAGGCTACTTACAGACCACTAGAAACTGGAGACTGTCAGAAGAAAAGTCAGGGGGTGACTGTTTTCAAATCAGTCTAGATCTTTGGTTCTGCCGAAACTGGAGCATAATCCACACGTTGAAACTTTTCTCTACATGTCAGTGGCTGAGTCTACTAATTAAAGTAATAAAGCTTTAGTATCTCTTCTAATACCTTTCCAGACTGATATGTTGCAGTTCTCTAAATCCTACCTTTGGACATCAAAGGATATATATTTGGGGTTTGGTTAACTTCTGTTTCCCTCACTTCCAAGTGAGAAAGGAGTTCACAAACTTGCTTGCTAGACTGTTCCAAGTATTATATTTACCATTAATTTTTTTGTCTTGTATCTATGCGAAACGTCCTTGGCTGCAAACTGCAAATAGGTAAGTAACCATTTTTGAAACCAGAAGAACAGACTATTCTTCTCATTTGAACAGCACAATAAGTATCTGTTGAGGTCATTATCTTAAAGGATGCAAATGTATATCCATACTGTGGTTTTTTTCTTTTTCTACATCAGACTCAATCTTCTAGGTTTAAACATTTTTTTGTTCTCTAATAATCATGTGGTAAACTGAATTTCAGCCTTTACTAGTATAAAGGTTTGCTGTTCCTACCTCCAACTCTGCAGTCTCTTCCCATCTCTGGACAGAAACTCCTCCATCTCCAGTTCTCTGTAGCCTTCGGACTCCCTCCTAATGCAAATAATTACATATTTGATTTTGTTCTAATTAAGTGTGCATTAGAATATTTACTACAGCATTTTTCCATTAAAAACAAATTTAATAGAGAAGCACAATTGTACTGATGATGTGAGGTTATTGTGTGGAATAGATTTATGTTTACATTTCATTGATACTCCTCTATCAGGCTTCTCTTGTGTTTCCATAGTTGCATACTACTACTTTAGCACTCCCAGGTTTAGTGCTACCTTACCTGTTAATTGAAAGGAAAAGAAATATTTAACTGAAAAAGAAAATAATATAATGAATATCTATACTAAGAAAAATTACAAATGAAAGGAGAAATAATTTTGTTGACAAAGATGTCTGCTACTTAGTGATACGTGAAATTCCAATCAATGTGAACAGGAACCAGAAATGATTATGTTCATAATTCAGGACAGCTTTACTGACTTGCTTAAAAAAAGAAGTGATAGTCCCATTGAAGTTCTAGACTTGGTCCTTTGGAAGGAGAAGGTGAAGGGATACTCCCTGTGCTGATGCATAACAGTAATGCTTTGAATTGTATACCCTACTCATCTGGTGGTTCCTATTCAGTGTGAAAACTGAGATTTGAATATTGCCTTGCCTTGTAAGGAAGCATTTGAAAAGGAGATGGACATTCTGAAAGGAATTTAAATGCTCTGTACCCAAGTCTTACTGTACTGAAAGAATGTGCAAATGCTTAAGTGACACTGATGTTCTTTATTAGCTTGTGGTTTAGCCTGAGTTAAGTGAGTGGCAAAAAGTGACATAGATGAAAAACACATTGAATGTTATGGATGCTTCTGAACTGTTCTAAGATTTTTCCTTTTGCTCATGATAATGTAGTCTTAACGGAAATGCACAACAGGCTTTAAAGATTTTTGGAGCACCTGGAATGGTTGGGGACAGGAAGCAATCTGTTCCTGGGCACAGTGATAATGAAGGGACTGTGTGCTGAGGCTATCTGTGTGATTCAGCCTGTGTGAAAGGCTAGAAAGTGTGCACAAATGGGGAGTAAGGGCATGTTTTAGGTGAAACAGCAAACAAATGAGTAAGAATAAGTGGGCAGTCAGAACATATGCTTCTGTAATCTAGACATTCCTTTCCTCTCTCAAGCTGGAAGTCTGAGGTCTCATACAAAACAAGAGGAGGAGAGAAGTTATCAAACAAAAATAAAAAATGAAGGAAAGAAAGGCAAATGTGTACTCTGAACCTTTAGTAGTGCTGCTGCCTGGCTAATTATTGGTGGTATTAGAAACTTTACTTCACATCTGGTTCATGTTTTAATATCACTGTTTAAAATTTTCTGGTAACATAAGCTAGCTCTGTTTGGTTATGGCAAATGCATCAAGCTGTTCTGCAAACCACTTGTTTTCCACTCTCATGGCAGAATCCTTGTTTTCTGTGTACTCTGTATTTAATTTACAAAATAAATATTTTGTTACAAGTTTGACTACTTATTGTTCCTAAAATTAGCTTACATATGCATCTTCCATCTCCTTTGTGGCAGTGCAGTGTTAAGCAATGCACGTATCTGACATTTTTGCGTCTGTGGGATGTTTCTAGGACATGGAATTCAAAGCTGGATGCATATGGACTACTGAGTTTATCTGGGTACACAAAGAGTACTTGAACTTTTGTGATCAATGCTATTCTTTGCTCGTGTGGTCTGTTGTCCCCGAGAGCCAAAGGGCAATCTGTGCATATGCAACAGAGAAGCATTTGGCAGCCTTGTTCCTTACACGGTTATGGTACAGTGCAGAAGCTCCAGGTACCACTTCTTCAGTGTTTATTTGTTCAGTAAATATACTGTTGAAAACTGCAGAAGTTAGTGTTGTTTTTGTGTATGTGAAAAAACAACACAATGGCTGCTTTATGGTTTCTAAAGCTTTTAAAGCAAACCTCACACAGGTCTGGTATTCCAATGTTATCTGGCTTTTTTCTGTAATATTGTTTGGAAATACTCTGTTCCTAGCTTGCCTCTAGTTTCTCTTGTTTGGTTGTTGTTGTCATCGTTTCTAAACTATCCTTTTTTCTTAAACTCGCCATTCAGCACGAGCTATTTACCCTGTTACCACTGCCATCTCTTTAGAAAACAGCTCTTGAGGCATACTGAGGTGTAAATAATTCTTGGGAATAATCTTTTTGACGTCTAGAATTGCTCCAGTGATACCTCAGGGAATATCTGCCTACAGGATGAAGACTGCTGCCTGCTCACTGCAGAAGAGAAGCTTGCCTGTTCTTCTGGAGGAATTAATTCCTGCAAACCTCACAGCTGTCAACACAAGCTCTGACACTAGTTTGGCAGCACACATTGTTTTTTGGCTCTAACCATATTTCTGGGATGGTGTTTGTCCAGGCCCCGGATCTGCTACTTCTGTGGAGACTGTTTCAGCTCACTGAAGGAGAGAGGAGCAATGAGAAGGTAAGGGAATCTGGTGCCAATATTCTTCCTCCTTTTTATTTTGTGATTAATGTGTTTTGTGGTCTTGGAAGATTTATTGAACTTAGACCTAAGCGTTAACTGCACTTTTGTTATACTAAGATATTTTGATATCCAGCGGAAGACAAACCATCTCACTTGCTACAGCATCAGCATACTTGCTGCTGCCTGTTTGGTTCTTCCTTGCCTGTAGTGTTATGGAATGATTCATTTATTTGGTTTTTTGTTGTTGTTGATTTTCTTCAGAAAGGTTACAGTTGCTTCCACCTATCAGTAGCAGAGGGAAAGTAAAATACCTTTACACCATGACCTTGAATGGATATTTCTATTAAGAAAGTAAATTAACTAAAAGAAAGTGAAGAAAAGGAAAGAATAAACACCAATACAGAAGTGGCTGTGGGTGACTGCCTATGTTTAAACATGGCTTCCAAGAAAAAGGATTTTGTGAATTCCCTAAGTCCGCAAACCAGGATGTTATCTCAAGTAAGCTGTTTGCTCAGTCAGGGATGTCAATACCTGACTTTAAATGTTATCAGAGAGACACAAATTAAAGGAAAGTGTAGAGCAGGAAGAATTTATGATGAATTTCCAGAAGACAAGTTTAATCAGGAGCATTATGTACTTTTACACAATGACTAGGTACAATGAGGTAGATGAGGTACTCAAAACACAGATATTTACTTTTAAGGATCTCAGCAGCTGAGGAGGTAGTATTTCTGTTAAGGTACTAATGACTTGGTTTTCTTTTTCTGTACTCTAAAAGTTCCAGGGGCGGCAGCGGAGAAGAAAAGTAGGAGCATGGTAAAAAGCATTTTAACTTTAATAAGACTGTACTGGGAGATGTGGACTTCTCCTTCACTGTAACTTAAATGGTGATCTTTGTTAGGGAAATAGCTTTGCTCAAAGATAAATTTACTGTATAAATTATCCATTATGGCTTAGTAGGTAGTAAGTCACAGATGTATTAATATTTTGGTTTTTACCTTGTGCTAAAAGAGCCTGTACCCTCCAAGGAAGTGGAAAATAGTTCACTGAAAGTCTAGTTAATGTTTCAGGGTCACTGCTGTTGTAGTCAGAAGAAGAAGAACACCCTAGCCCTGTTCTCTGAATCGATTTTACTCATGACTGCAAATATTTTACTGATATTTTGTTCCCATAGGTCATGTTTGTTTCTAGTTTGTTCAGAATTTATTACCTGGTTTCCTCTGAATTTATTTCAATTGACCCAGCTCTTTATTATAGGACATTTCAGAGATGATCATAGAGTATGAAGGAAAAACAAAGCAAGAAGGAAACAGACCCTCCTAGCTAGAGTTAAGAAGAGCTGGTCATGGACCTGCTGTGTAAATATGTATTATGCCAGTTTCAGCTCACATTAGGATGTTCTTGTAAAAATAAAGTGAAAAACACTTGGAAATAAAATGTAAATGAAAGTCAGGTGAGTTAAAAAAAAAAAAAATTGTTATTAGATTTCAGAATTATAGTTTCACCTTCTTCCTGTGCATATCTTGAAAGATAAATGGCAATCTGTAACATATTTCCTCCTTAAAAAACTGGCGGTTTATTTAAAGTTCAGGTTGTTAGTTAACAATTGATTGTAGACAGAAGTGTCAGAAGTAGATTTTCTTCCTCTCACTAGACAAAGTTAACACTAATATTTCCGATATGACTATATTTCCAATTTGGATAGCCCAAGATTTTACTGGTGAAGTTTGTATGGGGTTTAACCTATTTTTTGGAGGTGATCCTATATTCTGATATGCCAATGCTACTTTGGGCTAGAGCTTGTCCTACTGTACCTGAAGTTTATTCTTTTTTCAGTTCTGCAACTAACCTTGGCAAGTTACATACTTTCTTTGTGCCTTGTTGCCAGTTTTCTAAGTTGCTAGCTGTTTTATTTCTAAGATACTTTGAGATCTCTGGAATACAAAGTTCTGTATTAGAGTTGAGTGATATTTTTTATTATCATTTGTAATGGTAAGGAGATGTAAATTTTTTTTTTTTCTTTTTTATTTTCTGTATCACTGCTTTGATGTGTGGCTGCACTTGTAAATCTGACATTTCTAATGTCTTTGGAAGATGAAATGCTGAGAACATTCCTTTGTAAGAACCTTTTTGTCTTGGTTCACCTTCTGAATTTGGGAGTAGTCTCATTCTTTCAGAAAAAATTAAGTCACTACTAAAAGGAGAGGGTAAGTTGAAAATAAATTTGCCTAAGATATGCCTTTGTTTTTGGAACCAAACAATCTGAGATAAATTGTGAGTAATAACACCAACAGAAAGTGAAAATTTTCTTTGAATCAAGAAAATTGGATGTGAAAGTTTACAAGTTGTTTGCATCTCCAGATAATAATGCCAGAACATTCATTTGCATACAAATCCGTGATCTCTGAATGGAGAAGGCTGTGTAGGCTATGTTGTTAGGTAACTGCTGTCCCTCTTAGTGCGTTGCCAAGCTGGTTTTTTTGGTATGCTGGTTTCACTTGAGGCCTTCATATTTTATGGGCCAGCTTTTTCAAATGTGGATAAATGCTTAGATTCTCTGTCTCCAGGTCTAACCAAGAAGAGCAACAAGTAACATTAAAAGAAAAATTATTTTGACTTTGCTAAAAGACTTACCATGGAACAGATTTGAAGTGGCACTTCCCCCCACCCCCAATCTAAATACTTGTCTCTGTCTCTCCATCTGTAATATTTTTTTTGTCAGGGCAGTGCCTGCCAATAACAGATGAAACACCGTTATTTAAATAGTGTGTACAAGCAATACTTCATATTTCTGAGAGAAGAAACAGCTGAAGAATTTAAACATATTTACAGAGTGAAGGGGATAAAAATCACTGTTAACAAATCTCTAAGTAGCCTTTAAGTATATATCTTTCTTTACAGGTATATTTGCAAAATAACAGAGAGGTCCCTCTTTCAACAGGCTGTCACTATTTTGGGTTCCTTCCACCCCCCAAACACCTTTTCACTTTTTGTAGGTGCTCAGAAGGTTCTTTGAGAAATACATTATTTGGATCTTCTTACAGACATCCATTTCATGGATGGGTTTGGTTTTGATGCGATTCCTTAGAATAGAGAAGTATGTTGTGGTTTTGTTTTTTTTTTCTCTCCATGAATATGGACCTTTTTCTCCATTTTCCAAGGGAAAAGACAGCACCTTGCCATAGTCAGAAACGCACTGACCCTGCTCTGCCTGACTTATTCCAGAAACTTGAACGTATCCCAGTACCCCAATGAACCACTGGCAGTAGTTTACCATTTTGGGCTAATATGTATTAATTTAAAGTAAATGAAAGAGCTCCAACAAGCAAAATTAGATTAGGCAGCAGTGGTTAGATGCAGTCTTCTATGTTGGGAGATGACTTCTTACCCTGAATCAGCTGAGAAGTTTTGTTTATTCTAAAAAATGTACTAGACATGGAGATATTTGCTATTCAATGTTGAATTTGCTGCTGAAACCATTTTTAAATTTTCTATGCTACTATCAGGTTAGCACAAAGCTTTAATCTCTGTTGTAGCAAATGTCTGTTTACCTAAGTTGGAAAGTTTCCTACTGGGACCAGCAATCCTATTACTTTATCTGCTGTTTTTGAATAAACAAATGCCTGATGATATGTTGGGTATTTGTTTGAGAGCTTTTCTTGCCAGTAGTTGTATTTTTTGCCTATGGTTTGCTTTGAAATCACCATGGCATTTTAAAAATTGGCATTTTACAACCAAGTTCACGTTAAAATGTCTAACAAAATTGCAATGACACACCTTTTCACGTCAGTTACTTCATCTTCTCATCCTATTTAAATAAATGTTTTAAAGACCTGTGTGACTGTAGTCTTCATCTAAATGTAGCCTGGTACTATGGCATTGCTTCAGATGTTGTTT
Organism: Platalea leucorodia; assembly: GCF_965183815.1. Classification (NCBI taxonomy): domain Eukaryota; kingdom Metazoa; phylum Chordata; class Aves; order Pelecaniformes; family Threskiornithidae; genus Platalea; species Platalea leucorodia. The sequence continues at coordinate 33,726,707 of NC_138831.1, forward strand.
GTATAATGCTAATTCTCCACCGGAGACCTCGAATTTATAAAGGTGAGAGTGTTTACTGACAAAAAAATTACTTGGAAGTTTTTGGTACTACAAAGGCAACTGAATTAATCCCTCAGCATTATAGGTAGTGAAAAGCTGTTGGATCCATGGAAAGTGTCTGGCTTCAATGTGAGAAGGTGGGAAAAATACATGTAGGTGAAATACGTAAGTTCACAAATCTTTCTTTCAGCTTCTAGAAACTTAAGAAAACAACATGTTGGATGAATGTTTTGTTCATCTAAAAGGCCAGATAGATACACTACTGGATATGGCAATTATATTACCAAAAGCATTCCTCACAAAAATCTCATTTCCGGAGGGGAGGGAAAATGAGAGGAAAAAATGTAGGTTTGCACACCATTAACTACATAAACATCTCCTCTCCCTGTGCTACAGATAAGGAAGTGGGGCGCAGAGGGGTTAATTGGTTTAATGGCTCTGCCTAGGAGCACACCCAGTTCTCCTCAGAGGACTACAGAACACCACAAAGCCGTCTATTTTAGTATATTTGATTTTATTGAAGGATTTTTTTTTTATGGCTAATGGCTGTTGACAGAAAGCAGCAGCCAGGTGTTAAGCTGAGCAAGTGCAGCAGGTGGCCTGTCAGGTGATTTGTAGACATGCAAATTAATTATAGTTTCAGCTCTGCTTGTACCAGGATGTAGAGTCACCGTGGACTATAACCTGGCCCTACCTATTTACAAGAAGCCCTGGGGTCACTTTCGCGAACAGACTGGAGGAGAACGGGAAAATATACTACCCCATTTCTTTAAGACGGTCCGTTAGGGAGCTGCCTGGGGGGCCGTCTCTGTGGAGAGGCCCGCGGCTCGGGGCTCAGCGGAGGGGAGGGGGCAGGGCAGCGGGTGCTGAGCCCTCCCGCCCGTCAACACCGGGCGTTCCCTCCGCCGAGGCGGGCCCCGAGGCGCCCTCCGCCCGGGGGGGCGTCCAGCCCTGCCCTCCGCCTCACCTCCCGCGCCGCGCCGCGCCGCTCTGCGCGCGCCACTTCTCCTTGGGGGGCGTCCTCGGCCGTCCAGCCGCCCCGCGGTCAGATCCCTCCGCCAGCGCGGGTGATGCGCCGGCGCCCCTCTCGCCTCACGCCACGGGCCTCCGGCCCCGCCCGCTGCCCCTGAGGCGCCGCCGGCTGGCCTCGCCTCCGTGCTGGCGAGGGTCTCGCGGCTTCTCCTCAGAGTCCCCTGCCGTAGAGGGCCCTGTGGCGCAGGTGCTCCTCGAGACACTGGATGGCGGCGTCGTCCACCATGGGGTCGAACTTGTTGGCCAAGAGGTGGTGCTGCTGGAGCATCCAGGGCAGGTCGCCCACCCCGTAGACGCAGACGGCGCGCTGGTGCTGGCCGGTGCAGGGCGGGTAGGGCGCGCCCTTGCTGGTGTTACCCTCCAGGTACTGCCACTTGACCAGGCGGGGCAGGGCATTCATGTCCGAGAGCTGGAACTTGTCATTCTGGGGCATGGCACCTGGCACGCCGGGCATGCGGTTGAGGGTGGCCCAGACGTGCTCGTCAGGGCTGTAGGTGTCCTTGGCCCACTCGAGGAACTGCTGCGCCGTGGGGTTCTCGAAGACGTGCTGCACGAAGGCCCGCGTGACCGCGATGTACGCGCTGCCCGTGAACATGGGAGAGTTGTGGGGTGGCGGCAGTTTCTGTGTGGCTGTCCGGACGATGAACTTCCCCACTTCGTGGTGGTACAGCCAGCGCTCCTGCTTGATGGCCGAGGGCTTCTCTGACTCCATGCTGTTCCACCCCTGCAACACCTTCAGGACACGGACGATCTCGGCGTTCGTCTTGATGGGGAAATCGGTGCCGCAGGTGTTGAGGAGGTAGCGCCATGGCACAGGGCTCTGCAACAGGTCCTGCATGCAGTTGAGGTCGGCTTGCAGCCGGGACCAGGAGGCATAGACCACCTTTTCCAGGCGGCTAGCCACAAAGACATTGGGGAAGCAGGCTACGATGGCCCGCACGGCCTCCTGGAAGTCAGCCGGGGACTTGGCGTCAATGTGGACGCAGTAGACGTTCTGGGGTGCGTAGAGAGACCGCAGGAGCCGCTCGAACATCTCTATTTTGTTGTGGATGACCATGGAGTAGGCGATGGGGAACTCTTCCTCCTCCTGGCTCAGCGGGAACTCAATGAACCGCCGGGTCTCCTTGAAGCTGCTGCAGTCCTTGGTCATGTTCAGGTACTCGCCGGGCGTCAGGGAATCCCTTTTGTTCCCAGCCTCCAGGTTGCTGAGCTGGGCCTCCTGGATGGCCTTCTCCTCCCCGCGGACGATCCCCGAGCAGTTGATCCTCCGGCCGGGGGAGAGCTCCAGCGCCTGGTAGAGGCGGCAGCGGGGGTGGGCGGCGGGGCAGGGGCGGGTGGCGCTGCGCAGCGCCACGGCGGCGGCCAGCAGCAGGGAGCCGAGCAGCGCCGCGCAGCGCCGCCGCGCCGGCAGGGGGGTGCGGCGGCACGGCCACATGCCCCCGCCGCGGCGGGCACGGCCGGCTCCCTCGCGCGCCGCTCGGCCACGTGCGGCCCGCCCTCCCCGCCGCGCGGGGCGAAGCGCTGCCCGACCCCCCGCCCGCGGCCGCCTGCCTCGAGGGGTCCGGCCGTGCCTCTTGGGTGGGCTTTGCTGAGGGCTGGAGCCGGTGCTGCGGGTGCCTGCTTCCTGGGTAGTGCTGAAATAGTGGCAGGGCGATCGCGGTGTAACCGCAGGTGAGTAACAGGTGAATGAAAGGAAGTCTCCTCCCTCCCCGTGGCGTGACCGTATTTGGTTTTATCAGCACTGGAGCTGGTTGTGTATCTTGTTCGGCTGTTTGAAAGAAGGTATTTCATCTTACCCCCGTCCAGCGTGTAACACAAGGAAAATTCTCTAGAATGCAACCCCCATGTAACACGCTTTTAAAAAAGGCTTTACTAGATGACTTGGGGATCTAACCGGCTTTTCCAGTGTTCCGATAGTTCCAGCTTACAGGTCAAGGGAGTGACAGCAATAACACTATAGTCTAGAAGCCCAGCTGCAGCAAGCTTTCTGCTGGCCTGGACCATTTTGAGCTTTAGTGAAGGAAGATGTTGGAGTGAAATCTCTGCTGCTACAGTGGAAGCAGGGGGTGAAGGCAGATGCCACGGTTTATAAATAAATGCCACAAAGTGTCCACTTAAAGGAAGGAGTGAGAGAATATTGGTGGAAAGTGTCAGGACCTCGTGTATGCACCTACATGCACATCCTGGCTAAGTATCACTTAATAGAAAAAGAAGGATAACTGCAAGTGACTAAAATATGCCTTGTGCCATACTGAACAAAATAATGTCCCCTAGGTTTTGCAGTCATCCTGAACCACTTTGTGGTTTGAACCAAACGTCGTACTTGGTACCCGCATTTGTAAAAAAGGGCCAGTTTCAACAGTTTCAATGATGAGTCAAAATATCTAAGATGGGTTTTCTAAGATACAAACAAAGGTGTATTTCTTTTATTTTTTTTTCTTTCTTTCTCCAGATATATCAAGGAACCAAACGCTCAGAACCTGCAGCTGGAATGAGGACAGTTGATTTAAGTGTAGTTCTGCACGGGTTCTAGAAAACAGCAGCAGTTACTTCCCCAATTTCAAAACTGAGGTTATTATTTGTTGAGTTATTTGGTTTACCCAATTCAGTACATAATTGTCATAGCCATCTGTGGTCCAGAAATGCTAATAGGCATTATGAAAGGCAGTGATGTGATACATATACTATTTCCCATATGCACAGCTGTCTGTTTGGCAGTGCTAAGTATCAAAGTGATGTGCTTGGGAGAAACATGGGGAAAACAGGCTTGGGGAATGTAAGCAAGATGCTAGATGGGCCAGCTGCTTTCTCAGTGCAAGACATTCGTCTCATTTATATGTGTACTTTGCTCCTGAAATTTGTTTCTAAGTTATGTTCAGCTTGCATTACAGGGCTCTTTCACCTGAATAATTTCAAAGCATCTGGGGAAAGGTACTTTCCAAGAAACTCTTGCAACACGACAATAATAATCCTCTTGGTGCATCTTCTGCACTTCCAAGCAGCTCTTCCCCTCCAGGTCACCTCTGCTAGACTGTATCCTTGCAGTATTGTATTGAGGGTCGGCAAGTTCTTGTAGTCTCGGGATTTTCTTTTTCTAAAGCAATGTCTTTATATTGATCCTGTACTCTGATTTCAGTACGCAGGTATCCTCTTTCATACAGCCACTGCTTATGGACTAGGAAAAAGAGCATATTTTACATATTGTATAGCATTGTAAGCAGTCGTTTCTACTTTAAGGTTCTAGCTGCTCCGTATGTGTTGTGCCTTTTAACAGTGTGGTGGAAGAAATCCTCAAATTCTTAATCCCAGGGGAAATGCTGAAAACATGATTTAAACTAAAGGAGGGTAGATTTAGACTGAACACAAGGAAAAAATTTTTCACAATGAGGGTGGTGAAACACTGGAATGGGTTGCCCAGAGAGGTGGCAGATGCCCCATCCTTGGAAACATTCAAGGCCAGGCTGGATGGGGCTCTGAGCAACCTGATCTGGCTGAAGATGTCCCTGCCAGTTGCAGGGGGGTTGGACTAGATGGCCTTTAAAGGTCCCTTCCATCCCAAAGCATTCTATGATTCTATGATGACTCCACATGAGAGCCCTTAAATGGGCTATAGTTATTTCCAGTTTTGTGCATTTTTGATAAATATTTCAAAAATTATGGTGGTGTGATTTGGAAAGGCAGTGGTGTTTTTCCCAAAGGTGTTTTTCAGGAAGTTGAAAAGGAACTGTAACTCTTTAATCACATTTTTACCATCTGTAATTCTTTGTTAAGAGTCAACTATTGCTAAGTCTAACCTGAGACTTGAAAAACGTGTTTTCAGTGTTCTCAGCTATACTCTTAAAGCCAACAGTGTATTCCATCTCTGAACAGTGCCAAAAGCTAAAAAAAACACCCACACCCCAAAACACTGTGTGAAATGACAGCAAGTTGCTGCTCTATTTCACTGTATGCTGGCCAATGCCTGAAATCACATGCATGAACAGATAGAGAATATGTTGTAGGAGTAATACACTGCTTGAAAATGCTGTCATACACATTGACAAATATCAGCCACATGGAGAATTATTTTTTGAAAAGTTATCTTTGTTGATAACTTTATCTGACAGTAAATGTTTTTTCAAGGAAAGCCCAATATTGAGTAAGGAAAGAAATTATTTTGGATTAATTTGTCAGCATTCTGTAAACTTAGTCACAGGTTCATCAATATGAAACTTCTTTGGAAGAAGTTTGTCACTTAGCATTAACATCTTGAACTTGTTCAGTGCAAGAAACTTGAAACTTTTGAAGGTTTCTACAGTTAGCAGCATGGCCATAGGACCACACATCATCTACTCTGTGGTACATAGCTCTTCATATATAGGCTCTCATCTCAAGTTAAAAAAAGCGCAGCAAACCCAAGTAGTCTTAAGTGCTTATGCCTCTGCTGACTGAAATATCTTCCTTGCCTACTTTCAGGGTGAATTTTTAAAACTGTCTCCTTTGGAAAGTATGAAATGTAAATGTCCAGCTAAACACTTGGCTGAAAATCTGAAAAACCTCCATGGTAGTTATCAGTTGATCACTAAGTTGACCACACTATATGTACTGACCAACCCTCTCTGAACAACTGTTTTGTTATTTGGCATGCCAATTTTTCCTGTGCTTTGGTATTATTCTTTATGCATTCTCTTAACAGCAAGTGGTAATCCACATGATCAACACAACTAAACATTTGCTTTATTCTCTGCTAAGCAGGTCTGCTGCATAGCCACAGCAGATGAGCTGTGGTTATGATTGCAAACTTTACAGTTTCTGTGAAGCTTGGTATCTAATGGGTCTGATATGAATAGTATGTATTATAGACAAGATGTATACATCTAAAAACCTTCGTGAAAATTAATTTGCGTCCTTAGTGATGGTTTAGATACATAGTTGACATTTCAGTTATGTAAGAGAATACAGATGCTAACATCTCACCATGCAGAAAGTTGTTTTTCTTTCTGTTGCATATTCATGATGAAATAACTTAATCCTTAAAGACACATGAAAATGGAATTAAATAAAACATAATTAACAGTGTGCTTTCAGCAAAGCTGCTTTTTTTCCCTGAGAGAAATGTTAGCCTACACAAAATAATATTTTGTTGGTAAAGTCCAAGACTTGAGAACTTGTTTCCATACTAAACAGGGATTAAAACCTGTTAATATTGATATTCTTATGTGTAACTGTAACTTCCAAAATACTTCACTTTAAACTGTGGGCTCGAATCACTGGCTTTGGCTTTGTTTAATGATGATACGTCTCCATGTCTCAATGAATACAGAAGTGACTCTGTTTAAAAGTGAGAGTAAAACAACTGTCCTATGGTAAGGATACAGTAGTGCAAGCACTGTCTACAGGGTAACTAGCAGCCTCCTGATCACTTACATAAAGAGTCATATCTCCAATAACCTGGAGATATGACAGTAGATTACAATGTAAGAGGAGGATGATTTAATCGTATTTAGATAATAATCTTGCAGAACACTATCTGTGAGAAGTTACACAATGTAAGATTCTTGTGGTATGCTTTTCGCAGAAATATACAACAGGACACAACCCTCTAAAGTTGTTTATATTTGAAATGGCAAAGGAATGGCATAGAGAGGAGTTCAGATGTTTGGCAGTGATGGCCATGGCTTAAAGATCACTGTGCTGTCATAAGACAAACTGGTGTTTCTATTAATTTCCAGAACTCCCCTGTTGATATCAAAGAATGAAGAGTTCTTCATCAGCGTGAAGACTCTCAGTTAAAACAATTTTGATAAGTCTACGTGCCACATCTCTCTAGTGCCTTTTTGTACCTGCTTCCATTTTAATAAGCCATATCAAGTCAGAAGTTCCTGCTTTTTTAGCTTTCCTGTTAAGGGATAAAAAGCATCATCACAAGGTGACCTGTTACCTACTCGCCTAATTGCACAATTTTTAGGTTGTGGTTCAGATAAATGCATTGGAGAGTGGAGAAGAAACGTGTGTTCTGCTTGCTTCTCCAAGGGCAAAAAAAATTACTATGTGATTGTTTGCTGATGGTGCTGCACCTGGTGAAGCACCTGGTAGAAATTTAGATGATTGTGATGGCAAGGCTCATAGTCTGGGTGGGTTCACCTGTACACAGTTAGCTTGTAGAAGGAACAGGGTTTTCCCTGGGAAAGCAGCATTAATAAAGAGGGACAAACAGAACTCACTTTGAGGAATCAGCCTGAAGTGGTAGTTACTAAAGTGTGTAAAGAAAGGATTTTTGGATATACTGTCAGCTTCTTTAGCATGACTTTTAAGAAGTATATGGAAGTAGTAAGTTTTGTTAGCCTAATCAAATAGATATCTGAGACCAGGCTTGTACGTGCTACAAAAAAAATCTTGTGTGCTATACCCCATTGCTTGGGTGGGCTGAGAATTTTTTTTTTAGCTTCTTGATCACAAATGGTTTGATAGTAGTCTTTGTTGTTTTTTTTTTTTTTTGTTTGTTTTTTTTTTGTTTGTTTGTTTTTTGGAAGTTGGAATCTGTGCATTCTGTTACAGACCAGCCTGTAGTGATTTTGAAGGACGCCATCTCTAAGCTATAATACCACGTTTAAGTTATCAGGGCATTGTTGTCTTTATCATTCTGCTGCTTTTGTATTTTATATCATCTCAGTTTTCAGAAGAGAGCCTTGTTTCCTGCTGATTCATTTGGAGGCATAGTGTGCATTGTGATGTGGTTTCTCCTACATTGGCTAACTGCTTTGTAGGCATTACTAGCTTGCAGCTGACTTTTGTATTCTCCAGGACGTTTGTGTCAACAGGAGGAATTTTATATTCACAGCACAATGACTCTCATTTAACCTTTGTATCTGATAGTTGTTTGTTTTTTACATGTCATCTAAATAGTGAAGAGTTCAATAGAAGGAAGTACGTGCATGAGGCATAACCATAATCAGAAAGCAATGCACTTTGCATCGTGAACTGTTCCAGTGTGGGTCCTCTATGCAGGCTACAGTCTTTCAAGATAAACCTGCTCCATTGCGGGTCGTCCACAGGCAGCAGTTTCTGTCAGAAAATCTGCTCCTGTGTGGGCTTCTCTTCACTGGCTGCTGCTTACTTCAGGGCACCACAAACCCCTCCCCCTCAGCTAGTATATTTTACAGCTATAAGATGATTTATGATATAGTTAACATGTCAAAGACATGTAGATGATTATCCAGGTTTATAGATAATAGGTAACCTAAACCTATGGAGAATCAGCTTGCCGGTTCTCTCCAAAGTTATATGGATTAGTTACATGAGAAATACCTACTGGCATGAGGCCTGTAAAATTATTTTGCAGGCCCGCATCTAAAAATACTTAGGGCTGGCTCTGATCTTCCTGTAATTTTTGGTTATGTAATAAAGTATCATTAAACAAAATTAGCGATACTCTCACTGACTGCTAATTAAGTAAAATTGTTCCTAAATATACTCTATACGTAATTTGCTGTTAAGTACACACCTTGTGTTAAAATAAAATATAGTATTCTGTTCTGAAGAGCTGCATTTCACTTTTTTCATGTGTGTTCACATAGGGGATTTTCTTATTTGTGTCAAGTAGAGATGGATATTTTCCAAAAGAACTGTTCTTTTTTTTAATCAATACTTCCTATATTGACTATGGTGGTATTGTGTCAATACTTCCTGTATTGACTGTGCAGGTATTGTGATACTTATCTACAAAATCATAGAATCATATTTGGCTTATTTATTACTTATTTATTATTACTTTAAGATGTATAGTTTTAAAATTACTGACAAACATTTGGAAAACATTATGATAACTGTCCCATTATATATCTCCAGAGACCAAAAGTTCAGTGTTCTTTTTGCATGGAGTCTTTGGCACATCTTGCTTTCCTGGATGGGGCGGGGGAAGCGAACAAAGAACCCTTGAGGTTTCAAAATATAATAAACCTTATGCAAATGTATATGTATTATATGTGTACACCTTACCTGTAAAACTTTAACATGATGAACATGGTCTTATGCAGGTTTTGCTTTTTGAAATTGAAAACTGTCTAATTACAGACTTTAGCTTTGGTTTTCTTTCCATTTAATTGCAATGGAATTATGTGGCTCAGTCCTGTACTCTATAACAGGTCAACCTGTATCTGTACAAGCTACTAGTACAACATCTGCACTAGCATCATTTTTGGTCATTTTGATGACTAATTAGAGATTAGGTCAATCTTTGAGGAAACTGTTGGATGTCGATTTTCTTTTTAGAATTCTACTTGATTGCTGGTTTGTGACAAATGGTTTGAAAGCACTATATGCGATACCTGTGGGTCTGCCACTACATGGACATGATTCAGAAAGAACATGAAAAGGCAGCATACAGTAAGTAAAAAATCAAAACACGATCATTTTTGAAGCACGCATACCAATTCCTGTTTTGTAACGGAGCACTGCTTGATGCTAATCACCTTCCAGTTGCAGGCTCATTGCTCTGCTGTTTCTGGACCTCTGTAGAAATCTTACTGGAGGGGAGAAGGATTTCTGCTTTTATCCAAGGCAATATAGCTGGACTGTATGGAGTAACAGTGAGTATGGCTTTGAAGAAAGCTTAAGCAGATAGTCATAATTGACATACAGTCAGCAGGGTGTTATTACCTGATGTTTTACACAAAAGCTGAACTCTGTTGATAAGGTATAATGAGTTTCCTAAATCACATTTTGTATAGTACAGCAAAATAGGGGAATAAGGCGTACTCACCTTATGGAGATTGCAGAAGAGACAGGCAAGTAAGTGGGATGATGCTGGTAAAGGTGTTTAAAAAAAAATTCCATTAAACCACTCTTAAAACTGGCACTGTTTCTGACTCTTGTGCCCAGCACTGGAAACTGGACTGTGTCCTCGGGGAAGAAAATAACCTGATTTTTCTTGAAGGATGTAACACAAAGAAAACACAGTGATACTGGGGATAATAAATACATTAGCTCATGCCTCATTGTTTCTACAAAAGGATTGCTTCATACAGCATGTGAAATATAAACAAAACAGCAAACAAAACTCTTTTAGATAGATGATAGAGGAGTTCAGGGCCATAGGAATAAAGAACCAAAAAGAATGAAATTAATTTTGTACATTTCTCACAATGAGGAACCCATGATAACTAACCTATGGAAGAGATTATTTCTTAACAGATAAAGGACTTCCTGAAATAGACAAAAGTGTTACTGAGAGAGTTTTTATGTGAACAAAAAATAACCTTAAAAACATGTTAGCTTTGTTTCTTGCCTTGTTGGCAGCTGTCTAAATAGTATTCTGAACTTCAAGTGTTTCTCTTGTATGGTAGAACTGTATTAATTTATCAATGTTCTGTGCAGTCTGTTTTGGTCATAAATAAAGAGTTTGCCATCATGATATCTATGCACAGAGTGAAGGCTAACATACGGATTGCGTCCAAGGCTTCTGTGTAATGTAATATGTTTCTTTCATGTCTCTGTGGCTGCCCAGAAATGCGTCTGAATATGTTTAGAGCTACAGTTAATCTGATTCCCTTTGAATGTCCCACAGATGGATAAGAATACTTCAGGGAGGAAGTTTATCCAATTGCTGAATCGGTGTGTCCTGGGCTTAGCGAGTCCAGTAAATTTTCCTTCAGTGCCTGTAGGATTCATGCAGAGCACTTCTTACCTTCACACGCATGAAATGCAGTATAAACAAAGCCACAAGAGGAATCAGCAGCGGAAAGGTGATTCTTACTCTAGAATTGTGGGCTATTCAGTTCCATCTGAGGTTCCTGCAGTGCTGTCCTTGTTTTGGCTGCTATTCTGCAAAGAAACCCAAGTATTTTACAGTAGTTTGAGTCCCCCTGCCTTCTCTGCCATACCACCTGCCACACGGCAATGGTCAAATATGAAATTGCTTTGGGTGGGGAGGGGAAAGTGGTTTTGGGGGAGTGTTGTACTACTTTATCCTTACTTCAGGTGATCTATTTGCTTCCTATTTTTCGCACTTTAAAAATCTATACACTTGACATTTTTGCTTCCTCTCACACAAAGCTGGAAGAAATATTAGCTAAACTTATTTCATGTCAGAGAAAATCCTTAAGGTTTTTACTGGTTGTTATTTCATTCCTTCCATGTTTGTGGCATGTCTCCATAGTATTTCTCTGTCCATGGACATTGTTCCACACTGCTGTGAACTAACTCCAGGGAAAAAGATAGCAATAGCATAAGATAAATTTTCTGTACAGTAGGTAAGCAACTGAGGTCTAGAACCACTAAGGTATTTGAGCGTCCCACTTGAAAATAATGAGAAGTGCCTGAATATGTGGACCTGGATTGTGGAACGGTTCTGTACAAGTAGTGTGAATGAGACAGGCAGGAATTTCATCTTTCTTCTGGCATCTATTATGGGCTACGGTGTCCTGCCCCTACAGAAGGGGCCTAAGGTGAAACTGTTTTTTAAGGAGCAGTTACTGTTGAAAGACTGAAATGTTGATGGCTGCTGACTGAAGGTTGTGTTTGTCAGTGCTTGCAGGTGAGCACGACTCAGCATATCTTTATGTGAACAAAGTAGTTTATGGTAGTGCTAAATACCAGTATTTCCTGACTCGTAAATCAAAGAGCAGCATATGTATTTTTACTTAGTAAGCTTATTGGGGAGGGGGGGGGGGAACGACACACGACGGGAAAAACCAAACATCACATTTTAACATTCTAACATTTATTTTCTGATTATAAGAAAATGCCATTCTTTATGATTTTGGCACTTGATTTAGGTCAATAGTTAGCCCTGCAAGAGTACCAAACTGTAGGTCTATGGGAAACACCTTAACTGCAAATTCAAGGGTGGGAAGCAGAGTAGTAGTTCATTCTTTAAAAGATACAACACTGGCATGCCCCTGTCTTCATGTTATTTTCAGTTCTAAACTTGAATGAAGTCTTTTTTGCTTCTTCTGTGTTCAGCAGTGATGGTGTTGGAGTACAATATATCAAGCAGTGACAATAAATCTTAACTGAGGTATATGAACCTAAGAACTTTTTTTCCATTGAAGACAGGTGGAGAGGGGTTGTATTTTACATCAAACAGGGATAATTTCAGTAGTTTATACTGAACCGCTTAGTTCTAGCTTGCTCAGTCATTAGTTAGCTAAAAAATGTGCAGTCTTAACTCCTCTTGTTGGAATAGTCCATATACCTGAATGAGAGAAAGTTTCAGTGATTAGCCATTTCTGCTGGTTTTTTAGATGACTTTGGTATTGTCTATTGGCAGCAATGAACAGTATTTCCAGGTCATTTCACCCACCTATTTAAAACAATTGTGCTGTTGTCATGAATAGCAATTAATCACTTTATCTCTGGACTGTGTCATGGCAAGTGAAAGTCATAAAGCCAAAGTCTTTAAGGTTATGGAATAAAAATATATATTCCAATAGGTATTTGCATCTCTAGTTATTAGGCAGCTTGCAGAAGAGTGAGATGGTACTATAAATTATATTTTCAGTTAAAAATCGATTCACATGAGTTAACTGAGCTAGCTTATAAGGCCATTTTCTTAGTCACAACTGAGATGAAATTTTGCAGGTTGTTTCAGGGAAGAGCTGCTGGAATCGTCACTAAAATCATACCCCTCTTCTTCCTCTGTCAAGATTCCTGAAGTATATATGTAAAAAAGTTTAGGCTAGAAAGACTTTGCCATATGTAAGCACATAAAAGATGAGAATGTTTGGAAAATGTGTTTGACTAATCATAGAGCAATTCTTGGGCAATAAAGGCTGCGTTCAATGAAGGTGGTAAGTTTGAACTGTTTGCCCTCCCACCCCCCCAGTTAGACTTACAAAACCCAACAGCAACAACGAAAAACCACCACGCTTTGCAAGGGTGTATTTTAGCAAACAATAGATTACATATTGAAACAATGTGTTCTTTAAGAGTACTAATGTTCCTTTATTTCAGGAAGGTTATGGTTCATGATCTTCTAGAAACTACTTGAAAATAATACAGCAAAAAGGGCTACAGTGTTCTGCATTTAAAATGGTGAGATCCTAGCACTGATGTATAAATACTGACTGATGCTATGGCATGATGCCCTCTGCCATGCCTCTGCAGGACAGAATTGCCAAAATACTGATAGCGTTGTCCATCTGCTGCTGACACACAGTGTTAGCCATTATGGCTAATGGACAAGAGGAAATGGAGGCTATCTGTAGTCAATAGTTTGGTGGTTTGTTGTTTGTTTGTTTTTTTGTTTAAATACAGCTTTATATTGTTTCTTGTAAGGGAGTGAGTGTAACTGAAACCCTAAGCCTGACTAGTGATACTGTCATGGTTTTACTGCTGAGACTTGACAGGCATATTTGTACTTACTAGCATGAATATTTAGCACGTAGCAGAAAATTGGATCAGTGAATGTGATGTTTGTGGTTGTGTTCATTTGAATAAAAAATACGTATCACAGCCTAAACTGTTTTCACCAAACAAGAGGAAGAAGTCTTTCACATACAGGAGGATATGAACTACAGTCTTTGTATCTGGGTAGTTCTGCCATTACTTCATCTTCTGACTGGAGCATGTTGAAAATACAGTTGACTCTAACAGGAACCAAAATGATAGTTTTTATCAGTCAGCAAGACCTGACTCTCCTGTTTTTTGAATTACCAGAAGTGACCAAATGTAATGTTAAAGCAAATGCTTGCCAATGTCTGAGATAAAAATGCAGCAAAACCACACACAGGGTTCAGAAAAGGTTTTGTGTGCCTGAATGAACAGGTTTTACTTAGAAAATGATGCTGCATGCCTGTAGGCCTTAAGGAATTACATGTTTTTGATATGTGTGTTCTCACCTCAGATTAGTAGAGAACAATAGGTGATGCACTTTCTCCCTTGTGATTGCCATATTTATACTGTTTTTAGAGTTGTGAATGCTGGGGGTGTGTGAGGGAATGGACCACAGAAGATGGCTGGGCTTGTGTGCAGAGTTTCACAGCAGAGTGTGTTATCGGACGTTGTGTTTTCTTAGTTTTGAATCTGTCACCTGCTAATGACACTTGAGAACCCTGTGTTCTTTCATAGAGGAGACAGTGCTCAATCTCTAGGATAGCAGTAATCAGGAAAACTTGCATTAGTGACTGCAGAAAAACACAAGAATATGGGCAATATGCAACAAACAGTTGAGCTTTTGAGGGGAATACTCCTTGACTCACAGTGAGTTTGCAGTACTCTTACAGTTCTGTAGTCTTGTCCAGCTTCCCCTTCACACAGTTTCTGTGGATAATACAGACTTCCATCAGTGTTTTCTTGCAGTTTACAACTATGTGTATGTCACAGAGAGGAGGCAAGTCCTGCTTTTTGTTGTTGTTGTTGAAACACATGCACAATCTTTGTGATTGCAATGCAGTCTGAAAAGAGTTTAAAAAAAAAAAAAACTCTGAAAAGAGTTTTAAAAAAATAAGGAACTTGCTGTCAGAGAGGTATTTTTTCTGACATGTTATGTGTCGCCCCCCCCCCCCCCCCCCCCCCGAGTTGAGCTTCAGCACTAATATTTTACCACTGGATTTGATAACAGAGTTTTCGTGTGCAAGCTAGACTAGAGAAAAGTCTGCCATTCTCTAATTTTTTGGTTTTAGGAGCAGCAGTGACTTGCTTAATCAAGCAAAGCCACTTCTTCATGAAATGGGAAGTTGAAGTGACAAACATTTACTCATTGAAAAAGCTTTAGTCATGAATGAAGAAATGAATCCCAGAAAAGCCCTGCGCTAGCTTGTACATATATGCCTACATGTATACTCTATGTAGAAGAGGGGTGCAGCTGAAGAAGCGAAGGATAAAAACCATTGTGGCTATGCAAAGTAGTGGGAAAAAGAAGTTATGTGTTTGGCTGCTTCTCAGATAGGTAGTGTTTCTGTGAGAAATGTATTTGAGTGTGTTGCATCAATTCAATTTTTAATCAATGCAGACACCAAAATAGGTAATGTTCTTGATGTTAGTCATCTGTTTATTTTTATACTGCCTTTTAAATCATGTTACAGCACTGGAATTCAGGGACTACAGCATATTTTCCTACCTGATGGGTTTTTTTAGTTGGTTGGGTTTTTTTTTTCTGGTGTTTTTATTTTTTGGGGTTGGGGGGAGGGGCTTGTTTGGTTTCATTTTTTTTTTGAGGGAGTGGAGGTGCCTCTATAGACAAAGAGACAAGAGAACCCCCTAGCTACTAGTAAACCACAATTACAGAGTTGCCATGGATTTCCTAGTGGGGAGAGAAATCTGTGTGCTTAATATTCAGTGAGGCCTTTGATTCAGTGGGTATGTAGGTGAGGTAGAGTAGGACTGGACAACCCACAGCTATGTATGGTCTCTGTCAGTGAGAAGCTAAACACTGGGTTTGGGTGGGTAGTCTTGTTGGACTTTGTGCATACATGCAGTGATTCTACTCAGCCTCTCTGGGCCTGAACACTATTTCTGGTATAGTCAGAATTGTAAGCTTCAAAATTCTTGTTATTTACATTCAGAAATTAAGATATGGAGAGGCATTAGTTAGAGAAGAGACATGAGAGGAAGGCAACAGTCCTGCATGTGGAGAGATGAGCAGATATTAGTTGTCTGTCACCTCCATCACAGGTGGGGTGAGCTGCATGCTGGGTTAGAAAAATGTGTTATTTTTCAAAACAAGGTACTAAAGTAACCCGTAACAAACACTAAATAGTCAGGAATCTATAGAGTTTTCTTGGTAAGACTGAACAAGAGATTTTCTCTTCAAGGCTGACAGCAGAAGTCCATTTTTCTTTCCTTCCTTTATAAGGGGATGGATGTAAATTGTTTGTCTAACTCTTTGACTTCCAGTTGTGTTTGGAGCTTCCATTAGTGATTAATTTCAGATTATCTGTATGCCATCAGTTTTCTGTTTGCTACTAATTTTTTGAATGTGTTTAAAACTGCAGATGTGGTCAAAAGACTTTTAGATGGAGTGCCAAGTTACAAATGTAGATAAAATAATACCTGCAAAGTGCATGTGTCCCACTTTACAACTGTTTCTCTAGCATTTTTAGTGCAAGGCGAATAAAGCTGAGGGGAAGATACAAATCTTCCAAAAAAGAAAAAAAAGTTTTTATTTTCAAATCCCCCAAGAAAGTACGATTGAAGCATGTTACACTTGTTAACAAGCAATTTCTGTGTATTTCTGAGTCATCTTAGCATTGCTTGCTTTTCCTTTCAACTTCAGGATCCGTGAAAAATTGGCAGAATTACAGTGGTGGTGGATATCTCTGCAACCCTCAACACCAAGTGAATGGGCTAAATAGTGGGACTAAATTAGACAAAGACCCATTTGAAGTAGATGTAGCATTTCCAACTTACTAGCTGTACCATCAAGAGCTTCTGTCTGCCAGCTGAGTTAGGGGATCTGGCAAATGCAGTATATATTGCAGGATCTGCCTCTCATACTGTTCCACTGTCAACTTGTATTACTAACTAAACTGAAGTTAATATACAGCTCAGGCAACTGGCTACGTGCCCTTGGCGCTAGCCCTGTTCTTCAATTGTAGGTGAAGAGTTCAACTGTAGTTGAAATTCTTCTATTGTTTCCAGCAGATGATTCAAATAATGTGTGAGACATTCTGCCAGTTGCTAATTCTGAACTTCAATTAAATAATTTTATATTGTGTACATATAAATATACTTAACATAAAGATAATATGCCTCTTCTGAGCAGTGTCAGATGTGACAGTCGATTGTATTACACTCTTTTATGGTGAAAAAGCTGTATGTGTCTTATTAGTTAATATAAACGTAATCTAGTTATTCCCTATGTTCCTTTGTAGCCTGTAAGGGGTTTCCAATATGCTGTTGAGTAGCATGAGTACGAAAGTATTATGAGAGAGAACTCATCCATAGTCAACAAATCCTGTTCTGTCTCTCAATGACTATTTGAACTAGACACTGCCTCTAACACTGAAGCTATGTATAGTACATTGCCTGTTAACTTTTGTATTGTCAGTGTATGTCCTTGAATATTCTCCCTTAGTATGACTTTGATTTCTGTATACACACATTCCTATCTGTCCAAATCTCTTTCCTACTGAGACACAGGACTCTAGCTTCCTTTTAGTGTGGGGCAATTTCTGAGTTTATGCATTAGTTTTACTGGAAACAAAAGGAAAAGGAAGTTATTTTCTTCAAGGGGAAAAAATAAATAATCCCTGACTAAAATAATCACCAAGACCAGTACTGCTGGTTAGAAAGGAAGAACAACTTTGTGTCAGAATTCTTCTGATACATTACACGTTCTGGGTGGATTTATTTGCTTTGTGCAGCACTGTTTTTAAATAATCACAAAGTAATCTGGCTATCTTTTTAAGTTAAATCCTATTGTTGACTGTATACATGTGGTTCAAGCAAAACCAGGTGTATTTTCTCTTGCAGATTTCCAATTCATTCTATGAAATGAGTAGGCAACATTAATTAGTTTTTGTCGCTTTGCAGAATCATAAATTACTACAGAACATGTTTTGTGTTTTTGAAATATGTGAATACAATGTTCTTGGGCAAGTGCCTGCTTAGTAATGCAAGAATAACTTAATGTCTTTTTTTTTTTTTTCTTCTTCTAAAGAACGCCATGGCTTTTAGCATAGTACTTACCTGGATGAAACAAGCCCACTCACCTGTTGCTTAAACGAAGGTTAGATCTGCTTATTCCATGTTCTCTTGTCTATGCTAGCAGTGGAAAGGATGACTGTAATGACGGCAGTCATACCAGAGAAGGAGTCAAGATTTCAACTTGATGAAGAAGCCAGTCAGCAGCTGCAGACTATATTCTTCATATATTCACTTATCTGTATCAGATTATTTCAGTGACCTGGAAGTCAGGGTTACATAAGCCTTTTTTGGGGGAGGAGGGACAGGGACAACAGACTGTTTTTTCTCTGCATTCCACATGTTTTCTCTCACAAGTATTTAACTGAAATCCAGACAGGAATATACCAGAAATACTTTTTTTCATATGAGCTCATCAGTTCATGCCTATACTTAGAAAAAGTTATTAGAACAACTAAAATGAAGTTTTTTTCAGACAGATTACACTTTCCTTCAGTTCTTTCAATCTTTTCTTATACTTTGTGGTGTTTTTTATTAGAAAATAGAAAACTTTTGGATTAAAAAGAAAAAAAGTGTGTGCATGTGAGGATAAGGGAAGCCTTTCAGTTGCCTCTTCTGATGTCTATTTAGATAGCAGTTACAAGTCCACGCTTCTGACAAGTAAAACACAAGTGTGCACATATACTAAGCTAAAGTCTGAACTTCTATAAGTCTAAAAGTTATATATTTTTCTGTTAATAGAGAAAATGCTTGTCAGATTTCTTTTTATAGCTGTGTTGTCTGATCTTGCTCTATCCTAATTAATGACTGACATAAATTTTGGTCATGCCATCTTTCAATGAAGTATCCTGTAGATTTCACAGAATACTAATCTGGAAGCTAGTATTTTGAGAGAAGGTGCAGCTTGGGTCCAATCTGTATGTACATTTCAGTATTCTTCCAGTGCTATTACTCTCTCTAACAATAAAGAGATAAGGTAAGCAAAAAGAAAAGACTATTTCTGCCTCAGAGAAGACAAGGATGTTCAGAGTGCTAGCCTGGGACTTTGCAGAGTAAGATTCAATTTCATGTTTAGTGGCAGACTTTGCCATGGTGAAAAGCAATGTCATTTAATTTTTTTCATACTTCATTTTCATATTCCTTTTGTGGAACTGATCTTCCATGTCTCACAGGGCTTTCTGAAGTTAAGTATTTTCACTATGTAATCTCTTTTACAGTATGAGGTGCCGTGTGAGTACCTAAGCCTTAATTGTAAAGATAATCTTCCTCGTTTAGATTGGCACTTTGACTCATGAATATTCTTGGGCACCCAGCGGGATCAGGTCTGCAAATGTAAGAGATCTGCTGAAAAATGTGCAGCAGTATCTTCCCTGACTAGGATCTATGAACTTAATCAGAACACTAGATATACAATACAGGCTTTGAAATTCTCTGTCTCCTTCAGAACCATGGTAGTCTCTATTATGACCCCTCTTCATTCTTTTCAGTCTTATGCAAAGCACAGGCTCCCATGGAAATTGCATTTCTCATCTGGAGTTTCCCTGTTTGCTTTTGTGATAGCTGCTTATCAGCCAGCAGATATCTCAGGAGTGGCTTATATAAAATGAAACTGACAACTGTTTTTCCTGCTATCCTGTGTTTGCTGTGAGGATGGGGGGATCCAGCAAAAGCACAAGTGCCACAGTCTCTGACCTATGTTTGTTCCAATGTGCTGCATGTAATTCCTTGTGGGTTGACCTGGGCTGCGGGTCATGAAATGCTTTCTGATACAGCTTCTCTTAGGTTGCAAGACTGGGTCCCACCCTGCTGCTGTCCAGAATGGCCACAAGTGTCATCCCGCCTGTGGTGGGGCAGTTAAGCTAAAATTCTGTCAGCTGGTCGCTGGTCTTTAAAGCAACATCCTGGCCTCAAAAGAGAACTGCCAGCATTCATGCTCACAGAGCAACAAAGACGACTTTCCCACAGCGGATGTACGGGCTAGCTGAGGCTGGGATTCAGAGGGTCTGGAGTCCCCTGTTCCTTGTTTCTCTTCAACTGGTCCCCTAGTCTGTGTAGTGGCCCTGTCTGCAATAAGAATATATTGCTATGTGTGTAGCAGCATTAGAACAAAGAGGATGGAGGCCAAATTTGCAACCAAGTGGCAGGAGCTTTGTTAGGAAAGCAAAGGGGAGTAAATAGAACAGGATTCTCATCCAGTTTAGATGCTGAGAGTATCTACCATCTTACAAAGCACAGATCTTGCTGAAATGGCTTCATCCTCCATCTCAGAGGAAGTGAAGTGTACTGAGCTAGGGAGGTGCCCTAGGAGTACTTTGGGATGAAGATTAACCATAGTGAGTAGTTGCTTTTGTGTGAACTTAAGTTTAGGCTTGGCCTGGCAAAATCCTCATCTTAGTAAACCCTCCAGTGTAAACATAATTTTGCCAGCACAGAAGTATGTGATTAGATCAGCTTTCCTTATGGTATTTAAGGAGGTGGCATAATGGTTCATTTCAGGATAAACTGCCTCTCAGTACAGAGGTTGGCCAACAGCTACTCTGATGTAGTGATACAGGCCATTCTTTATATAATAGTAGTGACATAGATCACTTGCTATGCTAGTAAAGGCCTTGTAGTGTAGATGTGCCCTTGATATTTATTTCTATTGTTTTCTGGCCATCCTTAAATGAAAAAGAGATTCTCTTCTACTTCCTATGGGAATAGTACCAACTAAAAGAGGCTACATCACTATTTCTGAATTTTGTACAGTGAAGCTATTTAGTAACTATATAGCTGCATTACTCCATTGTATAAAGAATTTGTATTGTGTTTGAAAAAGGAATTGTCTGTAACTGAATTATTATTATTATAATCATTATTATTATACATTTTCCCCCATGAATAATAAAGCTACTGGATTATTGTTGGACTTTCATTCTATCTTTTTGCAGCTATATTCATGTCTGTTGTTTATATTGCTGACATATTTATTACACGCTTCTGTTTAGTGCAGCGCAGGGGGAAAAGGGCACACTTGCTATCCCTTTGGGCAGTTTAATTTCTAATAAATCCTGTGGTACCTTTCTGAGGTTGTTCCATTTCCCTTTGACAATCTGGCAAAGAGTTACAGACTTGATGATTGGTTTTTTGGTTTGGTTTGTTTTTTTTTTTGTGTAAAGTGGAGTAAATGTGTTCAGAGCAGTAAAAGGCTTAACAGCTAAATGCATTGTCTATATCCAAAAAATGTTCTTTGCTGTAGTGAAAGCCACAAGCTTGAATGTCTTCCATCCCATGTGAGCACCCTGATGATACTTCCACCAAAGTTTTAACTTAGCTTAGGGGAGGTCCTGTCGTCTCCTGGGGGAATTTTTATCCCATGATGCATCCACAGTGGGAAGAGTCTTCTCAGTTATCTTGGTTTTCAGGTCTTAGTTGTTAGTGTATTAGGCACAGTCTTCTTTCTTTTTCAAACCTGTTTTCTAAACTAGTGTTCTTCCTTCCAGTTGCATGTTCTGTAGGGGATTTTTCATAGTTCCTGTAGCAGTTCCTGGTCTATTTCATAGGTGTATGTGCTACTCAGCCTTTTTTTTTTTTTTTTTTTCCCCCTCTTTCCCTAAGGTTCATGTGGAGGGTAGCTATGGCTGGGTGGAGGTTTCTTCCCTGTGAAATGAAGGTGTGTACTTTCTGTGTGTTCTCACATACCTGATTAATTAAATCGTCTATTTGACGTTTACTAGCTGATAGAAAATTTACCTTATCTACATGACTGACTTCTAATGTTACCTACCCAACACCTTCCGTTTTCTTATAGGCTTAAATGCATGTTACTCCTAACTTCAGTTATAATCTGTTTACTGATGACCATAAAACATGACGTTTGGAATAACATACACTTCAGGCTTCTAGTTCTGCTGGACACGGTAAGCTCAGAATTCCTATGCTGTGCATCTAGAACTGGAGAAGATGTTTTGTTTTATTTATCAGTTTAACTTAATTCGTAATAAATGGCTCCTGGCACTCTTGATGAATGTTTAAACAAAATTACTAGAATAAAAATCCAGCCGTACTTGACCACCAAGATAGGCATAACTAACCATTTTAGCTGCATAGTAATACATTTGACCTACCAGGCTTTCCTCAAAATCCAGAGCTTCACAAGATGAAATAGTAGGCCCTAAAAGAAAAGGTGAGGGCACAGTAGAAGCATTTCATGAGTAACTGGGTCTGATCGCTGCAGTAGCAGGTAAGAGACTACTGAAAGTTGTCATAGCTCATTTTAAAATAATCGAAATGCATCTGTATAGAGTACTGTAGGCCAAGGGAAAGTGAATGCCAAAGCTGTTATGTGCCTCTTGTACATTGTCATGGTTTAACCCCAGCTGGCAACTAAGGACCACAGAGCTGCTTGCTCACTACCCCCAGTGGGATGGGGGAGAGAATTGGAGGAGTAAAAGTGAGAAAACTCGTAGGTTGAGATAAGAACAGTTTAATGATTGAAATAAAGTAAAATAGTAATAATAATAGACAAAACAAGTGATGCACAATGCAGTTGCTCACCACCTACTGACTGATGCCCAGCCAGTCCCCAAGCAGTGGTCACTCATCCCTGGCCAAGTCCCCCCAGTTTATATACTGAGCATGACATCATATGGTATGGAATAGCCTTTTGGCCAGTTTGGTTGTGCTCCCTCTCAGCTTCTTGTGCACCTGGCAGGGCAGGGGAAGCTGGAAAGTCCTTGAATTAGTGTAAACACTACTTAGCAACAACTAAAACATCAGTGTGTTATAAACATTATTCTCGTACTAAATCCAAAACACAGCACTATACCAGCTACTAGGAAGAAAATGAATTCTTGTTCCAGCTGAAACCAGGACATACATATACTAAAATACTTCACAGTTCTGGAATATGACATAATTTTTAAATGTATTTGTCCTTCCAGCATCTGTCTGAGGTTGCAAGTACTAACAAACAGCTCCATAATTTTTACTTCCAGATGAGAACTGAGATGCAGCAAGGTTAAGAGACTTGCTTTTAGGTTTGCTGAGTTAGTCTGTCCAGCAGAAGAGGGAGCTGAATTTGCGTTTCTCAAGTCCAAGAATACCATTCTGGATACCCTGGTCTGCAGTGGTTGGTCACTTCCCTCCTCCGGTAGCTCTCAGTCATAGAGCCATAGGGAGTCACAGCAATTTCATGACTGTTCAATTTTCCGCTCAGATGAGCAACTGTTGTTCCCTCCTGTTTAAAAGAAATGCCAAAGAAGGGAGTGAATTATTATGTCTAGGGGAAACCTAGTTTTGACTGCTGTTTTGACAAATACAAATTATAGAAGATAAGTTTGCTTCCCAGCTGTGTGTTGCCTCCTGCTGTTGCTGAGTGCACTTTATTGGGGGCAGGGAAGGAGGAGGCACGGGGAAGCACTGTAGATTCATGAATTCTTTAAGCTTTTGCACCATCTAGTGGTAGCTTTTTAAAAAAGCTGCTCAATCATAAGATAAAAGCAGATAATCTATTTAAATTTCTCTTTCAAATTCCAAGTGCATGTATGATTAAAAGCAACTAGCTCTTTTAAGGCGAATGTAAAAGCATCATCTTTCCCTTACGGAAACCTGATGTTATATTCCTCCTTAATTTGTGTTTACACCTTTCTTGCAGGTAACATAACTTTTAGTTTTATCTTCTCATGCAAGATCCTTTTAGTTGCAGAAGAGTTAGCTTTTCAGAGAAGAAAAAGAAAATTATCTTATTGTAAACCAAAAATAGTTTGTGCGCAACATAATATTCATTTTTAGTTCAAAAGGTCAAGTATTTTCTTTAAAAGTATGATTTTTAAGAGAAGCTGGAATAGCATTCTGAAGAGTAGGAATATCCACTGCATAGAAAGAGCAGTGAAAGTGGCATTGCGTATTTTTTCCATGTAAAACTGCTGATGTGCCTAGAGGGATTCCAGTGGACAATCAGCTATGAGGAGTCAGTGCGTTATCTAGCTCCTGCCACTCAAGGAATCAGCTTAGAAATCATGAGTTTTTTTTAAAACAAAACAAAACCCAGCCTGAATTTCTTGTGTTCTTTCTAGTTTTTTTAGCCTGCAGGCTGCACTGATTTCACACTTTCAAGCTTTTCTCAGGATGCAGGGGAGTGGAAATCTTTTCTTTTAAAATTAATGCTAAGACTGTCAGGCGTGATTCCAACAGCAAAGACTCTAAGAAAAGCACTAAAAATAGTGAGAGTCATGATAAAATTGTGAGAGCAGGAAGTGTTGCCTCTGAGAGGTGTGGGGAGGAATCTCAATTTGTATGCATTCATTAACTTGGCTTCTGAAGTTAAGCTTCTTTTTCTAGGGTGCTGCTGCTTTCATTGCTGAAAGAATTATAAAAACTGTTCACAAACCAACTCCTGGCTGAATGCTCTGAGGTAGTTTGTAACCATTACAGTAACTTGCTATTTACAATTCTTTATTACAGATCTAACATGTAATTCAGGTTATTTATAATTTCCTGGATGGCTTTGTTTTTGCAGGTAGACTGAAACTGTTTGCGTGCTTAATTTTTTGGATAAAATGTCATGGGCACTAATCTCTGGTTAGTGGTAATGATCTGGAGCATGTTGGAAAGATATCTGCATGCTAGGCACAATGATATCATTAAAATTAATAATTGTGCTACTTGGTCTCCTTTGTAACCTATGGCTTAAAAAGATGCTATAATAGTACTTCTGCATAGAGAAGGCTTTGTATCTGGCAAGAAGGTTCTACTTCCATGCAGCTATCTATGCTTGCACTCTTTTCATTATCGTTAAAGTATAAAATCTTTATGATCACTGCCAGCTGTAATGCAAATAAAATGCAGTTACATCTCACTTTGAAGGAATGAGGGCATGAGGGTGCTCATAATTCTACAAAACAACATGAAAGAAGCTATGGAAACAAAATTGGCCAGCAACTTGGTTTGGGGACTTGTTCCACCCAGGGACCTTAGATATATAAGGCTAAGGACTGAGCCAAGTCCTTTTCACTTGCAAATTGGAATGTTTATGACACCTTCTACCTTAGGTTAACAAGTAACATTGTACCTTATAAAGGAAATACCCTTGATAGTGGAAATGGCTCTTCCAAAGGTTATGATACTGGGTACTGAAAAAAACCCATCTAATCTGCTTTGCCATTAGTGCCAGATGTTTAGTAAACACAGAAGGAAACTTTTCCGGTTGTAATGCATAGAAACTTCTGCTCCATATCAAAACCAGGCTTGTCACAACAGCAAAAAAAACCCTCAGAATTTAAGTTTTGAAGAGTGATTTGTGTGGTGTCTATAGGAAGGTAGGTAAGTTTCCTTGCTATATACATTTGTTGTTACCAAAGAAAGCATATTTACCTCTCTCCAATGTAATACATGACCTTTCACATTCTTATTTTACTGTATTACACTTGGAAGATGGATCCCATCGATATTTTTTTATGGTCTGTTTTTTATTCAGTTTAACTTGTTACAGTTTTTCTTTTGTGCCCTCATTTTGCTCAGTACTTCCATCCTCCCGTTGCCTTGGTGATGGTTGTACATAAAATACTATCATTTGTCTTAAAGTTTACTAAGATTCTGACACTGAACTATGATGAGGCCATTATGTCAGTAATGAGATTTTCCTGTTTGCCATATTTTAATCTTTCCTAGCAACTGATCTGACTTTGCTAGAATTTGTAGCGCGGCGGCATGTTAGCGGTAAGGTTTTCAAGGGAGCTTAAGCCTTTTCCTGCAGGTCCATCCTTGTGTTAGTACACTGAGAAATTCTGACGTAAGTTATAATCACAGTCCTTTCTGCATATCAGAATTAGTTTTGTGGAAGTGCTCTTTTAAGTGATGCTGAACTGATTGGTTCTGGTTGTTATTATTTTTCTAGGTGTACATGAGTGAAATAAAAGCAAGGTCAAAGTGAAATCTAACCAATCACTTTTTAAATCTCAAAGTAATCCACAAGTGTAGTGTCAAAATTATATTCAATGTTCTTGAATTATGATTAACTTATATAATCAGCTCATGAAATATTGTCCGTGATTACCTTCTCATTCCCTTTTGGTACTAATTTGGAATTTGAAATGTTATTTGTTTGAATGCTTAAGCAGATGAAAATTCTGTTGTAGTTTGGAGAATTTCTAGCTGTTGCAGTTTTAAAGCAATTATTGGAAATAAGACAGTGCCTCTCTCCTAGTGTGATGTCCATCTTTAGTAAAGTTCAACTCCTCATACAAGTAATGACATGTATCATAAACATCTTTACAGTTCTATTTGCATTTCTTTGGATGAAGTGGAATACTCTTTCTTTATTTTCATAGCTTTTTTTTTTTATTCCACGCTCGCTGTTTAAATAACATTTAAATAACATTGACTAAATATGTTAGCTGGCTAGTGGCGTTCATGTTCCTGAAATAGCATGGCAATCTATTTTCAATAGACTCCCAGCTACATAAATGATTTGATGTAGTATCCATGGGAAAGTGAACGTATAATTTTGGTTTTCGTGGGAGGGAGCAAGGGAGCTAGGAATGCAAATACTGAAATTAACTGAGAATTGGTTAGCAAGATTGAGTTCTTATTCAGTTGTCAGGAATTCAAGCAACCCTGACAGTAAAACTATGTTACTCCGTGGAGGAATGAAACAAATTAAGATTTAGTATAACCATGGTTTTGCTTCTGGAAATGCCCAATATGACATACAGTTTTCTTGTCCTTTATATCTGCTGTTTTCAGAGTCAAATGTGTGCTTCCACAGCTTCTACTAATGATGGCAACCCCATAGCAACACCATCTGTTTTTTCAAATGATGTTTCCTCATAAGTGAAACATGGTAGTTAAATATAGCTTGATGGTTACCTGACATTTTCAGAGTTTGTTGGTTTTTATTGCAACATAGTAAAAAAAAAAAAACTGGAATTAATTTGACTGTCAGAAGCTAATTATATTGTCACTAATCTTTTGCAAAACCAAAAAACCCAATTTTCTGTGAAGAAATGCTGCTTTTATCTCTCAAGTTCACTGATGACCTGGTTGCTGTAGGTGGCTGTATGATACAGGTCATTGACTTAAGGACTTAGAGTAGGAAGTAAACTATATTCATAAATGTCAAAGTACCTAGAACAACTAGCTTTGGTTTGCTTTTGGAAAACATATACCATATGCTAGTATATCATGTACTCAGTTTTCCCCTCTCACGTTTATTTGGATGAATGAGAAGAGAACTGGGTTCATGTTACAACTGTAGACTTGCACATTTGTAGGTGTAAGTGCACAAATGTCAAAGAATATCAACCAGCATGAGACTAAATTTTTAGATCCCACCATCTCTTAAACTGTAACTGTGCATAGTAGTTGATTTAGCACTACTAGTCCTGAAAGAAGTAGCATAATTTCTAGGAACTTTCTGTTTGTGTTTTGTTTGGTTTTTGTTG
Source organism: Platalea leucorodia (assembly GCF_965183815.1). Taxonomy (NCBI): domain Eukaryota; kingdom Metazoa; phylum Chordata; class Aves; order Pelecaniformes; family Threskiornithidae; genus Platalea; species Platalea leucorodia. Next base: position 33,753,763 of record NC_138831.1, read on the forward strand.
TGTTTTTTTTGGTTTGGGTTTTTTTTTTGGTGTTTTGGGTTTTTTTTATTTTAAAGACTAGATGTTTTGGAGGCCTGCCTGCACACCGGAGTTCATATGCCTGTGTTTAAGTATCCAAACCCAACCTAAGTCAGAGGCAGCTGCAGATGTTTAATGGAAATGTACAATAGAAATATCTTTTTATTAGTCCAAATTGAGTTCCAGTCTCTACCAGAACACATGACAAGATAAACTGGCATGACCTTTAAATGACTAATGAAAAAACCAAACTGGTATGGTTGTTTTAAATAGCATAAATGACAGCAGCCTTTACCATGGCCACATGTAAGTGTAGTCATTCTGTTTGAGCAGGAAAGTTAAAAACCACAATATCAAGCACTCAAGTCTTAACATTTGAATGTCTATTTTGGTTCTGTTTAATGCACAGCTTAAAATGGGAATGTGGCTATTCCTCTAATTTCTACAGACTTCAGCATTTTAGGGAAGAAAGCAAGAGGAAAGAGGAAACAGGATACTTCCCTCTTAAACCTTACTACTCTGTGGCAAGTAGAGTGGCATTACTGAAAGTTGTTCCTGTCTCTCTTCCTTTTAAGCTCTACAGAAATCGTAAATTGTTAAAGCCTGCTATCACAACAGCACAAATGCTGCTAGTGACAGCCACTGTGGGCTTTTTCTGCTTGTCCTACTTAGTCTTAGGTATATGAGAGAAGGCAAAGGAGCAGGCTGTAATGAAACTGTAAAACTTCGGGTCCTCAACATGAAAGGAAAGGAGATTAAAATGAAGTAAGAGATGTGAGTCATCAAATTGACATGCGCCACTGGATTTAGCAGTCAGTATCAGTAGAGTTTTCTGTAGGAAAACCTGTGGTATTTTTGGTTATTGCTGTCAATAGCTGTCAGAAGAGTTGGACTGAGCAAAATGAGATAAAAAGGAAGACTATAATACAGAAGGGAGGTTTAAAAAAGCAACATATCTGCTTAATTAATTGCAGCCTACTTATATATTCACTAACTGCTATTATGAGTCAATCTTTCTCTTTTTCAGATTTCCATTTTGAAGGTATAAGATACAGAGCAAACCAACTGTTCTCCAGCCACTTCCTAATACTGTTTTACATTTTGTATCACATTTTTCTGCTTCTGATTTAAATAGTGTAATATAATTTTAAGTGCTTAAGAAAAAGTTCTTATGGGAGAAATATGACTGGTATTTATACAAGACGATTAAGTGCTATAGTTGAGAATGATGCAGTCATGAGATGGACTCTCTGATCATGCTTTTAAATAAGCAACTATCTATTCATTAACATCTCTATTAGAAAACATTAGAACTAGAATTGTGTGGGTGCATGTGTGTGAGAAATAAGACTGGAAAAAATTCTGTAAACTTTCTTTTTAATTGAGAAATGCCATTTTAATTTTTTTTCCCCAAATGTTGAAATAGTTGATTCTAAAACTTCTGCTCATTTTTTGCTGTTGTGGCCTACTTAAAAAAAAAAATAAAAAAAAAATTAAAAGGTCTATCATGGATTGTGTCAGATTGAGTTAAAGTTCAGACAGCACTTTAGCCTGTCCTTGCAAATTGTAACACAAGCTTTTCACGTGAAATAAGAAAAATACCATTTCAGTAACTTTCTTTGGATAAAGACCTCTCTTACATCTTCTTTTCTTCAAATGCAGTTACTCTAGCCAGTTGTTTGTTGTTCTCTTGCAAAACGTGCTTAAGCTAGCATAGTATCCAATAAAGGTCTATATTGTAAATTCCTTAAAGCTTTTTTCTTTAGGAAAAAACCACAATTATGTTATGCTTTAAAAAAATAATGATAAGTATCGGGGTAACAGAGGTCCCCCTTTTTCCAAGGAAGGCAGATCGAATCTTTATTTCACTTCATGTAGTGCTGTGCATGTGAAGCAGAGCAGGTCTAGTGAAAGATCCACACATGCGGAGGCCTGAAGAAACACTTTTGTTTGGGAAGGGTATTTGGGCCCTCAAATGTAGCACATTTAGCATCTGTCAGGACCCTCAGTCAGTTCCTACCAACACTGACTGTAATCTTTTTGGTTCTACAAAATGCAGCAATCATGATCCTTCATTGCAAAAATACTCACAAGCCATGTACCTTTTAAAATGTTTCTCTTCAACACCAGTGGCTCTTTCATTTCTTATTTGCTAGTAATAGATTCCCTCCTAGTGCTTTCAGCTGAACCATCCTTAGCGATGACACAGGACTCTCCCCCGCAGATGAATACACAGTTGTTGGCTTGTTATGGAACAGCATGTGCCTGAAGCAATCCAAACTGGCAGGACATGTTTCTACTTTTCTTTCTTCTGCTTCATGGAAGTCCTTGATCCTGACAGAGAGGTGTAGTTCTGGTCACTCATTCTCAAAGCAATAGTGGCTGCCCTTGGTGAGCATGAAATATCCTGGACATTGTTGCGTACTGACCAAAATCAACTTCTGCCTATGTGAACTTCCCTTTCAGTTTGTTAAATACTTTTTCATCCTTTCCTCAGCTGCAGTGTTGTTGGCTGCCTACCTGCTGTTTTTGATTGAAGAGGTGTTTGCATGTAGTGCTGAGAATGTATTGGGCAGTTATGATATGATGGTCCCCACCCAGTTGTCTGCATATGAATGATTTTCTTCCTAAACTACTTCCTGTTGCGGGGTAATGCCTTCTTTGTATTATCCTGTGCAAGGTACCAGCAGCTTAAACTGGTGGGAAACATATTTCAAGCTAGAATAATGGATACGCTAAGGGACTGCAGGCATGTCACTTAACAGAAATGATTGAATGGAGACTTAGAGTAATCTGTGTTATTTCCTTCACTTTTTAACTCCTGTCTCGATTTACAGAAAAGTAGATTTTAAATAAAGCAAAGAATGACACAAACTCTTGTGGGCAGAGCAAAAAAATCAGACATGCCAGAAAACAGTGGATTAACACAGTAAAATATGCTAATAAGAGCTAATGTTCCTATGGCTAGCTTCAGGTGGCTGAAACTTAGCCCACTTAATACTGAAAGAAAGAGTACGATTGGAGTAGATGAAATAGGGAAGGCAGATGATAAATGGAGGAGTCTCTGTTGCTTTTTTTGTGTTTTCTTGGTGTAGAAGCAGATGGCCTCCTCTTTGCGGCTCTGTACAGTTTTCTTCAATTGCAAAGCCCTACAAAATAGCCTCTCTTCCTTTCAGAAATAGACGTTTGTTATGGTCCTGGTCAGGGCAGTTCTTACAGTGAGGCCCTCCCCAATCACTCCAGTAAAGTCCTTCTGAATTACTTCCCTTTTTACTAAGCACTGACAGGGCAGGTGGCAATCAGCACAAACCCAGCACTCCAACCCATGGAAGAAGCAGCACCTTGCATTTGCCTGTTGGGACTGCCACTGGGAAAAGCCACATTACAGTTGACACTGGAATTGGGCTCTGAAAAGAGAGACAACCGAGATGGAGTAATGCTGTACTGTAGTACTTGTGTACATTACAGAATAGGTTGTTATGGTTGTCAGATGCTTTGCATTGTAAAACAGCTCCCCATTTCCTTATAACTTTGACACACTTTGGGCTGAAACATTCAATTTTTATGAGGTGCCTCACAGTGCATTCCTGGAAAAATTCAGCAAAAAATAGTATGAAGATTGCTTCTTTGAATCTATCCATTAGAGGCCTTAAGGAGTATTATGTACTCACAGAATTGAAGACTTAATTGAAGACTTTTGTAATTATTCAATGGGTGGCAGCTGATGTTGTTTTGGACAGTCTGCTTTTTGGAGTATGTGTGTCATCTTAATGGGTATGTAACTGTAAACATTATCTTGCTCTGCTCACTATTGACGTTGCATTTAATGCTGCTTTGGTGCCTGGACAGCTTTTCCCTGCAGTAACTCTTCTGGCAGCGGTGTGCCTTAGAAGGGCAGCATGCAACCTTGTCTGGCCTGCACTCCAGCAAACCTGTGAGGCTGCTCACCCTGCTGGATTTTTTTTTCACTGAGGCAAGCAAAACAACTTGGTATGTATCTAGGCTTTGACTGAGAATGAGACTGAAATGAACGATAGTCCCTTTTCTCAAACACACAGAAACAATGAGAAGAGTTTTCTTTTTTCTGTATTAAAAAGCAAACTATTGTTCATCAACATCATTGCTTCATGAAATGCATGGTATTTCTAGTAGATCCGCTGGAAGCCTATGAAATACTAGGTTGAGACTGTGATAATACTGCAGGTCTGATAAGGTTAGGTTGGAGTTGTAGTGGTGGAGGGTCAAGGAAAGAGCTTGACAATACCAAATTCAGGTCTTTTGCAAGACCCAACCAGCAAAGCTCAGGGCTGTTTGGGTCAAGAGACCTGGGTGTCCACCCCTCCAGGGGGCAATAAGAAAATCATAAACAGCAGAAGACTGTATCTTCTAGGAAGAGCAGGGAGCTATGCTATTGCTGATGAGATAAGTGGAAATAAAATAAGTTTACTGTCTGAAGATTTGCCATTTGTTTGTATTAATATCTTAGTAAAGAGGTCCAAGAGACAATAAAGTGCAACTTGTCCAAAGCAGAGCTGCCAGAATGCATCTGAAGGCTATCTTTTTTTAAAATTTGCAACTAGGAAATGAGAAAGGGGGATGTGTGTGAAGTCTGATGCTTTTAAAATGAGTTCCAGGCAATTCAATTCGTTTGGCTTCACCTGAGCATGTATTTCTTCTAGAAGGTTTACAAGGGTTTTCATGCTATTGTATGTCTCCTTGTGGTGATATTTAGAACAAGATTTACCCTGAAGCAGTTGCTTTGAAATGTGATCTGAATAGCCTGGTATTGGCAGAGTTCTGTCTTTCTAATGATTATACGTATGGGTCTAATTATCTGCTTTAAAACTCAGACCTCGCTTTGGTGAAGTAGCTTTATGATTTGTTCTATGCATCTCTAGTTTAAACATCAAGAGATGGCCAGCCTCGCTGAAAATGTGGAATAGGCTAAATATGTTCTGAGTTGGTGTTTCTTCCCTACATTAAATTTTTAAGATCACTGAGTCACATGGATATATCCAAATTATTCTTTTTTCAACTGGACTTTTGCTTCTGTACAATTCTAGCAAAATTATTACCTTTGGTTTAACAGTAGGTTTATTGTGTACTATATATATATATGTAGATTAATGAGGTTTCTTTTCTATTTGAATCTTCACCGTAGTATAAAAGAAAGAAATCGCAGCATGTTAAGGCCTAATGCTTACCTCAATATGATCTGTAGTTTTTAGCAGTCCACACAGTGCAAAGGTGGGCCTGCTGAAGTAAATGTTTGTCTCGCCACAATTTGAATATCTCACTCGGAAGTTGTGTCTAAAAATATAAAAATAGTGTAGATTGCTGCAATAAATTCATTATTAGGATCTATTTCAGATTGGAATAGTGATGAAAAGAGCTATTATCTAAATTTTACTCCTTCGTGATTAACTGTAGAGAACAAACTCCCTGTAGGGATATTGCACTGCTTCTGGTTTATGGGCATGAGCTACACGGAGAATGGAAGTGTCCTATAGGAAGCTCATGGGGGATCTGCTAGAGATAATTAGTGCATCTGTTTTCTCTTCCCAAGTACATCTGTGGTACAAAGCTAGCTGACGATTCTATCTTGCTTGATAATTGTAAGCAAGGTAGGTTATTTGACTAATGAAAAGTTCAATCTTTCTCGTTCAGAAAGGTAAATTCATGTTACACAGAGAAATGTAATGTGGATAGTAGGAAACAGATTGCTATAAAATATTGTTTCCTGATGCTTTGCTTTGAATGAAGGCTTATAAAGTGTGTGAGATGGAGTTAGCAGTGATGATCCCGGTGAGTGCAGAGGGAGGTTTGTTTTCGAGAAACAGTACAGCTGCCGTACCCCGGAGGTTGCATTTTTTTGAGATGATGGGCTGTAATAGGTGAATACTGTTTCATTGACTCTTAAAAAGTTTAGAATAGAAAAGTCAGAATTAATTCCATACAAGTCTGATTTCTCCCTTGCTCTTTTAGTAACTGTCGGAGAGGGGGAGGAGGAACACTTTGTAAAACACCTTTGTAGTCTTTTTGCTTTGAGAGTAGAATTTCAGGTGAGTTACATAACACCCATGCAAACTGAGTGAAATGTACTGTTTTGACCTTTACAGTTGTCTGGTAAGTGTTTTACAGCCCTTCCAATTTTCTGTTCTTCTCAGTGTCATTAAATTGCAAAGAACTAAGTCTGATCAATTAAGCTTTACCCACTAAATAAATTTTAAATGTAGTTTTGGAAAAATTTTCGATGTTTTAATACTGCATTTATTATCAGGATAGGGAAAGCTTGTAGCTGTGTTTCCCCTCCCAAAGAATATACTCTTCAAGCCTCTCTTCCTTGAGAGGGCATTCCCTTGGATGCCTATCATAAACTGGTCCTCCTTTTGTAAATAATACCTGGTTTTGATTCTATCGTGATCATGGCATTCCTGAAAGTGAGTATCATTTCATTTGTAAGGTTCTCATTGCTGACTAGTTTCAAAGAAACAACTTGAAGACCTTTTAGCAATTTTCTATTCTGTTAATTTAGTTCTCTGCAACATTTTGCCAGGAGGCAAAGGGTAAAGGTAAAATCAAGCATAAGCAATGTGCTAGTAATTCTCAGGAGTAACGGTAGCAATCCTAGAACCAGAAAAGCCAAGTTCAGGAAAGGGAAACTATACAGGAAGTTGATTTCATTCTATTCTTTTGTATGCTAACTGTAGCGGAATAATGATCTCGGAAAATAATTCTGTCCCTGTGGACAGCTATGACCTACATCTCCAGATCTGTGCTCATGACAGTGATATGTTTGGAATAGGTGTGCAGCATTGTGGCTGAGTGATACTCTGTTAGTGTTGTGCCATATGTGTTCTGGGATTTGTGTGCTAGTATCTGTAAGGCGATAGAATTTTAGGGTCTGGGGTGAAACTTTTTAAACATCTGTGATTTATCTTTCATGGAGTCACTCTAGAAACCTGGATGTGCTCATGTGAAAGCTGCAGTCTCAGTCCAAAAAAAACCTGAGAGGCATAACTTTAGCCCAGCTGTCCTGTAATGGGCTCAGAACTGCAGCCACCTCAGACAGTGAGCATGAACTAAATGCCCTTCCTCATGATGGAGCTCAGGTTTGTAGTGTGCTTTGCATTGAGTTGGCAGGGTATCCAGCAGGCTGCTCTAGTGGTAGGTAAAAGTATTGGCACATACGGGAAGACAGGAGCAAAACCAACATATTTGTAATGTGAAATGTTTCGTATTTGCTGGTAGTAATTCCTCTGTATTTAAAATTAGTCTCATCTTCATATTTTATTGTGGACTTGAAGAAAATAATGGAGAGAGCAACAAAAATTACTTTTGGCTTACTTTCAGAATAGTCTGGAGGTGATGCAGACAGTCATGCTGCATGAAACAGAGCCCTAGGCACTGTGTCCGCCATAGAAGTTGACAGAGCAAGTTGGCTTAGTCTTGTTTTATTTTGGGTTATAGAATTTAATATGGGGGAGAGAGAAGAGGGGGGAAAAAAAAAAAAAAAAAAAAAAAAAAAAAGGCTGGTGCAACCCAAACTCATTTTGAGGATATTCAACTGCAGAATCCAGCATCATGGAGAAGCCATTTTCTAATGAATCAGCGTAGAGCTATGGAGTTCTCTTTTCCTTCTTGCCCCTGGGAACCTTTCATTTCTCACAACTGTTGTCCAGAATGCATGTCCAGGGGCAGAGCTGATCACAGCTGTGCGTTGTTGCATGTGTGTGTCAGAAAGTAACATCCTTCCATGATAATGGATGGGGGGAAAAACCCCAAACAAACACAAAACAGGGTATGCTGTCACTATCTATTCTGAATGTGTGTGTGTGTATGTATTTTGGTTTAATTATAAAATTTTCAGGCTTGCAAGTCCAAGTTTTGGCTGCAATTATATTAAAGAACTATAGCTGATGGCAAAAATACATTTGCCAAAAGAAACGTTTATTTTAAATGAAGTCAGTCTAAACAGATGTTGACAGACTGAAATCACCAAAAAGAATGCATGTCCAATTACTTTTCATGCAAGTGTCATCTATTTGAGCAATGTAAGTCTGGAGATCTCTCATACAAAAAAAACCTTGAAGGATGTGAGAAGCGTATTCATGAAAACCTGTAGAGGGACGAAGTGTGTTTTTCTGTAATAATTAAAGATGTCTAAATTTATACGTACAAGAAGCCCATTCCTTTGTGAGCTTAATCCTGTGTCATAGAAGTCAAGGGAGGCTTTTCCCATTGATTTCATCACAGTCAGGATCAGACCTATCCATGTGTCATTGTCCCTGCACATAGCCGCACATATAACTGCCACTCATGTCTTAGGGTCCTACCCTGTGCCTAAGGGCAATCCATCTTGAATGCCGTCTTTTATGAAATTACTTTTTTATTCTGTCTCTTCTTATTTGTTTTCCCTCCATGGGTTACTCGCTTTTCTGTTCCACCATCAGCAGAGAGATGAATATTGATTTTTGGTTTTGGCATAGGAAAGGTTTTAGTGGCTGCTGTGGGAAGATCAGATATAGTCTTCGAGGTTAAGCTGAGCTGCTGCAGGAGGAGAGAAACTTGGATATGTAGCTTGTCCCTCTGCCTTTCCCTTTGTCTCTCTGACTCTTAGATGCCCTGAATATATCCTGTGTTTCTCCTAGAAATTTGAGTAGTGAAATGTGCATACTTGGTACGTTTGTCCAGATTTTCAGACTGCTGGAGCAGCCTGATTGGAGCTGGAGCCTGGGCTGTGCCATATCTAGGAGCATGATACGTATCAGTTGTGCATGTGCAAGTAAGGCCCATGGCTTTGAGAGCAGTGGCTCCAAGAAGCATCTAGCCTACTGAATATGTGCTTGGCGAAGTCCCATACATTGCAAACGCTTAAACTGCTGTGTGTGAACTTTTCCTCCTGTCATTAAATCCTCGACTGACATGTTGCATCTACCCACCTGCTTGCTTGCTCAGAAGTAACGGTGTAGCAAATTACTATGATGAGTCATACCTAAGTGTCCTGGGGTAAATTCAAGCTGTACAGTGTACCCTGTGCTTCCCTCAAATTAAAAAACAAAACAAAATCAGCTGCATAAATGGGTAACTGTTGAAAAGTCTTTTTTTTCAGAGGCTTTAGTGGATAAAATCTTATCTCAGGTTTACAGACCCTCTGGTGCTCTTAGTTAAGAATGCCTGCATGATGGGTATAAGCAAACTAGATGAGTTCTATGGTGTTATCATTAAACATTCTTTCTATTGGCAAACCTCTGATGGGACCTAACTCAGCTCTTTGCCTGGAGAGAAGAAAAAAAAAATCAACTATTTAATTAGGTCTTCTGTAATGTCAGCCAAAGCTGGAATTTTTTTCTGAGATTTTTGTCTAGGTAACAATTCCACTAAATTCTTTTGGCAAAAGCTGCCCTCTTTTCATTGTCTATACATGGGGGCTGAGTTCTGTTGGATTTGGTTGTATTGGACAGTGTGGGAAAACAGCCTGACATAAGGGATATGGCCAATGCTGTAGAATCTTTAGCTCAAATGTACTCTGGTGTTGCTTTTAGTCATCATATAGCCTGTTCCTGCTTGAGAAGGGATTAAGAACTGAGAAATGCAAGAAAAGCAATAAAGACTAAGGATTTTCCCACCTAATGCCTGGTTTCTGAACTCAGGCAAAGAACTGGATAGATGAGTAGTTAATTTTTCAGCCTTGAGTAAAGCCTACAGTAAAGACTGGCATTAGAAAGCATCCTGCCCTTTTGTGTTTTGAGATGCACGTCAGTGTTTTTTTTGAAAAACAGTTTTGCCTCCTTTGATATAAAGAACTTCCTGCTTGCTGTTTCTGTCCTTAAATTCTTCCTTTCCTCTCCAGGGGTGAGTAACAGCCATGTGTTGAGTCAAAGGGGAAGGTGTTGTTTGGTAAAGCATAGAATTGTAATCAAGGAGCTGTCAGGAACTAAATCGTGGTGTATTAACTGCCTGTTAGTACTAAGTTGTTTGTTTGTAATTTTTTTTTTTTTAATGTCTGGGGGCAGCAGGGGAGTGATGATTTTTATTTTCTGTTCTATATTGGGGAGAGAATTGAGCAGGAATTTGGGTTGGGACAGTGACCCTTCCAATAGCCTATAACTGGACAAAAAGACAAGCTAAAGTACCCAAAACGTGAGGTTCTGCGTGGCCAAATGGTAGTTCTCAGGCCACTGCCTCTCTGGGCAGCAGGGAGGTAATAAACTTCTCCAGGTTCTTTTTAGGGATAATATTTGCTTGTCAGGGAATTTCAGCTCAATGTGATGATAAAAGGGAAGAAAGAAGCAAAACAAGTGACCAGAGAGAGACTTTATTTGTAATTCTGGAAATAAACTAAGTTGATCCATTGTTTTCTGTCAAACTGTGAGGAGGAAAAAGATGGAGGGAACGAGAAAAAAAAGTCCCACTGTTCTTTAGTTCCATATTCTGCTGAATGTACAAGTATTCCTGTTCTAGATAGCAGCTGGATGTGGTACAGGACAGCAGGTTAGATGAAGAACAGGTAGTGTCCTCACTTTGAAAATTTCTCATTAGATATGCACAATTTAACCGAATCCAGCCATATCCAAAGAAAGCTAAACTTGAAAAGAAATACTTCACTGTCACTAAGCTTAGAGCATTAATGCTTGGATAAAAACAATAGTAGCTATTTGTTCCTTTTGGCTGCTTTGGCAATTGGGGTTTTTGTTGTTGTTTTTTTGTTGTTGTTTGTTCCCCCCCAAGAACAGGTTTGACATTAATTGTTTCTTGATCACAAATTACTGGATGCTTAATCAACCTACTGGACCAAAATTAACATTTCAACAATGCTGCATATTTTATAACTAGATTTAATGGTAAAGCTTTCTCTGGTTCTTGGATTTGTACCTTGCCCTGAATAAAAAATAAAGATAGAATCAGGAAAATATCTGTACATAGTCTGTTGGTTCAACATAGCCAAATTGTTTATCAAGTAATACCTGGTCTCTTCTGTGAGTCACTAATAAGGAGTTTAATATAGAAAATTTGATCTGTTTTTATTGCTTCTGTAGTTACCATAGTATGGTCTGATCTTGCTTTGAAAAACATAACTCATTGGTTTCAATCAAAGTGCTAATGGTCATGATTATGACTTAACTGTTGTCTACAGAGATTCATCAAGCTGGTACAGATGTTGAACAGATAAGATTATGTAGCCCTAGTATCTAGTTTGGGTTGAATCTGTTTTGTTTTTTCACTCTGGTTAATTGGCAACCTTTGATAATCCACTCATCGACGTATGAGCCAAGGTATAGCAAAATCTGAAAACATGAAGAATAATTTGCTTGAAGATCCTCAGATTTTGAATCCCAGGCTTCAGTTCTCTCTTTTAATGCCTAAACCGTTGTATTTAGGAATCAGATTTTTTGCAGATAGCCTCATGTGTGTTAATTAGCCCTTTAATTATCATGTTAGGATTATAAACTTGGTTAGGTCCTTATTATCCAATTCATTGTTATATCAGACTAGATGAACTATTAAAACTAAATAATGAAGATAAAGACTGATTTAGGGACTGATTACCACTGAACAGTGGTTTTATAGCATCTTTTATCTGACTTAGAGAAATATTCTTTTTTTGTGGTTTTGAGTTGCTACCTTTAATTACCTTTTGGAGGAGGGGGGGATGTAGAGGAAGAAACATACTACCTTTATCAGCTGGTCTTGAAATGTGTAGTGCTCTCCAATGTTCCTGGCCCTTGAGCTATCAGTTGCAAAACTAGCTCTATGTACACCTAATTTTGCACTACTTCGTCAGGTTACCATCGTTTCTTCTCTAACTGATGGGAAGAAGAGCAAGTCTGCTATTGCATAAGGAGATGAATTTCTGATTGGTATGCTCGGTAAAGAACTTGTTTATCCCTCTGTGGATATGGAAAATTTTCCTCTGGTGTCGGTGGCTTAGACCTTCTTTCAGGAAGCAACAGGAAAATAGAAACCTCCTGAAAAGTATTAAATATTGCATATTTAAACTCAGGTATTTTCTCTCTCCAAGTTCATATGGATAGAAGTTCTTCATGTGAGTCAAAAATCCTATATCATTACATAGACTTGTTTTTTGCCTCTTATCAGCTATTTATATCCTCTTTTTATTGTATGCATTTATATGAAAAAGTTCTTAACCAAAGAAAACAATTTTATTATTAGAGAACTCTCCTTCTGTTAAGCACATTTTGAAACACACTCCAATCTTTATTTTACAGCAACATCATGAATCCAGGAAAAATAATTACTATTATTGCCCCTTTCCAGATATCTAAATGCTGTATCAAAATGTGGATTATAGTCCTATTAAATTAGTACATATGCAAAATGCATCATGCATGGTGAAATTAATGACTGCCTTAAAAGTAGCATAACACAATGATGGTCCACTCTTTTTGCAGATCTTTTCAATGTCTGCTCATTTATGATGTTCACTAATGGTATATTCCTCAAGATTAACAGAGGCAGTTCAAGCATTTGATGATCCAAATAGGATTGCCCATTTGGATGGGGGAAAGAGCAGTTATGACTGACAGTGAAAATTAAATCTCATCTAGTCAATATTGCATCTCTTATCATTCTTTAGCAAAATTTCTACACTATTAGTAGGCAGTAGTAATCCAGAAGGGTAACCAAGCAATTGTCAAAGAAAAATCAGAGGCGGTATCACTTTTCTAGTCTTAGCCAGAGGGAAGGGAAGACAAGGCATCAAAAAAAGGTAAAGCTCACAAAGGAGCTTGACCAGGGTGGGGTTTTTTTGGTTTTGGTGGGGTTTTTTTCTCTTTTTCTCCCTTGTGACAAGATAAGCCAAAATTATTTCATGGGGAAAATTGTATTTAAAATATCTTTTTTTCTATCCTCATTTTTATAGTTACTGTAAAAGTCACTACTGTTCACGTGATATGGGACTACAATATTTCATTACTGTTGAATGCACACAAGTTAGAAATTCTCAGTCACTAGAGTTGTCACAAACCTGCGTAGGACAGGTTTTCTATGCTGTTCTTCAGCTGTTCCTTAGAAGGCTCTTTCAGAAATACCATTCTCTTCCATGCTCCACTGACCTACTTGTATCACACACACTGTACTGTACTTGAGTTCTTCTGCCCTGCGGTGTGACTGCAATGCTTCTAAATGGTCACATTCTGCCTCGTAAATGTGTGCCCATGGATGTTGATGAGAAGTGTGGCAGATGCTCCAGGAAGGGACTGTGCATGTGTATGTCTTCTGGCATTTAGTCCTTCAGACTTCTCGATCTTATGACCTTGCTTTAACTCTTTGCTACAAAATCTGGTGGTGAGATATCCTTGCAGGTAATAATTTTTCAGGGAGCTGTTCTTTCATTTTCCATTTTATTCATCAGGAAGGGTGACCCTGGGTAGCCTTGATATCTGTATGTAATGTGCTGTTGTGTCATTACTCAAATGAGAGGTATTCTATGGTTTTTCATTTGATACCTCCTCAGTGTTTTTTCCTCCTGTAGGCTTGAAAAAATAGTCTGTATTTTACTGCTAGTGGAAATGTAACCATCTGTATTTAAGCACCTGCAGCAGCAGTCTGGGCTTCTTTAATATTCAATGGAGAGTGGTAGAGTTAAGTCTGTGAGCCCTCTGAAGGCACTGTTGACTATATGAGGAGTGCAGGCTTCTAACTTGGACACCTGTATTAGGTGGCTCCTGTATTAGATGGCACTAATGTTCCCTGAAGAGATTAAGTTGTGTGTGTTAATCATGCATCCATGGCAGAAACCTGGATGAAGTCCACGTAGCCTCATTCCCAGACCTGTAGTTTGTCCAGACTCTGAAGGAAAGGATTCCTAGGGTATGGTATTGATCTTTGTAGCTCCTTGTTTCCAAAGGCAGGCTTTCAATCCTTTTCTGTGCCATGCATTCATTTAATAGCAGTGTGTACTTATATTCTTCAGTGAATCAGTGTTGAAAACTTCCATTCCATCCATCTAGCATGAGAAATCAGTTAATCTTTTTCAACAATGTTCACATAATGGGGCCAGCCTTCCTCTCAATGTGTTTGGTAACCCCATTAACGTTAGTAGGAGTTACATGTACACACAAGGAATAATGGTCTCCAACATCCCTATGACAACTGCTAATTCAGTGTGACCACAGTATAATTTCTGCTTCAGGCTTGAAGCAGTCTTTGGACCATTAAGTTAGTCTTACAGCCATGTTCAGGAATTGCTTTGTTGCCAATTCAAATGATGATGTAGGAATTTTAGCAGGATTGCATTTAGTTGATTAAGAATCTAAAAAATTAAGATGGTAGTAATAAACTGTTCAGATTATGTTGCATTTGCTAAAATTGAATATGTGAACTGAGTATGTTAATCTTAATTAAAACAACTAAAGATTGATCAAAATTTCGAGCTTTTATGACTAAAGGCTAATGGAGACCTTTAAGGAATTCTTAGCGATGAAAACTTATGTCTTTGTTCAAAGTTATATCATAGAGAAGACAGCACTTTTTATTAGACACTTTGGTGTGCTGGCGAGATGGGAGTAGGAAACTTTTTCTTGGCAGGAATAACCATAACTAGTCTTTTAACAGTTCATAGTTTTTTTTTCTTTTATGGATGAGTAAAATAACTTCTCTTATGAGCCAATAAATTTAAAATATTCCTTAATAATTTTCTTTCTATGTACATTTTGGTGAGAATTGGGCATGTAATGTCATTAGGCAATTCTGAGAATTCTAGAGCTGTCTGGCTGGCCAGTCTTTGTTGGTCTCAGATATGTTGTGAATTTGAGTTCCAGTGGCAGTTAATGCATTGAAAGGGAGAGGGAAGTATTGTAATGTCAGTCACTGGGGTTCATTTTAATGGCGTGTTCCTTTGGATTTCCACTGGGAGGATAATAATAGAAGCCCACAACTGTTTTCTTACTAACTACATATCTTGTAGCGTCTCCTCATGTAGAAGTCTTTCCATGTCTTTATATGTTTCTGAGTTTCTTCAGCTTCTGTTCTTAGATAGCATTCTTGGGCTGAACACAATAATCCAGAATAAAATGTACCTTTCAGTAGTAAAATATTTGACATCACTACCACCTTTGAAAGACAATGTTTTATTTGCTATTTCAAAGGCTTCTGCAAACTGAGCAGAATGTATCTCCCACTTTCAATTCTTATGACTTTGTAAAAGCTTTTAGTTATTAAAAGTAGTAGTTTATTTCTTTTCAAACCAATTGAAATGTCCCAAGTCTGCTAATTGGTTCTATGTTGGGGTTTTTTTGGTTTTTTTTTGGAACAGTATCGTTGTGCCTTTGCATAGATGTGAAAAATATATTAGCAGCTCGCAGTTCAGCAGAAGTCAGGAATGCAGGCAGGTACTCTTTCATTACTGTTGGTACATCTGGTAAATGAACAAGTCCCATGTCTCACAGTAATAACGATATGTAAGGGTAATTCCCTCTTTAAGAAAGCTGAGATGACCCTCACTACTGGATTATTGCCCATGTCCAGAATTGACTGTTCCATGTGCTTGCTGTCATTGCACGTTAGGCAGTTATCTTCTTCCACAAATTCCAGATTTTGTACTGAAAAACTATTCTCTGTTCATTGAGATCCCATGGATTAGGAAGGTTTGCCTTGGCATTTTTTAAAAAACGTTTACTCTGCCAATCAGACAGTTCCTCAAAAGTCAGCCAAAAGTATGGTCACTGTTGAAAAGCAAAACTTTCCCTCTAGGAACCCTGAGTATTTATAAATCAGGAATGCTTACTGTGTCCCTTAGTTATAATAGTGCTGACTCTTTAGCCATTCAAGTTGATTTAAAAAAAAAGAAAAAAAAAAAAAAATCAAAATCGGAAAGTCATGTCACCTTCATCTGTCACAAACAACTTCAGGCCCTCTGTACGTGCCAGGAGGGTTATTTAGAAGTGGGATATTTTGCTCCTCTTCACAGCTCTGTAAATAGAGATTTATGAAGCATGTGCAACTGTATCAGTAACACTATGTGCTTATAGGTCTAGGCTTTTCATCAGCAGGGTATACCTTTGCAATATTCTATAATGCCTGACCTTGTTAATACTAAGAGCATTTTGTTAGTGAAGTAGAGCTGTAGGCATGTACTAGTGAAGTGCCCTAAGTCAGATATCCTGAGGGATATTTGAAGTGATCCTATTTCTCACCGGTAAGCAGCAAAGACATTGCAGATGTGCTGTAAGTTTCAGTACAGAATTGTCATGCCTTAGTGCATTAGTGATTCTGTTCTTTGCCAAATTTTACTGCAGAATTAACTCCAAAACATCTGTAGGACAAATCTTCTTGCTTGCTGTGTAAAAAATGTGTTGCTAATTGTGTGGGTGGCATTTTTCAGTCTGCTTGGGAGTGCCAGGAACCATATTGTTTTATTTTTAAAGCCTCTGAAGGCTGATAACAATCTGTCTGTAACTGTAAAATAATAATCTGATGTAATGACAGGAGAAATAAACTTCCCAGCTGACTTGATAGAAAAATGTGTTCTTGTTGAGTAGATATTTCCAGAGTTAACAAGTAATAAAAGCAATTGGCTGGCAAGCAATGCTGCTAATTTCAGTGACATTTAATAATAAGAACAACTTTAAAAATCAAATTAATTAGGAAACAGCTAACCCTTTCAGGGTCCCAGTCTCACAGGTCAGAAGGAGGAGGAGGTAACCAGCCTGATTTCTTCCCCTGCCCCTGTTCTGCCCTGGCCTGCAGTGTATGTGCTTCAAACGGTAGGATTCAGCAGCGAAAATGCTGATTATTTGATCTGTATAAACATAAGGGGGGGAAGCAACAACTCACAGGAACCCTAATTTTAAGTACTATTAGCTACAATTCTCAAAATGAGTTAAAAAAAAAAAAAAGTTATTTTCCTTCATTTCTAGTTCAAGTTAAATCTTCTGAGGTATTGATAACTCAAGTATGTCCTTCTTGCCTTTTCAACTGGCCTCTGTGTGTGTGGTTTTATTTGTTTATTTTAAGATTTCATTTACATCTAGAGTTAAAGAAGATTTTCCTAAGGCCTTTGAGGAAATCTTTTTCTGTGGATATTAATTATTCTGTGGGTGTTAAATTACTGTGTCAAAATAGAATAATAAAAAGAATTTTTTTCATTAGAAACTCTTCCAGGTGCTACAGAGTTACCATCAAAGTATCATTAAGGGCTATTGCTCATGTAGCAATCTTAAAAGATGACTAGAGGAGTTTTTCTTCTTAGGGATAATTGACTGTGTCTTCACTTACTTTACTAGACAAAGATAGAGTTTCTGAAAAACTTTCTATTGATCTATAAGCATAAATGTCTCATTACATTTGTATGCGAGATGCAATTTGGTGTTGTCTGTCCATTCATATCTAGTCTCTAATGATCTCGCAGACTGATATTAGCAGTAATAAGGACACTGAAAGTTGTGCTTACCGCTTATATTCAAGATCAGTCATAGTTTAATTTGTTTTTTTCTAAATGACATTTATTAGAAGGAATCCAGTTTGCATTTCTGTTGTATATAGTTTAAATTGTGCTATATAACTTGTCTTTAACAGCTTTGCCCCAGTTTCCATGTTTTCTGAAGTGGAAGTTTAAAGTGGATGCTTCATTATATTAAAGACGAAAGACATGGAATAGAAACAAAGTTGTTTTATAAAGGCGATATATCTAACAAAGACCAATGAAGCCTGATTAGATACCTCATTCCACAATTTGTCATATTTATCTCTGTATCTTCTTCCTCTAAGGAACTTCCTGTAATCCGTGAGGTGTAGAAATGTGGATAGGCTGAAGGAAGAAGTATGATGGATGAAAAAAACATCAAATTCATTCAATGAGATGTACAGACAGTAAATGTTGCACAGGAAACTATTCATTCCCAAAGTTAAGGATTCAGCAGATTTTCATTTAGGCTCATTTTGTCCACTAAATTGTATGAATTCTGTGTTTTGATCACTCTCCAAAAAATAGCTCTTTTCCATCAAAATTTGGAAGTGTGTTATTTGGGCTGGATTTATGTGACCAGACATGAAACAGAACTGTGCATTATTCTGCACATAGCACCCATAAAGAGATACTAGAGAAAACTTCAGAAGAAATTGATTGATTCAGCCAGATATCACTAGCTCTTCAAACAATTAGAATGAAAATGATAGGCTCGGGAGTTTGTTAGACTTTAGTACATCATTCCTTTAACTGCTAATTAACTGCATCAATTTCTTGCACCCTTCATGAACTTCCTAAGGATGACCTGGACTGCAGGTTGTCTTTTAGAATTTATTTGCTGTTTAAATCTAGCTGTCTCCTACAACCTTTCTGTTATAGAGCTTTGAGGACCAAACTGAAGTTTGGAAACTTTACATATCTTCACAAAGTCATAGATGTCACATTATACTTCTATGAATCTTTTAATCGAAGCATTAAAAAAAAACCCCAACCATCCGCCCAAAATCAAAACAAAACCCCAGCCAAACAAAAAAACTCTACTATAGTCTGATGCTCTTCTATGGAGTCTCATAGAAGAGACTTTTCTGTGTATTTACTGTATAGGAGAGAGAAATTATTAGAGTTTCATCTGCCAAAGTTGTTAGTATATTCAGATCTCTTAAAAAGGTCCAGAAGGATAAAACCTAATGTTCTTATCTTTTGGGGAATATAACTGCAAGCTTACGTTTATTTTCCATAAGCTTTCCATCCAGAACTCACCTAATGTCTCTTGTGGAATCTCTGTAACTCGTTGCAGGCTTAGAATGGATGGGAGTGGTAGAACTGAAATTAGAGAGGATAATACATTGTAGATGGCTACAATATGTGTTGGTTTCTCTTTATAAATAGCTTTGTGCCATAGGAAGGCAGAAGCATGAGAGATGGTAGGAGAGAAGGGAAGAAGGACTTGAGTGGGGCTGCAAGGCTGATGGGAAGCCCCCAAAGAGGCTGGGGCAAGGAGACTTGATGGATTTATGCAGCTGATGTCTTTAATGGCCATAAGGTAGTAAGTGACTGAAGTAGTTGTTAATACCTTACTCCCCGACTTTTTGTTAAAACTCTAGACAGATCATAGTAACTGTGACAGAAACTTTTTTGCCTGTCGGTACCAACAGCAGAATGTCTTAGAGGCCAGGAAATGCTTATGGTAGATAATGGTATTTATGTGTTTACTTTTAAATGCTTCTGTTTTCAAGATTTTGTCCAAAAACTTCTTAAGAATCCTGAGCAGGCCTGCACTTAGATTTCATGTCTTCTTGACACAGACTGGTAATGAATCTCCTCTTGTTCAAATTATTTAACCTCTGTGTAATTGCTGCATTTATAAAATGGGAATTACAGGGCTCTGTGGGATACAGTTCTTCATACATATGGTTGCTGTTACTGTTGCAGTACTGTGGGAAAGCAAAATGCTGCACTATAAAGAAGCCCTGCTGAGAAAAAGCAACCTGGAGGCTTGTTCAGTGGCATCCTACAAGGGGAAACAAACATCTCTACTTCTCTATGGAACTCTGCAATTTGAGAGCCAAAGATATGTAGTCAAGATAAAAAAACCTATGCCTTGAACGAGGGAATAAAGCAAGGCAAGAGAATCGAACTAAACTGGTAAAATGAACTTTCTTTATACCTGAACATTGGTGATTTTAGCCCTATTTCTAATTTAAATGTCCCCAAGACTCTTTCTTCTCTTTAAGCATATGCATAATTCCTGAGTAATTATTAATTTTTTTGTTCCAAAACTTTTTGTTGTTTTTTTTGGGGGGTGGAGGTAAAACCAGTGCCACTACCATGTACATATAATATTTAAGTTCAGAATATATATATAAAAAAGTATATATATTTTAAAAATAATACATTACATTATTATATTGTATACATTATAAAAATATATTATAAAAAGAAAAGCAAACTTAGAAAAAGTGAAAAATATAGGGTTCATAAATTGTCAACTATTTATTTTATGGCTGCAATATACTTCATAATAAATCCAAGTTTATAAATTGGAATATATAAAATGTTCTCAAATGGTTTGCAATGATTAATGTCAGCACATTTGTGTAGTAAAATTTTGCCATTATATAGAGACTGCTCCTGTTAAACTATTTCTCCTTCAGTTACTGCACTGCCATTATTTTCAAGTGTGTGTGCCTATTAGAAATATAATTTGTCATATCACTTTAATGATTAACAAAAATCTCTTTAGCAGTAATATTGATCAATGGTAAATACATGCCATTATTGAACTGTAAACTTGTTTTATTATCCCATAATGCCAGCAACAGTGAAATGGAGGAGTAAACTAAACGTGCAACCCAAATATTGTTTCCATGAAAGAAAGAGGAGTTTTACTGCCCTAACATTAACGGAAACTGGATGTGTGGTTTCTGTGCTTTAGAGGATATTATACCAAAATGGCGTATCTGTGTGAACTCCATACATCTCTTGAGAAGAAAGTGTAATTCTGTGTACTAGCTCTTCAAAGTCCAGGGTCCTCAGAAGTACAGCACAGCATTTAAGTAACAGTGTATGGATATTGCTGTTCCACTATGGCTACCCACGTTAGCCAGATTAAAGCTAACTTGGGTATGTCTGCAAATGCTGCAGTCAAACTCTTAATGGTGACTTAAGTATAGCTCAAACCCTATGAACATGTTTGTGACTGTCAGGCTCATGCACAATTACTATAAACTTACGGTGAGAGAGTGAAAACAGCAAGAGAAATGGTTTTTTTGTTGCTTTGGATGTTTGTATCCGTGCAAGGTTGACATTTCAGTAGTATTTTGTTACCAAATTGAGAAGTTGTAATGATGCCAATCATACCTCACCGTTTATTTTTGGATTACAAAGAACAGTACCCACAGGATTTGTTTTCTGCTTAGATTCAACTAACCAAATCACAGTGCTCTTGCTCTTACCTCTGTCTCTGTTTAGCCAAGTGTTCAATTTAAGTATATACCTGCAAAGTTCAGTGCTCTTTCTAAGGTCATGTGGACTCAAATCACTTTATATATATTTTAGTAGCACACATTTTGTAGAGCTGTATCTGGGTTTTCTCCCCTGCCCCCCAACTGTAACAGCTTCAACTGCTGGAATTCAAACCATGCTGTAGAATGCTTATTCCATTACTATTGCAGCGTGCTTTCTTTTGACAGAATTTCCATCAAAATCTATATTATTAGGAATACCATTTCTTTGCTTGAAGAGCACAGGTTACTCTGCCCAATTGAAATGCAAAATGTTTCTTCGTTGTCTTTGAATTTAATAAGTTTACAAACTCCCTTTGATATGTGTAAATATTTCCAGGGAGATGGACCCTTCCTTGGCCTACAGTTTTGTCTTTCCTCCCTACATAGAACAGAAAAGGGAAGGGAAGGGCCAGCCTTCCTTCTTGCTTTCCTCCTTTTATTTATTAACCACAAAAAGCTGCCTGTTGCTTCATCTCTGCCTCTTTACCCTGAGAGGGTTTTTGTTATAAATTCTTATTTAAGTTGCAGTAGCTTTCAGCATAGCTTTTAACACATGTGCAGGTGAGAGTGCGGAATCTAGTTTCAGTAAATTTATCTTAGATCCATGAGACTGCTTTGTGCCTTTCAACTCTCTGTATGGGTATCTCTACACATCCAGTTCACAGGACATGCCTAGAATGCTTACTAGGGTTATGATATTTCCAGTATGGATTTTTTCATTAGGGTTGTCAGTTGCAACAAAAGCCTTCACCATCTGCTTTCTGATAACAGCAAAGTTCTTAAGGAATCAAGCTGATGCAACAAGCTTATTTAGGGTTCTGTTCTTTATCAGATTATGGGCAATAGCTCTTATACCTTTCTTATACTTTCATTTAACTGAGGCTCAGGATAATTAAACAAACACCATCTTTCATGCCATCCCCAAAGACAGGTTTTTTTTGAAGACATTTCTGAAGTGTACAGAACCATACGTGGTCACATCACATGAGATTGTGATAGTGTTGTAAGCAATTTAAAGGCTGGGTAGATCGATACAGCACTCCCTTGCGTAGCTAGCTGGCAGCTGAAGGCCAAAGTCCATCTTTTTCCAAGCAAATACCTAAAAGCGTTCATACTGGTGATGTTCCCCTGTGACATTTTGTCAGTATTAAGTGACCAGAAGAAGAACCGCCACCACACTTGCAGAGATGTTCTGCTTCTGTCTTTACCTGTCTATAAAGACAAGAGGATACCTGCTTGCATCCTTGGAGGGGGAGAGCACCTAAGGCAACGTTTTGGTTTGGTGGTAGTCAAGAAATGAGTTTGATCTTAACAGAATATTTTTGAGCTCAAAGCAATTTGCTTAGTTTGTGATCAGTTCTGCCTCCAACCCAGGGCAATGCAAGACAGGTGATGAGAGACAACGCAATGGCAATGCATAATGTGAATAGACAGGGAGAAACCAGATCATTTTCACCATGACAGGAACCTGTCTATTTATGGAGTCATGTTATGCTGACAGCCACTCAACTGCCAGGATTAATGAACAGTGTAGAACATCAGTTGTGAAGATACTTCTTTTCTTTCTTTTCTTCCCCGTGTCCATGTATGGTCACAGAAAAGATACAATAGATTTTGCAGGGAATGTCAGTCATGCATGCTTCCCTTCTCTAAAAGCCTGGAAATTTAAGATCTCTGAATGACTTTGTGATCTCTGGGTTCCTGATGTTTGTGGACTACAGCACACCTGCTTTCTGATTTAAAGATGGAGAACATGTTCAGATGAGAGATTGCAGTATTCATTGC
Source organism: Platalea leucorodia (assembly GCF_965183815.1). NCBI lineage: Eukaryota > Metazoa > Chordata > Aves > Pelecaniformes > Threskiornithidae > Platalea > Platalea leucorodia. Next base: position 33,776,500 of record NC_138831.1, read on the forward strand.
AACTCTTTGGACTAAAGAATTCTGGTTCTTGAATCTGTTAAGACTGTTAGTGAACATACTACCCCTTCCGTGGAGGCAGAACATAATGTCCCCAAAGTATGCGAGCACTTTGCCTAGATCCAGCCTCTCTGCATTTTTACACTTCATCTGGGACTTTGACTGTTAGAAACATGTTTGTTTTCCCATAATGGTGGCATAAAAGAAAGTTTTGCTAGTGGCAAGAAAAGATGAAGAATGAGGAAACTTCAAGCCTCAATAGGAGAGCCTCTCCCTGCATGGATCTGGGCACCCTTTCCTTTCCTAAGCCCTTCAGACTTCTGGCTAAGATTGTATCTGGCTTTGCCTGAAAGACAGAGAACCGGCCACTTCTTTGGCAGCAGCCATGTAGATGAATCTCTGACTATCTATCACCAGTTGGCCAACTTAGAGCCTTCTGATCAAACCGTGGTTTGATCCCTGGGCCTGTATAGCTTCTGTGACTACTTTTAGAGTATCTTCAGCCCTGAGGGGTCTCTTCACATACTCACAAATGGATTTCCTTTGCAAGGCAAGTAGACTAGAGCGCTTTTGGCAAAACTCTGCCAATCTGTTCTATCTTTTATAGAACTCTCCCTATCTGGGAATCACCTGTAGGACAATCTGTAGAGACACTTGCATCAAAGAAAAAAAAAAGATCTCTTTCTGTAATTATGGTTCTTTTTGAGTGTGTTATCCATACATTTCACTATTTTTCTTTGCCACACTTAAAGAATGCTGGACCTTGCATTGGTGGAGAAGCTAAGAAACTGTTCTGCTCATGACTTTTTTGCTTTCGGGAGGAACTTGAGAGCACAGCAGCAAACTCTGCTTGCCTAAGAAATCTTCAATCACAAGCATAAAGATTTTCTCTAAGGAGAATAGAGGATGGGAGGGGCAAACAATGAGAGTTCATTTTATGCAGGCCTAAACCAGTATTGGACAAAACTGTTGTGTTTTTTGCCTGTCATGGTTTGTATGCCAAAAGCTTGTAGCTCATTGCATTTGCAGCAAAAAGTTATATATGGAACGGTTGGGAACTTTTTCAAACGTTTTCATTTCTGTCCTTATTAGCTGCAAAAGGAAATATGTTTCAAAGGTAAAGTGAGATTCTTTTGGGGGTTTCAACAATATTCTAAACTGATGTTGGGGTTCTACCAGAGAACTAGAATGTAACTAACTCATCTGTTTTTCTTCCCTAACCATCAAACCTCACTTGCTTATGATATGAAAACGCGTATCTGCAAAACTGTCGTCACACGTCACCAGATGTATTTCTCCAGATGTGCTGTGTTGGTGCAAAATGTATTATGACATTTTGTTTACATCTGGTATTTCCTTAAAGATTTAGTGTTGCTATATCTGTCACTGATTGCACATCCATCTGTAGTAGGCTGATTTCAGGTGAGAATTCTGTGTTTCTAGGTAAGGAGGCTTTTCTGCAACAGATGCTCCTGTACCCGTGATTTTTTTTTTTTTTTCTTGTATCCCACATATTTTGCCTAGTTCTTGGTCTTGCATGTTTCTGGTTTTGTCATAGTAAGTGGAAAAAGGGAATGCGCAGTTCTAGAGGTGTATTCCTTAATCCATTTCTGTTTCAACTCTAGTGTTACTGGAAGAGTGGAAGTGAAAGACTGCTTTGGTGTGGGGGAGGTAGTTTTAACCAAGTGAGGCAGAATACACCTGTGTGCGTACTGAAGTAGCTGGAACCAGGTTATTTGAGAAGTTGCTGTAGGCTGAAGTAAACTTTGCTGTCATCCCTTAAGCAAATAACACGAAGTATTGAAATAGAAGGCGCATGAAAAGCAGTAACTTAGAATAACGTGCCCTCTTGGCAGAGGGCAAAACTAGGCATGGTCATTTCCAGAGCTAGGATGGATACAGAAAGGAAGCAACTCTTCCCGTCTCCCCCTCCCGTGGGACTACCCGGGGGCGGAGGAGCGCTCGTGGTGCAGCGGCGGCTGCGGCCCCTCTTCCCCGGCCGTGCGCTGCCGTCCCGTCTCGTCTCTTTCTCCGGCTGGGGCCATCGCGGCCGAGCTCGCAAAAAGGGCAGGCGAGGGAGGAAGGCGCCGGCCGTGCGGGGCGGCCCCGGGCCGCGGCTGTGCCGGCGGGCTCGGCGCGGCGGGGCCCGCTGCCGCGGGGGCGGGCGCGGGGCGGGGCGGAGCGCGGCTCCCCGGGCCGCTGCGGGCAGCCGAGGGGAGGGCCCTGCGGCCGGTGACTTCATGGGAAGGAGGCGGCGGCGGGAGGTGGGTCTCGCTTTCCGTCTCCCGGTGCCGTCTGCAGGGCGGGCGAGAGGCGGCCGCTCCGCCGGGCAGCGCGGGCGGGGGGACAGCGGTGACGGAAAGCGGCAGCTGGGGGGGGACGGCAGTGGCTGGGTTGACTCCCCTCCCTTCCCCCCGCTCCCGGCCGGAGGAAGATGGAGCTCGGTTAGTAAGGGCTTGCGGGAGGAGCAGCGGGAGCAGGTAAGAGCTGCTTCTCCCTCCTCCTCCTCCTCCTCTCCCCTGGCTGGGAGCATGGCAGGGGCAGGTCAGTGCGCGGATGGGCCGGTGTCATTCAGCGGCAGGTGGCACAGGTGGGCCCGGCCCGCAGCGGTGTCCTTGCCTGCGGGCTGCCCGCTCCGCCCCGGCTGCAGAAGTTCCCGCTGTGCGGAGCTGCGGTCAGGCGGAGGGCAAAGCCCTCGGCCGTCGCCGGTAAGGGCAAAGCCGGGCGTTTAGAAACACCCCCCGCCCCGTGCCTCGGGCTTTTGTGGTGGGGTTGCGGGCAGGTCTGTCGGCTTTGCCCCCGCCCCGTCTCCCCCAGCTCACTGATGAGCTCCGGGAAGGGCTTCTGCATTGCAGACTCTCTCCCTAGCTTCGCTCCTGCATTCGCGGCTTTATCTGATACAAGGAGCCTGCTCCCTGGCCGGGTGGTCCGGTGCTGCTTGGCCAAGAGGCCCATTTGGGCAGGTGGTATCTCCTTCTGTGGTTCTGGACCCTGTCAGGACATTTGGGGGATTGACCTCATTCGGATAAATATTAGATGTATGCATGATATTTGTTGTCTCTCTGAAAGAGCTACAAAAGGGAATCTGTTAGGATCTGTGTGAATAATGATCGTTTGGAGTTCACAGGGTACAATACAGTGCAGTGAGATATAATGTGCGTATAAAACATAATGCAGTGAGGCACACGACCTTACATAATCTAAATTTAAAAAGCTCACTACCCCTATGCTTACCCTGGAGGTTGTAGGAATATGTCTGTTCTAAGCTCTTTCTGGAGGCTTGTTACGTATCTATCTGACATAAAGGTGAGGAGCCTCTTGTGAGCCAATACTGAAAATAAAAGAATAAATTGTTGACTACTTTTGCCGTAGTTCTGTCACAGTAATTTCCTCATCACTGGTCAGCATCACGCACACAGTGGTACTCATGGCTACGTGGGCATACATAGCTCCACACCGCAAGAGGGAACGGTCTCTTCTGTTGTCCCTTAGATGCGCCTTTAAATTTACCAACTATAATGCCATCATATTTTAACAACTCTTGAGGCTTCTCTCCCTAGGCCTGAATAGTGCTACAATTTCTAGCATACAGATATAAATGTAATGTAAACAGAAAGAAACCTTTCACACTTTTCATTTGACCTTCAGCATCTCGGACAAATACTTGAAATTTATGATCAGGGGAAGTATTTTGCAATGGACTCGTTTAAAATATATTGCTGGATGCAACATATACAAACTCAAATCACATCTAGGATGACACACAGTCAGTGTTCTAAGCTCTATATCCAAAGGAAACTAATGTCTGATAAATTTGGCCCACATTTTATTTTAACTCAGTCCTTACAGATGACATTGACTTTAAAAAAAGGTTGCTATGGCACAGATTTAAAGCAAAGTATATTAAGCTTCTGGAATTGAAAGCGCTGTTGGTAGGAAAAGTGTTGTTTTGTTATTTATAATCTGTTGTTATGAGTGTGATAGCTGTTGAGGCTGGATCTGGCTCCTTTTCCTGCTGTTGGTGTGAATGGACTAAATGGTCTCCCTTCTATGGATGAAGGCCAGATTTTGCCCAGGTGTGCATGTGCTGCTCAGACAGGGGCAAGCTAGAGTTTCTCCATTTGAATCTGGAATACAGCTGAATATCGATGCCTACCTTCCTCTGAGATACTTTCTATTACAAGCCTGTATGCTTTTGATAAAGCTGTAACATTGGTCGTGGTGTGGAGTATAGAACCAGTGTGGGCTATGTATGCCCACACAGCAGAAATGATGGTATGACGTGGAATAGAAATGACGTTTTTGTGAATCTTGCTCTTTTGTGATACTACGTTTTTATGTTTGTAGCTTACAAGAAGCTCATTCATCTTCAGTATAGCTTAATTAATGTATAATATAATAACTGTTAAGAGTATAAGGCTGGGTAGGGATCAGGTGTAATAGACTAGTAATTTGCTATATGTATAGTGCAAAAGTAACCGATCATTTGCTTAATCATAATGTATCTATTTTTGAAAAAGGTAGTTTTTCACAAATGGGATCTAGAAGATTTTGGTCTTGGTTTACCAATACAAAGTCAAATAAGGGTGATAATGGCTGGATGTTATAGACTCCAAGTAAGTGTGGAATGAGCCGGTGGGAAGGTACTTTGTCCTTTCATAGTAAGCCTACCTTTGCATCTTTCATTGCCCCTGGTGCATCTCCCTTATAGTCACGTTGGCAGATTCAGCAACAAGACCAGGAACTGAAGAGATTTTCAGTGAATGGGACTCCAGGTCAGGAATCTTGTAGAGCTGTATACATGCAGGCATATGAACATTGACTCAGATCTTAACAATGCAACCATTGTGCTAATCATTGCCTAGTCGCCCTTTGTATTACTTATTAAAAAATTGGGGAATCTATGTTTTAATTAGCCAAAGTACTATATCTAGAACATCTAATTTTAATTTTAAACTCTATGTTTTAAATCTAATCACTGTGATGTTTTCACGTCATTTAGAGTCTTGTATGAGTTCATTGATATCATATCTGTGTTATTTGGGGAAAAAATGCTATTTTATTAATTTTTTTGTTTACTGCATAGACACATAAGAACTTTAAAAATGTCTATATCATCTTGTTGTCACATACTGTTATTGGCTCATTATTGCCTTTAGACACAGTAACTTCTATAGCCTTAATAGGAGGGGAACAACACTGGCAAGGCGTTTCCATGTAGTTATGTATTGCTGGAGAGAAAGTTGGGAGTTGAAAGAGGGAAAGGACTAAGGGAACTAGCAGAATATATGTCACCAGATAGTCCAGACCTCAGATTTTACAGTGTTTAATGAAGTCTACTTCTGCTTAATATATTCTGCAGTCCCAAAACCATTGTGAAATCTGAATCTCCTTTTGACTTGAATTTCATAAAATATCTTGGGACTCATGTTAAGCAAAAATTAAACATAAACTTTTAATTAAGGAAATGGCAAGCCCCTAAAATATCAAGTGCAGCTGTTATTATATTGAGGATTGAAAGAAGTAGAAAAGACTTTGTTGTTGTTGTTGAAGATTTTGTACTCTACTATTTAGATAGTATTATAAATTATCATTTATAGTTGATATGCACTGCACAGCCGTGCAAATGCATTCATAGATATTTAGACCAAAGCATAGAGCTAAATGGTATGTAGACCTTCTGAACAAATTAATCAATGTTGCCCTAATGAAAAGACTGGGAGATTAACTTGGCTGCTTAGATGGTCTGAAAATTCAGCGGTGTAGTCTTATGCAAGAGTAGAAGTTTACCAGTTCAAGTGCAATATAAATGTTGCATAGATGTTACACTGCATCTTTCTGTATTTCTTTATCGTTAGTTTCCTAAGACAAAGGATGACACAAAACTGAGGAAGTCGAGTGTCCCCAGATAAGATGGCAGAACCGTCCTTAGGTCCTTGATAGTAATTAATTGGTTTTATTTTAAAGGCAGATTAATTAGTATATGCATGTAAATGTAACAGTACAACTGTTTCACCATCAAGTATTTTCTAGGCTTTTTGTTTAGCTGTCCTTCCCCAACTACTGACCCAAGGGAATAAAACTGTAAATCTAACAAGCTTGGAGATACTGGAGATATGAAAGACTTGACTTAGAGTTCTTTTTTTATATTGTTCTCCTAGCACAACTGCTTCTGTGATGAGTATTTCTGATTTTAAGTAGTTTGAAGAGACAAAGCTAATTCTGATGCATTTCAAGTCTCATTCTCAGTTTACTTAAGATTTTTGTTCTTCCTCTATTTGAGGTCAATGCTGTCTATTTTAGGATATGATTACACCAGTGATTTTTAGTCATAGTGCTTTGCTGTAGTGTTTTACTGCAGAAAATTGTTGACATTATCTGTACTTATCTTATTTAATATCTCTTGGATGGACCCTTGGAAAAGCTTTAGGCTTGAAATAGAGAAATTGTTGAACTTCCTTATTAGCTTTTATTGAAAGAGTTTATAAATTCATTTAATATCTTAGTCTCTCAGCCTTTTGAAGTATACTTTAATTTGAAAAAAAAAAAAATCAGAAATCCCAGGACAAGAGTATGAATTTGCTCTAAGATAGTTTGAAAATGTAATTTATAGAAGAAATGGAGGATTGCTATTGCTGAAAGTATTTTTGAATGCTTTCAGATTTTTCAGAATGAGCATATCTGCAAATACTTCATGCTACATTTAGCAAAATTAGTATGTTTTACATTGTATGTTGAAAATTTCATCAGTCAGAACACTGAATTATGCTCTCTGATCATGATTTCACTCTTGTATGCGATGCTTCAATACCATTTAACCTGTACAGCGAACAAAGTATGTTTCTTTCTAATACAAGGGTAAAGTAGCCATTTTTATCTGTCAGTGTTTTGCAGATACTCAGTGCTCTACAGTGAATTTTTTTCACTTGCACATTCTCTTAGAATCTGCTGAGTAATTATATGCATGGACTAGTTAATCAAAGAAGGGGTAAAACCAATGTAGAAATTGAGAAAGCTGTGAAAGCATTTTGATTCTCGTTTTTATCACAATGGTTATATTTCCACTATTGTTTTCAGAATTAGAGTAAGGAACACTGAGAACTTGTTCTTTAATTAGATGCTTGAAATATCACATTTCTAATCCTGATGTCTGCTGATGCCACTAGTGACCTCTGTCATGCGGAAATTTATAAAGTTGTTACTGCTGCATATGACCAGGAGATGTAATATATTTCTAAGCTATTGCTATGATGTTATCAGAAACGTGTTCTAATGCCTGTGATTAAAATGGCTAGCTGCCATGGTGATAGTACCATAGAAACTGGTAAAATAATCATTGCTTATTAGCAAATCTGAATGAAAAAATTCTTTTCTATTTTTCTATCTTTTATGTTTCAGCACCTTAGCAGGAATGAAACTCTGCTGATGTTATATTCCTGATTGAAAAAATTATTGAAGAAATTCTTTTGCTCTGTGTTACACAGCAGACCAGGATAAGGTTATTGTATTGTCGAAATGTTAAATGCATGAGTGACTGACAATTTAGTCATTCCATGGATGACTATTTCTAGTCTTAAGAACAAGGGCATTGGAGTAGAGGCCTTTCTTATAGCATTGATCTTCATCGTTAAGTCACTTTGCTCTCTTCTACTGTAATTACTTTCTAAATAGTGCACTAAGTATAATTTTCTTCAACAGCACTCTTCCAGCAAAGAAGGGCTACGACTGTGTCCCATAGGCAGTGTCTACATAGACACTCAAAGCACAGCAATGACAGAACTTTAATTTGGGAGCCTGACACTGTAAAGGGTTTTGTCTGTCTCGAACTATGCAAATAGTGAATACGAGAATGCCAAATAAGATCATATAGCAGGTAATATCTTTACTTGATTAGCTTTCTCCTTCTCTTTAGAGATCTATTGCAACAAGAAACAAAGTGCAAGTAACAGTCCTTGACTTGGATTGCTCTCTTGGTTGGAATGAGTAATTTCTCTATTACTGGTAGGTGACTCTATCAGGTACTTATACCCTATTGGAAGTTGCTAAGCAAGGACATGGAGGGAGTGATCCCAGATATATCTGTCTAGGTTTATACTCATTAAATTTCTGCGCAAACACTTATATTGCCTTCAAAGTTTGTGAGATACTGCAAAGAAGCTTTTATCCTGTGTTAAATAGTTTTCCCTCTTAGCGCTAAGATCAGTGTAGAGGACAGATTGTTGATGGTGGCAAACTTGAGTTTATTGGTTAGATTCAGTCTGTACTAAGCAGCAAACAGTAGAAGTAAACACAGGCTATCAAACTCCACACTTAGATAGAGATATGACAGCACACTTGCTCTAGTCTCAGATCTACCATCCCTTACCAGAAACCTGCCCATCTCTCACCTGAGAATATTTAATATCCCAGTAGCTTCTATTTTAAGTCTTAGAGCTGTTACATTGTCAATTCCAGAGAAAAGGAGGACGTACAGGTATATTAAATAACATTGTGGTAATGGGAAAAGATGATTTTAGTGTAAAGAAAGCATTGATTTAGCAAACTATAATTAAGCATGAAGCAATGAAGTCACCTCCCATGTCTCTCTCAATAACTCTTTCCATCTTTGTCTTGGGAAGAGTACAGGTGAATTAAAGGAAAGGTAGAGTATAAAGGGAAGGCAGTTTTATGTAATTCCAACAGCAATAATGACAAAGTATACAACCTGTAGATAAAGTTCATATGTGGGAAAGATTCAGGGAGGATCATGTGTTCATCAGTTCTACATGTACAACTGAGTAAGAGCTGGAGAGAAACTTCCCTTCAGCACAAATTAACAGAAGTAACATATAATGTAATAGTCTCTCAGAGAAGGCCATGAGGATATCATTAAATAAAGTCAGGTTGATACAGTGTCTGCGGTTTGATAAGTTGAGGCTGTTTGCTATTAAGAAATTGCTATTGAAAAGTAGTAACCTTTTCATTAACCGTGAGTACTGGGATGCCTGAGCATTTACAAGCTGAGGATTAAATTCAGAGATTGTGAGGTTAATTTGAAAATTTGGAATTTAAAACACAAAAATCACAACAACTGAGATGCTTTATATCAATTTCATTTTTTCTCACTAAGTGTTTCATGTTTGGTTTTTCAGTAATCATAAAAGCAAGACTTGAAACAAAACCACAGGAGGGCATGTCAATACCAAGTAATTTAGGGGAAGCTCCAGGTCTGAGTGACAGTTTGCCACAAGGATTTGAGGTTCTATGAGTTATTCTCAGGGATTCTTATCATGTATACTTTTGATCTCCTGGGGGGCAGCAGGGGAAATCAAGTATTCTAATATTGGGCTTTATACAGTGTCTCTTCTATGTTGAAAGACCTGCGTGAAGGAATGAATTTTTGAGCCATGTAGTTGGGGATGACTGTTAGTGCATGAGGAACACTTGGAATGACAGATCCTGTAGAAGCTAGGTGTTTCTTGGCAATAGACCGTTTGTTCCTTCGGCCTTCTTTATATGAAAGCAATATTTTAGGACTTCAGATGTACAGAACTCACATCTATCTGTTTATAATTGAAGTTTTCTTGCATGTTTGTGTTATGGTAGAGTTCCCTTGTTCTGTTCATTGCTAAATACTTGGAGGCAGAGTTTCAAATAAGCTAGGAAAAGTTGCACTCATAAACAGTCCTCCTCTTCTGCGAGGCACCCAGGAGTGCTTTACTGATTTTCTTTTTCTCTCATATTCTTCTCTGTGATCATACATGTATCTTGCAGCTCTAACATTCCGAACTGAGGATGCTTAATAGATAAGGACTGTATAACAGTTTTGGGCAGGGAAATGCTCAAAGCAGAATTTAATCAGCATTAATAAAAAGATGCCTATTCTTGGCAAGAAAGGCTGTGAAGAAACATGTTCTATGAAAGTTACACAGTTTTTTCTCCTCCTTCAATAAATAAGGTTCTCTTGAAGAAGCCCCATGTAGATGTCTGTAATGTCTCCTGAGCAACGCAGTTTACATTTTTATCATTCTGCATTGTTCAAAATTTCTTCTGACATTGATAGATAAAAGCAAGTGCAGAAGAAAGAGTAGCACCATAAAGTCTAGAGTTGTGTTGTTTGTAACAATAATCATTATTATGTTGTCCCTCTCTGGGCTACATCATCTTTGTAATAGGAGATACCCCTTTTCTATCGCATAATCCATCCCAAATACTTTCCGCAGTTCCTTTACCCTTCAAAGGGAGAATCCCTGTAATTGGCAATGGAAGATGGGTCAAACAGAGGCTAGTAGGTTGGAAATTGAATCTCAGGACTTGTGACTGGAAGAATTAACAACAATTTTGCAATGGGGTCCAAGTCTGTTTGAACTGGCTTTGTTTGTGATTATAAACACATGCTGCAAATGATTCATTACTTATTACACTTGGGGGAATCTTCTTTAAAGCAAGCCTGAAGGCACTGATTTACTGGCACATGCACCTTACTGATATGATGTATTGCTTATCTGCAGGCCTGGTAGCACTCTGACCGCAAAAAGATGATATGCCCATTTCAGCACATAAGCAATATGTAGTCATGCTGGAAACCCTGATGAATGTGCATCCATTTGAGGTATTGCTAGTTTGGCTGCTCTCCCTCAGTGATAATGCAGATCAGGTGCTTGAGATAAGCTCTTACAAGCACAAAATGTTGCACTAGTGAAGTGTAGACCTCAATTAACATGGAAATATAAATCATTGCCTTTTGCTACCACAGGAGATGAATATTCATGCCTGAGCAGCTCAGTTGTAAGTACCTGGAGTTGATGAGATGGTTGCATCTAGCTGATAATCTCTTGACTTTCTTTGATATAAAATTTGAGAAACAGAGCCGTTATAATTTTCCTTCCTCCAATTTTGTCTCCTAAAATATGCTTTACATGAAAATGGGAGAAATGGTTCCTTCAAGAGCTATTCAGTTGTTAGCTCCCATTCCATATGCCTCTCATATTTAATATAAAATACTTCCCTATCCATTATAAATAGGTGGATATGTACTCATGAGAGAAGATATCTCTGAAGCCAATTGGTTGTCATTAAATGTGTATTTACGGCTATCAGAGAAAAATATGAAATACCGTTCTTTGGATTTCATAGTAAAGTTTACCTCCATAAAAAGATGCTTTATTTTTGTGAGGAAAAGGTTGGAAGAGCACATAATTTTACGTTGCATGCTGTATGTCATTGTGGGTAGAAATAACTCTATGACTGGTTTTACCCCAATTATTATCTTACAGAAGTTATAATAACGTATGTATACAAATGTTTCCTGTGAGCCATTTTTTCTTCTACAGATTTGGGACTGATCAATGGAGGAGAAAATGATTCTGTCTGTAACAAATTCCTTGAGAGTCATGCTGCCTCGATGCTTGGGAACTGGAGAAAAAGAGGTCTGGAGCCTTAAAAATACAAAACCAAACAATCCACCTCCCCCAAACCACTGAAATGGACCTTATTTCCTAGTAAAATAATGCCAGAAAATAGCCTTTGAGTTGTGGAGTTCTGAGTTTCTTTGGCAGAAAATGACCTCGGAGGGAATCGTTGTGGCAGTAAAATACATTTTAAGCTGAAATGTTAAACCAGTGAATGGCCAACAAGTGGGTTTAGCTCACTACTATTACTGTTACTCTGTACACACCTGGAAGACAAAATCTTTTGCTGTTGGAGACCTTCAGATTAAGTCCCAGATATTTTAAAACACTTGTCATGGCTGATATCTAAGGAAAAAAAATCTATTTTGTGCTGCTTGAAATGACGCTATGTCAGTATATTCACTCTTAAAGTGGGGCAAAATGTAACTGTACAACATAGTTTGCCATATAGGTGTAATTACTTGGCAATGTTTTATCTGCAAGCCATACCTTTCTTGGATATGGCGGTGGAAAATACATTCTATTTAGAGAGAGGGGAAAAAAAAAAGACCAGATTTTCAGGAAACCTGTACCTTCCCAGTATTGTACAGTATATTTCATGGTCTTAAGAGGAGATAATTTTATAACTGATTCAGTGCTGTACAGGAAAATCCTGAGTTCTAGATGAAAAAACCTCTAATAGGTGAAACTCTAATTATGGGAGCATGTGGTTGTCTTATTTGTTTTTGTCACCATACCATAAGAAATTTAATGTAGTGTTAATCATAAGTGTATAATTTGAGATAATGAGCACTACACACAATCCGTTTCATTTTTTTCTTTAAATGCAACAGTAAGAATAGGGGTTGCTAGTGTTATGAAAGTAAAAACAGCAAAGCAGAACTTAACTTTCTGTACAGATGTTTATGCAAAATGTGTCCTTTATTTGATCTTCCAGCTTAAGTTACAAAGCTGAATGCAGTAGCTGTATATATAAAACTACAGATCTGTATATAGTTATAAGGGGCTACCAGTGTTTTTGAAAGAAAAGGAAAAGGTTATTGAAAATGTAGCTGAAGATTTACAGGCACATGTTCTAGAAGAATGAGTTATTGACAAATATAAAAAATATTTATTTAAAAACCTGTAGAAATCTTTAAACCTCATACAATTATTTTGAAGTAGGGAAGTAGCTAATCCTACAGTAGTTTGCCAGAAAAGTTGCCTTTTTTTTTTTTTTTTTTTTTTTTTTATAAATTCCTGAGCAGCCAGGTAAGATAAAAGCCTATCACCCATTTAATAAAATATCTGGATGGAGAGAGCTGCTAATAATATGCAGTGTTCCTTCTGTGTCGCTTCTGCATGTTCCCACTGTTTGTTTGGCTGGAATGTAGTAACGATATATATTTGTAGATCTAACAGCTCTTCTTTTCTTCAAGCTTTGCACTGTTAAATCCATCACTGCATATAATGCATGTTAAATAAGACAAGAGGGTTTGTTGTATTTACAGAAAAAGTTAGCGGGATTTCGTAGTACTGCAGGAAACATATATTACAGTTAAGAATAAGCACATTTCCTTTAAATACGTTACTAGTAGTTCACAAAGTAACGTGTTCTTCTGGAATGCATCTTCTTATGTATGTAAATGTCACAGGATTCAATAAGGTTGACCAAATGTAACAGAAAGCAGACTGTAGCTCTGAGGTTCAGTGGCTTGTTAGATCTTTGATTAGTGTTTTGCAACAGAACATTTAAGTTTTGTGTGCTAATAGTTGAAGATAATTCTACTTTTTTTGAGAGACACAGAGAGAGACTAAAGTGAATCATTTTATAATATCAGTAGCCTATGCAGAGAGAATTGTTTTAAAAGTTTCCAAAGCTCCTTGACTGACTTGGAAAGCTAACAACAGGTTCTTAAGTGATCACATAACTTCTTATAACGGGATTTAGGCTTCTAGGTCATATGAAGTATTTTTTAAAATTTATTCTTGTCCTGATGATTAAACTGCCAGATAAAGTTGTAACTTTATTAATGGTCAAGCTGTAAAACCGCAATTCAAAACATTGATTCTATATCTGAAAAAGTGGAGCTGTGTATCAGCCCCAAACCCTTATGTTTTCTCTGTTCTTCTGTAATTTGTGAACATAAACAGTTTCCTAGTCCTTAGACATGTCTAAAACTGAACCTGCAGTTGTATAGTCTTTCCTAAGCTATGGCAAATACATTTCGTACTGTTGTGTCTCTCCTAGGCATTCCTTCTACTGCTTTTTTGCTGTAACAATAGGAATTGAATATGTGATAAAATACTTGTTGATTTTTAGGGCATTCAAGCAAACATTGCTGTTCATAAATACAATATTTTTGGAGAGAATTCGTACGTTGGAAGATATTTCATATCAGCTCAGATGGTAGCCTAAAAAGCAAGCTTTTTTTTTTAAACTGAGAGCTCACATGCTCTTTCTGCTTTTTTCCTGAGTATGATTCTGTATGTCTTTACTAGCTTTGAAAAAGCAATTAGGGTTCTGCAGAAAGCCAAAAATGACCTGAATCTGGCATTAGTTAATATTTTCATTACTGACTTGGATGCGAGTACCTGTGTTATTTATCTGTGAAAACAAGATAGGAGATACTGCAAGAACTTTGGAGGGTAGGAATAGAATGAAACATGGCCATGACAAACTGAATGTGTAATCTAAAATAAGCACCATGTAATTCAATAATTATTACCCTTTAATAAGAATAATCAAAGTTTGAGAGTGCTAGTCAGTTGGACAGATTCCTAGTCTGAGAGCGTTAGTTGATCAGACGTGATACTGTGGCATCCCTGCTCTTAATTTTGTGCAGAAGAGTATCTATTGAAAGGAAACTACAATTCATGCCATGTTGCCATCCATGCTTGTCTAAGAATCCCGTGTACTCAGAAATATTGAGTGCCTTTCTTTTCTGTGTGTTCCCACCCTTTTGGGTTTAAAAGTGTTTCAGTTTAGTAACGCCTATCTTGTTCATTAAGTTTGTTTCCAGTTTTGATTCTAGATTAAAGTAATTTAATTTCAGATTATTCTCCTAAAAATAACAAAAGTACTTGATTGGCAACCAGTTACGCTTCATTCTTACAGCTGTGGATCTAAACAGATTGTAGAACTTCTCTAAATATATGTTGTCTTAGTCCATGGTTGCCAGTCATAGGGTTTACACTGATTTGTGAATAATGATCAGTCATGAAACAAATTTTCTAAAAAATTTATTTTCAGTACCTCTCAAGAAAAATTTCAAATGAAACTGCCCGAGCGAAGGGCAAATGTACTAAGAACAACAAAATTTGCTTTAATGTTCAGGGGAGTAGGGTTTGAAAGTTATCTTTTTTTTTTTTATTCCAGAATGTAGTTTTTATGTACTAATGGGTAAATTCTTCAGAGACTTTGCATCTGTTGTTGACTGCAGTGGGGATTTAGTGTTTTGATGAAGAGATGCCTAGGATGTGACTCATTAGATTTCTGAGTCCGGTGGGACATTTATGAGGTTTTATGGTCTGATCTCCTGATATCACTCAAGCTATAGAACTTGGTGTTGGAGTTTCTGCTTAAAAAACTATAGGTCTAGTTGAACTATAACATCCTCTTTCAGAAAGACACTCACTCCTGATTTATAGACTCTTAATTCATTAGATGAATGCATAAAAAGTAGCAGCTTTGGTCACACAGGTTGTACCCTTGGGGTTTAAAAAAGCTCTTGTATTCCCTTTCTCATGACTAAGAGTGAAGTTGAATGAACAGCCTGGGTTTAAAACATGAAGGAAAGAAAAGAATTGTCCTTTATATGATATCTGAGCTCAGGTTGTCTCAATTAGCCAGTAAGGGTATGCAGGTTTTAGAATTATCATGACCTAAAACATACCAAATACATACTATATTTGTAAAAGTGATAATAGAGTGTGAGACTTATAAGTATCTACATAGTTATTTTGATAGACCTTGCTTTCAATCTATTTGCATTTTATAAATTTATCCTATGATAACAAGCTCCTGTTGGCTTCTACTAACTAACGAGACCATAGGTAGCTTCGGAGGCCTGCATGTATAAGTCGGATTACAGAATCAAGGCCAGGATGGAGAAGCTACTAATGCTGTTGTACAAACTGGCACTTAAAGCATTTCATAGATCCAGAATTACCCACAGTGTCCAGTGTAGGAAGTGTTTGGGGAGAAAAGTCTTCTTTCTTGGCATTGTAAGCTAAGACAGTTGTTAAATTTCATGCTCAGCTTCAGAATTTATATGCGATCACTGAAGATGAGTATCTGCCTTAAATAAAGGAGTAGGTCATTAATCTTTTGAGAGCTGTTCATGCAATCTTTGCAAATACAGAGGCCTTGAGGATAACATAATTCCAATAGCAGAGCCTGATAGTGTGTCAGTGTGTTGTTAATCAGAAGAGAATGTTAGTATATTAATAAACATGCATGCTTCCAAGCTGAATTGTCACCAATCTGTTTAAAATAGTTGCCTTTCTCAGATCTTTCCTGTTAATGAAATTACCTCCTAAGATTTCGTGTATCTGAAAAGATGCAATAACAGTGCCAGAAACTAAATTAATATGCCATGGGAGCTCTCCTAATGAAATTAATATGGCATTTATAACCTTTTTAGAGAGGCTTTTCACCAATTACAGCATAAAATGAACTCTTAAGAGACTAAAATGCTCTTTTTTTGCCCAAGCTTTTATACTTCTGCCTGCTTCCTTTCATGATATGTGAAATGAAAATCGTGAAATAAAATGTAATTCTTTGATACCCTTCCATGGATTCATAACTTTTTTTATTCTTAATTGTGAACTTCAATTTTAGATTAGTGTTCAATTTTTTAATTTGGTAGGCTGCATTTTTCCGTGAGGTAGCAGGAACTAGCAGTATGAAATTGATTTTTCTTTTGAAAGAATGTGTTTTCCATTTTCTACCAAAAGGCTTTTGTGATTGCAATGCAAACTTCAATTTGAGACCTGCAGTTATAAAGTTGAACTGTGTAAATGTTTTCTGGTTTGGGGGAGTTTGATTTCTTCTTTTTCTTTTTATGTTTTTGTTTTGTAAATGGTGAAAAAATGTGCTTAAACTTTTGTAAATAGGTAGTACTCTTCATAAGATAGGCCACAGCATGCTGAGGAGAACTAACAGGAAACCAAGTATTACAGCTGTCAAAGGTGCACAGAGCTAAAACCCGTGTGTGGTGGAGCTACATACTGGGGTTTATTTAAGAACCAACAAGATGTAAGCTTTTATCACACTTGATTCATTTTGCATACTCACTCACCTGCTCTGCTGCCAGCACTACATTCGCTAGGTCTTGACTTCCCAGGAGGGAGATCACTGCTAGTTTGGGAAAGCTGGGTAGCAAGTTGTGCTGGTTTGGGCTGTGCATCTCCTTGTAGTTACCAGTCTTGGACATCACTGGCCAGGGTCCCTGGGCATCCCCTGGTATTCATTTGTCCCCATGCATCTCTGATCTCTAGGATTTTCCCTCGCTTTCAGAGTCTTCAGTCACAATATTTCCTGGCCTCTTCCTCTTTCTGAGACTACTACTTCTTTCTGGGAACCCTTCTTTTTGGCACCCAAACTCCTGTTTTTCCCCAATCTAAATAGTCAGTGTGCAGAAACACAATGTGTGAGCAACGTTTTGATCGCATGTTCTGCCACTGTGTTAATTGGAGGATTCAGAATGTGACCCTTCTGTTTAGTCCAGGTATTTACAAGCAGCCTGCACAGATTGCAGCGAGCAAGTACCAGTCTTCTGCTCGAGAGTTCAAAATTCAGTTTCAGGCATTCACCCACAGATGCACACATATGCCCAACTATCTGCTGCATGTTAGCATTTGCAATTGGAGCTATTGTTTTCACTATGGCAGCAACTAATGTACTTATGGCAAAAGCTATGTTTGGTGCCATTAGGAAAACCTTCATTCACCTTGTCATAGTCTCTGATCTTGACGAACATGAATATCTAGCTTTTGCATCTTTCTTACAGGAACTGAATTTCTAAGATTAGTTGGTAGGGAAGGAATCCAAACATGGATTGGTGCTGAAAGAGGAGGGACAGCATATGACTGTCAGTTTACATCTCGCATGACAATTTCAGGGTTTACTCTATTTGGAGGTCTTACATAATGTGAGAACTTTCACATGCTGCAGTACTTCACATGACAAATTTCAGGTAGCTTTACAGTCTTTTAGTCATGGAAGAGACTCCCCTATTGACTGTATGTGTAGAAACATATAGGTAAAATTTATAAAAAGGAAGGTGGCCTAATAGTAGCAAGAAAATGTCTTCGTTCTTATTCTGAATTTTGATTATTTTTTTTAACTTTTCATCTAACTTTTTGTTGATGACCTTTTCTTTGGTGCTTCCTCTGTGGTTAATGTGAGGGTGTCCCTGTGCTGGACTGGGAAAGAGTCAAGTTTCCTCTCACTTTTCAGAGTCAGCAGTCTAGCTGGCTGTTATGTCATGTCTGGAGGTAATTGACCTCAGAAACAGAAAGCATTTTGAGGTGTTCAAGGTCCAAAAGCATTGCTTGAGCATCTCTCTGTTAGCATCCCAAAACTTTTTTCTATAATGCTTGTATACCTGAAATAAATATTAAAGGACTTTCTTAGATTGCATTGTAGAAACAACACAGTACTTTGGTTATTATTTCTGCATTTCAGGTTATGTAGTGGAGAAAACATTTGGAATATGAAGAACAGGTTCAGAGATGAGGAAACTTCTTCATTTTCTCATACCATAGGCCCTTCAAGGAGCAAATACTCATCTCTTACTCTTCCCTTGCACTGTTTCTGCAGCTTTTGGTTCTGCTGATTTATTTGAATCAGTAGTTTATCTGCACCTCCAGTGTTCCCAAGAGAAAACAATATGGAGTCTGATTGATTGTTTCTTCTGTTGGTTTAGCATCCTTTCTGCTGCTGAGTATCGAATTTTATTGAGAATGTTTCAGCCAGCTCCAAGAACTGTGCTGCTGACTGAAACCAAAGGAATAGTCGCAAAATGTATGCTTACCACAGTGCTGATCAAAAGCACATCTGCTGTTTGATTTGGAAGGAAATTCACAAAGTACTTCTCAGGCAGTATGCTCTAATTCTGTGGCAGAACCAAAAGAGATGTCCTAATATTTTTTATTTTTAATTTAATCAATTAGAGAAAAGGGGTCAGGAGCCCTTGGAGAAGTAAAATATAACCCTTTATGCAAAGATAAAACACACATTCTAGATGATAAGCCTACTCTGTATTTGTGGCGGAGAAGGATGTTTGCCACATATGGGTTTATACACTGTTAGGATAGAATAAATATATATACATGTGTGTGTATATGCATATATTTATATGCACATGTACACACCTCTTGCCATTCCTGGTGGTCAGCATCATCTTTTTCCGTAGGCCCTTCCTTTCTCTTTCATCTGTCTGTCCTAAGCTTGCAGCAGGGAACGCAGTGGGAATGTAGCGTATAGTGAAGTTCTGGCCCTGCTGACTTCCCAAGGGAGAAGATTTGGGAGGCAATGTGATTTTTAAGGAGTGAGTGATGCAGGGCTTTTTTATGCTCTTCAGTGTGGGTTTTCTGTGAATTTGTTTGGGTTTGTTCTAATGTTGCACCATGGGTGTTTCACAGTTTGTTTTGGGTTGTTTGGGATTTTTTTTGGTGGTGTTTTTTTTCTTCTTTTTTTTTTTTTTTTTTTTTTTTTTGCCTTCACAAAAGCATAGTATACTTGTAGAATCACTGCAGTGTTCTCATATGACTGCCATAATCATCTTCCAGTTTCTTCCTAAAATCTCAAGCCATTTTTCACATGAGAGATTTTCAGGATAGATTACCAGAAAGCCAAGCAACATATGAGCTATTTATTGCTTCAAATAAACAGTTTAATTGCTGTTAGCAAAATGCAGCTTTAGCAGCTATTGTACATAGTTTATCTTGGTTGTGGTAAAGCATTTAAATGCTAGGGTTTTTAAAATGTTTTGGTGCCAATGACATTTTGCTTAGGGTTCATGTGCAATCTTAGAAATAAAGAAATGGTCAGCATCCATTGAAAGTTACAGCTGTACCAAAATATTCTATTGGTTTGTTGTTCAGTCACAGGAAATCTGAAAATTGTGGGATATAGTGTCTAGACTACTTCTTCAGTTAAAATGAGAGAATGTATTTACCGTAGCTACTTACTAATGGTAAGTAGAATGCTTTCTAGATGTTTTGCATAATTTAGTGCATTAAACAAAATGCTTGATGAAAATCAAGCCCCATAATTTTACATTTCCAATAAAAGCTGCTTCTGTCATCCTGGAAAGACAAAGAAACTAACCTACGTCTAACTATATCGCCTGTAAAACCACTTCCTTTTCATAAGGTTATGAGGAAGGGCCTTTGTATAATACAAGCACAGTGCACTCAAGTTGCCTTTTTTTTTTTTTTTTCTTTTCCCCCTTGAGGTTTTTTTTTCCTATGTGGGAAAGAAATTTCTTGAGAAGCAAGAAAGCTGTTGAAGTTACAGAACCTGTATTCTTACAAAGCTGAATTTTGTTTTCTTTTGAATAGGGAAATATGCTGTTTAATATAGAGATCATTAGCAGCAAGGATTGGCAATTTAATTGACCAAAAAAACCCACCTCATTATTTTGTTCATATATATGACCTGGGATGAAAAGAACCTCACAGTTGCAAGGTGTGATTGAACTGTCACAGTCTCTGTTTCTACAAGACAGTGAATGTCATATACAGAACTATGTGATGTTTTTTGTAGCAAACCTGGCAGTGGAAGGGGAATTAGGTTCCTGCTGAGTGGCTATGTGGTTATTGGCTTGTCGTCTAAGATCTTTTATTATTAAAATGTTTCCTGCCTCGTAAAGAGTATTTATAAAATGGTATTATGATAATCACCATCTTGACTGATACATCAGGTGTTGAAGTGCAGACATGGAATACTAACAGCACATCTCTCCTCAGCTTGAGCTAAAGAGTCAAGTGCTCTAGCCAGGATATGGAATAGCTCCACATCTTCTAAAAGCAGGTAAAACATGCAGTGAGCCAGTGGATTGTGTTTTGATGTGTGTAGCAGAAACAGGATAGTTTGAAGTCCCCAATAGATTTCTTACCTAATCATGGATGTTATCTTTCTAATCTGCCTCTGGGGCTGTCTCTGTCTTGCTCAGGAGAGGCAGGAAAATGCTTTCTATTTTGTGGTTCTATTAAAAATTTCTCAAAAGGCTGAGAAGAGAGGAGGGTTAAAAAAAAATAAAACAAAACCAAACCAAACCAAACAAAGCTTCTTTAAAATCAAATGCTTTGTAACCCTTTGGAAGTGGATGTTTTGTAAATGTCCACATCCTATTAACCTGTCTCTGCATCTTCCAGCAGCAGTGGTTCTACAACTTCCAATCATTCTCAACTGTAGTTTACTGAATATTTGGAGGATTAACACTCAGATTCTGATTTGTACCTTATTCTTCCCTTGATAGATCACTTAACTGGGAAGTAAGGGAGTGTATAGGGGATAATTGCCAAACTTATAAAAACTGGAAGGGAACAGCTGCTTAATACATGTGTTAATCAGTTGTATTACTGTCCATGGTAAATGAAGACTCTAACTTGATTAGCCTGAATAAGCATGCCCTGTTATTTCTGGAAGAAGTTTTTTGCTGTTGAGAATACTATGAGCAAGGAGACCCCTGTGTCTGAGGCAGAATTTTTAACTTCAGGGAAAATTGATGCATGGAGTCCAGAAAATGATTGTATGTTAAACCTGTGCCCTTAAACTTAGGACATGAGTTCTATATGTAAATGCTTAGTGATTTGTTTTTTCACACAACTGAGTAATTATAGTGTCTCGTAAATTAACTGGAAGATACAGATGGTTGACCCCTTAGGCCATTTTAATTTTAGACACCTAAATTTAGATTTTGGGCTCTCATTTAGAGCATTGGGTTTGAAAGATTTGGACTGGAACCCAAGAGCTTCACCCTGTCCCTACTTACATTACTGTCATCTCTCTGAGCCTCTCCCTCCCCCTGAAATTAATAGCACTTCTCTCTGTCTTGAGATGTTCTCAAATTGCTTTATTAATTTTTCACTCATTTTGCTTCAGCAAGTATGTATGTTGCAGTTCCTGTTATTAACAGCAAAATCTGAATCAGATACACAATGCAGAGAGTTTCCTCTCTCATAATCAGAAATTTACAAGTGGCTGCTGTAGGTGAAGCTTGCTGTGGGTCTCTATTTAGCTGTGCCAAAATTTTCAGTCATAAAATGGATTAATAGATGAAGCCCGTGGGGGTAATGGGAAAGGGAAAACATGAATGGGACATTTTGAGTGTAACTGAAAATCCATTGGAATTCTTCCTTTTAGTTCAGGCAAACTAAAATGATCCAATTGCTTTGATTAATTTAAAAAGTTACTCTCCCAAGTGAAATGTTCTTTTTTGGAACTTGTTTATGAAATCTAAGTCATGACTAACAGATTTATTGTGTGATGACCGTTGTCCAGTCTTGGAAAGAAATTGGTCAGGGTGCTGCAACTGGGTCTGACAGGACACTGCATAAAAGCCATTAAAGTCTTCAAAAATCAACAAAGCTGTAAAATTGAACTGATAAATCTCTTTAGATGGGGCAGTTTGTTAGGTATATTTCAAGCTGGATATTACAGAAGGGAATTTGAAGTAAAAGCCTGAATAATGTCTCATAGAAGTAAGATGTGAAGATTTTTGTATCAAGAAGAACATGGTTAATAAAAATTAAAAACATAATATTACACACATTGTTGCTGATATTGTCAAAAATTTTGAAATTATGCAAAGAAAGGTTGCTCGTTAGGTTTGTTTTGGAGTTAACTTGTGTGTTCCCATCATTGCCTGGATTGTAAAGTAGAAGTTACAGTATGTAGTGAATCTTTTAGATGTCATAATCAAGAAAACATCTTTAAATAAAAGAGGGAGTTACTACATCTATCCAGAGGAGAGACTGACAGACAGAGATACTTTTATTTTGGAAGGGAAGATAGTCTTTGATATACTCAATTTTACCTGGTAGCTCAGCACAATTGCATATTCAACCTGTTACTGCAATTCAGCATTGGAAATCAGATCCAGCACATTCTGTGCTGGAATGTATTAAAATCAGATCAATGCATCTTTATATGAAACCAGTAGTCTTCGACTATATAGACAAATGTAGACTACAGCTACAAGCCAAATTTCTGGGTTGGGGTATACTGCAGCCACATACTGGAATTCCAAAATACATTAGGGATACTAATCGATGGTATTGTTCCTAGTATACCACAAAAAGTGTTTGAAGTGGCGCTGTATTCCTTTAATCACTATCCTTTATTCTCAGCAGCTCAGTGGAATTAAGCTTTGGGCCAGACAGTGACAGCTAGAAACCGTTTATATGAGCTTTGCTGAAAGCAGCTATCATGAAGCGTTCTTTTATTTTATGTGTAATTTGGGAAGAGGGTAGTGTTACTTTCCAGTGCTGTGGAGAAAGTAATATACATTTCATGAACCATTTCTGTTTCATGTTTCAGTGCTATCCGAGAGCAAATGTCAGCAAAATCTGTCATCCCCCACCTCTCCGAAGCCATAAACAAGCTCAGGAGTCCCAGTTCCCTCAGAAATTTCTGTTACTAATACAGTCGTTTTTTTATTGTACCTATCAAAGGCTGTACAACAACTCTACATAGTCATTAAAGCACAAAATACAGATATAAAAGCATGTGATATTTCATGAGCCTTCTCTTGGGCAAGGCCCCCAAAATGAAGCAGCAGTCTTGTATCAGAAAAATGAAAGTGTAACTAAACATATCGTTACAGGCCTGTAGGCATATTCTGATGAACACAATCACTATGCATTTCTCGAATCCTTGGAGAAGTAAGACAGTAAAAACTATGCTCGCAGTTCATGAGGAATAAAAGCTTGCCTTTTTTTTTTTTTTTTTTTAATCACTGGTGTAATTTTCATTTCTTCCAGAGTATGAGAAGCAATAGAGTTGTTAAAAGTTTCAGCTTGCTGTCTCTCATGCCATTTTTATTTTATCATAGTTCTAATGAATATTTTCTTTTTAGCAAATATATTTCACTTTTCTACATTTTAGAAAGTCCGAAGGAGCTTGACTTACGTAATTGGATATAACTGTTTATCTGAGGAATGTGTACTTCTGTCTAATCAGAAATACCATGAATGGCTACAGCTATTAGACAGCAGATGGAATATCCAATTTGTGTTGTAGTCCAGATAACGGAATAAATAGATTATGTAGAAAATTGTTTAGGACAAGATAAACAAAAGTTCATGGCGTACATTTCTTATATATTTCATATCTTGGGTGGATACATTAAGACTTAGTTTGAATACTTTATTCTTTGTCTTTTTCAGTAGGCCATATTATACAATCTGAAAGAATTTCGAATACTGAGAACATAAGGTTTTTGAATTGGTTGGTGTGTTTTTACCTTAGGAAGAGCTGTTGAGTTTGATGAGATGTCTTTCTCAAAAACAATCAACTTTGATATAGGAGATTCCATGTAATGGAGAATGAAATCTGATAGTTAAGGCTTGGAGTTTAAAATGCTGTTGGCTAAAGTGAGACTTGAACTCATCAAGTATCTGAGTGAAAAATCTCTAAATCAAAGGAACTACAAAATGCGAACCCATCTACAGTATTTTGTACTGTAGCTTTCTGAAAAGATGCCATATAAAAATAGTAGTAAAATGTATTCGTAACAATGGGGAGAAGATGCTTCATAGAATCATAGAATCGTTTAGGTTGGAAAAGACCTCTGAGATCATCGAGTCCAACTGTTAACCTAGCACTGCCAAGTCCACCCCTAAACCATGTCCCTAAGCACCACATCGACGCATCTTTTAAATACCTCCAGGGATGGGGTCTCAACCACTTCCTTGGGCAGCCTGTTCAGTGCCTGACTACCCTTTCAGTGAACAAATTTTTCCTAATATCTAATCTAAACCTGCCCTGGCGCAACTTGAAGCCATTTCCTCTTGTCCTATCCCTTGTTTCTAGGGAGAAGAGACGGACCCCCACCTTGCTACAACCTCCTTTCAGGTAGTTGTAGAGAGCAATAAGGTCTCCCTCAGCCTCCTCTTCTCCAAACTAAACAACCCCAGCTCCCTCAGCCGCTCCTCGTAAGATCTGTTCTCCAGACCTTTCACCAGCCTTGTTGCCCTTCACACGCTCCAGCACCTCAATGTCCTTCTTGGAGTGAGGGGCCCAAAACTGAACACAGTAATCGAGGTGCAGCCTCACCAGTGCCGAGTACAGGGGCACTATCACCTCCCTGGTCCTGCTGGCCACACTGTTGCTGATACAAGCCAGGATGCCAGTGGCCCTCTTGGCCACCTGGGCACACTGCCGCCTCACATTCAGCTGGCTGTCGACCAGCATCCACAGGTCCTTTTCCACCAGGCAGCTCTCCAGCTGCTCTTCCCCAAGCCTGTAGTGTTGCATGGGGTTGTTGTGACCCAAGTGCAGGACCCGGCACTGAGCCTTGTTGAACCTCATACAGTTGGCCCCGGCCCAACGATCCAGCCTGTCCAGGTCCCTCTGTAGGGCCTTCCTACCCTCCAGCAGATCGACACTTCCACCCAACTTGGTGTCATCTGCAAACTTACTGAGGGTGCACTCGATCCCCTCATCAAGATCATTGATAAAGATATCAACAGGGCTGGCCCCAACACTGAGCCCTGGGGAACACCACTCGTGACCGGCCACCAACTGGATTTCACTCCATTCACCACCACTCTCGGCTCGGTCATTCAGCCAGTTTTTTTCACCCAGCGCAGAGTGCCCTTATCTAAGCCATGAGCAGTCAGTTTGTCCGGGAGAATGCTGTGGGAAACAGTGTCAAAGGCCTTACTGAAGTGCAGGTAGAAAACATCCACAGCCTTTTCTTCATCCACCAAGTGGGTCACCTTATCATAGAAGGAAATCAGGTTGGTCAAGCAGGACCTGCCTTTCATAAACCCATGCTGACTGGGCCTGATCCCCTGATTGTCCTGTACGTGCTGTATTGTCCTGTACGTGGCGCTCAAGATGATCTGCTCCATAACCTTCCCTGGCACTGAGGTCAGGCTGACAGGCCTGTCGTTCCCTGGATCCTCCTTCTGGCCCCTCTTGTAGATGGGTGTCACGTTTGCTAACCTCCAGTCAGCTGGGACCTCCCTGGTTAACCAGGACTGCTGGTAAATGATGGAAAGTGGCTTGGTGAGCACCTCCACCAGCTCCCTCGGTACCCTTGGGTGGATCCCATCTGGCCCCATAGACTTGTGTGTGTCAACGTGGAATAGCAGGTCGCTAACCATTTCCCCTTGGATTATGGGGGCTTCATTCTGCTCCCTGTCCCTGTCTTCCAGCTCAGGGGGCTGGGTACCCCAAGAACAACTGGTCTGACTATTAAAGACTGAGGCAAAGAAGGCATTAAGTACCTCACTCTTTTCCTCAGCCTTTGTCACTATGTTTCCCCCCATGTCCAATAAAGGATGGAGATTATTCTTAGCCCTCCTTTTGTTGCAGCTAATGTATTTGTGGAAACATTTTGTAATTGTCTTTTACGGCAGTAGCCAGATTAAGTTCCACCTGGGCTTTGGCCCCTCTAATCCTCTGCCTGCATAACCTCACAACATCCTTGTAGTCCTCCTGAGTCGCCTGCCTCTTCTTCCAAAGGTTGTAAATTCTCTTTTTCCTGAATTCCAGCCAAAGCTCTCTGTTCAGCCAGGCCAGTCTTCTTCCCTGCCTGCTTGTCTTTCAGCACATGGGGACGGCCTGCTCCTGTGCCTTTAAGATTTCTTTCTTGAAAAATGTCCAGCCTTCCTGGACTCCTTTGCCCCTCAGGACTGCCTCCCAAGGGACTCTGTCAGCCACGCTCCTGAACAGGCCAAAGGCTGCCCTCTGAAAGTCCAAGGTAGCTGTTCTGCTGACCCCCTTCATTACTTCTCCAGGAATCAAAAACTATCATTTCATGATTGCTAGGCCGAAGACAGCCTCCAACGGCCATGTCACCCACCATGCCTTTTTTGTTTGCAAACAACAAGTCTAGCGGGGCGCCTTCCCTAGTTGGCTCCCTCACCAGCTGTGTCAGGAAGTTACCTTCCACACACGCCAGGAATCTAGAAGTGTAAATGTATGATTGAATAGCATCTCCTTTTCTATAGGTTTCAAAAGTTTTCATAGGTTTTGAAAATAAGTTCTTGCTTGGTATGTCATGCAGTTCATTTTAAAATTAATTTTATTATTCAAACAAGAATCATATTGTAATGTGACATTTTAGGCTGGGAGTTTGAGACTGAAAGTCCAGTAAATTCTATCTAGTGTCTATAGGGGTGTCTGTGCAACTGGGTAGTTAAGGATGGCGTACAAAGCTGATAACGAAATGCTAACAGACTTATTTTGCTAAAAAGATTGCTTGTCTGTCAGTAATTGTTATTTTATTTTTTTCTTGGTACACATATACATTTTGCCTACAGCGTTTGGGGGTGGTTTTGCTGTGGGTGTCTGAGAATGTGTTTTTGATTTATGAGCTAAGCTGTTTTTTCAGGTACTGAAGCAACTAACTATTGATGCAGTACTCTAGAAATTGCTGTTCCTGAAGAGAGAGGCAGAGAGATTCTGCTCCCACAGAGTGCTCCTGCTCTCTGACGATAGGGTTTGCTTTTGCTCAGGAGCTGTTGTTGAAAAAACACATACAGCTTTCCACTGCTGGATCTGCACTTGTAATTGCCCTTGTAAAAGCTTGTAAATCACTTGTAAAAGCTGAGCTACGACTGTGGTCAGTGAAAGATGTACCTAAAGAAAAGCAAAAATACAGAGCTTTGGAGACTTTAAAATGTAATCTTTGTCAGGAAAGGAATTTAGCAACTTAATACCTACTGAAATATTTATATTGCTGCAGTAGCTATTAATTTATTTTGTTAAATTGATTTAGTAGCTGTTGTGTTTCAGTAAGTTTTTCTATGTGTTTCTCTTTCTAGGATCTGGATGGAGGATTTCCTATAAATAATAATGTTATTTTTGATAATTTTAATGTCATTTTCCTTTCCCCCTTCCTTGCTCTTTTTTTTCTGTATCTCAGAAAGATTATCAGTCTTCTCAATAATTTGATTGATTGAACAAAGGCCAAGAGGCTTTTGGGACTGTATGTTGATAACTTGGTTTGTCAACTTATATTCCAGTAATATTTACATCTCTGGCGATATATTCCCTGACTGATTCTGTATGAACTGCTGATTCACCAAGGTAGCAACTTTGTTTCTCTAGCTATTTTAGTGTTAATTTTAGAAGGTGTTTTCTTGTCTTCAAACTTGAAACATATTTTGGCAGGTAATATACTCTCTAAATGAAAAAACAGGAAAAATTAGAACATGGCAAAGAACATTGCTGTAGCATGGTCTGTTATTTTGTGGAATATAAAAGTCCAAACAGCTTTTGACATGTTTCCTTCCTGAAGAAAAAAAAGGCTTCTGTTGAGGGGTTAAATAACTAATGCCGTATATGTCCAAGGTTTTGAACAAAGGATCAAATTAGGTATTTGAGTAGCTAGAAGACTCCTTGTTAATTCCTTCCCCGCTGTCCTGTGTGTACATGTACATAGCCTTCTCAGTGTACAGTCCACTTGTTCCTTACTGGGGAGAGGGTCCTTATTATTTATGCAAGTTTTATCAGAGCTGGTTTTCCTTGCAATCATTAACATATTCATATTTGTGGAATATTTGTCACATGATCCAATTATCATTTAAAGAAAAAGAATTTAAATAATCCCTTCTATGAGCTATGATCATTAAACGTAATTCGGAATACTAAAACAAAAGTTTCCCTCCAGGCTTAGTAGCAGTTGACTTTGCAGCTTTCCCAGACAGACTTGTCCACTGCTAGAGAAACAATTAATTCTGTCAGATACATTACGATACACTAAATATTTTGATATTATTTAGACGCTGGAAAAATCTTGTTGAACTTAAGTGCTCAGTTTACTAAAAGGTTGCCTACTTGCAAAAGATCTCATCACTTCTACAGTGTCTGTGGTATCACTTAGAGTAGCAGGTACTTGCCCCATCAAAATTATTCAGTAAGAAAGACCTCTGCAAAAGGGACATAAGCTGCTATGCCTTTCATTTTGTTGATATCCAGAGCACTATGGTTTTCTTTCCTCTCTGGCTGGTATCTCTGTTCTTGTACTTTTTTGTTTGGTGTTTTGTTTTGTTTGCTAGCAGTCTTGAGATTCTCATTCTTTTTACCTAGAAAGATCTCAAAAATCAGTGGGATAGATCAAAGTGTTTCTAGCTGAAGTTGAAATAATTGCTTTCACTGCTTACTTTTTTCTAAAAAAAATAAAAAAATAAAAAAAAAAAAAAAAAAAAAGAGGGTGATGCTGTAAAGGATAGCCAAGAATAGCTGGTAGCTGCAGCCTGGTGTTCTGGAGGGAAGTCAGGCTGGCTGTGATAGGGACGCCCTATTAGATGTATATACAGTGTCCTCAGTGAGTGAAATTCTCCTTCTGTTCTTGTCATTTGTTAATATTTGAAAGCCAAGTAACTTGCAGAGCCATGGTATCTTACTTATGCCTTCTGGGTGCCAAAGCCTTTCTTTGCAAGATTAGTATTACAGCATGGTTCAGTTGTCCAAAGATCTTTGCCTCTGACATTTAAGTATCTCTTCTAACGAGCTCTCAAATTCTTCAGAGAAGTGGCCAGGGGATAGTAGATTCTGTAGAGGGAATCAGTGATTCTCCTCTTTGCAGAAAATGGTGGACAAAATATCTAGGTTGATTTTTGTGAGATGGGAGCATGCATGTCTGCTAGGATGCAACTATGACAACAACTAGAATATAGCAGGGCTTTATTTTTGCCATTTTGACTTCAGAGAGAGAAGACCATACTAGAATCCATTTCATTGTTTGCTGGATGCCATGCCAATGAAGATATTAATCCTTTTTGGATTTAAAACTGACTAACTGTACCCCGCTATTGGATTACCTGCTATTATCAATAGTTCCTATATACATCATTCTAAATAAGACAAACTTTCTAGGGGCTTGGTAGAATCCTTTCTGAGACCTAAATATCAAGATAGGGATTTTTCAGGCAGTTTTGTTGGGTTTTATTCCAATATCACAATGAAAACTAGTTTATATAGTTCCAGAACATACTTGATAATGAAAATTCATCTTACTTTTCTAGCAGTTTAACTGAAAAGGGCATTCTCTGTTATCCATGCAACACAGTAAAGACTGTTCTGTTGTTCTGTAATGTATAGATGAAACGCTGCAATTTCTATATTTTTACAATAAGCAAACAGTACAAAAATCTGTACTTCAAGAGCTATGTTAGCAGGAGATTATGGTTGGAAATCCAAGGGCTGAGAAGTTAGCAAGTGATAAAAGAAAATTTATCTGTAGTTTCATAGCTCAGTGCCTTGTGTGTACTTACTGCAATGCAACCTTTTGAAATAAAGTCACTTATTAGGTCCCAATTTCAAGGTTATAACTTGAGCATTTCTGACATCTCTGAAGAGAGTGTCCCCAGAATATTTTTCCATTTCTAACAGTGTTTTTGAAGATTAATTGACTTTTTGTTTATCAGTTCCTCTTCCATTTCAGTAGATGTGTTTGTTTCTGTTTTGCAGATAGTATATGAAAGTTTTGCCTGTTTTCTTGGCTTAAATAGGAAGCCCCTTCACAAAACTGTGAGATTTGTTTTGGAAAGGTATGTGTGAGATCCAAGATCTGTGAAGGCTCACGCCCCACCCTTACTAGGTGCATGTAAGTTGCCATGCAAGTGTGAGGGACAATATTCTGCAGTTTGGACAGGTCTGTATTTATAACTGAAATGTTTTCCCATCAGCCTCAGGCTGCCCTTTATGAATGAAAAAGAAATTGTGCGTTCTTACAAGATGCACTAACTACTTCCCAACACAGAAAATGTCTTAAAAGAAAAATCTATTACCATGCCTGACAGTCCACATGTTAAAACAGGCAAGGTGAACATGTAACTCCATTTAATGGTGTCCCCAGTGTCAGTGTGCAAACTGCCACTGAACACTTCAGAAGGAAAAGGAAATGGCAGTGTCAGGTGTGACTACCAGGGTCCTTGTTCTGAATGCCCAAATGTTCTGTACTATCATGCATAATCCCGCTGGCTGCTTGCAACACCAAGGTATGACTGTATCAGGCTGTAAAAGTGTGTTTTTAAAACCTAAGGGTAAATCTTTTATTATTTATTTTTGAGAGCAGGTTTAGAGTGCTGTAGGAGCAGTTCTCTGCATATATGTGAGATAAGAGCTGAAACAAGAGTGTCTATAATCAGCTCTTACAAGACAAGCTTTCCAAAACTCAAAATAAACTATTTACTTTATGCAAAAGAAGGATAAGAGGAGATTTAATTATTGTCTAAAATTACCAGAACAGAGAAAAAGACTTCTGCTAGTAGGAGTATATTTTTAAGTCTAGCACAGGGATAGTATAATAAGATCCATGAGTTGGAAACTGGAGCTAGATAAAGCAGACTGGAAGCAAGTTCCCCAAATTTTCAGTGGAGGTCTAATTAACCATCTGGAATCTGATGGGTTTTCCATCAGCTGAAGTCTTTAAATCAGTGCTGATTGTCTTCCTAAAATTAATTATGTAGCGCAAATGAAAGTCATGGGCTTGATGTAGAGATGACAGAATGAAGTTCTTTGGCTTGTCTTATACAGGACCTAAATGATCAGGTCTCTGAATTACACTACTGTCTTGTGAATTACTTCTATGAATGACTTAAATATTTTTCGGAAATTTATAAGAGGATAAAATAGCAATTTTTATAATGAAGGACAAATTTAATTGGTTGAAAATCTGGCTTTAAAAATGCCTTGTTTCATTTTCCCCCTTAATTTGTTACAAAACTATGCTAAATCTTTTATTAATAATTTTCCTAAAATTTGGAATTTTCTGAAGGAATTTAAATAGTCAGAATGAAAAATTATATTTTTGCGTGTCCAAAAAAATAACATAAACTACTCAGTTGTTGTAAGAAAATGCAGCGAATGGGGAGGAAAAAATCTACAAACCCAAACACCAGTAAAC
The DNA here is from genome assembly GCF_965183815.1 of Platalea leucorodia. Classification (NCBI taxonomy): domain Eukaryota; kingdom Metazoa; phylum Chordata; class Aves; order Pelecaniformes; family Threskiornithidae; genus Platalea; species Platalea leucorodia. The sequence continues at coordinate 33,807,965 of NC_138831.1, forward strand.
AACTTTCTGTTACATTTTTTTAACAGTCCAGGGAGCTGAAGAAACTGTAAATATTTCAGTTTATTTTTTATGTGAGTTCAGCTGTAACTTTAATTGTCCTGGTTCACATTCAGCAAAATTTCAAAATGACAATTCATTGTCAGTTCAGGTTAAAAAAGCAATGATTTGACCAAGTTTTCAGTATGGATTCAAGGCAGCTCCCTAATTATGATTTTTAGCATTACAGATCTTGAAAACTGAAAAAACAATTTTGCTGTTTTATAGAAACTCAGTATTCCTGCAGTCATTGCATTTAATGAAAAAAAGAAGACTAATTAAGGACAAAAGATTACTCAGTATTCACATCATTCAATGTGACTAATTGGATGAATAAGGAAATTTGCGGACTTTTTTTTCAGAGGAAGTTTTTTATAGTAGGAATTTGTACATGTTGTAAATCATAAGGTACTGTTCTTCAAGGCAGTCCATCTGAACAAAAACCTATGACCACTGTAAGCCTATTACAGGACATATTACAGGCTTTTGTTGTGTGCATCTCTGGTAATTGTTGACCCCTTTTCTTTTTTTTTTTCCTTCATTTTTGCATAGCATGGTATAAATGTTTCACCACTTGCGTGTTTCACGTTCCTTTTTCAATATGGCCAATTATGGCTGTAATTGAAGATAACCAAAGAAAGAAGAAAAATGCCTTCCCCTCCTGTGCATTTAAAAAAATTAAATTATAAAAGTATAGGGGAATATACTAATACATGTTTGCTTTATATATATGTGCTTGTAAATATACTTGCTTTCCTAAGAGCTCATGGTTCTAGGATAATGTGAGTGGCTGTTCCTAAATTCTTGACATGAATCTGGATACAGTGGAAAAATATCCAAGTTCTCTATCATGCAGCTGATCTATGTCCATTACGTATTTTGCACTTTGCTACCGTCTGTCCACTGGCACACTGCATAGATATAATAATAGGGGAAAATTCCAGGAGACTACAAACAGCATACAGTAGATGACGGTGGTTTTCTGATCCACAGAACAGCATCAGGTGCTTCTAGGTCTTTTGACCCTTTTTTCATTTGATAATGTATTAGTCCTTTAAATCTGTTGCAATAACTAAACATTGTTTTAAACTGAATTTAAGGACTCTAGAGATTCTAGAGAATCTAGAAAGGAAAACTGAGAAATTAATATAAAAATGTAGAGAATGTATTAGGTTATACATAGCTATATATGAAGTAGCTATATTATGCTAATTATCTGGTTTTAAAAAACAGTTCAAGGCTTCAGCTGAGATCATCACTGAAAACCTTACTCCAGCAGGACTCTTCCATAGGAAATTTTATATGCTCACAAGCAGCCAGCTCAACTTCGCATTATCTGACTGAGGAATGTCACTATCTGTTTAGATAAAAACTCTGTCCTTTTTTGTTATGTTTTCATATGGTACGCTAAGGCAACAGAAGGAAGAAAATGCAGGGTTGAGGGAAATTCCATTCTAATTTTTTTGTTTCTATTCTTTTCTACTTAGTTGTTCAAGATGGCTTGTTTTCCTTCTTGCAGCATATAAATTTCTTTAATAGCGGCTGTAGCTTAACCACCTAGTGATTGATCAGCAATTTTCAGTAACTTGCTCTAGATGACCTGTTCAAGTCAGGTAGCACTGCAGTATTTTTGGATATGAGTGCTTACAGCCCTCAAGTGGGTCTGACAAGTGCCTGCAAGGTCAAGAGAAGCATTGCTCAGGTAGATTCTGAGTCTGCAAGCTGTTCTATTTGACTCCAATCGTCTGTGCATTTGGAATAGTCCATGGGGGACAGGATTACCAATGGAGTAAATCCTGGCCTTCTCTGAGTACAAATGTCTATGTTATTAATATTTGCTACCTGTATTCATTCAGGGGCAAAGGTCTTCATTGAACTGCCAGAGAGTTCTCTGCTATTTAATGTTTGGAAATAATTTTAAAACCTTTACTTGTTAGGAAAGCAAACAGAGATGCTAAATGTACGTGCAACAATGAAGGTACAGGTGCTAGGGTGGATTGTAAAAGCCTTGCTTAGACAGTTTCTCTGGTGGAAGTCTGTAAGAATTCACACACAAATTCAGCAAAAATCTTGTTTCAGGTTAGATTTTTAAAGTTTCTTTCTGGTCATCTGGAGACGTTAATGTATTCTAGGGAAGAACTGATTACAGTTTAGTTAACTTTCTTCCCAGACATCTCTTCAATATTTGTTCATAAGTTAGGACCCTTGCTCTGTTCAGGTTACAACAGTGGGAATTGGTGGTTTGGTGTCTTTGCTTGTCTAATATGATTCATAATGTTTGTTTTGCCCCTATAAGCAGGTCGCACAATTGGAATTGTGTTTTCTTTTTGATGTTTGGGATGGATCACACAATTATGGAAGCAGAGTTTTCTTTTTACTGTGACATTGACAGTATTCGTGAAGTCTGTGGTACACAGATGTACACAAAACCCTAAAGCTAATCTATACAAGAAATTCTTCGTGAAAGATGGTAGAGATTTTTTTTCTCCTTTTCCAGCAAGAAGTGCCTTCCTGTCATTAAGAAATGTTCTTACAAGGGAGACAGAGATAATCTGACGAGGGAGTTCACTCTTTCTTGGAATATATTGGGTAATATCTGCTTCAGCAATAAAAAACATTTGTCTAGAGTGAGAATTTCCAAAGGATCAGGAGAATATTGACTGCATTGCATCATTTATTTTTGAGGATGAAGCTATGCAGGAAGAGCAGTTTTATTTTCTGCTCATTGGTAAACACACACAAAGGCTTTTAAGTAAATTAAAACCCAATAAAAGCAGCATTATAATGTATCAAATTTTGCCATCTGTGTTCTGAAGACTTTGAAGTCCCTACAGAGACAATTTCTCCCTCCTGAAGCCAATGTCAGAACGGCCGATTCGCATAAAGTTCAGCTTCTACCTAAAAAGGGCTTTCCGTCCTGGTTCAGTGATTTGTTCTCTGGGATACTGTGGGTTTGTGTGTCTGGCAGTTCTGTGAGGCTGGTTCTTGTCTGGGTGCTTTGTGAGGCCTTTGGATGATTGCCTGGGAATTCCTGTAGTGGCTCTAATCAGGCCATGGGACATTCAGTTGGAGTCATAGTTCCTCTGGTGCTACAGATGCACAGAAATCCTAGATGTTTTGACAGCATGCATTCAAGATCAGATGTACCACGTATGTGCAATAGGAGTGATTTGCACATGGCTGATGAGGCAACGGGCACAAACTGAAACACAGGAGGTGCACTGAGCAGCACCAGCCATTGGGAAAATCTGACTGTCCTACACAAAGTACATCTCTGCTTGGGCTTTGCTGAAGCTATTTATGACTTTTGTAAATGCTATCCCAGTGATGATCTACAGTGTGCTCCGAAGTCTGCTCGAGTGTTAATTGGTTTATTGTTTTACATAGTATATTAAAAGCTTTTCTATTCAGTTTAAAGTTTGAACTGTAATTCAATCCTTAGGATGCCCCGCATGTAAAGCAGAGTTACAAAGCAGGATGTTAGCATGTGGTATCCCTTTTCTGCTATGTTGTTGCCCTGGCATATTATCTATTTGACACCTTTGATAGATGACCATCTGAAAAGAGAGAGTGAAAGACAACAACTAGATTTTGTTTTCTTATCTTCCGTATTAGACATCTCATCCCCTTCTTATGGTGAGTTTTTCTGCTTCAGTTGGCGTGTCAGCGGGAAATATTACAATTAACGTATGTCACAGATGCACCTAGTTGAAGATCAGGGCTCATTTTGCCAGGCACTGTTATTGTTTTGTTACATGGAAAGTTTTTTTAAAACAGCATTGCAGGCTCTTTTGTGCTTTTTGGTATAATAATACTGTAACTCTGTAATACTTGAAACTCTGCTTACGGTCAGTTGCACTGTTTTGACTCCAGCCTATAGCTTGCTTCACTTCCAGTTGCAAGCCCTGTTATATTTTCTGAGTGCTAAAATTGGGTCTGTTTTCTCCTGTGCTGCCCAGTGTCCTTCTATTCAGTAACACAGTTGCTCAGTTGGGGATTCTAGGCAGAGATTCTGTTCTATTCTTGACTTCAACAGCTTTTTACTTCTGCAGGATGACAATCTTTCTATTGAATGTTAGGCTGTGTGCACTCTGGATGCATTTTCGTTTTATTCATATGTAAAGATGCTCTGCCAGTATCATTATGGAACACCTTTGTCTTTTCTGGAAGGATGATGTATTTTGCTGAAGTTTGCAAATGATATATAAGTTGCTGTATATGTGATTCTTTGTTAGTCAATGGACAATGTAAAAGGTTACTCTTCTAACTAACGTACAAGATTAGCTTTCTTTCAATTAAAAGGTAGAGTTGATGAAACTTTGCTAGGTAAACTTTGGGAATATTTTGTCCTTGAGCAGAATTCAGTTACTTATAGTCCGGGTAAAGATCCCCCCCCCCGCTCTAGATTATGATAATATCTATGTTATCTGGCAATAGTGGTTTTATAACACACTTTCTGTTCTTTCTAAACAGCCCATAACTCATCACTCTCCAATTGTCTTGCTTACACTGTGCATTTCAGACAGAAAGGATAAAGAACATGAAATCTTTAGCAAACTGAAATGCAAAAAAAGCTTAAATACTTATCTTTAAAGCTAATACATGCCATCATACTCAATTTAGTTTCTGATAGATTTCTGCTTTTGGCCAAGTTGTTATGTTGAAAAGTTGAGCTTACTTAAATTACATGTTAATCATACCTTCTCAATGTTTTTGAACCAATTTGATCTGTACTTCTACCAGTTTTCAGAGGTCTTTTGTTCTCTAATTTGACCTTTGTACAGCAGTTCATAGCTCATTACTTTGTCTATCACTACAGCAGGTGACTGTATTTTGAAATGTATTTGGTTATTTGAAAGACTTCATTGGTACAATCTCAGGCACTTCAAAAGTGTTTCTGTAAATTTCTGGTTCACCTGATGGTAATTACACACATTTTGAGTGGAGCTGGCAAAGGAGCAAACCTGAGTGGGATCAAGTTCAAAATACCTGGCAGAGTGTTATCTTTATGCACGCTGCCAACAGGACATGTGACAGATTCATCTGAACCACTGTGAAGAGTTGGGGAAGGTGTGACTTTATGTTAGAAACTCTTGCCTTTTGTCACCTCCACCGCTGTCACAGTATGCTTTGTCTTTTTGTATGTAAAAAAAAAAATTAATAATTTCTCAAGATCTTGCAGGTCAAATAAAGGCATGAAATCAATGGTGCTGGAAGGCTTTTGAAATGAAATGGAACATCATTACCTTACAATATATTTTATGGATTATTATAATTTTTTCTAGTTGCATTTTATTATATACCGCTTAATGCATGTGACATAAAACTAGAGAGAGATACATGTCTTCTGTTGTAATTTGACTTCTTGCTGCCAGAGAAAGAAGAGAAGAATTGATAAGTTGGTAGGTTTAGGGGGAAGAAGGCTTGATGGATAATATGGACTGTGCTCTAGAAAATGTCTTACTGGCTTCTGCAACACATTGTACCTTAACACGCATATTGGGGGAAAAAAAAGGAAAAAAGAAAAGAAAAAAAAAAAGGAAAAAAAAAAAGGAAAAAAAAAAAGAGGCAAGCAAGCTCATGAACCAAGAATGGTTTAGTACTTAAGATAATTTTTTATTTGTTTTTTAAAATTAATGCCTCTTCATTTTTGGTAGAAATTAATAAAACAAGGGCCATTTGTTATAAACAGGTTTCCCATCCCTCACCCTAAAATTAAGGAACTTCTTTTCTTTTCTCTTAAAACGTCTGGGGCTCAGTGGGATAAACCTATGGATAAGTTAAATGAAATGTTACATTTCTGCGTTGTCAGATGTCTGTCAACTGCTAGTAAGAAGAATATTAAATAAATCCTTTAGGCTCTTAACTGCATGGCTTACAGTAGGGTTAATGACTGATGAATATCAAGTTCTGTATTTTGAATTGACGGCTTATCCCAAATGAAAAAAAAAGAAAGTGGTGTTAGTGATGTTAGTTAAGATAGCTATATTATCTATAGATAAAAGTATGTATATTTATATCTATATAAATATATCAATAATATACAGACATATAGATAACAGATGCAGTATAGATATACCTATATATTACATATAGATTATACAAACATATAATGCCTATATACATTTCAACATGTACATAACCTTTTCTGTCTGTCCATAAAAACACGTATTTGTAATTTTTATATTTATAATGCCTCTTTGTCTAATGCATTTGACTTCTAGTTATTAAAATGTTTGCTCATTTCTTTGCATGTTACTTGGTAAGCTGCTCAAAAATAATAGCAGATGTGGTGGGGGGATTGTGCTCTTTTTTATTAATGGGAAGGACAGCTGGCAAATTAAAATCATCAGTTTTAGGGATTGAAGTAGGCAATTCAGCTATAGAGAATCATATTTTTCTTATTGTCTGTACTTCGTAAAGATTCTATCTATGGAAAATATTTATCTGACTTCAGCTGAAGAATATATGAGATGGATAACAAAAGAAGTATGTGATAATCTTATATACATAACTATCTAGCATGACATTTAATTTTTTTCAGTCTATGGCAAGGTTACTTTTATTGTAGTTTAGGTGCTTCATAATGTTGCCTTCCTTAAACCTTGCAAAATATCTAATTCAGTGAAGACAAAAAAAAAAATCTAGAAATCGGAGTGCATAACATACTGCTGTTTTCTCTTTATGAATTTCTCCCAGTAGTTTAAGACATGGAGGAAGAGGTGGGGATGGGGGAGTTGTTTGGTTAATAGGTTGGTTTGATGGTGGATTTTTTTTTTTTAAGATGAGTTTTGTTACCAGCTACTGTGCAGATACATCTTTGTGTGCTATACAGCAGGGCAGATTCAAGAAATCTCGTAGTAGGAAAACTTAAAAAATATACTGTGTGTATACTGGTAGGTTTCAGTAACAGATTATATTTGTCAATAAGTTTTACAGTATTTTCCACGTGTAAATGTATTTTCTTTAATATATTCTGTTGAAGTTTGTTTCTAGATGATAAGACTGTGTAAGAACTCACTTTATCGAAAAAATGTTTTTCCCCTAATGGTAGAATATGAAAGTTGCTCACAAATGCTCTACAGTACAAATGAGAACTGCAAAATATACTTTTTAGAGGTATTACAGTATGCTTGTGTGCTTTGGATTCTAAGATAGCTATAGCTCATTTCAGAGCAGAGTGTAGATGTATCTGGCCTAGATGTTGTGTCTCAGATGAGAGAATTAATTAGATGGGGAATTCCAGGGCTGGATTATGTGAACAGAAAGTGAAGCAACTTCTCTTCAGTTGATGTGTTACGTTCTTTTTAAGATTAGTATAATTATTCCCATTTTACAGGTGTAGAAACTGATACAGGAAAGTGAAGTTACATACGGAAGTTTGTAGGAGCCTTTTGAAACACATATATGGACCCATGCAAACTAGAAAGCTAAGAGTACCAAGCCTATTAATTTAACTGCAGTGTGGTTGTCTATGGGGCTGCAGTACCAATTAAGCATCTCCCTGTGCCGTCAGGCAGAAAAACAACTTCGTGGTCTTTGCAGGTCAGCTCTGTGTGTGATAAATATCTGCTACACGTAAAATACAGCGATTATTTGAACAGTGTGTATTCCAGTGTGTAAATTCACTACTCACTTTATGGTGTTTAGATGTGCTTTGTTAAATTCTTGAGATTTCTCCTTCCCCCCTTTCCACTTTCTTAAGTAAAGTTTTGACTTTGCCTGTGATAGCTGAAAACATTGAGAGAAAGGGGCGGGGTGGGGGGAGAGGGAGAGATTTGAGGCGAGTGTTGTTTAGCGTCTCACCGAAATGCAAGCTGACTCCTAATGTGTCAGGATGTACAAGCAGGAGCAAAAGAATAGAGAAGTGTGTGAGCAGAGGTGAAGAACTGTCATTGCCCTCCACTGCTAAATAGGCAGAGTAGTCTGATGTCATTGTGACCACAGGAACAAAAAAACCCCACAGAGATGCTAGGCTTGATTACATCAGTTCATAAAATTGGCTTTGCTTTCCTCTTTGCACTACCAGCTTTGATGCAAAAGCTGATGTAATGCAAACACAGTTAAAGTGCAAAACAACCATGTCATATTTTTTTAGCTTCAGAGAGGATTCTTTGTTATTGAAAGCAACGGTGATTTTGCCACTCATTTTAGTAAGTACCTTTAATAGCAGTTGACTAGATGACATTCAGCTGGACTGACAGAGACACATTTCCATCTTTTGATGCTGCTTTTAGCACAATCCATAGTTGAAATGAAAAATTTTACTTCTTCATCCTCTTTTATATATACACAGGAACTTGAATAGAGAAGAATGGAAGTCCTGCATTATTTTAATGCATTGAAATGTGCAAATATATTTCCTTTTTTTTGTTGTTTAGCTTCCTGCTTATTCTGCCAGTGTATATGAGAATTTGAATGGGTCCCATTAAGAATGCTTATTGAAGCAGGATTCCCATCTTGCTTCAGTGAGGGGCTTTGGCTCAGTTAGGACACCTAGACTGGCCGATACTGAAACATCTGCTATTTATCTTTTGCAGCTTGTTTCAGGAACATGGGTAAAAAAAGGTGCATTCTTGCAGAGCTATTTACAAAATGAGAGCTTGAATCTGTTTTGATGTAGGCTAATGATACATAAATATATATATTATAATTAAGTTATCTTGGGGTTTACTAACTATTTATTTGAGTTGCAAAATTTTTAGCCTGTCTCTGTTAAATGGTAGCTATCAACATAAGATTGGTTATCCTGTACATTAAATCTGAATTTCATACTTTACCAGCGTAATCTGGGAAATGTTTAGAGTGTGGTTTTGGCAAGTACTGAGAAGGTGTTACTAAGTAATGCTTGTAATAAAAGTGAACCATTAAGGATGTTGTGAAGAGAATATACGTTTAGCACATGAGAAATGGTAGTAACTATTCTCCATTATTGTAAGCTGTTTGTTTAGTATAATGACAAATGTGGAGGAGGAGGGTCAGTCTTGGAGAGGACCTTAGCATTGTGAAGAAGTGAGTGCATGCTGGGTCATTTTGCCACCAAAGGGCTATAACCATGTAAGCATAAAACATCAGTTTGTCACACTTACCTGAATTGTTGGACATTTCTCCTTTAAAACTCTGTCTTGCCTGCTTTTGAAAAAGCAGAGTTAGGCAGTTTAAATTTTTGTTTCTTATGCTATAAGAACAGTTAAGAACCTTCTGTTAATATCATACTAAAATCATCAGACAGTTCTGTTGTTTACAATAGGAAATAATTTTGTGATGTAGTTCATTCTTAAATTAGAAAAAAAAACAGCCGCCCACAAAAGGCAGCGAGGGATAGAAATTTATAGTTTTCCAAAATATATAGGAAAGTTTTATTTTTTAAAAAAAAAGGGGGGGGGAGGGGGAAGAAGCAAGCATTCAAATTTCCGTGGAAGCTCTGTGTTTATGTAAAGTACAGCAGCTGCACTGCAAACTCCCCTCTCTGGATGACCTCAGTCCTGAACAAGACAGACTGTTCCGGGTGCAGGTGTGATTACTGAATTATTTGTTCTGTTTTAGTGTCAGTCAGTTACAGTGAGGTATTCTGGGTAAAATTTGTATCCACTGAATAAAGTGAATTGGTATATTTGGTATTCCACAGTTCACTATGTGCCTTCCTGCTATTGCAGAAATAGTTTATTTTATTCTGTTGAATTACATTAGTTAAATAGGACGGACAAGAGGAAGTGACTCCAGCAACAACCTCTGAATACATCAGGCAGGCAGACAGAAAGGCAGGATTGGACTGAAGATTGTGCAGGACATGAAAGATAGTTTTGACAGCCGACTTGTGATCTTTTTGAAGAGGTTTGTATATACTGTTTGAATAGCGAATTTTAAGTTTCTTCTCCATGCTTCATGAGAAATAGAGCTGTGAAAAATGCTCACTTCTAATGCATGAATATCCAGTCAGCCCTGGTTTGAATTTGACTATTCTTGTGAACCTGTCAGTGGTTAGCAAGCTACCTTAGATCACATTTGCCAGGTGTCAATACCTATTTATGTTCTGTGTGCCTTTTATCTCTTACCAGTTTATGAAGTTTTATAGAAAGATCCTGTTCCCTCATTTGTGTTTGGTGTAGACTGCCAGAGAGTAGGACTACACATACTGAAACATGGCTATTTTTCTTATGCTTGTTTTCAACCAAACAAGTCCAGTCAGACTATGGGGAAGCCAGGTTCTTGAATACCTGATTTTTTTTTTTTCCCCATATGTGTAGGATGTACGCTTTTCAGTGTCTTCGCAGAATCAGCACAGATCTAGAACCCACAAAAGCAAGTCCTTCTAGAAAGATGGGTGTAGTTTTCTCCAAATAATTAATAAGAAATTCAATGTCTGCTTTGGCAACCATTAAAGAGAGAACTATTTATTCACCATAAGATGTATGACTTCAGCAGCTAAGTCCACCTAACACTTTTGAGAGGTTATCCCTTTTATCACCTGAAGTGCAATAAAGGGATATAGTGTTCCAGATGAGCTGTAATCCTATAAGGGTTACAGGGAATGGTGGCAATAGTATTACTCTGCATTTGAGATCTCAGTCTTCTGTAGATCCACTATCCTGTTACTTCTCTGTAAAACCACGGTAGCAGCATGACTATTGGCTTCATGTGAGGCACAGAGCATTAGTATAGAAATGTGTTCGAGAATTTGATAAAATTTATTTTAAAATGGAAGTGGATTAACATTAAGATTCCTATGCAAATAGCAGTGTACTTATAAACACTTTTTTTCTTACGTTAAATAAGCATGCTATTGCACTGTGTGCTTTATTAAGTAAGAAATAGATGAAAAATAGAAGGAAGTTTGCTGAGACTGACTGATTTTAAATCCTGGTTCTTGTTTCTGATCCAGTGCAATTTCTTTAAATGATCTGACTCTAACTGAAGACATATAGGGAAAGAGATCAGATATCTCTGAGGATTTAAGAATGGGTTTAGGTGACTCGTGAATGATAAACTAGCTTGATAAGTCAAATGAATGTGTAATCCAGTGTACTCATAGTATAGCATGGTTCCCTTGAGCATAAGAATTGTCTGCTAGCTATTTTTCTTTTAAACCATCTGAAGCAGGCAGATCTTCCTTGTGAAATTGGTAGTGCATTCATGGCAGGACTTGGAAACACATCAACATTTCTAATGGTGGGAATTAGTTCTCGAGGGGTTTGGCAGGGTCAAGGACAGCTCAAACACCACCCACTACTGTTGGTATTGGGAGTAGTGAGACACTGTGGTAAACAGCTGGTATTTCTCTGAGTCATTCATTCTGCTGTTCCCACCTCATCACTCTGTCTAGGGGGTGTGGGTGGCCAGGTACGTTTCTAGGCAGGGAAGTCATTAAAACTGATGTCACAAATCACAGTCATATTATGGGGGGAGGGGGGACATGCTTGCATCCCTCTCTTACCCCTTTTATAACCTTTATGCACTCATCTACCTGATGTATGTGACCATCAGTAAAAAGGGTAAGGGAACAACATATAGATGGCCTCACAAGGTTACGGTAGCTTGTATCCTTAGTCTCACCTGTCTGTTAGTATGCCAACCACTAGGCTACAGACCCATATTAAGGTGCAGGAAGGGTGTCTCCGAGAAATAGAACTATGAATGTCTTTGTATTTATGTATTTATTTGCCCGTCTGCTTTCTGGAGTATAGATGCTGGTTTTAGGCTAATGGAGGTTAATCTGATGCATTGAGGGTGTAATGGTTAGGTGTGATACAGTTAGGGGCATGTTGAACTTTAGCAGGTAATATAGCTTGTGCTTGAATCACTTCTGCCTCCTGTTGAGAAAAGTGGGGTGCAATAATATAGTATCCAAGCTATGTCTCTTGGAGCTTGATGAAGGTCACAAGTTAGCTTATAGTTCATGGTGTGCTAGCTATTCTGCACTAACAGCTTCTGTGTATGTTCTTAACACCAGTGTTGGACTTCATGCTTCAGAAAAGGCACCTCCATGTAGAAACTTAGGGCAAGGTTGGTGCCTTAGCATGAAGTTACAGTAACCTGGAATAGTGTTCCGTATAGATGTTCTTTTGTTAGATTGTATAAGGTAGAGCAGAGAGTCATCCTTGTTATTTTAATAACAAAGTCTGACACATCTGAGGCCATGGTAGCCAGCTGAAAAAAGACATTGAAATACTCCTGTAAGTGAGGTAGTGCCATTCAGACAAGTTGCATAGAACTTGAGATAAATAAGAATTGTTTCTTTATGACCTTTGAACTTGTTTGCATGCTTTTCTTAATTATGCTCTTTTGGGTAAGACAGTGAAGTCTCTAACTGCTCCAGAAGGAAAGGGTCTGGAAAGAAAATGAATTCTGTCTTTGGCAAATAAGTATCAGGTAACAGTGGCAGTGTGGGAGCTTCTTCATTTTTAAGATATTTATCTGAACCAATCTTGATGAACTGAGTTACACCTGAATTTGGAGTTACAGATTCAGAGGAAGGAAATTCTTTTCATGTCTTAAGCTCTTAGTCACTGAAACCAGAAAAGTGGCTGCTTTTCATTTTTGTGTAAAGTGCTGTTGCTTTTGATATGCAAATGGTGCACTGTACCGTATAACCTCAGTCTTCTAGAGAGCAAAAGGAAGGGCAGAGAAAAATGTGTGTGGTGCAGGAATTCAAATGATATGGAAACAGGGTTCCTACTCTCTTTCACGATTCCCTCCTAAATTCCAATAAAACAGAAAGACATCAAATCAGTTTGGACTCCGAGGGCAAAGATTGCCCTGTGTGATAAGGGACATTTGAGAGTTTCTGCATGTAATGAATATAAAAGGTAACTAAGCTGACTGAATGTTAAAGCAGCTGTAGTGAGCAGTAATAGAACTGAGTGGGTTGTAGCTGAGCAACAGCTCATCATATAATCATCATGTTTTCCACTTAGAGCATCTCTGAAAAACAAGAAAGATGGTTTAATTCTTTTTTGTGTTCCTCTAACAAGAGATTTTGACTATTTTTTGGAAAACCTTCATTGACATCTGGGCTATAGATATATATTTTGAGTGACATAAGAGTTACTGTCTGTGGTTCAAAATATATTCTCCCTCCTCCACCTTATTAAATCATACAGAGAATTTCCCCTAGTAATTTTTCTTTTTCCTTAATTGTCTTCTCTTGTACAGAGGTCAGATTTTCTCTGCTGGCATTTCACGATGCAGAAGTAATCACTTAGCAAAGCACAGACTTTTGCGTGTTTCAGTGTCTTTGACGCTCTCCATTCTTTTTCCTGCCCACCCCTCACCCTTGAGAAGCTGCGGGTAAGAAGCACAGATGGGCAGCAAACCAAGCAGCTCTCTGAATGCAGTCCGTTGAAATTACCATGGCTCAGCCATACAGTGTTGATGAGGCAGGCCATAGTCTGCCTTTCTTCTCTCTCAATCCTTACTTCTAAGAAGCTGATTGAGGAGAAACAATGCTTCTGTGATTATATAAAGGAGTAGCAGGTTCCCAGTTTTTACAGGAAGCTCTCACTAACCTCCGAGTCAATCTTTTTTTTGCGTTATCAGGAGAGTGGCAACTGGAAAATGGCTTTATTTGGTGAAGTAGGATTTAAAGGAAAATAGGTCTCATGAGATGAAGCTAAACTCAATAGGAGACTGCTTTATGCTGTGAGTCTTTAGGCATCAGTACGTACTGCGTGCTCTAGTTTTGCGTTATATTTTCTCATCCAGTAGTGACCAGAAAGGTCCTGTCACACCTGATCGGATACTTTGAGATACGGCATAGTACTACTCTTCATTAGTGGGCTTTGGAGCTTGTCAGGTTTTGTATCTAGAGGTCCGTTTTATAGTTAATAAACTATGATTCTTTTAAAAGTGAAATTGCATTTATTATTTGTAAAGGTGAAGCTGTTCCTATGAAGTTGATGAAGTGTTGTAAAGAAGTCTTGAAAGGTATGGCTGTGTTTTTCCTGTGAAGTCAGCAAACTGGGTGGTTGCTGTAGAGTGCAATACAGTTAAGTTGAATTGCTTGCATTTTATATTCTTTTAGAAGAGGGTAACTCAGTTTGCAATTACAATGCACTCTATTTATTTACTAAAGTTTGTACAGCTCTCTAGCAACAGGTTTTCCTAATGTAGTCCACCACTGAAGTGTCTGTATGCTTGTAAATTACTTTGCTGATAGCTTTCAGAGAAAGTTCATAATGTAGCTTTGTCCAGTTGTGGGTTTTTTGCATGTGTATATGTCGTGGTTTAACCCTTGTCGGCAACTAAGCACCACGCAGCCGCTCGCTCACTCCCCCCTGGTGGGATGGGGGAGAGAATCAGAAGGGTAAAAGTGAGAAAACTCGTGGGTTGAGATAAAGACAGTTTAATAGGTAAAGCAAAAGCTGCGCGCACAAGCAAAGCAAAGCAAGGAATTCATTCAGTACTTCCCATCAGCAGGCAGGTGTTCAGCCATCTCCAGGAAAGCAGGGCTCCATCGTGTGTAATGGTTACTTGGGAAGACAAACGCCATCACTCTGAACGTCCCCCCCCCTTCCTTCTTCTTCCTCCAGCTTATATACTGAGCATGATGTCATATGGTATGGAGTAGCCCTTTGGTCAGTCTGGGTCAGCTGTCCTGGCTGTGCTCCCTCCCAGCTTCTTGTGCACCTGGCAGAGCACAGGAAGCTGAAGAGCCCTTGACCAGTGTAAATTCTGCTCAGCAAGAACCAAAACATCAGTGTGTTATCAACATTATTCTCATCCTAAATCCAAAACACAGCACTCTACCAGCTACTAAGAAGAAAATTATCCCAGCTGAAACCAGGACAGTATAAAATTTAGAAATAGCTTTTTCTCAGAAATTTATTGCAGATAAGTTAATTAGAAATAATCAGAAATTAAGAAGATGCATTTCAAATAAAAGTCATTCATCTTCTACTACCTAGGAATGAATGAAGGGCATACTTTTAGATTAGTAAAAGATATAACTTTGTATGCCCATAATGGAGTATGATAGAAAAGAGTTGTGATTAGAGACTTTGATTAGTGATTTGAATAGTGAAAATAACTAGTGATTAGGCACTAGTTCAAGATCTGTCTTCTTGTACCAAGTCTGAGAGGCTCATGGGAAATGATAATGAGCAAGCAAGACAGATTTTGTGTGTGTGTGTGTGTATATGCACATACACACACACATATATAGAAATATATTATATGTATTTTTTAAACTGAAACACACTCTAATATGCAAGTTTTCAAACCACAAAAAATGAGAATCCACAGGTAAAAGTCAGATACTGTTAGCATTGTTTAAATATGAGATGTATTGGTTGATCTTCCTCTGAGTTTTTTGTTTGTTTGCTTAGTAACAGAGTTCACAGTAGTTAAAGGATGTTTATAGGTGAAGTTCATGGAAAACTTTCTCCGACCTCACTGAAGTTAGGATTTCTTTCTGTGTGTTACAAAAGATCTGA
Organism: Platalea leucorodia; assembly: GCF_965183815.1. Lineage (NCBI taxonomy): Eukaryota > Metazoa > Chordata > Aves > Pelecaniformes > Threskiornithidae > Platalea > Platalea leucorodia. The sequence continues at coordinate 33,823,432 of NC_138831.1, forward strand.
GAAACACACTGTCATGTTGGTGACTAGGTGTTTGCTTTCGTGTGAACAGTCTAATGATGTCGGCAAAACTAATCATGGAAGTAGATTTGTATGGGTTTAAACTCGTCAAAATTCAGGACAAAAGAAATGAAAACATGATTTTAAAAGTAACCTTTTCATATGTTAAGCTAAATGATAATTATTTTGAAACCTGCATCGATGCACTTGCTGACTTTGTATTATTCACAAAGAAAATTGTACTTTAATATTTTATGTTAGTACTGATGGTGATGTGAGAGAGAAAAAAACCCTTATAATTGGTATTTAATGCTTGTGATTTAGGATACAGTACAATTCTTGAGAGTTGGTAAGAAAAAAAGTGAATTCACAGGCTAACAAAAAGCCAGGACACACCATACTAAATATTCTTTGCAAGATTTGTATTTTAGTTTACAGATAATCTTTATTTGATCATTTTATGTGCGTTTTGTTTCAATTTTCTGACTGTAAAAGGGGAAAAAAGCATTTTTCAGAAAGTAATTTGGAAGTCCTATAACTGGTTAACATAGAGAAAAATAATTTAGATTTGAATTACATGTTTCAGGGGTTTTGTATGTGTGGAAACGTAACATCATTTTTATTCACTGAAACTTATTCCTTTAATGAAAATAAGGCTACAGAATGAGCTTTTATTGAGCTAATAAGTGAAATCAGACAACTTTGTATTTAGAAACCAAAACCAAAAACATTTGCTTCATAAAGTTAAACAGAAGTGGTGTGAGTTTATCGGGCTAGGCACTTTAAGTATAAAATGTAACCCTTTTTTTCCAAGGTAGTTTCCCAGTATTGGAGTTACTCTGGTTCCTATTTCTTCAGATGTTTTAATGCAAGTGTATAGATAGTTATGTAGCCAAGATCTAGTTCTGGAGTTCAATTTAGATCCATACCATTTTTAACTTGGAAAAAACACCTTAGAACCCATTTAATTGAGAATTTTGAGCTTTCAATGGCTAGGAAAAAAAGAGCTACTTATTTGATGGCGTTTTAAAAAAAATGCATATGTAAAATAAAGTGTAGGTGTTCACAGTATTGGGGAGATAAAAACAAGTTTTATGATCTTGTATTTCTCACTCCTGTTTACAGAGACTTGATGAGAGTAGCTGGCTGCATTTCTGACAGCACAGAAGAGTCAGATTAAATTAATGATGTGTAGCTAGACAGTCAAATAATTTAGTCTTTCTTACTCTTGGTAAAGTGTTCCTTGGCTATTGAAGAAAAAGAAGATGTTCCAATCCCCTTTGGTTCCCTCAGTTTTTTAGACAGGTAGGATTGGTGCTATTTTCACACATTTTTGTTTGTGAGATTGCTAAAAAATGTGCAGACGTATTTGGAAGCTTCTTTGAAACACAACCTGCGTACAACATACAGCTAAAGCCCTCAGACCTAAGCTCCAACCCAGCTCACTTTTATACTGTTAAAGGTGAAGGCTGATTTTCCAGCTGTCACCACATCAGAAGGTACCTGTCTGCTCCCCAGGGCCGGCAGGGCACCAGCACTGCGGAACAGACTTGGGTTCTGCCCTCAGTAGAGTTGCAGTGGGCCGACCTGTAAGTGGCTCAATTGCAGTACACTGAAGCTGTGGATCTGCAAAAGAGGAGAGCTAATCTGAAAGGTCACTGGCACCGAAGAAAAGAGATTTTTTTACCCCACTTGCTTCATGTTGCCTACTTTGCACTGGCTATGGTGTTTTTGCAGCCCCTTCTGTGAGCTGATTCAATCCGGCACAAAGTTCTTCCAGACAAAAAAAAGTACCAGTTTTTTTTTGTTTTTTTTTTTTTTTGTTGGCTGAGTGACTCAAAGTGGCCCACAGACCACTTAGAGAAGTATCAGAGCAAATGAAAAGGAGCAAATCGCACCAAGCGGCCCAAACCAGTGCTGCAAAGAAGGAAGAGGAATCCACGTTTTAAAGCTACTAGGTTTTAGCATCATCTTTGAGTCAGTACAAATTAGGTTTTCTGGGAGATTAGTATAAAGCAGATATGTGGAGATTGGGGATAACATCCATTGTTTGTTCAGTTCAGATTTTAGCTATTTTATTTCAGAAGGTGAATGTAGATAATTGCTAAACTTGAGAGTTTAGATTTGGTAGCTTTCTAGCATGGGCGTGGAAAAATGTCTCTGCTTTATGTGATAAAGAAGTATGTGTTGTATGTAAGGTCTTTAATTAGAAAGAGAATTTTCCATTGTAAAAAGGTGTCTTTAGCTTTTGACCAGTGGAACAATTACTGTGTTTTCCGTGACTTCATGCTGTTACTAGAGATGCTAAAAGTCAGCAGCAATAAACATAAACGAGAAGTTTATCATGTCTTAAAATTAGAGCTCTGGGCAAAAAGACTGCTGCCTCAAAGTGACAGATGCTACTGAGAGCTAAAGGGAACATACAGAAAACTTTCCAAGCTCTTGGTGATACTGTTTCTGTCAGTGTTAAAATAAAGTAGCTTTTGCAAAAACTCCTTTAGTACCTAATCATGACAGAACCTGAGGTCTGCCATAAACCTCAAACACGGGCACTTCCAGTATACCTGCACCGTCCCATTACAGCCTTTCATGATGGATCTGGTCAGAATAAAATTGTTCACAAAGGTCCTTGTTTCTTTGGGCTAATGAAAAAACACATGTAATTATCATCTGCATGACTGGAAGTGTCTGTATTTTATTTTCAGAGATAGAATTATAAATCTGAGTTTAAACAGTGGTATAATCATAATATAATCAATATATTGATAATATGTATCACATAACCAAATGTGAGAACGTACAGTACTTATTAGAGTATAATCATGTCAAGGTATTACTACACCAAAACCTTCATGAACCATTAGTGAGAGATTGTCACATTTTGGTTATGCCATAAACAAGAAACAGATTGAATTTTGAAAGCGTTAATTGCCTTTATGGGAACTTACTGGAGATGTTTGATGTTCTTCCCATAAAAACTTCCTTGCAATTGTTTCAGTTTGAATCTAGTGTCATTTGTTTTTCTTTCATTACGCATGAATCGTTTTGTCAGACCCATCAAATAACGGAATATAGAATTGAATACTGAGGTCAAATTAATTGCTTGTATTGGCAATTACAATCTCATTTAAATCTGTAGCTCACAATCAGAGGTAACTATGGCCTCTGCATTGAAAGACAAGTTTTGTGTCTCCTTGTCCATTGCTTGTGCTGTTGCATGAATTTCACCCAGTTAAGATGAGACCAATATACTTCCTCTCATTCTCCTAACCTCTCTTTTATTATCCACTGGATGCATGCAAGTGTCCAGGGATGGTTTTAGCAGGAGGCAAAGTAGCCAGGAGATACTTTTCTCTGCAGCCTCTTAGTATTCCTTTTTTACTTCACATTTTTGCTATCTAGAGAGAGCTTTGTTCTGGCTATTTTTGAACTTCTGCAATTAAAACAGCTGTTTTTAATGGCACTTAAGAGAAGCAAATGGGTGCTTTGATGGACAGTGATATTCTGAGTAGTTCTTCCATGTGTGCTGTTGCTAGAAGTGTTAATTGAGTTTTGTGAGTGTCAAGCAGTTCAGCAGGATGTGAGGGCATCAGAACAGCACAACAGGCTTGGGCTCTCTTTTTGTTTCCACCAACAGCATTACTGATGCACCACTTGTTCTCAATGACTTTTGTGAGTGACTGTAGTGTGTGTTGTGAATGAAGTGTTGCTGGTGGAAAGGAATCAGACAAACTCAAAGATCTTGGGCACCATTCTTTGGCTATGAGAATTTTAGCATAATTATATGTACTTGTACGATCTGCACGTGACAATATAAACACTACAGTGAAATTGAAGTGAAGTTTGGGTGGTGTTTCAATCTAGAAGTCTGAAATAAAGGCCTCGGCAAGAGTGAAAAAAGTATCTGGACAATCTCTTAAAAACTTATCTTAATTTGGCATTTTGGATTGTTTCTTATAATGCTGCAATCAAAGGTGTGATATCTTTAGTCAAAAATGCAAGTACAGATTTGCCTACGGACTGCAGGACACATTTGTAAAATTGTGCATGTAAGTTCCCAACTGCATGGAGTTGCATGTTCATTTTCTGCACCTTAAATATGTTATTTTTGTGACCACCACCACTTCCAAATACTCTGTGTATGAACATGGAGGATATTTAATTCTTTCTGGTCAAGTTACCATAGCTGTTTTCCCATTTCAGTGGAATTTCATAGAAAAGTGAACTTAGACAGTGTTCTAGATGGCTGACATGAGTTAATGAGGTGAAAATTCAACTGAACCTGAAAAGCAGGGAGTATCTTACGGCTTTAAAAATGACCAGTGAAGGTGTGTTATATTGAAATAAATTTGTGTGATAACATATACTAGGAAAATAATAGCTAAGAAAGTGGAAAAGGAAAATAGAAAAGAGAGTTTGTTAGTCTTTTTATAAAGCAAATATATTTAAGAAATATGGGGATTTGCTTGTATAAATATACAAGTAAATATAAATATATATATGAATTTGTCAAGAAAAAGCAAATTGTATATAGAGAAGGAAGTGTAATATGCTGTAACTAGCAGGACTAAAAAATTAAAATAATTGGGAGAAAGCAAGTATAAGAATGATAACCATAAAAACAGTACAAGATATAATGTTTTAAGACCTTGATTAATGGTACTGAGACTAATAGAGAAGCAGACTTTGGTCAGGGTCAGAAAGAACGATATTTGGGCAGAGTATCACTAAACAGGCTTTAAAAGAAGAGTATGTGCTGATCATTTTTGCTCTCTTAACAGGTAAACCAGAGAAAAAGCTAGATAAACTACAACATGCTCACATATCCAGTCAGGAAGCAAAACATTATCATATAGCTCTTTAAACCACTCAGGTCTATGCTTCACGGTTAATTTAATTAATATTGAGGATTCTTTTAGATCAATTTGCAATGCTTTGTTTTGTTGGGTTTGTTTGTTTGGTTGGTTTGGTTTTTTTTAAAATCATATGACTTCTTTTGAACAAAATCAGTAAATCTCAATCTGCAGATGAATGATTCATGAGTAGAAAGGGACTAAATATACCGGATCAGTTGGAATAATTTACTCAGTTCTGTCGTTGACATGGAATGTACAGTCAAACTGGTGGAAAACCAGCCCTCTAAACTGGATTTTGAGGTACATTGCTTTTGTTTCTCTGAACCAAACAGTAAGGGGGCCGCATTCCTAAGAAGCTATCGTCATATGTACATACCTCTGCAATGGCAAAGCAATCTCAGTCTTAAGGCATACCATTTGGGTTTATCAAGTTACCTTTTGGAATCCTTATGTCTAGGTTAATGTGTGCCAGTGGTCAGAGAATGTTTCCCTCCAGAAAGCTTCCTTTCTGTTTCTCTGTTTGATAATGAATGTTTCTTTTGTTTAATCTGAATTGGATTGGGCTCTGGCTGAAGTTATTGATGGAAAAGCTATGGTGATCTCAACAGTGAGATACTGAAGTGCTTATAACAATCTTGGGAATGGTCAAAGCTGGAAGAAAGGAAGACATTCTTTCTCCATAATAGCGCTGCAGATTAAGACTCCAGGGCCAGGGTGTGTAGTGGGAATGATAAATGGATGCAGAACAGTACTTCACAGTGTCACTTTTGGAGTAAAACAGTAAAACATGTTCTGGTCTTCTCTCCCTTCCCACAGGCACATGATACTGCAGAGCTTCAAAATCAGAAGTAAAATCAGCTGGACAGTTATTTCCTGCCTTCCTAAATAGGTAAACATATTAGAAACAGAAACAGGGGCCTACCTACCTCATTCCTGTAAGTAGCTATAAACATCCCCTCCACCCCCCAAATGAGCATCTATCATTTAGTTTTGAAATGCTGAGCATAAGGGCCTTGCAAAGAAAACAAGAATTTAATTTGTTTTCTGGTTGACAACAATTAAGTGTAGCCAACCAAAGAAACCAACTAAAATTATTAACAGTGTGCCTATTGCTTGTGGCAACATAGAGCTGATGGATGATGCAGTGTTACTCATTAAATGAATCTTTATCTGTGCTTCCTAAAGCTTGGATGCTAAATAAGTTCCTAAAACCATCCATATCATTGCCATGTGAAACTGCTGCAGCAGTTGATTGTCACTGCAGAAGCTCTGTTTTGGGTTTAGTTCTTTGCTTTTATATTTCTTAACAGTTCATTCTGTAATAACATGGTGCAACCCATTGTGAGACTTAAATGGAAGATCCCCATAGTAATAACCTTGGTAAGGACAGTGAACTGAACAATACATTTGCTAAATAAGTGGGTTTTAGCTGATTATCAGCTGCTGTAAATTGCGATTTACTTGCTGACTTCTCTGTCCTTTTTCTAGGGAGAAAGTGGGTTTACTGGTGTGGATGCCTGCCTCATTTGCTTCACCAAAATGAGATAGGGCATGCAGGAGAGAAGGGAGATTTTTGCAAGTAGAACCTACCATGGTGAGTTGGATTTTGTCCCTGCTTCTGCTACAGAATTTCTGAGTGATGCTAAATACATTGCTTAAACCAAACTTTTCACACGAATGTTTCTCCTTCTCTGGAAGTATGTTACACCTAACGGTTCCTTGGCAGCAGTGCTGGATTGAGAAGTTCTTCCCTACGGCTTTTTCCTCCCCTGCCACATTAAGTCCACAGAACTGCTTGAGGGGACCTTCAATAAATTAAAGCACCAAACTAAATGGAGCTCAAAATAATTAATTTCTACCATGTACACAAGAAAAGTATGAGAAATTGTGGTCTGTATTCTTGATTTGACACCACAGGGTCTGTCTTGAACATTCTGCTGAAAATTAAGTGCATGGGAACTACCAGATTTTTTAATTTTGAGTTGCTAAATACCCTCTAAAATTGTAATAAAGAGCAGGGACTCAAAATTAATAATGCTTTTTAAACTAATCTGTCTTCCTTGGCTCCACTTTTAAAACAGTATAGTAATTGCACACCTTACAGGCACATTCTTAATGGCTTTAAACTGAAAGAGGGTAGATTTAGATTAGATATAAGGAAGAAATTCTTCAGTATGAGGGTGATGAGGCACTGCAACACGTTGCCCAGAAAGGTGTTAGATGCCCCATCCCTGGAAGTGTTCAAGGCCAGGTTGGATGGGGCTTTGAGCAATCTGGTCTAGTGGAAGATGTCCCTGCCCATGGCAGTGGGGCTGGAACTAGATGATCTGTAAGGTTCCTCCCAATCCAAACCATTCTGTGATTCTATGATTCTTAACTAAGCTCATTAATGTTTTGTGAGACATGTATGTACTGAACAGATGAACACAGGAGGAAAGAAAGAAATCCTGAACCTCCTTTCAAGAGGTTCCAAAGGTTACAGTAAGTCAAATTCCTGGGGCCACACTTGCATGGTTGCGTTCAACTGAACATTTGAAAAACTGCTGATTAAGTGAGCCCTGTCGATTCTGCAAAATGTTTAAAAGCAAGGATCTTGAATGAAAATACCAGATTGAGGATATAATTAAAGATTGTATTATAATGCTTATGCATAAGAGAACTGAATGAAAATTCTGCATTCTTGCATTTACTAAATTTGACCTACAGGGAGCTGTGGCCAGCATATTCTTCTAGCACCTTTGGCTGTGCATACCATTGGGGGAACCATGGCCTCGAGGCTATGCAGTGTTCAAATTTTAAATCAGTCTACTTTTTTTGCTAGAATGAACAATTTGTTATAATATTCTCCTATAGATATAGAAGGCTTCTGTGCATATTTGTGACTTTGGAAGCTCTAACTTTTTTTTTTTGTGATCTGTTGTTACTGTGTCTGACATGCCTGAAATGTTCTATAACATTTTCATAAAGAGCAGTAGTAATGCTACTGTGAGATTAGCCCCCTCCCCACCCCCCACCTCCCACCCCACCCCCCACCCCACCCCCCCCGATGCTGGAGGCTGGGTCTTGTTTTCTTTGCTGCTATAAATCCTAATAATTTTTTGATCATAAAATGAAAGTACAATGCTTAAGGATGTCAGGATAACAAAATACCTAGTAGAGATCAATTTTCCATTACTGCAAATGTATGTTTTCTGTCATTGTTCACTGTGACTGTGAAGGAGTCCTAACAGAACTTCTAACAATCCATAGCACTAAAGCATGGAAAATGTATCTGCCTCAGTGTCTTCATTTAGTGGATTTAATTTGTTTCTAATTTTGAAGCTTAACCTTGGGTTTGAAACTCACCGTAAACAACTTTTTCAACAGCAATGGAGACTAATGAAGCCTATAGTTTGCTATAGGTGCATTGCCTTTGTCCCCACTCCTCATGACAATAATTCTCTCTCTCTCATGGCTTCCCTTGTTTGTTGCCTTCATTTCTTCAGGTTTTCCTAGGGGCCCACTTCGATGTTATCCCAGTTCTCACACATGTCTTCTCAGTGCCTTACAAGGATGCAGCAGGTTAAGCTGCTGGGCAGTGGCTTCCCATATATTGCACACAGAGACAGGCCTGAGCACTTGTGCATCTACAAATATGACAGTTTTGAGTTAATTCAGAATTAATTTAAACAAAAGAAAATACGATATCTTCTTTTATTATTGTTGTAAATTCTAGAACTGATTCCTGGAACTGTAAGGGAAATTATTCTTAACCTTTATCAATGTGAAATTTGATAACTTTATTGTGACCAACTTCCATGAAACATGTCAACTTTGTCTATAGTAGTCTATAGCACCTTGTAAGATGATTCAGTACTTACGATCTACTAATTGTACTGGATCCATTGCAAAACCAAACCTATCCAGTATTTGCGAGCTATATCAGCTTCACAAAAGCTGTTCATATAAACAATGGTTTGACTGTGTTTTTAACCATGTATTCCTTGAGCTGGAGCAATGAGGAAAGCCTTACTTAACACTAACTGGACTCAAGCATGCTTCTTGCTCTAGTGTAAGCACCTAAATCAGATGAAAGTTATGAAATAAGTGAGGTGGTTTAGAACCGGTTAGAACTGGGCCTGGAGTGTAAGAAAGAGAAATAATTTTTAAATGTATCTAAATGTTTTTATTCATAAACTGGTTAGTTTTGATGAGCATCTAGAAAGCTGCTGGGAATATTACGGAAATGTGATGCTGTTCTGAAAACAAGGAAGTATGTTGTTGAGCAGAAGAGGGGGAGTGCCAAATCTACAAAAAGGTGTGCAGTTCGTTTTTAGTTAAAATCTACAGCATGGTAGGAGGCAAGTGTTATGAAGCCACTCAGAGGAATAATGCTTGTTACCCAGGTATCTCTGATGGCTGGTCGTAAGGCCAGTCTCCTTCACGAGTTGCATGGATTCGTGATGGTCTGTCTGACTGTGATCAGGATGTGGCTGGGTGTTAATACCCTTCAGAATGGCTTTAATAAGTGCTGTGCAGATTTTTGCATTAATACTTTATTTGTGTTGTTAGATATAGATTACTAATAGAAAGTGGAAGTATGAGGAGAGGTGGTTTTTAGCTTACTCCAGTGTCAGGAATAGGATTTGGAAGATCAGACAGAACTTAAAGCTCTTTCTTACTCAGACTCTTAGCTTTAAAGTAGAATTACTTAAATTTCTTTTAGGTGTCTTGATTCACACTGTACCTTATTGAGAATTTTTAATAACTATTTATTCTAGATCAGCCAGTATTGAAACTTCAGCCCTATAGATGCCAGGGAATTCAGCAGTGTTTTTCATGGTTAAATTCATAGCATCTGTTTTCCGGTTTGCTTTACAGAAGGGCCTCTTCATTATTGGATAATAAAGAGATACAAACCTAGCCACTTGCAGGATACGAAAAATAAATCTTTCTATCAAATTATTTCTATGTTTATTTTTTTATTATTCAGGATTACGTGAGCATGTATCATGAGATAAGTTGACCATGAGAGATGGATGAATGGGGGAGGCAGAGCTCAAAAAATATCAAGACAGCGCTTCTAGCAAATCTTAGGGAACATAATGGCAGGTTCATGGTATTTCAAGTAGAAAGAAATCAGGAAAAAAAGGTGAAATTCAAACAGAAGAAAACTCTAAGCTAGCTGACTCTAATTTAGCCTTCTCTTGCCTCAAAAGAATTATTTTTAATACTTTTGGTATTTCCCAATTTGTTCTAAATATAAGAAATCCATGTAGTAAAGATGATGAAGAGTCATCATTGATCATAGAGTTTAGGGTAGACTGTTCGGTGGCAAATTGTACTGTCGTCTTGCAGGTGCTGCTTTTAGCTGCCTTTGAAATGGTGTATTTTTCTACTAAACTTTTCTGTTTAAATTGGAGATTGTGCTTTTAAAGCCTGAGCCATAACCTTCTTTTGCTACTGGCATTTTTCTTCAACAGAGCGATTGTCAGTAGCAGAGTTCTGAGCTTTTATAAACATTGTACTGACAAACCTTAAAACAGATTTTGAAAATAAGATGTTTGGAAAAATGTCATTAACTTGCAGGTAGTGCAAAGTTTGGAAAAAAAAAACAGAAAAACAAATGGAAAACCTAGATTTTCTTTGGGTTAAAAAAAAATCAGTCTCTCAATTCCAAACATTAAAAAATAAAGTTTTTTTATGCATAGTTCTTTGCTAGTGTATTTATTAAGCTATGCTATTGCAATTTCAAGGGAAACTCTTAGAGAACTCAGTAAACCATGAGTAAAGTTATTAAATACAACATTGTATTTCTTCTTGATTTGCTTACATTTTGGTCATCTTAACTGTCATCAAACTTTGGGGACGAATAGCATGAATTTGAATCTACATTTTAATTGGATTAAATATTTTTGAACAAAGGATGGAGATTCTTCAGTATTTCATTATTTAGAAATATTTGTAATATCTCAATTGTGAAATTAGTCCATCAGTGTCTGAGGTAAATGAAAAATATTTAAGTAATCAAATAACACACTACGCTACTTGCAGGTGTGCTTCTCTTTCATAGAAGAGTGCTGGAAAGGCATACATTTTCATTTTGACTCCTTATAAGTCCTTTTGTAACTCATTTGAAATGAGAGAAGCATTGATTTTTTCAAATTCATTGGAAAGCAATCATAAATACATTTGTGTATAAAAAAAGGTTGGGGGGCTCTGTTTTGATGGCGGAAGAGCAATGGCACAAAAGAACAGTCTTATCATACGGAGTTCTGAAATGAGAGTGAGCTAGGTGCTAGCAAGAAAATGCATATATTACCAAAAAAAGGAGTACTTGTGAGCTAACCTGTTTATCCAAGAACAGCCGCCAATGCAAATGGTTGAAGTGATCTCAACTGTGAAATGTCTCTCAAAGAGATGAAAAAGGTATCCTTGACCAATGCTGCTTTCCCTTTCTGTCTTAAGTATAACAGCTGAACAGACTGGTTGTGCATTGTGCTCTCTTGTGCTTTGGCATGTACAGTCTTGTTTTTCTGTTATGCTGTTTTATGAAGTCAATAGACAGTCATTCAGAAAGAGCTCAATTTCTACGTCTGACAGTTGTGAAGTCTGTTGAACATACGGTATTCATCTGGGGACCTGAAATTATTTTTGTCAGTTCTTCGGTTTTCTTTCGTTGTTGAGTTGTAATTATCTGAATATTATCCAATAGAGTTTCAACAGAAAATAATATTCTTCAGTACTTTCAGGGGATGGAGTAAGAAGATAAATAGAGACCTGGGTAGTAGTTCCATACTGAATAGTGTTCTTTCTGTCCACACAGATTCTGAGTAATAAGATTTTCATACAGTCTAGAAAAAGAGAGATGACAAAAATATTTCCTTACAAGCAAACCTTCATACTAAATACATGTAAACAGCCTGGATTGTGTGTGGGTGAAGTCAAGTAAAGAAGCAAAGTTAGAATTCACAAATCTTTCTTTCCTACTTTCAGGCCTGAATTGTGTCCAGATCCTGTTTTTCTTTTTCTTTTTTTTTTTTTTTTTTTTTTTGTCTCTGACTACCAAAGGTCTTTTCTTGAATATAGATTCTTTGTCTGTCTCTCCCTTTCAGAAGTGGGACTTGATGTACCAAACTATCTTAAGGCTCCTGAACTATTGCTGAGCTCATCAGTTCTCTCTATAGCTGATGCACAGATTTTTTCAGAACTCCACCCTCCTCTGTGGGAACTGGTTTTTAGTTAAGCTGTTGAGGATTAAGAATGATATTAGTAAAACCTTTGGGATTCTTGCTGACAATTTTGTAAGTATCCAGTTTGATCATGGAGAAAAAGCTGTATCCAAGTGTTGCATATAGAATGTTTCCTCTGGAACCGTTGTCACTTCAAAAGTCCTTGTGAGTTTGGACACTGCACTCAGCATCCGCAAGTCCCTGTCTTTCCGCTCGGGTGTCAAACTAATTTTATTTGTCCTTGCGAGATCACCAGCACTGAATAGATTGCATTGCTCTGTTCTGCTGGGGCAAAGTCAATCCATGTTAATGGCTTCTTTAATCTTTTAAAAGTGATTATTTTATTTGGGGCAGTGACTCCAGCCAATTCCAGTCTCTTGCTAGTGATAGTGGTCAAATAGAGATAAGCAGTGCCTGCATAAGACAAGTTAGACTCTAATCTTTCCACGTTTTGTGCCTAATTTAACTGAAAAAAGATCTAAACTTAGTTCTCAGGAGTCATAACATTGCATGGCTCATGTGGTTTACCTTCTCCAACCTTGATTTCAGGTAATACCGCGTACCACTCTATACGCTATTAGCTGTTATGTGTCTAAACCAAATCTATCTGATGTGTCATCATACATGCACCTGAAGTATCTAATTCTATAGTATACTTTTGTTAGATTTTGCTTTTCAAGGTCTAGAAGAGTAGGAAATTAGAGTAGACCAAGGAACCTGCAGATCTGAAGAAAAAGGAGGAAATTAAATGATCTATTATTCCACCTTACATTGCCAATCTAAAATCTTTTGATGTCAAAATTCACTTCTAAGCATTTAGTCATTTGTTGCAAAAATAGATCTTTCTTGGATATTCCTTTTACCAACTTTACTGAACTTATTTCTCTGTGTGTTCCCCAATGCACAGCTTGGAAAAGAAAACCCTGGCTTAGATGGCTAAAGCTTAAAGTCACAGATGCTGTTGTGTTGCTGTCTTGAAACTGTAGCTTGCATTGTGTAAGCCCTTCAGTTCCTACTATGCTCAATGTCTACTTTGACAAGGGGGTTTTCTGGGTTGTGAAAAAGCCCAAGCATCTCTCACCCTCCCCCCCAATGCCTGCTCTCAGCTCATCCTCTGCAAAGAACTGATAACTTCTGGTTTGTTTTACACGTCTGCATCAGGCATATGCTGTCTCCTGCAGGGATGGCGATGGTATTGCCCAAAGCGTAACAAACTACTGCTTACAAGTTTTTAGGGAACTCCCTTCTTTGGGATGTAAGCAATGTCCCAGTAATGAGGAGTTGGTTATTGACAGAAAACAAATCTCACCTTTAATTTTCTGATGCAGTTAATATAACTTGTAGTCAGTGATAAGACAGAAATGTTATTCCATTTTATTTAAGTGTCATCTTGGCTATTGCTGTGGTAGTATTTTTACAGGAGTATGTTGGCTTATTATAGAGCAGTGGCATTTGGTTTTGCAAATAACTGGGACACGTTACCTGTCACTACAGGCAGCTTACTCTTTAATTCATCATTTGGCAGTTACTGTTAATTTTAGGCTAATTTAAGACTATGGACCATTTGATTGTAGTCTATTTGAATTTCAATATTGAATTTGTCTTAGGAATCCTCATTAAGATACAATTAATAAAGACTGCTGTTTTAGGATACTCGGGCTGCTCTGCCTAACGTGGCTGGAAGTAGAAGTGTATTTTAATTACAGGCAATGCTCTGTTATTTTGAGATTTAATTGCTAGGTGGATTGGTTATTTTAATAACTGAGACAATTTTGTTACATAATAACAGTATTGTTATTGTATGAGGTACATATTGTCAGTGAGTGCAAACATGTAGCATTGCTTCTTCAGATGTAGAAAACAAACATCCTAGTTCATGCTCTTTGTCTCTGGTAAATGCCTTTACAGGTTTCATTACTTATTTTATTAGTGTGAACTACACTAATTTACTTAGTCCTCCTGAAATCAAAATGCTTTTGCTAATTACCAGGAGTAAAATACTTCTAAGCCCTATTCCATAGTTAGAAATGAGATTCATCCTCTTTTATACAAACTGTATAAGTCATGTTTTTCACCACTGAAAGAAGCCATGTCTGTAAGGCAGTAACTTCACACAGCTTTTCAGGGCAGTGTATCCGAACAAAAATTCATGTCTTAGTAAATTCTGTCCAAGGGAGGTTCTCATGGAATTCCAGGAATTTTTTGTTTGTCTGAAAGATTCCTTTTGTGCAGTAAAGCTGTGTTTTTCCAAGGTAGGTAGTTCTAGACCTGGATGAAAAGAATTAAGTGTATGCTTTAAAAAAATACTATGTGTTCTCATTGGACAGTGCAGTCATCAGGATGTGTTTTTAAGAAAAAAAGTACCTAGACACTCCTTTTATAGTTATTTAGCATGAAGTCCATGAGAATTTCTATTCCATTGTTTTTACTGTTAATAATATGATGTGCATATTAGCAGTGTGACTACATGATGAAAATATGATCTTTGTCTCTCTCGAAGTATTACTCTTTTAGATAAGGTGATTAGAAACTCCCAAGTTTCTAATGTATTAAACCTTTAAAATCAGGACAGTTCAAAATAAACATGTCATCTATTCTAGATGCTGCATGGGCTCTTTAATAAATTTTTAGTGTTGCAGAACCAAACTATAGTTTGTTCAGATTCACATACTTATAAGTAAATTAATGTAGTTTTGAATTTACCTTTCTTGCAAAGACAAAAAGAATTTCAGTAAAATTAGGCAAAACCAATCCGTACCTGATCTCTCAGTTTTATTAATGCGTATAAGGGCAGAGATGGATGGAGAAGTTGGTACTCTTTGTACAGCTAAAAAAAGAAGGAGGCAGTTGATATGTTGATAGAGAAGACAGGGAGTAACTCCTTTCCAAGTAAATCATCTCCTCTCACATTTCCTCTTGAACTACCTCCATTTATTTCAAGCATGAGAAGCTGCCACTGTTGATTTCACATGGATGTTAAAAATCTTTGGAAACTTTATCCAGAGAGAATAAAATCCTTTTGAATAACTAAAGCAAGTTTCAGTGTAAATTAGACCAGTAAGATAGTAAAAAAATCTCTTCACAGAGCAGTTAATTTTTTACAGAGGGCTAGAGGATCTTTAACACTCTCAAAAGCTGAAATGACGTTTGGCAGCTAGTAGGTTTCAAGACTGAAAAGGGTCAAATACACACTATGGTTAAGTTCCGGACACTTATGTCCTGGTCACGTTTTGCTAAACTTGGAACTGAGTCAACACTCTTTGCAAAATGTGTACTGCATGTAATTATGTTCCATATGTTGTTTCACTGGAGGCTGTGAGATTTGGCTGTTTCATTTGTGTTCTTAAGTTAGTTATTGTTGCTGTATCATAAAAATGAATTGTGCACTGGTGGTGTAATAAACTAACAAATGTCTTATTTGTCTTATTAAACAGGCAGGGATTAAAAGGATGTCTTATTAAAATATCTTGGTTGAAAAGTTGCATAAGTAATTGGATAAATTCTTATGGTAAGGTATCTTGTTTTGTGAGGCAATGATCTTTCCCTTTATGCAGAAATTAACAAAGATTTGCTCTCTTTTCAGTGATTGCTGTTAACAGAAATTTTAATACGTATAAAGAAAACATTTCAATAAATTTTTTCACTGATTCTGAAAGCATCTGTTGAATTGCTCAATACTATGATGAAACAAGACAATTTATTAAATACACTTCTGATTCTTGTGACAATTAAAGCATCACCAAGGGGAGATGCCACCCAAGAGGAAACCAGTTGTCTCTTCTCTGTATCTCTTACTTGGTGAAGCCATACTAGTCACTACCCCTGGTTATCAAGAACAGCTTTTATAGTAGGAAATGACAGGACCTTAAAAATACTAAGGGATGCTTGTGTGTTCTTGAATGCCATCTGGCTTATCTACAATACTTCTTGTGAAACAGGGATGCTCTATAAGTTGCTGAGGTTGGAACCACTCTTGAGAGCAGTAAAAATAACAAAGTAGATGACTGTCCAGGTACTTGATCTGTTGTATCAAATCTTTTGCGGTATAGGAAGGACAAACACTGGGGGAATTCCCATTGTGCCTTTAAAAATAATAGAAAAATATGTTTTGTTCATTAGAAAGAAATAAGAAAAGGGCATAACACGTTCTAGTATTTATGCAGATGACTTTTATTTGAATGCTGGAGTTAAGCAGAGCTGTATGCAAAATAGCTTTCTTCTTCCTAAAAGTTCAGATTCTAAAAGCGCAGCAATTAAAAAAAGGGATTATAAGTGATTAAATTGGTTTGGTAAACAGTGCTATAGTGAAAACTGAGGTGCGCTGTGCCTATTAATTTCCAGGCCATGTTCTTGGACCAGTGAGACAAAATCTGCAGTTTCTCTTGCAGTTACTGATAAATAGGTATAACAGACAGCTTCTTTAAAGAAAGAAAAGTGATAAAATAACTTCTGCTGCACAGGGGAAAAAAAAGATATCTCCCTGTCCTGCAGTATAAGGAAACACTAATATATGTATATTTATTATTTCATTGTTACTACACATACTTAAATACTACACTACCATTTCTTGTAATGTCTGAATTCATCCAACATGTTGAAAAATTGATTGCAATTTTTAAGCAATATATATAACAGAGTATTTATATGATGTGATTTTGACCATCTTCTTGGAATTAAAAACCTAGACTCCCAAAATAGTTAATGGAGACTCCACAGCGCAACTAGAACACCTTAGTAGAGTCTGTCAACGTCTGTTAACTGTCCAGAACGTCAGATCTCCATTTACAGATTGACTTGTTTGGCTACAGACTAGGGATTCTGAAATTCTTGCACTGGTTTTTCCATCTCTTTGTAAGAAGAAAGGCTGATTAAATGGGTAAACCTTCAACTCTGCCATTGGGATCTACAAATCAGGGTTATACTGAGCTGGAGATGAAATTTTGAAATCAGACATTGCTGGATAGTGTCATGCTAGCAAACTCACAGGCATGGAGTCTTGAACTGGTATCAGGTGTCATAAAAAGGCAAATGCATTTTTAGCCTGCTTTTCTAACAGTCTCTCTAATGAGACTTATGCCCATCCATTTGTGTATCATTCTTCTCAGTCCCCCTGAAACCATTGTACAATTTGAAAAATAGTTACAATTGTCAAAGTTAATAAAATTCTTACAAAATTTGTGAGTCTGTGGATGGTGAAGAAGAAAGACTGAAACTAGAACCATATTGTTTTCTACACTGTTTGACAGCACCTGCAGCATTGAGAGCTGCCTTCTGTTTCTGAAAATGTTGGAGCTATTTGTAAACCTAGAAGGTCACAGGACTGTATATTGCTTATCGTGCTTATTCTTGTTAGTGCAGCTTCTGGTGTGCTCTTACAATGAACTTTATTCCTGGCTTTCACAATCAAAATGCTGTTTTTCTTTTTTTAAGGCCTAGTGTCCTTGTGCAAGAATATTGGATGTTTTTTCTTCGCTGAAGCAGTGCAGCAAATTGCAAATGATGTATAAAACTTAAGTATTTCTTTTCACTCTTCACTACTTCAGAGTAAATAGTATATGTTGTACTGTTCAATATTATAGTCAGCTTAGTCATGTCCAGGAGAAAGTTGCCAAGGCTAGAAATGAGGGCAAAAGTGCTGTAAAAACTAACCCCCAAATTTAATCTTTACACCTCTACATACATTGAGGAGGGTAGCCGAAAGAGATTTCAGTATTTTTTCAGTCCGTTTGAAATACGGATGTGGGAGAAAAAGAGCGACTGCAGTTCCTGCCTGCTCTTCCTTACCCCCAGTAGCACTCTTTACAGCAATCTGTGCTCTGCATTTTTCCTGCAGAAAGGCAAGGTGAGTCTATTGACCTGTCTGCAGTCCTTTCATTACAAACACTACTTCATTACTTCTTTTCCATGTTAGGAAGGCAAAGTGATAGAATTCTAGCAGTTCAGGTCCTTTCCTCAGCCAGATTTCTCCAGTAAGAAACATAATACACTTCAGCTATGCTAGTCCTTAACTTTTTGTCTCCATGTGGAAAAAAAGACCCTCACTAGAGTCTTTGCTTCCCCAGATGCATGTGTCTTCATCTCAGTAGTGTTTAATGGATAGATGAGTTCATGGAAAGAGCAGAGAACAGTGAGGAAATCTGTCACTTAGTATATACTTGTAGCAGTTTGGAAAAGGACTGATAGGTTCAGGAAGTCTTCCAAGGTCAGCTTTCAGTGGTGACACCGGCTGGGGTGACATTCTATAAAGTGTCTTGACTTTCAAGAGGTAGAGTATTATGGGAAAATGTACTGTTTATCTGTAAGTAGCAATGACAATTATAAATTCTCTGAATGTCTTTCTGTTTGAGGGCATGCTGCTCAGAGCTTTTAATTCTATCATGTAGATTATAGAGAAAATACAGAGTCAAGATTTTCAACCTCCTGCTGGACGTTGTTTACATAATTTTAGGCCTTTTGGCTATGGCTTTACTTTAGGAGACTGACAGTCTAATTTAATCAAGCAGATGTGGATTTGTATATGTGGACTAGATATTCAGTCACATAAGCTGTGTAAAAAGATTCAGGACTGTTTGAAGTTGCCCGAGAAGTTCTTTGCAGCTAAATCTGTTTTAGATGGAATCTATTTGTGAAAGTGGTGGTTTTTCTTCCTTTTAGTTCAAGTCTCTAGTCTTTAGAGATCATCATCATAGAAAACACTGATGTTATACATAAGAAAACAGTAGCTGCTGTGTAGTTCGAGTTGTATATATTATGTTGCACATAATCAGATCCATTTCTATATTAATTAGAACACAAATACTAGTGGCATGAGCTTAGTTTGGATCCAAGTTTAAATATTTGACTAGTTGATGGTAATGACCTTCTTCTTCTCCTGACACCACCACTTTGATGCTAGTGCTTGAAAAAACAAATTATTATCCACTAGATAAAGTTCAGCTTGTACCTTTTTACATTTTAAAGTATTATGAACTCCCCATAGATGGTTAAATTTTCAGTGTCTACTGACTGCAGCTCCAAGAAATTAGCTCATTCTGTCTGTCATGAAATGGAGAATACTGCTGGTTAATTGACTGGTTCAGCAAACTGAAAAGCAAGAGGTTTTTCCAAAACATTTGTAAGTAAGAGAAAAGCTGTCTCAGATGAGCTAATATTGCACATACTCACTGTCAGGCAAACTGACTGATTTGGTGGAAAGTGACTGACATAAACAATAAAAACATAATTTTTCAAATAGGTTTCTGCAAAGCTAAACAGGGAAGTAAGAGTAACACCGTTTCTCTGCTTCTTGCACTGTGGTTGGTCATTCCTTAAGCCACCATTTTGATCAGCTCATTTAGTTGCTTTTTTGCGAGTGATGGAAGAACATGATTTCAAGCAAAATTTTTTTTTTCTTTTTTTTTCCCTTTTATGTAGTCTGTAGTCTTGCCTGTTTGTTGAACGTCTGTCTTCCCACAACAACAGATCAGTAGTGTTTGGTACCAACTCCCTGCATCAAATAATAGGTTATATCTCTTTCCATCCCCCCAGTTATTTATATTTCATGTAACTCCTAACTGAAATTATAGATCATCATTGAAATCATTCCTGCTCCACCTCCACACCTTTTTATTTTGAACCAAGAGTAGCAGGATTCTTTCTTTCTTTCTTCCTTGCTTTTCTGGCTAATAAGCAGCCCTGCTAGTCAGGAAGAGCAACTTTCTGCCATGCTGCTTTGAAAAATTTCTAATAAATTGCTAGCTTGTATTGGCCAAAGTGATGATACATTGTTTCTAAAAATAATCAACAACAACTCCCAATCAGCTTCACTGTGCATTTAGCTTCAGCTCAGCAGCAAAGCAGAGGAGTTTGATCAATGTGTCTTTAAAATAAAGACAAAAAAATTAAATGTGTGAAAGAGAATGTCACTTCAGATAGCTTCAAGGAATTTTTGTTTTATGAATCTGTCTGCTTTCCAGGGCTGCCTTTATTATAAAAAGCAGACAAAAATACAGATATTTCTGAAATCCATGTGTTTGAGATGTTTAAAAAAATATATATAAATAATTCCTTCTGCAGTAGATTGAACTGAAAGATATTTATGTGCTGAAGCTTGCAGTAAGCTCTACAAAACATGTTCTAATTCCTTAGAGTGATGTTGTCATCACGTTTGTCAACTAAGGCTCAAGGAGAATACAAATTCTGTTGTATTTTCCCCTCTTTTTTCTGCCTAGAAGTCTGTGATGAGCAGTTTGTTTCAGAAGAGATTGTTCTTCATGTAGTTTACAGGAGCTGTTTTCGTATGTGAATTTGGTACATAAGTTAAAAAAAAACAGGCACTGTTGTTATTTTCTTTAGCTGTTGCCTGTAGACATTAATATTCAGTGTGATAGAGGGTTTTATTCCCCCACCCCCAGGCTTACTTTGCAATCAATAGCAATTCCCATTTTTTTCCTGGCTTTCTAAATTTCCTGTTTCGCACATTGATATTTAACTCCAACTGTGTCCTGCTTTTCATAGAACGTAATAATAGATGATGACGACAGTGGCAATTAGAACTAATGGTCTAGTTCTTAGAGATGTTGAATATCCATTAATCCTGTTGAAGTTGGTCAGAAATGTTCAAAAGCTCTCAAAAATCAGGCTGCACTATTTTAACATCAAACTTGGAATATCTGTTAGTTGCTAATGCTTTTTTGGGTACGATTCTGCATGTTTCCTTATAGCATTTCCCTTGATTCATCAGCTTCCAGTTCTCCTTGTTGAGCCTGAGTGTTTCCTGTTAATTATTATTATTGTTTTGTTTAATATCGCCTGAATTACAGGAAAAATTGTAAATGCAAAGAGATTATAAATTTTTACAATTGTAGAGGTAGCTGTAGCTTATTTGTGGTGTGAGAAAACTTACAGAATGTTACCAAATTGACTTGACTAAACGAAAGAGGGATTTTCTTGCTCCTTAGGGCATCTTATATTTTCTTTAAGTTTCAATGAACAGCCATTCTTAATACTAGATAATTTCACACTAGACACTAGACATGTCGCTAGACATTTTGCTTGAAAATGAAGTGAAATTTATGGTCTGCTAATATATATAAGCATAAGTCTGAAAAGGAGTTGTAACAAAAAAAGAAACAGATTCCAAGAAAACTGCAGAGAATTATAATAGTACAGGACTGCTTTTGCCTTTATTTTTAAAAAAGTTCTGCATGTTTTGTTTTGTCACTTGACCAAAAAAAAAAAAATCTTTACTAAGCCAGGACAAAGGCACAAATGACCAAGCTCACTGTTTTGTTATTTCACTGAAGAAAATTGTTTTCACCTCTTCCTATTGTCCCCCAGGATATCTGTAATTGGAGTGTGAGATGTCTCTGACGAGTTTTGAAAAATATATTTAGCATATGTCTTGTCTTTAATCATTTCTATACTGATATTTCACAGCAGCATATAAATTAATGTATGCTCCTCATATGGTCTGGACTAATACTGCTAACATCCTCAGAGTCTAGAAGTTTACTGTCAGAGATAGCATTGCAAATCCACCTTCCGTAGGTACTGATTTTTAAGTCAACCCTGATTTGGTCAATTATAGCAGTCCTCCAAACAAATTAATTTATACCATCAGGCATGCTTTTTATCCAGTGAAGCTGTAGCTGCATGTGATTGTTGGTCACAGAGAACTCCCCCCTCCTCTTTAAGAAACATTTTATGTATCCATAGAAATCTTTCACGTAGGCCAAACCTGAGGCATTCAGTCTATTGCAAGGTATTCCTTTGACAAAACTGAGAAAGTTACTGTGAATATTCATTCTCAGTGAAGAACTTCTCTGCCATCTGGCCTCAGTTAAAACTCCTTCTTACCCTCAACAGACCTGTTTGAGATCAAGTTCTTTGTTTTGAAATATATATGCAGCATCTTTAATTGGTGTTTCCTCATTTTCTTGCTAACTTCACGCAGAAGTTATTGCAAGGACCATGCAAAAGTAAAAAGATAAATTCAAAATTTGCCCTCAGAATTATAAAGGAATTGCAGCTGAGATTACTCTACCGCCTGAACCTTTTGATAGCTAATGATAATTCTATTCTGTATGTTTATATCTCTGCATAATTTGTCACGGACCAAGTTGTGGTTGTATGGGGAGCATTCTTCAGTTTATTGGCCCACTATGCAGGGAAATACACCGGACAGAGTAAGCAGTATTTAAGGTTGATCTTGAACTGCATGCTCACAGCAGCTAACCTTAGCCTATGCTTGCTCTGTACTCAGCAGGTACAGAGAAGGGAGAAAGCTCCTTCAGAAGAACTATTCATAAAAACAAAATTAAATTCTTAAGATCTGAAGTTAGCCTTAATGTTCAATTCCTATGCAGATTATGATTATAATCTCCCATATGCTAGCCAGGTGAACAGGTTTGTAAGGAAGAGTAAGGAAGGACTTATATTTCACAGAATGACTGAAGAAGTTATTTGCAGGGATAGCAATAACTGCTATAAATCTCACTGCAAGTTATGTATAAGCTTGAGTTTTTGGCCTACTGTACTACCAAGTTAAAGATAATGTTCAGTGAAACAGATAAAAACTAAAAAAAACCCAGAGAACTAAATAAATTCTTGAAGCTACAGTGTGTGTGTGTGTGTGTGTGTGTCATAAATGCCAAAAAGGGCTGAGCTACATGCATTTCCTTGTGCCCTAACAATCATAGTATCCATAGTAATCTTTTAGATCACTTATTTACAACAGCAAACGAAATGGTATAATTTTTAGCATAGTTTAAATGATACATTTAAATGGTACACTGAAAGGGCAGTCAGGCCCGGGAACAGGCTGCCCAGGGAAGTGGTTGAGTCCCCATCCCTGGAGGTGTTTAAAAAATGCGTAGATGTGGCGCTTACGGACATGGTTTAGAGGCGGACTTGGCAGTTTTAGGTTTACAGTTGGACTCGAAGATCTTAAAGGTCTTTTCCAACCTAAACAATGCTATGATTCTATGATTCGCTAAAAAAAAAGTATGTACTGCAAGCGCATACATTAAATCATCTTTCAACTGAAGAAGTAGGTCAAGTGTTGGATGGAAAGGGTGTGTTTTTCTGTGCAGCTGATGTGTTAAACAAAACTATAAAAATGTTTCAATCGTTGGTTGTTAATATGTAGCTGAAAAAAGGAATATATGTTGACTGCTTGATTATTTCCAGGGCAATGATAAAATTTACGTCCCCGTAGCAGAAACATCATCGTTTGATTTTGAAGGCTGCATAACAGAATTTTTAGTTATTTCCCCATAGCTAATAGGAGTTTCTTAGCGTAGATGTTTCAGTTTGTTAACATAGTATACATGGAAATGTTGAGGCATATTCACACTCGATGGTTATTTCTAACCCTGGCAGTTGAAGTATCTTTGAAAGTGTTAGAGCTATTAAAAGTTACTTCTGTAAGTTCATGAGGGTTTTACAGTTGTTTTTTTTAAGTTCTCTGAGGGTGATAAAGATGAGGGTCATAGGCAAATGTGGTTTGACTGTTCCTTATATTTCCTTTGCAATGTATGAAATGATTCTTTTTATGTTATTCTGAACTTTAAAATAACCTACTTCTGTATGAGGGTGTCTGTGATGTGGTACATTCATAAGTAAGTTCCAACAAAGAATTGAAGATAATTCTTTGGTGAGATATGTGATTCTTGCATGAAAATATATCACAGTGAAGGAAAAAAAAAAAAAGGTAGGAATCTTATTTAGTACTATGTATTAGCTCACAAACACTTCATGTTACAGTTGAGTTGTTACACAGACAACGGGGATTTTTTGCATAAGGACTATTATCTACTCAGATTTGGTTATTTCCATCTGTATTCTATGAAATAATGGGAAATAATATAATGTTCTGTTTTCATATCATAATTCCCACAAATTCATAAAAATAGTGGACCTTGTTATATTTCTACCTG
Source organism: Platalea leucorodia (assembly GCF_965183815.1). Lineage (NCBI taxonomy): Eukaryota > Metazoa > Chordata > Aves > Pelecaniformes > Threskiornithidae > Platalea > Platalea leucorodia. The sequence continues at coordinate 33,847,414 of NC_138831.1, forward strand.
TTTTAAAAGCATTATTGGAAGGAATGTTCCATAATGAAAAGGTTTGGGCAGATGTCTGTTAAATCCTGATTTTGATAAGGCTGAACTCAGTTACAAGCGTATGAGTTTTGTGAATGGATTAAAAAAACAGAAACAGTAAAACTGATTGCCTTTTAAAACAATAAGGTGAAGCTTATAGTAATTGGATTATGTATTTGCAAGCAGCAGGATTTACACTTAAGAGATAGGAGTAGATTATATGCAAAGGGAAATGCTGTTTCTTTAAAAATGAATAAATCCCATTAATAAAGTAGTGTTTCCTCTTTCTTCACGTGTTTGTCCCTTTTTTCCATGAAAGAAAATGGCTATCCTAATTGAGTCTTCTCCTGGATAATTCTTCACTAGTTCATTGCCTCAGATCTTGATAGCTTATGAGAATAAAAACTTCCAAAGGTGTATTTGGTGAGTCTTAAGAAAGAGAACTGTTAGAGGACTTTTAAAGTGTGAATTACCATTTTCATGTAGGATAGCCATAAGGATATTTTTGTACATTCATAATTCATATTTTTTTTTAATTGACTGGGTTGTGCCCAAGTAATCTTCTTAATGCCAATTATTGTATATGGTAATTTATCTGCATTGAGAGTAGTACCTCCATTAGGCTCCTACGGTCAAAGGTGAAGTTGATTTTTGCCAGTTATCATCATTATTCGAATAGCATAGAATAAGTTCAATGACTAATATACTACTTCTTTTTTTCCAGATTTCTCAGGGGACAAAATTTTGCTTATTCATACCTTCTACTGTGGCAAAAATGGATTATTTTCCTCACCAAAAACCAGCAGCATAACACCCATCTGACACACGCCTCAAGGAACTCTTATTTAAAGTCTGCTGTAAGTCAAATTAAAAACTGGCTTAAAGGTAGCTTTAATCAGCTGTGTATCTATTTACAGCTCAAGAATAAGCAGCCTTAACAGGAGAACTAATCTTAGCAGTCTGGCTTTTCAGCAGCAGCTGTTTGTTCTTAAATGAAAGTGTAGGAGGAAGTAAATTGCTGTAAAGCAGAGGTTGAGGTTAAGCTGCTTCCTGACCACTGCATGCCGATGTGTCATACCTGGATGTTCTCTTCCTCTCCCCACACCCCCCATTGAAAGCTGACTGTGATACATTGCAAATCAGAAGCTATGGGGTTATGCATGAATAACATGATCGAAAAGATTATCTGCATTGTAAATGAAGACTTAGACTCCTGTTGCTATGACAATTAATTTTAGAGTTTGCAATGTAGAAATAGGGGGCTAAATAACTCAAAATGTAAGAAACAGCAAGTGGTTAAGCTGGTCTTCATTGTGTTGATTGTTGAGCTGCATGCATTTTGAGGTGCCTATAGCCCAAGTGTTTAATTTTTAATGCAACACAAAGTTGAAAAAAGTAATGAAACTGCACGTTATATATATCCAATAATTATTATTCAGACATCTTGCTTTTTATGTACTGTAGTAAATTTTATGCATGCAGAGTATTTGCAGAGTATATGATATATGTTTTTGTGAGAGCAAACTGTGTTAAGATTAGAGTTTTGGCCAGCATAACTTCTTTATTTGAAAGAAGGATGACATTTGGAGGAATATGTTCAATATTTGGAAACAATATCTTTTTGCAGCGTCAGAAAAAATTATAAATGAGGAAAATGGGGGGGAGGGAAAGGAGAAAATTCCAAATGAGGACAAAATCTAGCTTCTTCGTAGTGCTTCTGTAGAGATATATTCTAGTGGAAGAGAAGCACATTACTTAACGAAACTGTGCATTTAATAAGAGGCCTCAGATTAACATTTGAAGCCCTAATTGTTTTATTTCCACTACAGTACGGTATAATACTGCCTACTTCTTTATCACTCTCCCAGATAAAAGAATAATTGATACTTGAATTTTGTTTAAAATGAAAGTCTTTGTTTTAGGGGAATTCCAATTTTATCAGTGGCATTACATTTATCTCTTGCACTGCTGTTTTCTGCCAGAATACAATTAACACACTATGAGGGCCCTTGTGAATAAAGTAAGGGAAACACTGTAATTGCCTTACGTTCATTCTCTTTATCTGTTGTTCTGTATGAAAACAAAAACATTATAGTAATGGTGTTGTTTTATCCTGAAAAAATACTGATGAAGGGATATAGAAAATCCTTACCTGGAAAGGCTTTGTCTCCTGCTTGTCAGTTTATTTCAGTTATGGACCCCTGTTTCTGTGGACTTCTCGTTTATCCATGACTTTTTCCATCTTAGAATGTAATCATTCCTGAGTAAGAACAATAGTGGTATGACAACCCTCTGAAGCTCCATGAAAACACAGTTGTAAAAATGTTCCAGCAGAACATCTGAGCATATGAATTAATCCTGCTGCATGTGCACCTGACATAGGACTGGTGCTGTGCTTTTTGCTAGGCTGCCATCGGTGGCAGAGTGCAAGTAGAGGACTTCTCAGTTGTTGCCTTAGTTATCAGTGACTGTAAGTGTTTCAGAATGTTTTATGGGGACTTCGGTAGTTTAAGGTATTGAGCGGATCTAGCTTTCCATAATGTTTCTTCAGTGGGAGTGTGCCATAGCTCTTAAAAGCAGTGTGATCTTTGCAATTTTTCTTTTCTACTTTCTGTTATCTTAGCCTCCAAAAATAGGTTATAACCTCTAATTCTTAAATAAATCACCTCAAAAGATGATTTGGTGGTGTCCTTTATCAGTATTTCTAGCTTCAAATAATTCAAATAAATAAGCAAATAGTAGACTTTTAAAATAAATAGCATTTCTGAAAACTGAAATGTAGCTGCATTTTTAAAATGCTTCCCAGTTGGTCTCTGGACTTTGGCGGTATTCTTCCTAGAACTGAACTTAAAATAGTTGAACAATTCTCTTCTCTTGGCTAATAGCTCTTCTTCGATGGTTCCCATGGGGGTTTAGTGTCTTGACTAAGGATTCTTCAGCACAGCTTCCCTCATTCTCTATTTTGTCACTTCTGTGTCTAATGTATCAGTTCAGGGCTTGTCTACACAAGATACTGAGGAAAATTGATGCAAGACAGCTAAATGTAGGAATTTAAAGAGGGCTGCTTAAAGCCCACCAAGTCTCTGTGTGCGCTCTCCTATTCATAATTAAAGTGGCCTCCAGTGAATTCAGTTTAATTCACTTCGAAGGCAAGATGAGTGAAACCAAATTAAGGCTACATTTTATTCCCAGATGAAAGTGTTTGCAAAGGCATTTAATGGACATGGACAAATCCAGTTAAATTAATTTGGGTTAATTTTCCTGAGTTCCATTGTGTAGACAAAACTTTAGTAATAATGCCTGATTGGAGCTTTTATTTTTTTTTTTTCTTTCTTGTTCTTCACCTTTTGTTCCTATAACTCTGAGATTTTATACTTGAGAAGGTAAGTGGCCCGTAATTGTACTAGTCACTAAATGTTGTCTCGTTATCTTACATGCTTTGAGGGTCCCTGTTTTATAATTAACATACAAATATCCCACTTTGGCATCAGTTCTATTGCATATTACCTTTTGTTAGATAGTCATCATTATTTTGACTGCTTCAACTAATGCCTTTTAATTCATCACTGTAACTACATCTGCTGTTAAGATCTTATCCATCCAGCAACTTCTTAAAGCATTTTTTTACAGAATTTTGCAGAACTTGGTGATTCTTATTGCAAATAAGTTGTGACCACGTGTTGCTTCTATAATGTAACTATGCAGTGCCTCTTAATGGAGTGATTTGCTATTCTGGTGGTAGAACTCAGTCAAGTGCTGCCAATTTGAATGGAGTCAGATTAAAGGTGTTTGTATGACTTAGGAGCTAGTCTTCCCAGCTCTGTACAAAGGCTTTAAGGAGGATTTTGGTGAAGTGTACAATAGCTTAAATGGTACAGTTTGTACAGATATGTTTCCTGAATAATATTTTGTTTCTTTCATTGGAGTTCTGTGAGCAGCATGGGCTTAGTCGTACAAAACAGATTGCAAAATTTAGGTCCACTTCACCTGTGATGAAAGAGTATAACATACATTTAGTTCTATGGGAGATGTTCTTCTGACTCTGATGTTAAATACTGGCTTTCATCTTTATATTCTTGGCAGGTAAAACTGGAAGCTATTTGAAGATAAAAGTCTGTTTAAAAAAAACAGGTGCGAGGCTGGCAAAGTAATCTCTAATCTAATTTGAATGGGATGAATACAAAGTGTAAAAGTAAAATACTTAAGAGAGATGCTCTCTTTTAACTGGCCTTTAAAATTCTGTTATAGGAGTCTGAGCATAAATATCTATTCTTAACTTCAATTATTAAGTCCACTATCGCCTGTGAGATCTGTTCTGAGACTGTTTGGCTTAAGCAGCTTTATGCATTGTGTGAAAAAGCTGTCTTGTGTCCAGTGACTTATCGCCAAATTTGAATTTCTGGTGGACTGGAGTATCCTGCTGGTAGGCAGCATCAGTGCCATGCAAGTTAGGGCAATACTAGAGAGATTTTGTAGAAGTTGAAGGCCTGGAATCTCTGGGAACAGTGAAATCGCTGCAGAGGGAGCTAGGATGTCCTGAGTGAACAAAAGATATGGAATATTTCTTTGTAACCATTTTTGTTGTTTGTCACTCAGTCACCTGAGAGCTGCTTTTGTAGGAAACAGAGCAAGCTTCTATTTGAATGTGTTTATTGAGACATTATGCGTCTTTCCAACTAAAGTCATTGTGTCTAGGAAAAAAGCTGTCTTGAGAACTTAAGAATTTTCTGGAAAACCTTGATGTCAGAATTTCTGTCCAATTGTTTGCATTTTGCACTGTCTTGTGCAGTCTTGACAAATTAAGATGAACGTTTAAATAAACAAATCCCCAAGTCCTGGATCTTTCAGTATTTCAAGTGTGATTCAGGTACCTAAATATGCACCTGATAAGTAGTACAGGTAGAAATAGGTGATTCAGGTACCTTACACATAGACATGTATTGCCATTTTGAAAGCTCTGTATTATCTGGGATAGATAATGAGACTAGCAAATATGATGCAGACCCATACACTTCTGGCGCAGCGGATGAAACCCAGAAGATACTATGTGATATGTAGAGTATCACTAGCTACATACTTTTATGTGCCTGAATTGATTTCTGTGTGGTTTATGAGACTGTGCGGTCACGTTTTACCTCTGCTTTCTCCTCTTCGACATAACTTTTCTCTGAACCCCATATATTTGTTTTCCTTCTTCCAATTACTGGATCATGGTAAATAAATAAATAAAATGAAATTACAAATCTATACACTTTTCTTCATACAGCTAAAGATGCTGTTGAGTAATTTGCCAGATAATTTCTCCTTTTAAATTTGAGAGTTGCACAATGTCATACACAGCTGTCATCAGTCAGACTGGAATTTTAAGACTTCACATTATGTAGCTTCTGCTTTGGAATTTCTCTGAAATTGAGTTCTTCCTCCTGGTTATTTTTTTAGTTGATTTTAAAAAAAATACAATCATGCTTCCAGGATGAAGTACTATAGTCATACTAATACTTGTTAAAAACGAACGAACCAACAAACAAAAAACCAGAAGAAAATTGTATGCAAAAATATACACCTTTCGAGAAAAATCCTCCCCCCACCCCTGAAAGGTAGTTATTGCTGAAATTTTCCCATTCGGAATTCAAAGTTAGCGTGTTTCAGTTTTGACTTAACATAATCGCTGTGGTAGATTTGTCCAAGGATATTTTTTATAGAAGTAATACATCAATAAGCATTGTTGATTTAGTGTAGTCACTCTAGTAGTGCATTGATTGGGTAATATACTCATCTGCAAATGACACATGGCTTGTGGCAGTCTAAATACTGGATTCTTATTGACACATAAAACGCCCTTTGAATAACAGCAAATCTCTGTTAAATGTAGTTGTCAAATTGCTAGACCATTTAAATTGAAAGGACCAAGAAAAATAAGAAAATAAGCTATTATTTTTGCAATCAGTAAAATTAATTTAATTATAAGTATACAAATGTATCAAGAAGATAAGAACTAAGCAACATGAATTCATGAAGGGACATACAGAGGTTTTCATCCGTTGTTGTTTAAATAAATATAGATGTTAAACTGCCAAAGTTTAAACCTTCAGGATTACAGAAAAAAGCAAAGAACAACGAAACAATTGTCAAATGTGAGACTAATTCAAAATAATTAGCATTTTCAGAAACATTTGGAGATTTTCAAATAAATTAGAGTGAGTGTTTAATTAAAGAGATTATTCATGTAGCTTCTGTTAAGTCATAACAGTGTCCTGAATAGAATTATTTCCTTTTCATTTGCTGAAAATTTGAAGTACACTTTTATAATTATTATTAACTATCCATTAGTAGTTGTTTGCATAATTATGCAAACTTTGGGCAAGGAGTTGCCTGTAACTTTTGGAGGGAAAGTTTATAGCTTCAAAACAAAGAGGACAAGAATATACTTCATAACTGCATCTGCATTGTTCAAATGCAGGGAGAATGCCTGCTTTGTAATCTGTAATGCCTTTTAGTTCTGTAAACCAACAAACTGTATTAAGAAGCAATATCTTAGTCCATTTATGACTTAAACTTACTACCTGTATCATTTTCACACACACACACACACACACCCCCAAACCCAAGGCAAACAAAAAAAAAAGGCCCAACCTAAAAAAGGGTTGACTTCTGTTACAAGCAGGGGTTCACTCTGAGATGCCCACAACTAAGTAAACATTCAGAGATAGCTACTGGCGTTAGCAGACAGGTACGTATGTAAAGCCAAACCTGTACTGTCAGTGATAGAAGACAATCTTGATGATGTAGTAGGAGAATAGTCAGTCTTGCTGAAACATGCTAGATTAAAAAGTTTAAAGATATCTGCAGCAGACAACTTCAAAGTGTTAAGACAGTGTTGTCTTCCATACTTCCGCACCTCCTTCACCAGCGCGTGATCCCAAGTGGCATTTTCAGGCTGATTGGGATCAGAAGTTACAAGTGAAACATGGAAGGCCAGGATTTGTTTGTGTGCATCATTTTGCAAGTTTTTCAAGCCTAAATACGTTCTAATGCTTCAAAAGAATATAAGGTGACAGAACAGCTCTGGTAATCCATACCAAAAAATTCAACTATGCTGGATGGTACCAGCAAGATTTCATCCTAGTGCAAAATAAAGATAAATAACAAGCCAGATAGTAGTGTGTTAGAAGATGCCTGTGCAGTTTACTGAGGTGCTAATTTAAGACTGCGGACTGGTTTGGCGGGGGGTGGGGGGGTGGGGGGGTGTGTTTGGTTGGTTTTTTTATATTTGCATTTATATACGGGGCATTGATATTACTTATAGACTTGCCTTCTGCCACCTTACTAATCCAAATAAAATACCCTTCTTACCTTCAACTGTCATTCTCTGGGCATAGTCAAAGAGAAAAAAGAATTGATTTAGGCTATTCCTTGTGAATCTGAGAGAAAAAGTGCGTTTCAGACCAGTGAGCAAATTTTACAGTTAGCCAAAAATACGCCGTCTCCACTTTCTTAAATGACCATGCTGTAGTCTGTCAGCAGAACACTTTTTTTTTTTTTTTTTTTTTTTTTTGTGAATCAAAATTGTGGAAAAGGATCTAAAAACCAAGGAGAGTGCTAAGTCCTAAAGGAAACAAAGGAAGAATGATCATGTCAAAAGCTGTATTGGTCCTACAGGTAAAAGGCTGCAACTGTCTGAATAATTGGTGTTACAGCCCGAGTTGCAAGCAGCAGTTTAGCTGGGCCCCAGCTGTGGATTCCAGGTAGAAATTTGGACTGAATGGCAGTGATGCAGGCTGTGGCAGAACGGGTCTAATTTCATTACTAGAGGGAAATAAAAACAAAATAAAAAAAAAATCTTCAGTCCTCTGATAAGATGCTTGGGACTTGTAAAATTTATAGAGAAATGCTAAGACAGGTGATTCAAATCAATAGCAATTGGTCCATCACACTGCCTGGGGTACCAAAGCAGCACAGCCTTTTTATCTCTGATTTGGGTAGGATTTTGGTATGTGCTTAAAACTAAGGACATGGTTTTTGAACTGCTACTGCAGTGATCTGTATAGAAGTGCTTTAGATGAATGTGACTCAATATACAGTTACAGTTTACACCATACTGGTACAATTTTATAAAACATCAATGAAATTTTCTCATTGCCCATACTTTGCTTAGCTCTTCAGGAATTCTTCCATTTTTTTTTAAGTGTTTGGTATCTCAAACCAGTATTTCTGTTAGAATTTGGAGTCTAATATTTTAACGGTTATTCTTATCCCTATAAAAAGTATTAATTTTTCCTTTCCTGCCAAAAATTAATAGTAGCCTAGTTGACAGGGAACAAAACAAGACATATGTTCTGGAAAATTACATTGACTTGCCATTATGTTTCTTTGAAAGGTAGAGAATTGTAGATGTAGAGAATAACATTACTTACATGTGAGCTGTTGACACTTTAACGTGTGTGCGTTTGCCATGCTTGCTCCACACCAAAAAACCTAGATGTGGTTACATTTTTAGTGACACGGTCATATACTAGTGGTTGGGGTTTTTGTTTCGTTGTTTGGGGTTTTTTTAATAAAACCATTTATCTGATGTGTAATTATCATCAACTTAGTAAAGATGTGTGAATTCCTGTAACTAGTGCTTACATGTTCTACCAATGGAGTGTAAGTTTTAAAAAAATGGGTCAAATTGTAGAGAGGAAAAAATCCTGTCAACTAAGCTTAGTATGTTGTTTAGGCAATCATGTTTGTTTTTCATTGATACACTGTATTATATTATATACACAATATTCACATACAAAGGTAAACTTTTACAATATAGTCTACATTTTAATATATGCTACACATTTGTTTATTAGAAAACCAGAAACTAGGGAGGAGAAGACTTTCTTCCAAAGGGACAATTTGTTCTTATGCCTGTTTTTCATATATGATCACTATGACCTTTGAAAAGGGGTTATAAAATACTGCTGTGAATTTAAGGTGTTGTTTTTCACAAATGTAAATTACTGTATAAACTCATTTGCAGGAAGACTCTCACTTTTAAACTTCTGATATTTTCTTTGCGTCTGTATCTTAGCCTCATCCATATATATATGTTCTATTACAGAAGTAAGCAAATTCCTACACGTGTAAATTGCTTATATAATTTTTCCAAGTGGAAATCATAGAGAGAAAAGGAAAAGATTCAATACAGATTTTTGTCATATAGAAATTGTTTTAATGTTGCAATAAGGACCATCTTATTCCATTTCCCAGTGAGAATAACCCCTGAAAGGGTTTCCTAGAAACTCAGGTTATTCAGTAGTGTTAAAAAACAGGCCACAGGATTGCAAGAAAACTGTCCAGTTTTTTAAGTCTGGTTTGCTATCACTGCAGGATGTTACATTGTACTTTACATGTACTTAGGTAGCTCTGTTTTTTAAAATAATTCAGTATTTTCTCCCCAGCTTCTAATGAAAGATTGTTTCCAGTACTGCCGTCACTGGGAGCCCTGTCTTTCTTTCCAGCCTATATTTACTTGTGATTTTTCTTCAGGGTGAGGAAGTACAAGTAAGAGCCAGACCACCCGCCGCCTGTGATAATTACGACTACAAAATGGGCTAGAGGGGTGATGTTTGCTACATGAAAAAAAGAAAAATAGTTAGTACATGGTTAGTAGTTAGTACCAACAGTTAGTAAAATACTGCTATAGTAGTAAACCTAGTATTTGAGTTTTGGCAAGGGGGTGTCTTTGGGTTTTTGGGGGTTTTTTTGTTTGTTTGTTTGTTTGATTGGGTTTTTTACTAATGCTGTTAATATTTGTGGGTTTGGTAGCACCACATTCAGTTTATGTTTCAGGGACTTTGTGAGGCCTTACCAGTATATGAGGAATGAGTTTTCACAGCAGGTTGCTCCTCAGTTGCATGTGTAGCGGAGATTTTAGTTGTCACTTATGGGATTGGATGTGCTTAATTCAGCACTGTTGAAATTTGAAGTTTGCATGGAAACCATGCAGGAGTCCAGCTCCAGTCAGCACAGCCCTGTAGATCTTATTTCATTTTTAAGTAATCCAACACAGTGAAGCAGTGTTAGTTCAGGTAATCAGTGGTGGGTTCGTTCTGTTTTCTTTCATATTTAACATTCATTAGCATGTTTCATCATTGATTCTTCCATCTTCTTGGACACATCTGTCTGAATAAACACTATTAATCTATGTTGTGCTGTTAATTTAGGTCTGATGAGTAACAGGAAGAATTAAATAGCATGGATATTTTTGTGCAGGTGTTCTAAGCACAGTTGCAGGGCCTAGAGCCTAGAGAATTATATAGCATAGTGCATAGTTATAGAGGGAGCATTTGACTAGAAAACGTTTTCCTCACACTGTCATGGATTTGGAAGGTCTGGATTGAGTGTGCTTCCTCAACACCCAACACAAGGCAGGTGTTTTCTACGTGTACAGCTGTTTATCATTATATAATGGAACCTGGATAGTATTTAATTTTAAATTACTGTTTTTCTGTAAAACAACAGCTAGCCTTATCTCTGGCTGTCAATGCACAGTTATTACCAGTTTTATTTATATAGACAGAGAACTTTCTGCATTACCAGAAAGAACCTCTTTTGTAGAAAAGATCTTCATAGGCAGCTTACATAACCTTTGCTGGGATGAGTTAAGAATGAAATGCGTCTGTTGACACGGTTTCTGTATGAATTCTGATGGTCATGTAATCAAGAGGCAATTCTGAGGCGATGGGTGATGTCATAAATGCAGAAAGAGATCGGTCTTGTCTTCTGCTGTTAAAAGGATATCTTTTCAGTACTACTGTTGAAAATACTGAAATAATACTGAGACTGAGACAACTCATGAGTTGACTTCTTCAGACTGATACACACTTCAGTTTTCCAAATTTATGAGCAGTCTAGCCCCCACACATAGTGACTGTACTTGAGTGCCCAGCTGGTGCATTTTAAATTAGCAGTCATTATGCTACTGAGTCACTTTTGATTGTTATCTGAAATTCACTAATGCTTTGTATGATTCACCTGTGGCAGGTTCTTTTAGCTTGATCCATATGTTTCCATCCTGCTGGTTAAGATTTATTTCATTCTTTCTCCTAGGCACTAGAGAAATTAACTGTATTGAGTTTCTTGTGATCTTTTTGTGTGGATGTTAGTGCTGTTTAGTACAGTGGATCTATGTATAAGTATTTTTTTTTTTTTTTAAATAAAAGTAGCATTTTTGTCCTGCATTTGCATTGAAACAGATTGAGTTGCTACAAAGCTTAGATGCCAAATTTGGCCATAATCCACTAAGGCAGATCTCTTCATGAAGTGTCTGCATTCCTTTTTAACTAGCCTCCTCAATATTTCCAGCTTTCCTTCTGTTACTACATCTTCATTATGTTACATTTTAGAAGTGTTTTGCTTGTCCATGGTGATCCAGATGTGCAGTTTTGGTCCTTCACTGGACTTGCTCCAGTATGTCTATGTCTTTCTTGTGTTGGGGAGACAGAAATGGACATAATGCTCCAGATGAGTCTCACCAGGGCTGAATAGAGAGGAAAGGATCACCTCCCCTTTTATCCTAACGCAGTCCCAACATAATGATACGGTTGTATAAATAGTATAAAAGCATAAATGTAGAAGTGGTATAAAACATACAATGGTATAGAGTAGGGGCCAGAAGACTGTGAAGTGGGAAGGATTAGCAACAGCGTAATCTGCTTTTTTACTGAAAAACATGTAATTGTGTAACCATATCCGACACACTTTCAGTTTGTTGGAGTAAGTTGGGTTTTGCAGGCAGTCCTCATGGTTGAGGCTGAGAAGGACCCCACCCTCCTGGGGCAGAAGGTAAATGATGTTTGTATTCTACCTGGGGTACGTGCTTGCAGAAAGAGGCAATTTCTAAGAAAGCAAAGGCATTCCGTTTTTAAAGTTAAATATAACCAGGTAATTGCACATGGAGTATGAAAGGACTGTGTTTCATTTGGGGAACAGTGAAATGAACTGGTTTCCAATTTCTTTCACAGTTTATTTCTCTGTAGCTGTGGTACGAGCAAGAGCCAACCAGTATCATCTGCTACCAGTAGGAAATCTCCATGCTAGTCCTTACCCTTGGCATGTGGTAAAGTTGCAACTGAGCCACCAAGGAGGAATTGACAAGAAAAATCCAATTCATGTTCAAAGGTAAATTTTGACCAATGATGAATAACAAGCATGAAAGTAAAACATATGCTTTTGCTTATGTTGTGTATCATTTAATTTCATCCTGGTTTCTTTGCTTTGCACTATTTCTGGCAGCAGTGCAGGCAGGGTAGAAGTACGGAGATACCTTTAGCCTAACTGTGTTTTGAATGCCAGCTATCTTAATAGCTTGTCTAGCACCAACTACTCTTCAGTCCCTGCTTTAATTTTTATTTCATATTTGTAGAGAACGTTGCCTAGAAGGATTGGTTTCACTTTTTCAGGAACAAAAAGTAGGTACAAAATGCAGTAGGGTGGATGTATTTTTGTTAGCCATGGATTTGGCAAGAAAAACTCCCATGCTGAACATTGTGTTAAATGTCACTTGAGGCAAAACACGATCTGCTTCCTAACAGGTAGCTAGGTGGTTGTGCCACCAAGAGAGTACACTGGTAAGATTGCCCCCCACAGACTGTTTAAAACCACAGTAAAAGCTGTATAGTAGCTACAGTCATCAATAAATGACCATAAACAAAATAATAAAACAAATAAAACTTATAAATTACTGTAATATCAGCTTCTTTTTTCTCCTCTTCCTTTTAAAATCAACCTTCTAATTTCCTGTGAAGTAGGAGTGTTTTTAGAGAGGTGCCACTAGCTTGGCTACTGGGCTCAGCCGTGCCCTGCCATGGGTTGTTGCAGAGCCGGACGGAGCCAGCTGACTCCGGCATGGAGCAGCCCCAGCCTCTCCTCACAGAGGCCACCCCTGCAGCCCCCGTTACCGGAACCCGGCCACCAACACCCAGTGCAGTGACATATTGGTGTGATGCTGGTTTTCTCACAGTAAGCTGCTGTCACTTTGCCTCGGGACAGGCAAATCCTTCCGGGAAGGAAACCTGACATCCTCCACTTGTGTGAAAAAATGTTGGTGCTTTTCTTTTATGGTTAAGCTGGTATTACATAATAACTACTTTAGAAAGCCCTGGATAGACAGCTGGGTTGGGTGGGCACTTTTGGGGGGCATGAGGAATTAGATATAAAAACAGTAAAGACCTCTGTGTACCCTGATTGTATTAACTAGTACTCTAATTGCATCTCTCGGAACAACAACAGGGATGAAATCCTGCCAGACCCTTCCTTTCTGCCTCTCCCAGCTGGGCCTCAGTCGGTCCAAGTGTTTATACTGTATATTTGTTGCAAGTGTTTCTGATATGGTTTGTGGAGGTGGCTTCTGCACTGCAAATTCAACGATAGAAATACTACAATAGAGGAAACTAGAAATATACCCGATACCCTGGATCCGCTGTGCCCTTGGCTCCAAAACCCTAGAGATTGACCTTGAGTCTCTTTGAGTGCTTTCTGCCGCAGGCTCCAGTTGAGGCCAAGGACTCAGCTGTCCCAAGGGCTACCGCACATACTGTCTCCTGTTTGATCTGGTCAAAGGCTTGTCAGTGCTCAGGACCCCAGTTGAAATAGTTCTTTCATGTCACTTGATACAGAGGACTCACAATCTGACTGTAACTCAGAATATGCATTCTCCAGAAAACCACAGTGCCTGGGAAAGCTTGTGTTTCCTATTTGTTAACTAGCGGGAATATGGCTGTTACTGTATTGAATGCATCCATTGGGATATAATGTCCATCTTGCCATTTTATTCCCAAAAACTGGATCTCTTGTGCAGGTCCTTTGACCTTGCTTTGTTTTATGGCAAAACCAGCTTTCAGAAGGATTTGGATTATTCTTTACCCTTTCTCAAACACTCCTTTCACTGTGTTGCCCCATGCGATGTTGGTGTCGATGTACTGTGGGTGTTTGGGGGCTTTACCCTTTTCCTGTGCGGTCTGTATCTATCCATGGAAATATCTATCCCTCAATGTTGTGCTTCCATCTCTGGGACAGTCAATGCCAGGTGTGTTGGACACCCCTCCATGTGAAACGAAACTGTCCTGCAGTCTGCTGCCAAAGGAATCAAGAAGAACACATAGATAGTGTCAGTTGTAGCATACCACTTGATGACTGCCTTTGACTCCAGTTCATATCGGAGTTCTAGCATGGCTGGTACAGCAGCACACCATGGTGGCATGACTGGTCAGGCTGTGGTAGTCCACTGTTAGCCTCTACCCACCATCAGACTTTAGTGCTGGCCATATGGGACTATTATAGGGTGAGTGAATCTTGCTAATCACTCCTTGTCTTTCTTGTCAATTAATCATCTCAGGTGTGGGAACCAGGAATTCCCAGTTGGTGCAATATTATCAGCCATGCACCTTCATGGTAGCAATCAACACCTGCTGTTCTTCAGCACACACCCCACAACAGAAGGATCCTCTGGGAGGCTGGACAAGATAGACAGCACAAGATAGATACAGTCCCACAGGTTTGGGGAGGAAGAGAAATTCTCTTTGAACAGCAGGAGCTGGCAGGCCGGTCTATCCACAGTTGGTACCTTGATGTCTGTCCAGTCCGTTATTGCCAGGGTGCTAGCATATGGTGTCGGTGTGTTCCATACAAACTTCCGCCACATGGACTACATGCACTGGATTTTGTCCAGATCTTTGGAGGACTGGTTGTTGTCCAGGTTGCTGTAAATCACCTCCACCACCACTAATTTCCTCAGATACTGGATACCTTCCTCAATGGTGGTCCACTTGCCTTAGTAGCTTGCACATCTTCCTTGAGGGGATGCCTTGCCTTCACACTCAACAGGAACTGCCTCCAGAGACTGTGGGTTTGTTGCTCCTTTTCCAGTCCCTCTGTCAATTCCCCTGTCCTTAGCTAGAGATCCCAGCTGCTGGGCTTCCTTACCCTCTAATTTCTGACTATGGGCCTCAGTATCCCAGTGGCAGAGCAACCAGGTGATAATTTGCTCGCCTGGCTGACAGCTATAATCTTCCTACGTAATGCGAGCATTCTGGTTATGCAGGGATGTTTGAGAAATTGAACGGCCATTGCAACGAGGCAGGAAACATCTGCCCCGGAGGAGGAGGAGGGGGTGCCATTCTTAATACAAAGTTGCTCCTAGAGGAGAAGAGGAGAACGGTGTAATTGTTAATTGACTCCATGAGATGATTCCCAGAGTATTGGGATGGCAGCAATACATGGGTCAAACACCAGATTAGACTCAAGGCTAGTGCTTTTATCATAGTTCGCACAGGCAAAGAAAAACGAAGTGATAAACAACACGGGAAACAGCAGAAGCTGAAAGTGGCCATTAACAAATCCTGGAGTTTGATGTGCAAAGCCCTGGAGTTTGCTGACCCCAGCCAGCAGCTAAGCACCTACCAGCTGCTCACTCACTCTCCTCACTCCCTCAGTGGGATGGAAGAGAGAAACAGAACAGCAAAACCAAGCAAAAAAACCTCATGGAGCAAGATAAAGACAGTTTCATTAAAGTGAAGGAAGGAGGGGAAAAAAAGCAAGTGACGCAAAGACAGTCACTCGCCACCTCTCACAAGCAGACCGAATGGCTACTTTGGAAAGACTCTGCTCCAGTTTTACTGCTGGGCATGATGTTATATGGTCTGGAATATCGCTTTGGTCAGCTGGGGTCAGCGGTCCTGGCTGTCCCCCCTCCCAGCCTCTTGTCCACCCCCAGCCTACTCACTGCAGGGGCAGAGTAGGACCAGAGAAGGCCTTGAGGCTGTGTAAGCACTGCTTACCAATGACTAAAATATTGATGTGTTATTAACGCTGGTTTAGCCACAATTCTAGAAAATTAATGAAGAAAATTAACTCCGTCCCAGCCAGACCCGGTATAGTGGAGAAACTATAAATTACAGAAGTGATATTGACAAGGCAAATAAAAGAACAAATACTAAGCTCTGGTGTGTATATGTTAGTATTAGTAAGAAAGGCAAAAGAGCTGTAGGGTAGCCAAACATTTAAATACTTGCTAAACTTCAGTGTATGATCAGTGACAAGGATTTGATGATTGTGCTTTGAATGAACAGTGCCTGTGTTTAGCTGGATTGGAGTCGTCAAGTTGTAGAATTATTTACAAGCTGCACATAAGAAAAATCAATAAAAATATGAAATGTTAAGAAAGGGAAAACCTTCCAGTGTGAGCGATCAACAGCTTCTAGGCTAAGGCAGAGATGGATGACATGCTGTTTATTTTAATATGCTGTAACTTGAATGTTTTAGCATTTTTAATAGTCTTGTTTGGGGAAGAGAGGAAGAATGTAGTTTACATCACTTTGGATTCTAAAATCCTGTTTCTTTTTCTCCTTGGCAGATGGATGCCTTCTAGCCAATCAGTGAGTCCTACTGCTGCTGCATGTCTGGCAGCATCACTGAATGATCACATGACTCTTGATATGGATGCAGTCCTGTCAGACTTTGTTCGGTCCACAGGGGCAGAACCAGGTCTGGCAAGAGACTTACTGGAAGGTAAGCTTTCAGGACACAAGTATTTCCTATGGTCACTGCTTGCTTAAAGCGAGAACCAGTCATAAAAAGAGAACTCTGGTCTATGGAAACAGACATTTCTTAGTATTTTCACTAGTAAGTCAAGTCTTGTAATAAGCTGACCATAGATTATACTACGATAAGTGTTTTCAGCAAAAGCCTTGAAAAGTTCTTAGTGTTAGATTGCTGGTTTTTAGGTTATTAACTGCTGTTTTTTAGGTTATTAACAGTCATGCCAGAAAAATAACTGGGTCTTTTTTTTAGTTTTATTGTAGTTGGTTTAAGTTTATAAGCTTGAAAGTGGGAAGATTCCGTTGATATTTGAAGGCATTTTGTAATAGTTGTGTTTGCTCATTTCTTCTGATGTGGACTAACAACAGTTGTGAAGATGGGAAATTAGAAATGAGTAGGTGATACCTATGCAAATTGCAAGGCTCTGTGGATTTCATACATGCACACTGGACTTGTTCCCTGAAAGTTTTGTTTGCTTGTTTGTTTGTTTTTTAATCTTAATATGCTTTAAGAAATTGTGTGTTAAATCAAAGTAACTACTGAACAGCCACAGCAGACTTAAAAGTGTACATTGGGGTATATATCTCCTTTTTGCAAGAGCAATTTCATTATCATGTGTGCACTGAAAGTTTTAAATTTTGCTATAAGTTCTTTTTTTACTCTGGGTTTTTCAGTAGTAAGGAATGATATATTATTCACACAGAGGTGCACGCAATTTTGCAGCATTTCCCAAGTCATCTGTGTTACATGTAGTAAAACCTTAGAATACCTAGCTATGAATATCATCGTTGGCTCGCTGTATTTAAGAGTCTGACTGATTTGATGAATCTGTCATTCTAGCCTAGAGTCTGTCTTGGTCTGTTGGTCTTTTTGAAAAATAAAACATGAGAAGCCTTTTCTCAGCAATATCAGGACAGATTTTCAGTTATTGCGTTGATACAGCATTGCCAAAATTTGAAAAAGTGTTCGCGCATACCAGAGGCGGTTCAGAAGAGTTACTTACCTTGTTTTCCTTGCTATACTTTTTCCTTGCTATACTTTTTCCTTGCTATAAAGGATAATGCTTCCAAATAAATACAGAATAGTATTTTTCTGTATTGTACTTCTCATTTCTGTAGATGAGTAAATTCACACCATACATATTAACAAAGAAATAAGCAATAACCAATTTAATTATTCTGAACAGGCTAATAGACATATGCACCTAGTCCTAATTATTTCCTCCTACACAGGGATTTATCAAAGTAAAAGGGATTGTTGCTAGTTCTGGACAAGATGTGCTCACAGGAACATTTCAGCACATGTAGTTGGGGCTGCATTTGGTCTAATGGCTTCTAAACAGTGGCCGTATCTTGTGCTGGGGGACAGTAATTGATCCAGTGCTTTCTCATTTGTTTAAAAAAGACATAGAAGGGCCTGCCACCCTTACTCCATTATGACCGTCTTTCATAGTTGTCACAGTGTGTAGATGCTCCGGGCTCTGTGAGCAGCACTGAAACCCATGAAGTAACTTCTTAAAGATAAACAATATTCAGAAGAGCAACCTCCCACACCATGGTGCACAAGGCTATAGCGAATGTATTGCACTTGGTCTTGGAATGATGATGTCTGTATAATATTTTCAATTCAAAATTTGAAAACAGGTGTGCACACATATTTTTGAGAAGTTTGGTTGTAGTTTGTACCCCAAAATGACTGTCATAGAGAACTTTGAGCCAAAAAAGCTTGCTTGTATTAGACCCTCATTTCCATGTAATCACAAGTTTTGGTCAGTTCTTCTAGGGTCCCATAGCCCTTCTCTCTATCTGATCTGCTCACAGATTCTATTTTTATAACTTGCTCAGGCTGAATGTTTATGTTGTGCTTCTATGGAGTGTACTCATCTTTTTCAGAGCCGTTTCTAATACTGTTTTCCTTTGTTCATCTTTTGGGGGAAATTTCTTGAATTTCACTATCCGGTAGACAATTGAGGATACCAGTTTCTGCTTCCTTATCCAATTATTTTAATATGTTAATTGTTTTGCTTTGATTGTCCTGTGGATGCATCAGGACAGTATTGTGCACAATATGTGGCGTTCTCCCCTGCAACAAATAGGTAACACAAAACAAATGTACAAATAGCTAAAAAAACCCCTATACATTGCATATAGATTTTCTAAATTGCCAGAAGCTGTCCTAAATATTGGCTCTGTTGATGTTTCTATACTCTGCCTGTCCTGCTGGTAAAATCCCTGCAGTTTTTTTCTGTTGAACTTTGTATTGAGCACAGCCACTTGTCTCACTAAAACATTCCACTTGTGCTTGACACATATCTTCCAGAAAGTGTCCATTCTTCATCTGAAATGAAGATATAAAGAGACTTAAAATATATATATACACACACACACATATATCAGTTCTAATTTATTTGTATCTCGTTCTTTTTGTCAGCTGTTAGTATCCTAAAATAAATAATACTGTAAACCAATTGCTTTTGTATCTAATTTTGATAAGCTAAACATGTTGAGCTCCAAGTCTCACTTTCTGTCTCTATATTTTCTGTATCATTCAAAAGAATGTATAGAGAAATGTTTTGGCTATTTTGGTATATATCTTCCTAGTGCAAAGATTGCCTTCTTGCAGTTACATTGAATATGCTGCTGTTTGTATCTTTGGCCAAGTTTGCTTTAGTATTGCACAGGGAGCTTGTGGCCAAGTCTATGCTCAATTTGATGTTTCAAAGTTGCCAATTCTAGAATTCTGTGCAGTTGCTTAACTGTTAAGGAGTTCAGATTTCACAGACTTAAAGTCTTAAAGGCATTATTTCAATGGTGTGAGAACTTTGTCGTGCACATCTGATGGATGTGAATGCGGACTTTTAAAGCTACATCAAAATTAAAAATGGGTTTGTTTTTCTTAGTTCTGCCTAAGAAATTAATTTTATTTTCATGACATTGCTATGTCTACATTTAGAAAAGCCTTATTCTGTCTAATCAGCTATTCATTGGTGGATAAAATTGCATCAGAAATTGCTTAGTTTGTGTTTGTCCAATGCACAATTTGTGTTTCATTCCTACTTTTCAAGTACTACTTATTGAGTCTGAAAGGCCCGTTGTAGGTTACTTGCTATTTGCTATTTATGTGATACAGCTCTGGGAACTTACATATACAGACTTGCAGAAAGCATGTAACAGCAGATAGACCTACACTTTAGTAAGTCATCTGTCTTACTGTTTGAGTTTTTCTTGAGGTTTTCTTGAGTATTGTAAAGAAGCTTCCTTCCATTATCGTTTATTCTGATAATGTGGTAGATTTATAAACAGCTCATTTCTGCTGTTAAAGAAAATTTTTGAAGCTTGAGATTACAATTTGATACGTCATAAAGCTATGTGTTATGATTGATTCAGCGATTTTTTTCATTAAACTGTATATAAATATTTCAAAACTAAGGCCTTATCCCAACTGTGCAATATAACAGTGGTGATATTTATGACTGGATGTATTTTGTAAATGCACACCGTTTGTATTAAATAATAATTAACTGTAGCAAAGAATGTTAGATTTATAGTCATGTAGAGTTATGTAACTGGCATATTGTAAAGGATAGATTATGCATTTTTTTTTCAAGCACAGGTTTTGATAGCACAAAATCGTTTACCTTATTACTCATATGCATCTATTAAAGATATACAATCATATGAGTAATCAAAGTTTATTCCACTCTCTGATGTGCTATGAGTGCTTAGTAACTCAGTTTAATGAGAGCTTAGAATGATTTTATAGCTTTAAAGTGTGAATACTCTTCTCTCCCCTTTCTGCCCCCAGCTTTTTTTTGTTTTCTTGCTTTTGGACATCCCAATAACTGCATGCCCACTTCTAGGATGAGAACCCAAGGTAGCTGAGATCATGAGAAAAATCCTTTCATGGGGATTATGTACAGTTAAACCAAACAGCATCTTATCTCTCTCAATTCAGCAGGCTCTCATCTACCCTTCTCTGTACTAGTATAAATTTTTTCTTGTGCTCACAGCGTGCCTGCATGCCTGAGCAATAGCTGAGTGAGCTATTTCTGGGCTGAATTCTCCAGATGATCTGTCTCCACATCAGAAGCTCTCTTCCATCAGAAGCTGCAGTACTCTTTGTCCGCTCTGTCAGTTGCTGGCAGTGTCTTGTGCATAGATCACTTCATGCTTGTTTTTGGTTGCCTGTTCTTCTTGGTACCTTTCTGTACTTTTTATACCGAAGGGTTTTTTCTTCCTCTACTCAGCACTCCTTGCCTTCTTTGTCTGAATGCTCTCCTGGATCACCCAGACTACTTCCATCATTCTTTTCAGTTGAAAGAACAGCTTTCTACCAGCCCTGCCAAAATTTTCGCTACTATTATGGCTGAATTATTAAAATGGGAAACACAGTTCTTTCAGCTTGGTTATGATTACAAGACTTTGCAATGTTCATCCTTGTTGTTTAGGACTCCAGGGAGGACACGTGGTTGATAGCTATTTACACCTTCATCTCTAATCTTGCAGAGACTTTAAAGTAAACACCCAGCAGGAATTACCTTTTGAGAGCCTGCACATCTACAGATAAGTGTCCTCAAATTCATGGCATCTCCAAGACATCATAAATCCTGATGTTTTTATGTTAATAATTACAAGTCAGCGACAGAATGATGAGTATGTCCCTATGCAAATAAAAGGACACCAAAAACTATTTGCTGACTGTACCAGATAATAAATAAAATTGCGGGTTGGGGAGAATATATGAGCACCACATATGTCAGCAAATTATAGAGTGGAGAGAGTGACTGTGACAGTTGCTTGGGTCTCTCAGTAGCATTTCACTCAGGGGTTGTGGAAACTGGATCTGACATTACGCAGTGCAGTGGTTCAGGAATCAGATATGCTTGAAGCAGATCACTTTGTATCAAAAGCATCTACTATGGACCTGCAGACCTGAGATCTTGTCTCTGTGCACTTTCATTCAGGAGGAAGGAAGACTGTTGAAGTTTGTCTCTCTTCCAGAAAAACCACAACAGATTTATTCAGTCAACCTGCCTGAAAACAAGAGCATTCCCATCACTGTAAATCTTACTCTGACAACCTTTCACATAATTCCTTGAGACAAAGGCTTCGTTTTGAACTAGTAGTATCCAAGAGCACAGTGTAAACCTCTATGTCTTTTCCTAAGTTTAAAAACACTTTTTAAAACTGCATTCAAACCTCACATTGAATCTTGTGCACCAGGACAAGATTATTACCAATTCTTTCCCCCTTTTTATTCTTCCACGATATATTACCACGTATTTTTAAACTTTACGGTTGTTGGTGGTATTATGCTGTCTTTCATGAGGAACTTACTAGTTATAGGAAACTAGATGGTTGAAAGACCATCAGATACTTTAAAAAGGACACAGTTTGGGGCATAGAAGGACACAGTTCATTCTGTATTATTGTAAAAGAGTTTTTCCATTAAATGGAAGCATTCTGTGTTTTCATTAGATTAGCCTCATTTTTGAAAATAAAACCTCCAGAAAAGCAGAATATACTGTTAGAGTCCACTTGTATGTTTAAGGTTGTAGCAAAACCCTACATCAGAATGAGGTTGTCTGTTCTACTCAGTCTTCACTACCTGGGAGACCCGCTTCTGATGCTATTTGATTGTACAGGTCACCAGTACCGCTGTTTCAGGTCTCTCTGCTTTTGATATTCATTTTCTTTTCCCTCCATTTTATTTTTCAGTGATTAATTGTTTAGCTCTTGATTGCTGAAAATATATACTTAGCCTTTAATCTCATTCATAGATACATTCCTCATACACTGATACATATCAGTGAAAATAATTCTGCTTAAGTGCTAGTAGTTGCATTCTTTGAAAATAATTGTGTTCAATATTGATTTTAATAGCCAACATTTTCTCTTGATGTGTTTACTGCAGCACAGGAATAATTTATGGCACAATTTAATGTGGATATATGAATGGATTTTTAAAAAAGTAAGAATAAAAAGTATGTGAAAAAATTTATCATACTTTCAATTTTCCCCCTTGATTCCAGTTAAAAAGAATACCATCAGTGATCTGAAATCTTTTTACTTGCAGTAAAGGCCAAGAGCATGGTCTTGCCTTGTGCTGTTACATTTATGAAAACAAAAGCAACATAAAACATTTTCATGGCTATCTGGTATAAGACTCTAATACTGGACTTCTATATTTATTAAGATGCTTACAACTATTTTAAATTAATTGTAAATTAATATTAATAAATTTCAACTATGTATCGTTAGCTCTGCCAGTTATATGTTAGTAGATTGTACAAATTTGCTAAACCATTTGTTTCTCAGGAATGTTATTTTTCAGCTTCACTTTCATTTTTGGATGATTACTTCCCAAGTCTTTCATTTGTTTCATTTCATATCTGTTTGAGATACTGTTCACCACTTTCGGAGGTTTTTACCTTGTTTGTGTGCTCCCAAGAACTGAAAGCATACCTCTGTATGTGAGGTTATATAGAGTAGGTATTACATTTTGTGAAACTTCACTGGGTCTCCGTTTTAAGATTATTTTTGTTTTGCATATTTGCTAACCAGCTTTTCAGATATCCTGTTGACCTTTTTTCTGTTCACTAATACATGTTCTTTCAAGTTTACTTACTTTTCCTAATAAGCTGATTATGGATGAAGGTACTATTTCCAATATGTTGTTCAAACTGTTCCTTTAATGAAAAAGTTGGCATCCATATCTCTCAACCTTTGCTGGTCTTTACTACTGTTTTTTCTTTAAATTAAATAAGTTCCAATTTCTTTGAATTGGTGTATTATAAATCATCAAACGTCAAAAGAAGCTCAAAAAACACCTCAGTAGTTTTTCATTCCACAAATGTCCACATAGTCAAGTCCAGGGAAGGTAGGTACCTAGTGTTTTGGCCGTGATTGCAAATTCTTGAGAAATCACTGGCTGGGACAGTTGTTTATCAGTCCCCTTGTGGAAATAAAGACAGCATGAACCTCTGCAATTCTGCTGGAGAACCTGAAACTGTTGCTTCATTTGCTCTTTGTTAACTGACCTCTTGAGTGCTGCATATGCCACTTACATGGTTTTTGTAACTTCAGTTTTATGCTATACATTCAGTAAATGCTCTTTCTGAGATTAGGCCTGATTGTTCTAGGAAGCATTTGTCATTATTCCCTTATTTACTGATATCAGTGCCTCAATTTTCAAAAAGGTGAACAGATCATAAATTTCCAAATTTCAAGCATTGAAAGGAAGTGAGTCTAAAATGAGCCCATTTCCAAACTTTTTTAGATAATTTAATTTTTCACTTTAAAACTAACCAATCAATTGTGGTGCAAAAGAACTGAAAGAGGTATAACGTGAGTGTTATCATCATAACTTATACACCAAACCCCAACCCCTTTTCCCCACCTGTAATACAAAAAACGGAGATGTTTCAGACATGAGAACTAGGTGAACATAGCAGAAGGTGGGGAGAGCTGAATGGAAGGTTTAGTATTGCTTTTTGCCTGCCTTTTAGTTTGGTGGGATGAAAATGTGCTAAGTTAGGGCCATCTACATGCTACAAGATTTCCATTAATTACCCAGAGATTTGGATTTCAGCCCTCACTTAATTTTGAGGATAACGGGAAAAAACAAGCAAACACACAAAAAATCCAAATTTTACTTAAAACCAGGCTAAAATAAAAGCCCACGCTAAAGTGGTTAATATTGACAGAGCAATTTGACAATAAATGTGACCCAGGTGAAAGAAACAAAAATCTCAGCAAAACAGTTTGAAAAGCAGCCCATGCTGGTAAGCATGGTTATCGCTGCTTTGTGCAGGATTAAATTAGGATATGTATTGATTAGTGTCACAGGAAAACATGAAAACAGCTGCAAGACTCTCCAAATGTCATCTTTGTATATGTATGCTTGTTAATGGCACCCAGACCCAAAGGCACCTTGAAGCCAGTGGAAAGACTTCTTTGCCTCACTAAGCTTTGGGAAAAGTTCTGAAGCATAAACAGGTAGGTCTGCATGATAGAGAACTGATTTCTTTTCAGCTGTGTTTGATCTCCACCTTCCCCAAAATCCAGGAATGAGGAGGGCATTTCCCTTCTCCTTCTGGATAGTCTGGGCTGGCACCTTGAATCTCCCATTCATAGAATAGCACTAATGCTTGAGTTGTTATGTGCAACCTACTTAAAATGTGGCTTAAGACAGAAACAAAACCATTAAAGAAAATAGTTTAATCTTTAAAACAAGTCATGCAGTATTTGGTTTACAGTGCCAGGGCTGTAGGTGGGGATGAACTGGGAGATTACTCATAAATCAGTTAGAAAACAGCTCAGTTTTCAGGAAGCAGCAGGTGTGCAGGCAATGACCACTTGAATATAGGGAGAAGGCATAAGAGGAAATATTTTTAAAATGCACACAGTACAGACAACTATCAGGAGCTGGAGGATTTATGAAATTCACTGGCAAGAATAATAATAACAAAATAATAATATAATGATAAAAATAATAAAAATTAATAAAAACATAAAGAATCCAAACTGCATAAAATATTTAAGTGAAAAACTGCCCTTTTGCTTGTATGAATTATTTCATTTATTTATATAAATGATGTAGTATTTCACCATTATATAAAAGTAATTGCTGTCTATTTCCAGCTTTATATAGTGCTTAATCGAGGTACACGTAGTTCACGATGAATTCAGAAATCAGAAGATTGGCTTTCCAGTCATGAAATGTATGCGGTAAAGGAAACTAACCCCGTGGAAAATGACAGAGATGCAGTAGATAGGCATCTCCTCAAAGAATAGTGTATATAAGCGGAATTCAAAGAAAAACATGTAATTAATGGAGAGGGAGAGAGAAATTTACAGTACTGTCATGTGATTGAGTGTACAAAGCTAACTCCCCCAAAATAGTCTCTCATTCTCCTCTCCCTCAGACAGTTCTTTTTTTAGTTCTCTTGTGGAAGGCTTGGCAAAGGGAAGAGGAAGCTGAGCTGCTACCGATGTCTCGTTACACAGAGATCAAAATTGTCATTTCCAGCTGTCTGTTCAGCTTTGAGTGACTTTGCATTCTAGCAGAAAATGAAGCAAATGTTAACAAAATGTCCTTGCTACATTATTTTCCTTTGAGAACATGGACCAAAATTAAATCTTGTTTTAAAACCTATGGTCTAATTTTATCCTAGTTTTGCATACAAGTTTTTCAGAAGGAATAAAGCTAGTCATGAGTTCCTCTTCTTATCTTATGCCTGTTAATATTTGTTAACCTACTTCATGCCAAATAGGAAGAAGTGATTGCATTTAAACTGAACTTGTGGATTGCTTTATTAGCAGTTGGTTTGTAAGAACAGACTTCCTTACATGGGAAAGCAGCTGATGGTAGACTTTGTGTCTTAACAGCTTGTCAAGTTTGGGGGATTTACATTTATATATAAATTTATATATATATATAAAATTAATCATTGTGCGTTGGTGTAGTGGCACAAAATGAGGATCATTTTATGTTGGTGAAAACTAACAATCAATCAATAATATTGAAAGACAGAAGCTGCTTATCATTTCTTCAACTGCCTTTCTAGCATAGTCACCTAAAGCTCCTACGTTTCATAAATAGCTTGTATACAGTAAAAGATCTCCTAGAATTATCAGTGCTAGCAATAACTGAAGAACTAAAAGAACTGCTTTTGCAGTTGAAGCTGGAATTGCTAGTTAGTTAGTTAGCTGATAACTCTGCCTTGTACCTGTAACCACGATTTTAAATATTTGGAGAGAGTCCTATGAAAAATAAGAAGTCCTATGAAATTGCGAGGGTGAAATGTCAGAACTCTTCTAGTTCAGAACAGTTAATTGTAACTTCACCAGCACATAGAATTATAAACATATGCTTTATGTTAAAAAGATAGAAGTATAGACGTTAGGTTCAGCTGAGGCATTAAAATAAAGGCTCTTGCAAAGATTTGGACAAGATATTAGAATGATTGAACAATGTCCCTAGTTGCATAAAGGTAATAATATTCCCTTCTGGTCCTAAATAAAATTCAAGATTTCATATAATTATTGGCAGTTATGAATCCTCTCAGCCAACAGCACCTCACAAAACATCGTGCTCCCAGATACACAAGTATGCAGGGAGAGTTCCTGTCAATGACAAAATACATTAACCATGCTCAGCTTTTAATTTCTGTTGTGGCACATGTGAACATTTCCGTTTCCCAAATATACAGGGTATCAGGAGCACAGAAATTAACTTTAAACCTAGACAGGACAGAGTTGATGGTTGATAGGAAAAGCATTTCAAAGGCTTTCCTCTGTTTTGGGAGAGCTAAATCAGTTCACAACCTTCAGGCATTTTGAATTCTCTTGTACAATTAAATACCCGTGTAAGCCCAGGAACAAAAATTGTTCTTTTGCTGCAGTTGGCCTGTCTTAGGCACATGCTTGTTCATGAGGAGCTCTTAACGTAGGATTCTTGGCGACCTGATTATTTAAAACGATTTCATCTAAGTGCAAAACTACACAGAAGTGTGAATCCCAGTAGATTAGCAAGAGATCATCATAAATGCATTAGCCTAGAGTGTTACTTTCTGTGTTGGCTTCAAATTGAACTTCCAGGTCCATTTCATAGATTGTGTCTTGATATTCAGTGCCTTCCTCGGGTTGGTTATTCTTCTCTACCTGAAAGTTAGCTTCTTGCCCTCTCTGTTTATGTTGTCTCATAATGGCTGTATTCCATTGGGTCAAATTGATGACTTGTGAGTCAAGATGTTAACACTTGTACTAGATTTATGCTATGAAACATTGTGAGGACTTGTCTTGTTCAGACCTAACTGTAAAACTCTGAGCGTTTCTCGTTTTTCTCAGCCTAGCAGCCAGCACTTTCAGCTAAGAACTCTTTCCTGTGTTCTTGGAAGCAAGACATCATGATGTAGAGATTCATATTGTTTTACTTTTTAACATGCATAACTGCTCAAAATCCAAGCTGAAAGATGGTACTGAAGAACGCAGATGGAATAAGAGCCATGGCTTTTGGTTTTAGAAGTATGTTATACAGCCTGCCAAATACTGGATTTGTGCCTGGTCATTTGTAAACGTCTCGGATTGTACATCCTTACAGGTACTTTTCACCCTCATAAGGGGAAGGACTACATGAATCAAGCATTCCTGCTCAAAATTCCTGTGCCTGTTTAATTGATTTGTTGCTGATCCACAGTATAGTCTCATGTAAAATGCTGGTTCCATTAAATGGACTAAAAGGGGAGATGATGTGCCTCCCACCTAAGAGCTGATGCTTTGTATTTGTGGGACAGATGCTATGCCAAAAACACCTTGGCATGGAGTATTTGAGTCACAGAGGCGTGTTCTCTGCAGTAGTTTGAAGGAGTTACAATAATTGGGATGGTATTGAAAACAAAAGTTTTGTCTGCCAGCAAGACTTTTCCTGTTCTGTGGGCAGGGATGCTTTGTTGAATTTTTAATTTTTTTCAATAGGGAGGGTCTTTTTTCTTGCAGATGCTTTGCATTAGCTTTAGTAATAGTGGGATTGTAATTTTTTTCCAATTTGCTAGTAAAAATACAGACAATGATAGTAAAATATTTAAGAAATGGTGGCAAAAGCCTTGGAAGTTACATTAGCAGTACTGGTTCTTCAGTAGTCTCTCTCCTTTTTTAAAAAATGTTTTCTAAATGGTATTGCATTCAAGTGCAAGTTTCATTAACAACAAAAATGACATTAAATGTAAAGTAGATAGACAGATATTGTACCCGATTAGAATGGTTAAAAATTCCAAAAGGTGTGTCCATTTTACTTTTACTGCCATCTCACCAAAATACCTTTTCTTACGTTCTTGAATTTGTCACATAGAAAAACGACGCTCTCTCTTCCTTTCAGCTTAGTTTCTTGTTCAGTTTCATCATATTTTGTGCTTCCATAGACCTAATTTTTATTTTCTGAAATACATCATTCTGTAATCTTGTCCAAGTTGCTTTCTCTGTGAGCTGTGTAGTATTTTGGCTTCTTTTTTTTCCTTTGTTGTTTTGTGAAAGTTTCGCATTAATTCTTACTGGATATTTTTATTGCTTCTACTTCTTAGATACAGGCACCAGCAGTTCATGAACTTTAAACACAGGCTGCGTTGTAATTTGTTTAATTCTGTCTAACATTCCTCTTCTGCATCCTTTTTCTTGTATGTTTTTGGTCCTGTTTAGCTTTAGGCAGCATTTCCTGCCCCTCTTAAAATTTCCATTGCTGAAGGCCTGCGTATATGCTGTTGCTGCAAGTTGCCCTTCATTGTGGTCCTTACTATTTAGAGCTTTCCTAGTTCCCCATCTCAAATTGCATCCTTTCTAGCATTTTGTTTATCATTAAATCAAGAAGTGCTGGTGACCTTTCAAATGTTCTTTTGAACATATTGGAGTAGGTGGGTATTTGGAAGCTTGGCGGGGGGGAGTGCTTTATAGTTGCATGCTTGCTATTCCTACTAATTAATGAGAACTGTCCT
This sequence comes from Platalea leucorodia, assembly GCF_965183815.1. Lineage (NCBI taxonomy): Eukaryota > Metazoa > Chordata > Aves > Pelecaniformes > Threskiornithidae > Platalea > Platalea leucorodia. The sequence goes on from NC_138831.1 coordinate 33,876,488, forward strand.
CTAGTTTTATTATATCTCTTTTAAGAAATGAAAGACAATAGATTTATTAACTGTTACAACCCTACTTAAGCTATGCCATTTTAGCCAAAACAATAAAAAGCAAAAACCCCAAAGACTAAATAACAGCATGTCACACAGGTCTTGCTGCCTGAATATTATCTGCCTGAAAAACGTAAAATCTAGTATTGGTACAACTAGCGTAGGCTGCTTAATGGGTGCCTGATTTTTGTTATTAGAGAGTATGAGTTGTGATCTGACAAAGCACGTGCTTAGCATTGAGCAAGCAAGGATTACTCATGTGCTGCAGAGCATTAAGAAGTCACTTTCTCCTCACAGCACAATCAAGTTGAAGACTTGACTAGAGAAAGACTAGGTTCCAAACAAGATGGACCCTTTTTCTCCAGAAAACCAATGCTGAATGCAGCTGTCTAAGCACTGTGAAAACTATTGTAAAACCTGAGTGGTGCTAACCGTACTACCTTTATGAAGGCAGAGTGTATTTCTCATCTAAAAAATTACAGTATGTTCTCACAGTCTTGAAGCAAACAATTTAAAGCAAATTCAAAAGTTTCTAGTGCTCTTCTGCTTTCAGATTTCTCCTTTCAAGCTAATCAGCTTATTAAAATGTGGAGTGAGTTGGAAATGTATCTACTAACAGAAAGAAATCAGGACTTCGTCAGGTCACTCTGAAACTTCTCCAAGAGAGCTTCCAATAGAGGGCAATATAGACTTTTTCTTTTTTTTTTTTTTTTTTTTAAAACTATGCAATATATTATTTTATTTAAAACTCAACAAAGTGGTGATATTTTAAAATAATACCTGGGCAAACAAACCCTTGTCTGTCTGATAATACAACATTTCTGGTTCCACTCAGGAAAAAGTAATTATGCAAACGTTTTACATTTGTTATAGTGCTATACCATGTGTATGAACATAGTGCATGGATCCAATGTGGTGGATGATGCAGCCTACATGCAGCTTGGGGCAGAACCAGATATGCAAAAAAACAGCTACAGAATATTTCTTGTCCTGTGAAGTTTACTCTGGTTTGGTTTGACCTCTTCATTGGCATGCACCCAATTTCCTTGCTTCAGAGTCTGAGGAAAACCACAGTGGTTTATTCTAAATTTCTGACTACTACTACTACTGGCTCAGTAGTCTGTCCATCTAATTGCCAGTCTTGTCCCTGGACTGGTTTTCTTGCTAGTGTGCCTCAAGAGGAAAACACTAGTAGTCAAGGCTAAATATAAAAATTTAGGTCTTGGTCTTTCGTTTCTTTTATCAAATGTTTTCTAAGGAGAGGATGGTGCCCACAGGTTAAGAAGGACAAGAAGACGAGGTGGAAGGGCTGGGAAAGGTGAAGGAATGAGGTGTCTTCTCTGATCATAATGTGGTCAGTCCTAATGAGGTCACCTCAACCTTTCGCTCCCTCAAAAGCTAGATTTAATAGCAAACAGCTTTTTCCCAGTGTTCACTAAAGATGTGATGCCCGAAGAACAGGGTGCCAGGGTGAGAACGCACTCTCTGTGGATCCTGCAGTGATACCTCTTGCATAGAGAATGCTCTTGATCGCTGCCTCCTTTTCAACTTATTTCTAGCCTGGGATTTGGAGTCTAGTGAACCTACCACAGAAAGCCCTGCTACTGGACACTTGGCTCTCATCCCCTGCCCGTTTCTTCTACTGTTGGCATTTCTATGTTGTCCCCAGTTGAGGTGCCCTAAGGAAAGCTAGGCTTTGGATCCAGGACCAAGGCCTGGGAAAATTTTATGTCTCGCAGCTTGGTCTCAGAGTATCAGATCACTGGGAAACCCACTTCTGAACACTTCTTGGACTCTTCGAGTTGTCTAAGTAGAGCAGAGGTGGGGGTGGGGAGAAGCAGTCCTCTCTGATGATCGGGAAAAACTGAATCATCTGGAATGCTTCAGAGGTGAGACCTACTCTTGCTGTTCTTTAGCATCTTTTTTTTAACCCTTCACTAATCCAGTTTGAAGTGGTGAGGCAAATATGGATAAGTGGCTTCTTAAATTATATATTGTTTCATCAAAGTCTTTGTTTTTTCTTCAGGCTGACGATGCCTCCTGTTGTTATTCAAGCAACTATTATTTAGGACAGAAACTTCACAGTGTAACTGAGTTTATTTTTGAATTTCCCTTTCATGTAGATGCCTGCTGTCTCTGACACTAAAATGTCAGTACCAGCCCTCAGTCAGAGTGCATCTTCCATTCCTTACTCAGCTGCACTTTTTGTTGTGTTGTTGTTTTTCCTCCACACTAGAAACACTTGGGTTTAAAGCAGAGACCTTTCAGTTCTGTTAAATTTTACACCTGCTGACTCACATAGCACATTCAGCTGTTCTGGAAATAATTGTTCAGTAAGAGTATTCTTTCTGTTGAGTTAGTGAATTAATTTGATTCCAGCATCCTGATCATGATTTACTACCTGTGTTTTCTAACCAGCTTTGTGCTGCTCCAGCTTTTTGCTGACTGATGTTCTCTGACCATTAGAAACTCAAAGCTGTTCATGTAAACCCACTGTGCCAGTGCTGCTTTGGAGCAATTCAGTTGCTACTAACTGATATGGTGCTACCAGTGACTTGTCATCTGATGTGATTGTGTGTACTGAAGTAATGTTGTTATGCTTGTGAAATACCTTTTTAAATACAATAATATGTCATATAAACAAAGAAGTTAGCAGTCAGTGAACAGTAGGGTGCATCAGATAAGTAACAGTAAAGAAAAAAAAATAGCGGACAGTCTGAAAAATAGTCTTGTGTTGTTTTTGTCCTTCAGATTGCAACAAAAAGTCTTACTTGACTTAATTTAGTTGATGAAACTATGCAAAACAGATTAATTACGTGTTGCTTCTCCTTCAGCCTTGTGATGGAGGGCATGTCAGTGCCTATGTCAGGTGTAACCTCTGTGGGATAGGAAAGATTGTTCCTTTCTGTTGACAGCCTGTGCAGGAGTTGACAATTAAAGAAAATAAAAAAGATGTGACAGAGTAGGGACTTGTGTGAGGAGCAGGGTCTAGGAGATTTCAGAGAAGAACAGGGAACAGACATACAAGCAGAACTTAGCTAATAGAAAGAGTAGGTCTTTTCCTAGGGACCCAGAGAGACTATATGCAGTCTGCTCCAAACCAGAAGGCTGCTGAAACTTATTGGACAAGTAGTAAGACTGGAAGGAGGGACCTACCCCCTGAGGCATTGGGGGGGATATGTTTGATTTCAATGTTGTATGAATTTATTTTTGTCTTTTCTGACCCAGCATACCTCCATTTTTTTTTCTTCTTTCAAAACTGAGTTGGAATGTAATAAGGTACAGCTTTAGAAATTCAAAAGCTTTTGGTATGCAAAGTTTAAAGATGGGGAGCTAGGCAGAGTTAGCTCTATTAATCTCCACAGTCATAAGCCCCGCTAGTTTCTTCAGTAACTTCCAGCTGAAACTTTCTCACCTGCCATGTCACACTACTAGACATCCTTGTTCAGATCATCTGCTCTGGACATCTCTGAAGTTAATAACCTTTCTGATTTGTTCCCAGCTTGTCCATTGCTTCTGCTGTCCATTTCTGTGGTCCAAATCACACCACGCTTTTTATTAGATCTGTTTACTTATTTTTTTTATTTTACACTGTATTAAATTTTGGTACTTATTTGTATTTCTTCACACAATGTCTTTTATAAATGCCTCTTGTTTTTTCCTTTCTTCCTTTCACCTAATTCTCTTTGTGGCCTCCAGTTTCCTCTACTTTGACTTATTAATTTTCTTCTTTAATCTTCCCAGACTGATGAATTCTCCTCTTTTTTATGGGCAATGGGAAAAACAAAAGATTTGCCATTTGTATTTACTTGTGAAAATATAAATCAAAATGAGAGGAAGCCTTGGTAAAGGGGGCAAGCTTACATGTTTTCAGTACAGAGAGTAGCTGAAAACACGTGCTAGTCAGTTAGGGTGGCTAATATTCAAAAACACTATTTCATGAAGATGGGAAAGTGCTTAATATGTTGTCTAATTTGGCTGAATTTTTTTTGTTGCATTCCGACGCTTGGAGGCTCCAGCAAATTTGGGGGAAGTGAGTCCCGTAATCATTTCCTATGTTGGCTCTCTGAAGTTTAAGGCTTTGGTGCTGATTGGTGCTTTTGTTCAGGAGATGGGGACAACTCCAGGGAGATGGAGAGATTTTAAAATAAAATATTTCTATGTAAGATACATTTAGATATAGAAATTTTATGTATAGTTTCAAGTCTGTATTAGAAGTTCAGTTGCTACATTGTACCATGGAGTCACTATGCAATTTAGTCTTAGATGCAACACATTGTGAGCCTAGTTTCTGAAGGCTGACTGTAATTTTTATGATAGAGCTTTTAGATAAGATGATTGCATTTGGCCTAAAACTAAGGACAGCAGGATTTCTGTAAGTCTACTGATTTTCTGCTTTCCTATTACATACATCAAAACTTTGTCATACAGCAGTCACTTACAGCACACACAGAGTGATTTTTGTTGGGATTTCAGAACTTAAATATGAAAATATCTCAAGCAGGTGGCTTGTAAGGAATGCCCTGACACTAGAGGAATGCTGTCTGTGTTCCATTAATATAGGTCTGTTACTCAAGAATCTGCACTGAATCAACCCACGTTGCTGGGAGTCACGTAGTGCTGGACTTCTAGCATTGCCAATACTCGGATAATACTGTTTTGTTTAAACCTACATTTCCTAGAATTACATTTATTGTCACTTTCACTTTTTGGAAAAAGTTTTACTTTATTGTCCTTGTGGTTGAGAATAAGATTTAAAAAACATATGGTAAGTGCCTCCTAAAAACAGGACCAAAGAAAAGCAATCACTACTCCAAACATTGATATGTGATCGCATCAGTCTTGCGAACACACTCATCATTCTTCGATGTTTGGGTTGGGCAACTTGATTCAGATGATTATATATAGTTAGAGCAGAGCCCTGGCTGGATTGTAACCCTTGAATCGACGTGGGATTTTTAGAAAAAAAAACATGCTGGCAATAACTCAAGTGCTTGTTCTAGGATCTCTGACAATTTTCACTGAATTTACATTTTCTTCTACGGGCTTTCTAATAGAAGATTACAGCATAACATATATAATGGTTCCATATCTCTGACATAGTGGTTTATATTATGAACTACTCAGGATGTATAGAACATTCTTGCTTGGTGATATTAATTCTCCTTTCACAATTTTGTTTAGTACTTAAAACCTGAGATAGTTTAGTTCAACCCTGTGGGTAACAGCTGTTTGTGCTGTTTTTTTCCTGCTTCAGTTAGGTTTTTGTTCTTCACAGAAATGACTGTAACAGTAAAAGACTTTCTTTTGTCTGTATAAAACTGCTTTGTACTATTTTTACCTTATTCTCCTTTGTGTAAGCAAATAAGTTATATTTAACTGCTATTCAGGTAATGTAGCTTTTCAAAGTACACAAAGTGACAACCTTTTATGGTGTAATAAATCATGTATTAGTCAGAACCAGGTTACTTTTCAATTCCCAGAAAAAGTGCTTATGGAATGCTGTGAAAGTCCCATATAATTAGTGGGGTCTTTTTTCTTACTCTTGAATATTTGTAATTTTCCAATTAAAAACAAGTACTTGGAGAATGCTAGGACATCTGTGTATTTTAACTTAGCAGGATTGTTTTGAAAATAACATACAAATATCTCAACTTTTTTTTCATTATTATTTTTTGAGAGTGACAAGTACCATTTCACCACCTGTACTAAAGAGACTTCTTTATCTCTGGATATTAGCCTGCGTTCTGTTATCGCTGGTCATAGCTCTATGATGAAGTGGGAGCTTGGAAGCAAATCTTTTAGAGGATTCTGTGTTGGCAGGTTCCATGAGCAGCTCACACAGACATGGAACCACACTGACTGAATCTTCTCACTGCATGTTTTGTTACAAAACACTGTCCTATATTATCTGCTTTCTAAAAGACTTCTAAAATCTCTGAAAGCACGTTCTCTCTGATGTGTAAGATAAAAGGACCTAAAGTATTTTGCATTTGCATTCTAGCTGCTCTGCGAATAGAAAGGTAAAGTTTCTCACGCTTTTGTGCTGTAACACTAACAGTCATGTCTTCCTATCATTGCTGCTAATTATTATTTATTATTAATACAACTGTCCAGATGTGAATTATTACTGACTCTCATTATTTTATGTTAAATTCTGTAGCATTTAGTGTTCATCTTAAATTGCCAGTTTCTGGAGCCATTTGATCGGAATCTGAGCAAGGAAAGTCCTGGCGTTGATTGCCTTGTATGATAAAATGTCTAAATTTGTGGATGAGAGGAGAGCAGTGGATGCCTTTTACCTCAACGTTAGCAAGGCTTTTGACACTGTTTCCCACAGTATTGTTAAATTCAAGTTAGGATGTTACAGTCTGGATGGGTGGACAGCTAGATGGGCAAGTAACTGTTTTGATGGTCAGGCTCAGAGAGTAGTGGTTAATGGATAGCTTTCTAGCTGGAAGCTGGTAACAAATGCTGTACCTCAGGGGTCTATACCTGTTTAAAGTCTTTGTCAGTGAGGCAATATCAAGTTTGCAGATGACACCAACTGGGGGGACCAGTTGATGTCTTCAAGGGCAGAGCTGCCATTCGGGGCAACTTAGACAGAGCGAGGGAAGTGACCAACAGAAACCTGATAAAATTCAACAAGGATCAACACAGAGTTCTGCACCTGGAAAGGAAGAACTCCCTGCAGTGGTACAGGCTGGGGGGCAGCTTGGCAGGAAAAGACCTGGAGGTCTTGGTAGCCAGAAAGCTGCACATGAACCAGCCATGTCCCCTGAGAGCTAGGAAAACCAGCAATACTCTGAGTTACATCAACAGGACCATAGCCCATAGACTGAGGGAAGTGATTTATACCTCTCTACTCAGCACTCATTAGACATCTATAATACCATGTCTAATTTTGGCCCCCACCCCCAGTCCAAGGAAGACGGGTATAAATTGGATTGAGTTCAAGAGAAGGCTACAAAGGTTGTTGGGGGCTGGAGCACGAGTCCTGTGAGGAGAGACTTGAGGGAGTGGGTCTTGTCCAGGCTGGAAATGGGGAGGCTTTGAGGGGATCTAACAGCAGCCTTCCAGTGCCAGTAAGAAGGTTATCAAGGGGTCGGAGCCGGGCTCTTCACAGTGGCACGTGGCAGGAGGGCAAGGGGCAATGGATATAAGTTGAAATTAGAGAGTTTCAGAGTGGGCATGGGTTCCATGAAGAGAGTCAAATGTGGGAACTGTTTGCCCAGAGAGGCTGTACAGTCTCCATCCTTGGCGTTTTAAAGACCAAACTGAATAAAGCCCTGAGCAGTCTAGTGTGATCTTATAGCTGACCCCGCTTTGAGCAGGAGGTTGGACAAAAGCTTTCCTGAGGTCTTCTCTGATTATGATACAAAGAAAACTAAAATACAAATAAAAAAAAAAAAAGAAATAATAAGATTTCTGTCTTTGTGTATTTGCTGTGTACTTTTGAGGTGTTTATCAGCTGTGCGTTTTTGTTGAGGGAGGAGTGGTTGTAAAATGTTTTATCCAAAGAACCTCTGTTCCCTTGCTGATGCTTTAAAAATGAGTGATTTCTCTATTTAAGTTCATATTTTAAGTGCATACGAAGATCGTTTCCAGGTTATCAATCTGGTCACATACAGATGTGAGCAGAATGTCCTTTTGCTGTTTGGCAGGCAAAAATTGGGATTTGACAGCAGCTTTGAGTGACTATGAACAGCTCCGGCAGGTACACACCGCCAACCTGCCACAGGTGTTCAATGAGGGCAAATACTACAAGCAGCAGGAGCCAGAGCAGCCTCCCCAGGTGACGAAGGCTGAGCGACCCTGCCTGCAAAGGCAGGATGACATTGCTCAAGGTAAGAGCTCTTCTCCAGGGCTTTTGTGGACAAACAGCTTTCTAGCTTGTCTGCTTGCAAGTTGTGCTTCTCTGCAGGGGGTTGGAAGTCATTTGTCATCAGCCTGTGAACTGTGTCATTGTGATGGGATTCACAGAGCTGCTGCTGGACCCTACGTTTCACATGTTTCAGTTGTCATGAGCTTTGCCTCAGTCCTGCAAGTTATTTTTTTAACGTGTGATTAAAGTACGAAAATGTTGTACAAGCAGTCTTGTGGTACATATAAATGGAATTAATTGGAGAGTGTCATAGACCACTATTGTATGTAGTTTTCTATGCTTATTGAGACCAAAAAAAGATTAAAAAAAAATCCATATTTCAATCTTTACATTCTTACTCACAGTAGGTGATTAAGGTGTATGAAATCGATGAATAACTTTAAGCTTTAAAATTCTTTTCTTTTATGGTTCCACAGAAGAAAGGACAACCTCCTATCCCCACCAAATAGAAACTGAAACTGTAAGAAAAATGAGTCAACTATCTCTAGCAGTTGATTTCCAGTACAGGATGATAAGCATTAGAATTTACTTTTTTGTTTGCAGATCTTTTATAGGCTTTATTTCACATGACTCTCTCAGACTGTTGGAATGCATTTTTTTTAATATTAATTTCTCAAGGAACTGTAGTTTGCACCAAAATAAATCTACAAGTCTGACAGCTTGTCATGTCGGGAGGTAATAGCACTAGCTTGGTGATGGCTTTCTATGCAATGATTAGAAGGAACAGAAAGTCTTCCCTTCTCCTGCTGGCTCTTCCCTCCTCTTAAACAGGAAATGGCATCAGTACTTAGGAGTGTCAGTAAAGCTTTTTTAAAATGGATAACTTCCATCAGTAGACAAGGAACTGTAGTGCTTGTTGTGACTTCTTAAAGGCACTGAATACAAGTAAAGGGAGGAAGAGTAGCACGCTGTAGTTGATAAAACTATGTCCCTTCATCATTAGGATATAGCTCGCTCTAAAATTCCATGTTAATAAATTGTCCAGTTTACACTGAAATGGCCATTTGATATTTTAGTGGGTGTAGTAGGTAGTGTGGGGTAAGTCTGGCTTTAAACGCCTGGACTGACAGTAACTTTGCCACCAATTAAATGCATAACTGATGGCTTCATGATCAGAGAGCCATCTCTGAGTGAAGCGTGAAACTGAGTGAGGAGGCTGTTCAGGGAGGAGCAGAGAAGGGAGAGAAGGGTCTTGTTATGGACCAAGTACTTGGAGTGGAGGATGCAACCAAAAGGTGAGGGCTGGACCGTGGTGGGAAGGGGTGATGGAGTGGTAACAAGGGGATGTCAAACGGAGATGCTACCCTATACTTCACTTCCCCTGTTTAAAAGTGATTTAGCTGAGATGTACAAGGAGAAGAAAGAAATGCAAATGTAATCAAACCTTCTCCCCTCACCCCCAATTCAGGATATTTTAGGGAGTGCAGTTTAGCTCTTAAAATTAGAAAAACTTTGATCCATTAGAGAAACAATAGTTCACAAACTCCAGGAAAATTAATTTTTTAATAACCATTAGTCAGTTTGAGATGTTTTAAAAACACTGTTAACTTAAGTGATAAGCTGCATATAAGTAAGCTTCTTTGTTAATTTCTGAAGGCATGGAAGTACAGGAACTTCTTTTATTTTAATATAGCATTGTACATGTTTGAGAGTTGATCACTAAAGGCTAGTGTATCGTAGTATTTATGAAGTTGCACCAAATAGTTTTTTACAAAAGCTTCCAGTATGATAAGGTACCCATTTCCAAGGAAAGTCAATGAAAATATTATCTAACTTAACATTATGTAAATCCCATCAGGAAGCTTTCTGCATATTCAAAAATGTAAGAAACGCCATAAATCTGGTGTCAGCTCACTAATAAAACTCAGTAAAATGCCCAGGAGACTTAAGTTAAGATAATCCCTGTTGCAAAGGATGGCTAGAGAGAGCGCAACTCAGTAGACCACCTGCGGTCAGTCTGTTTGAAGCACAGAAAGGCAGTGGTACCGTGGTTCTAAGGAGTGCCACTTCTCAGATGCAGAAAGAAACTTTATGCTGAATGTTAAACTTCTGACAGAAGTTTACAGAAGGCTAGTAACAGTTGATGAACATAAATTCTAAGCAGCTACAAAACATTCATTTCAGTTTTTAAAAATGTAAACAGGGGTACAAGGCAGAAACTAAACAGAGGGAAAATCTCTCTATGTTTTGACTGAATGATTCATGGTTTAAACACTTGAAGAGTATTTCTGTTACCCATTTGCCGATACCAGAACTGAGGCCATATAGTACAGTGAAATGATAGGATAGTAGTATTTTGTCCCTTTCTTAACATTCTAATGCTTATTTGCTTTAATGGTCCTTTACTGTTCCTTATATAGCATTTGTCCACAGAGAAATTCAATAAATTATAAGATACTAGCTCATAGTTGTTTTGATAAAATAATGCATTCTTTTGTACCAGGCTTGTTAATGTCATCATTCTTTTCGAACTACGTATTGTTTCTTGGATCAGGATTTTAGAAAACACATATGCAGAAAAACTGAGTTTGTCTTAAATTTAGTATAATGATGTTAAAATTGCTTTCAGGTAGATTGTTCTGAGATTAAACCTGTATGGCATGTTCAATATGAAGTGATTGTAGAATGATGGATTTTTTGATTCACAAGAAGTCAACTTAAATTAAGAGTTCAAAACATTAATTGATTATCATCTGTCTGCCAGTAAATGTTTCTTCCAATGTATCTTTGGAAACTTAAGATGCATTAAAAAAACTTTTAATAGAAATGCTTGTCTTTCATATCTCATTACTTTTACTGTTTACCTGTTTTGCTAGAAGGAGAGTGAAGTTCCTATGACTTGCCATAGGGATCCATAGTAGGAACTAAGCAGTCTTTTACAGTAGGGAAATAACCCAAAAAAAGGTAACAAGAAAGAAGTGGAATAAATTCCTGAGTGAAATGAATGGGCATTTGCCAGACTTAGTGTTGACTGGTCCTTTATATAGTCTGATAGGCTATAATATCTCTTTGGTTTCTCTACAGAGAAGCGTCTTTCCAGAGGTATTTCTCATGCCAGCTCAGCCATAGTCTCCCTCGCTCGATCACATGTAGCAAATGAGTGCAGCAATGAACAGTTTCCTTTGGAGATGCCCATCTACACATTCCAACTACCAGACCTTAGCGTGTACAGTGAAGATTTCAGAAGCTTCATTGAACGTGACTTAATTGAGCAGGCAACAATGGTTGCTTTGGAGCAAGCAGGTGGGTAAATACTTCATATGTCAGCAGCTGGGCAATCTGACATTTTGGCTGACATTTCTAATCATGCTTCATTTCTGGAGCTTGCGCATGCTGCATGGGAAATAAATACCAGAGAGTAAAAGCAGGTAATGTGGTCTTTGCAAAATGACACATACCCTGATCCTCTATTTCTTTTAAAACATTATAGAGAAAACTGTCAAATTTACTTAATAAAACAAAGACATTGAGGGAGGAAGGAGAGGAGGACTGATGTGGGAGTCGTGCAATAGAGAAGGACGTGAATCTGGATGGTCGGAGGGGGTTGGTACTTCAAGTTCTTGTGAGGAAATTACATGGCAATGACTAACAAAGGAAACATCTTCAAGTTCTGTTGCAGCTTGAGAAAATAGTTTTTAAATATGTATTTTATGTATTGATTATTATTTTTGTAATAAGAAACTAAATAATTTTAAAGTAATACTTCATTATTGCTATGGGGAAAAAAGTGAAGAAATTTAAAATTCATTTTAATTCAAAATTATTAGTAGTTTAAAGTTTCAAGTCAGTTTTGAAAGATGCGGAGAAATGTATTTAAAATTGGTATCCATGTCTTATGAAATAGCAAGTGTATTAATGAACCATGAAATGAACACATCTATATAGTGAAATGGCCAACTCTGGTGATATAAAGGAGTTATAAAATCAGATTTCATGGCTGCCTGTGGAATATCAAATAGCCAGTTGCTTTTTTCTCTTGATTGCTATACTGGCTTGTGTAACACTATGTATCCATCTCAGAGTTCATTCTCAAAACTCGGTGCATAGTCATACTGTGTGTGTTCAAACTGGTGAACTGTTGCTTGTTACTGATCGGGGCACTACATCGTAGTATTTAAGCAGGACCTCTGCTAAGCTGGTGTCACCTTGAGTCCTTATTGTGTATTGTCATATGCTCATTTTTTGGCTTTGGTATTTGAAAAGCAAGACATAATTAGATAATAGCATCAAACAGTAAATACTTAAGAGGAAAAAAAAAAAAACAAAACCAAAAAACAAACCCCAAACCCAAACAGTATTCAGAAGGCTGCCTTCTGGTAAAAATAGCAGTATAAAATAATGCAGGAACGCTACAAGGCAACTATGAAGTATGCAAACTGTCAGTCACCTATCAAGAAAATATATCTAGTTTCTCTAGGAACCAGCTAATACAAGAAGGACAGGGAAAAAAACAGGATGGCTCTTCCTCTGGCAGCTCTGCCAAGCACTCCAAATTCCAGTGCTATCAGAAAATATCTTGCTACAGTATCATTGTTGACCTTACCTGCTTCAGCAGAATTACAGCCTTTGGAGTCAGTTAATGCAAGAGTACAAACTAGAGGATCACAGTGGTTTTCTGACCTTAAAATCAGGGAATATGTGAATTTAGAGCTGACATCTTCTAATTCATACAGAGCTGGCTGGCTTTGAACTTGAAATAGGGCTGCAAAAACTACTGAATTTTCTGCCTCAGCATTCCTCTCTCAGATCTTTCTGAAAATTAGAATAAATCATTTATTCTTTTCTTCATGTTACTTTAATTAGGGCAATAAGTTGACTCACACTGGAAAAGTCCCTTCCTCCCCAGAGCCTCTTGCATCCTGGAAAGGAGGGTGTTTTGACCATTTGAAGTGCTTGTAGTTTTGACAGCAGGTATTCTTGTAGCCTCCGTAGACTTAGTTTACTTATGTGAGCATTTCATTCAAATAAACTGGAACCTCCTGGGAAACAGTTCTTCAGTTCAAGTAAGTTAAACAGATCAAACAGTGAATGTTTAAGATAATCATGTAAGACTTCGTGTAAACTGACCTTTTGTCTCTATTTAAGACATAGTGAGTTTCCTTTTATTTCCTGCCTATTTTAGACATGTTGTTGTCTGAAATGAAGAGAGTGAATTAATAGGAAAGTCACTTAACATTAGACATTTTATTGTCTCTTACCAACAGAGGGCCCAGTTTGACTATGGTTTGGTCAGTGACATAAAAAAATTAACAGATAAGGTGTATTCACTGCAAAGGGCCTAAAATCTATTTCAAAACTGTACAAACCCCATGAAGGACAGTAGCTTCTGTAGCTGAGGTTGGGGATATTGTTAAAGGAAAAGAGAGAGGTGTCTGCTTAGGTTTAAGGGCATGAATTTCAGGAGAAAGGAAAAAAATTTAAAAAGCTGATTAGGCAAAAGGAGGAGGAACTTTGTTATGTTTGAACATAGAGTAGCTTACTACTCATAAAGCATAGATTGTGAGAGCAAAACTACTATTAACAGACTGTCGTACGTGTCGTCTGAAGTGCCCGTTTGAGCTGGATGTCTATAAAAGCCTGTAAGGTTTTTATATTCTCTTTTTGTATGCATAGGCACTGGCTACCATTACATCTACATGTGAAAGGATGTTCAGGTTACATCCTACCTGTATAGAAACTCAGAGCAAAATTCCAGATTTACTCAGAAATGCTGTGTGAGATTATAAAGGAAAGGCCCAGATAAAGGCAGTATGATTTACTCACTCTCTGCTGCTGCAATGTATCCTCTACTCTTTGTTGATTGCTTTCTGCATATTTCTCTTAGAGGACAGAATTCACCACACTCATAAAAGCATTTTGGGGTTTTGTGCATCTTATAAACTCAGCTGTTCATTATGGCCTGAATTGGAATGAGGTCAGCTTGTAAGTAATGTGGAGACTGATCTCTGAGTGCTCTTGCAGTAATCAGTGTGGTTCTTCGATGGAGGATGGCTCAGGTAGTGATAACATTAATTGAAGTCTTGTGTGAAAGGAATTTTATAATTCTAAATATTTTGCTGCAGCAAGTTGATTTTCATTATATACACATGTTCCCCCATGTGTTGTTAATGTGTAGGCTGTCACAAAGAGAGATATTATAGAACCTGCTGCTGCTGTACTGATGAGTTCAAGAAACCTTAGCATAGGCAGAAGAATGGCTGGTCTAACACAGTGTTTTTAATGAAAAGTTTGTATTGCAGTGCTGAAATATAATTCAATACAAAAATTAAAAGCAAACTGTATGAACTTTCAAGAATATTGCTTTCCTACACTTTTCTTTCTGTGTTCAGGTTTGTGTTTTCTATGAAGCATTTTATACAGCTACAAGCAAAATAAACAGTAATATGTTGTTAAGCCTGGGTTTCACATCCCCAAAACCAAATCCACCAAAATTCTGGAAATGTTTGATTTCAAACTGTTAAAAATTAAGCTTTGTTAAATAAAAATTGATGCCTTTTCATGTCGTAGAAACATTTTCTTATCCCAGAATTTTTAACAGATTTTAACACGGTATATATAGGGTGTTGGGACAGCAACCATTATAATTACAAGAGAACTGTATTAAGTTCCTGATTTCCAAGCTTTGAAATGCATGCTTGTGTAATTCAATTCTAATATGAATGACAAATACTGTATCACAGAGTAGGATGAAATGCAGTAATGTCATAGAAAACAGTCTGTCTTGGGTTATGAAAGAAACAAATGAACAAAACCGGTAATACTGTATCTGCAGGTAACTGCAGATAACTGAACTCAGTATCGGTTATCTGCAGCCAGTTAGGTCTAGTCATATATTTCTGTGCCATCTTATTTTATGATCTTTGATTTGCATTCTAGTCAGTTAGCTTCTGTGACAGTCTGTGTTGCTTATGCATCAGGCTAAAAGAGAAGCATTTACTTGATTGCTCAGTTTTACTTATTTCTACACGCACAGCTCAACATTACATTTCAAGGACATCAGTAAATATGAATAGCCTTGCAGATGCTACTGCGAAGCTGATTTCATCATCTAGACTAAAAGAGAGAGCTCCTACAAGAAGGTCCTTTCTTTGAAGTACAGAAAATGTATTGGTAAATGCTTTATTTATTCACTTATTTTAAAAAGTAAGCAGTCATTGAATGATTAATATAAGACCATGTAGAAAATCTGTTCTTGTAATTTTCTTCACGTCAATACTTGCAAGTACACATTTATTGTATGAAAGGACTAAAACTAAAAATAAACAAACAAATCTTCTTAGCTAGTCATGTAAGAAACACGTAAAGCATAGAAGTAGCTCTGCTGAAATCTGGATTTGAGGTTCCTGCACCCATTGCTAATTGTCTGACTGTTCTGAGTGGGCTGAGTAATCCTCTGTTGACTTAGTGGGTCGGTCCTCTGCACACCCCAGAGCAGTTATTGCTGTTGGATTCTGGAGGGGAGTTGGTGAGTGCTTAGGGTGAACCATTGCTTTTGAGAATATATGGGGTGTCCAGAATTAGACTTGCTTTGGAAGTTGAAAATGTTATTTTGTGACTTGCTCGTCTTGGGCAATGGATGAGAGAAGGATTTCTGGAAATATGATGTGCTGGAGAAATGAAAGAAAGGCTAGGTTTAGCCTAGTTTCTTAAGGAAATTGAGCTTGTGTCAGCAAGCTGTCTCTTAAAATTGTACCACTATTTAGTTTTTAAATTTAACTCTACCAATTTCAAACGTATTTGTGAGTAAGCTTTTACAAATTTCATGAAAATAAGCAGCTACCTTATCTTTAGTATTTCCATAAAAGAAAACCTTGCAACATTAATACTGTTTATTAAACACTACGGAATCCACATGGGAAAGACCTCCAGAATGCCCAACCACAAATAAAAGAAGAGCCATCAGAAGTCTCACGTTTAGCCACATGTACGACAAGCACAGGAAACCAGACATTTGAGTCCCACCGTGCACAGAGCAACTTGTTTTCCTCAGCGAGATGTCTACTCTGTTGGTGTTTTTGAGGAGTTGGCCTAAGACTGGTTTACTTAGCTGTATGAGAGAGTACTGTTCATACCACAGTGAAGTGCGTTAAAAGACAATCGCACTCAATCTGAGGTAAAATTGTACAAGCTGTGACACAACACTTCACACTTTTTCCCATTTTTAACCATCCTTGTTCTTCTCTTAATGTGTATTCCATTTTTTCTTTAAGAATTCTGACTTATTTTTGATATGATAAATGCACAGCGGTGTTGCAGGCAAGAAGCTGACTATTTGCCTTGGAGGCAGTGATGTGCAATCTAGCTTTGCAGTGAAACTTCAACCACGCTCAATCATGTAGAGCTTGAGAGGAGACTCATCCTTTGTAGTATCTCCTTTTCCCCTGTCAAGAGAGAGTTATATGAAGCTGCTGTTTAGTAAGTCCTTTAAACTCTTTGGTGGTTAATTCTACTAGAAAAATCCCAACTCTGTAAAGCCATTTAGTTTATTAGTAGCTCAAACCAGAAAAAAGAAAATATCATAGAATCATAGAATGTCCTGAGTTGGAAGGGACCTACAAGGATCATCGAGTCCATCTCCTGTCCCTGCATAGGACAACCCCAAAATTCACACCAATGTGGACTGGAGAAAATTAAGAGGGAGCAAAGGATTTATGCAGCGTTTCTACAAAGGTTCTTTAGTATTATGTAACCTCATGTTTCTTTTTAATTTGGTTGGTTTGTATGTGTACCACCAACCTTGTGCATGTTTGGGTAATGAATACTTTATAATGGACCTTAGTAAACTGGAGGGCAGCTCTGTATGAGCATCTTTATGGGATAGTCATAAACTAGAATAATTTCTGTTGCATATTTTTATCTTCTTGTTTATACTGTTAATGGAGTTTTGCATAGAGGACATCATGCTGAATGCTTTCTTACCTTCTATAGTACCGATCCATAAGGTGTCAGGGGCTGATATTGAAAGCCAAGCCTGGCCCCTGTTAATATTTGAAATGCATTCTCTGTTCTCTGCTGCCTTCTTTTTGAGCCATTCAGGTCATATAACCATCTAGAATCCTCTTTGGCAATTTCCTCTCACATCCTGCGGCAAGAAACAGTACACCTGTGGCTTGTAACACAATGTGGACGCTTATGAAAATAACACTTAAACCTTTCTAGTGTCTATTAATAACACTCCAACATTATAAATATTGTTGGGTTAAACCCATGTTTTAAAATATTTCTTATTTCCTTTTCCTCAAATACTTTTTCAACCTAACAGTTGCATAAGGCCAGCTTATACTCAGGCCTACAGTTGTAGTGGGTTTACAATAGGGTAACTTTTGATGTTTGCCTCTTGTCCTGGGAGTCACCAGATAGTAGATTTTAAAGTAGTGATATTGTCTGTTTTCTAAAGTTTGCAAAACTTTCTCTGAGATTCAGCTTACCTTCTTTGCATGGAATACAAGATATATATCTGGTTCTGTATCAGAATGATCGATTCTTGTTGGGCCCTGCAAATAAGTGAGCAGGGGGAGCCAATATATGCTTTGTATTATGTGAAGTCTGATACACACTATGTAGTGCAGGACTAGGATAATATCAGAATACAGAAATAGTTGGCAGTCTTCAGCCACGGGGGATACTAGATTCTGTTAATGTTTCTTTTGAGTTTGTGCCTGAAGTCTTAAGTATCATGCGAAGAAAGGGCAATATTGTGTGCTTGTGTCTGCCTCTCTGATTGTGTGTTGCTAGATCATAGACCTGGATAGGACTTTGTCTTATCTAAAATTAGGACCAAATTTTAATGTACTAGAATATGGGTCTATTAATTGTCAGAGTATTTTTGCTGTAAAACAACAGATCAATTTCTTGAAATTGTGTTTTTTAAGATTAAATAGATTTTGTGAGAAAGTAAGAAGCAAGATCAAGTAGGAGACCAACAGAGGGAGGGAGAGTGAGAAATGGATCTAGTTTGTCCATAAATATTGTCTTATCAAAGCAGACAGAAATAAGCCTGAGGCAGTACTGTTTCCAGTTTTCATTTAAGCTCCACTTTCCTGTTGTTCCCCTAAAGGGAGCCAGTATAACCACTAGATTTGAAAAATTGAGATGCATTTTTTGTTACAATCCAATACATTTCTGCTAATTCTTTAGTCAGCCATAAGCTTGTGATGTTAACCAAGCCCACAAACATTTTTTGCATAATCTACTTGAAAGCAGATCACTTTTATAGAAACCTTCTGTCATTCAAAAGATTCATAAACACCAGACTCTGACATTTATTACCAATAGCTGCTAGTTAATCTGCACAGCAATACTACTCATTATTCCCTTAAGTCCTAAGATCTGTCTGTTTTAGGTCTTGTAACTGTGCTTTAAGCAGCACCTTGGTATAACTTATATGATACCACCAAAACATTCTGCAAAAAACAGGTGGCAAGTTGTTATTTCACAGCCCACAGACACAGGAGTTGCTAAAAAGGATAACTTGTTATTTCGGATTTATCTTTCCCAAAGGCTGTCCAATAGCGCTTTAAATTAAGCTTCTTTAATGCATATTTAATTTAGAACTCAATAAGCCTAGTCTGAGATGTTCGACATTTACAAACTAGCTGCTAAAATCATATGAGGATTACCAAATGGGCTTAGTTATTGATCTGCTATGCATCTTTACCTTTACAGTATAGTAACTCTCAACCCATACCGACTAAGTGGAATTCAATTACATGGTTCTTAGTACCCAGAACAAGGAATTGGGGGCACATATTAAAATATTGTTACACTGGGTTTTTTTGCACAATATGTATTACCTGTTGTTACAAATAAACTTCAGTATAATTTTGTAATGGAAACATATTAATGGGGAGAAGTTTTTCGTTGCTTGAACCTATTTCTGTTTTGGGGATTTAACCTTAAATGCAAGACTGACTGTACAAATGTATAGATACTATTTCCTCTCAGCTTGCAAGTAAAGGAATTGGGGGAGAAAAAGTTTGCAGAAGAGGACAAAGAAAGAAATGGAGTCACCACAGGCCGCCTATTGCATTATTCATTCAATTATTCAATTGTGCATTACCCACAGACTTTCCAAAAGTCTTGGGAAATATACCAGCTCTACTCATCATTGTTAATTATCTCCTCTTCCTTATCCCCAAAGATGTTGTACAATTAGTCACATTCTCTTTCTTTATATTAGAAATGTTCACATGACCATTTAACCAAGGCTCAACGCTCCAGTATGCTACCACACGGCAACCTCCGTGCCAGGAATTATGTACTTCCAGTGTTGGCCTTGGCACTGATACTCTTTATGGCTTTATTTGCTTCATCTAGATACATCAAATATCTGTCCGCTTGTCAGTCTTTTTCATAATCCATCTCTGTTTTATAATTTGTAAAACATGCTTCATGTAGCAATGATGGATAAGTGGTTCTCTAAATTTTCTCAAAGAGAAAAGTCACATGCTATCCTAGACCTTGGGCTATGCATTTGGTCTCATTTTAATTCTCTGGTAGTGTAGCTGTTGATTTTAGTAGGTGTAATCATGATTTACATTATGGTAAATGAGAGGAGAATCGGCTGTTGAAACAATCCATCTGATTGAAACAATAGTACTTTACTTAAAAAACTTAACCTAACAGTAACATATCTTGATTAACACATACATATTACTTTTGTCTTTTGAGACTTTATTGCTGTAACATATTCTGTCATCCGTGTATGGGAGGCCAGTGTCGGTTATGTTTGGGAACTCCTACCAAGACTCATAACGGTATTTAGGCAATGAACTCCTTGGAAATCCATCCCTGAATGTAGCATGTGAGAATGGAAGATGCAAATTAATTAAAGGTGCTCTCTTCTTATTCCAAATACATTTAGAGAATAGTTAAAGTTTATCTGCTTCTAATTTCTAATCTTACCAGTTTTCACTTCTGACATTACACTTATTTGGCAGAAAGGGTGTTCGCCGTTAACCTTCAACATTACACATCATCGCTGTATGCCTGTACACAGTACGCATCCTGTTTTAGTATCCACTCCACCATTTTAATAGATGCTTTCTTTTCAGGACGACTAAATTGGTGGTCCACAGTGTGTACAAGCTGTAAACGTCTTCTTCCCTTGGCTACAACAGGTGATGGAAACTGCCTCTTGCATGCTGCATCTTTAGGTAAGGGAGAGTCTGTACATGAAACCTCCTGCCAAAAATATTTACTGCTTTACTCTATCCCCAGCAAAAGCTCAGAAACACATGGGATGCAAAGACTTTCATTAAAAGACTGGTTCTGGACCAATATGTTCTTCAAATTTCACTTAAGTATTGTTTGCTTTAGGCATGCTTGAGGGAGGAAGGTAAAAGTTTTATCAGGTTATAAAAGAAGTATAATTGGAACAATATCAAAACCCATACATCATAAACACCAGTGATTTGCATTTTCCTTACAGAGCTCAACCCGACAGCTCTGAAACAGGCAAATTCCAGGTGCTTCTGCAGGATTGTCCTCATTGTGGGCAAGGAATTGCATTCATTCTCTGGCTTTTGTTAAGCAGTTCTCTTGCTGTCTTCAAGAATGCAATATCTAGCTATTATCCCTGTTGGTTCCTTGTAGAGTTTAAGTATATTGGAAACAGAGGTTGGGGTGAATTAAAATCATTTCCAATTGATTAATTAATCACTAATACAAGATCTTTGAAGCCTTTCTTCAAATCAAATAAATAGAAACCTGTGAAGCTGAAAGTCTTCGATATGCCTTCTATATCCTAACCGATTACGAGGAAGCTTATTTTTTTGTTGCAGTTGCTAAAATCTTCCACCAGCAGAACTCCAAAAGGTGACTTTTAAAAAAACACTGGGATTTTTATTATTTTGAAGAGACTCTTCTTTTTGAAAGAAGTAGTAAGAAAAGAGCTTTTGCTGTTTCCAAGGATCCTTTTATCTTTGTCCACTTCATTTTTAATTGGGAGGAATTGTGTATTATTTACAGCAGATGTTTGGAGTATTTTGACTTGCAAAGTCTTAAAATAAATGTATTTAATGCCAGCAGCTGACAATATGGTAATTGAAATGTGGTTGTCTATGGGCACATGTCTTGGTGAGAGCTCTGCTGTCTTTTGTAGTAGGTTACTGTTCTCAACTACATGAAGATGTTTTCTTATCTTAAAATGAGCTTGAAAGCCTGTGGCTGGTTGTATTTTTAGACTTCCAGTCATCTTGAATGCTCGTCTCTTTGGTTGGATGTTGAAGCCAAAGGAAATTTACCATCATGCTGTGTAAGAGTTGGATGCCTTTGGGTGTTGGTATCATCTGTGATTCACAAAAGCGCCTGCAGTTGTCGTTAGCAGTCTTGTGTCTGCAAGCTCTGTTGGCAGCTACAGCTAAAACCAGCCTGTGCATTGAATATTCCATTGCTTGCAGCAAAGTTGAAGTTGCCTGCAAACAAACACTGAAACAACTCAAATCTTCAGTCATTCCTTAATTAAAGTTTAAACTTTGTTAGAATTCCCTCTTGTTGCTCATTAGCTTACCTATATTGACTGTTTCTTTAGGAAACCTTAAAAATAATGAGTGAATTATTTGCCAAGGAGAATCTTAAATAACGTATAAGCTATGCTTCTTTCACTAATAGAGCAATATTAATTGTATTAGTACTTACTATTTCTATTTCACTGTAGCTTCTTTACAACTGAATGTTGTCTTGTGCTACTTTAGGGATGTGGGGATTTCATGATCGGGACCTTGTTTTACGTAAAGCACTCTATACTATGATGAGAAGTGGAGCTGAAAGGGAAGCATTGAAAAGAAGATGGAGATGGCAACAGACCCAGCAGAATAAGGAGGTCTGTATGGCCTAAAGACAGTCTTGTTAATACCATTTAAAGTCAAAAGCATTCTTCTGAAGTTTGGTGTGAAAGTTTTAATTGCTATCAAATTCCTCGTGCTTCCACTTTACATGGGGAAAGAGATACTTGTATTTAGGATTTTTGTATCAGAATGCAAATGTGTTTGTGGCTTTGTGGGCATAAATATGCGCAGTTTTGTGCCTGCAAAGGTCTAAGATGAGTTTGGAACCTATAGAAAATTTTGGGCTGCAAAATTAAATGTATAATTTAGCTATCACGAGCATTATAAAATGAGTGGATGAAATCCACAAAAGAAAGAAAACTCCATTTAGGAAAGATTCCTCAGAGTGGTGAATTAGAATTCTTAGAGCTGTGACCAAATATTGAGTGGATGTTTCTTAACGAAAATCATCTGTAGGTTTGGTTTAACTGTTGATTAAAAGCTGCACTTCAGCATGTATTATTTTCTGAAGATGTCTGTGCCTAAACAGGGGCTAGCCAGTTTCAGGAACAATCCTGAATGCTATCAAGTGAATATGCTTAAATGTTTGTGACTTACTTGTAATCTGCTTTTTGTTGGCAGCAGTCAGTGAGAACACAGCTGAGCTGTGACTGGCTCAGCTACTTCAGGCTACCTGAAAACACAGGGGCACAGAAGCACTTACATACCCTTTCTGCTCTTGAACAGAGGGAGAAAGCATCACCTGTCTGCCAAGGAGGGCATTTGTAGTAGTTCCATATTGGGGAAGAAAGCAAACCTCCAGAAATGGGCAGTAAAGCATGCTAACCATGGTTGCAAGGAATTCACATGGGTGTGAATAACTGCATCTCCAATAGTGGAGCACTGCGTTAGCAGCAGCAGACCCACATCTAGAAATGTAATCCAGTATGCAGTTAGTGGTTTAGATCTTTTTTTAGTAAGTTAATATTCTTTCACCTGAATAGAAATGTTGAACCATTAATGGTCCAAGATATTAAACCATATCATGAACGAAGCTCAAAATAAGTTAGTTGTAAATAGTATTACAGAAGTCTGTTTACATTTTGTACAAGCATAATTGTAAAGGTATTTCATTCTCTCCCATAGTCAGGTTTAGTGTATACTGAAGAAGAATGGGAACGGGAGTGGAATGAACTGCTTAAACTGGCATCAAGTGAGCCTCGTACCCATTTCAGCAAAAATGGAGGCACTGGTGGTGGGTAAGTTTAGAGTATGACAAAATCTTTTAGTTTTTGTTCTCAGTAGGAAAACAATACAGTACAAATGAATGAAGATGTTTATAGGACCATCAAACTGCCTTTTTAACTGGTTGTGATTTTTTTGCATGGTAGAATATAATTATCTAATATCTAAATATTTAGCATTTTTATTAAGTTTCCTTGTACAGTTACCGCACTAACTTGAGGTTATTTTGCGTCCAGAGGAGTCTGGATTTCATAAATCCTAATTTCTTGGCTTCTGCAACAAGCATGTTGGCAGTAGCATCTAGCTTCAAGGAGATGAAGTGCCTTGTGTCACTGAAGATATGTAGCTTTTCGTTTGAGGAAGACTTAGCAGAAAGATAACCACTGCTCAGATACTTTTACTAAAACATGGAATGACACAGTAACATCACATCGTCTAATAGCATTCTAGAAGAAAGTAGTTTGTGCCTGGATATCACCTTTTCTGTGCTTTAGCCCAGCTTTAATGCCATCTTCTAATATTCACACATTTATTTCAGTCCTTTTTTGCCTTGTAGTTCGAACAGAAAATCTTCAGAGAGATCTTTATTGAGGGCAAGTCACCAAGTAACTCTTCACATTTTCTACTTTTAAAATTCTGTTAGGCCTAAGTGTACAGGGGAAAAAAGTAATAATTTTGGTATTAAAGCTAAAGATTAAATATTTGGATGCAGTGTCTTTTTAAACAGAAAGTAGAATATCAAGTTATACTTTGTAGTGTCATGAAACCCTTCTGAAAAATCAACATGCTACTTCAATCTTTGAACAGTTACAAAAAACTTTAACTAAATATTACGATAATTAATATTGCACTGGTAGGAACAGTTGCCCTTTCTTTGACTATTCAAGCTTTTATTAAACCCATGTAATATAAATAGTGCTCTCAAACGCAAGAATTATTTAAAGATTGTAGGGGTTTTTATTTCACATTAAACTGATTCAGTGTCATCCTAGTAAAGTTTGATGTTGCTGGAAGGTTCTGTATAGGGTATGTCTGTATTTCTAAGAGCCACATCAGATTCTTTTCTTACCTGATTTCATATCTGTTTATCTAGATTGATTCCATAAGAGTATGGCTGATTGCAGCTACTTTGATTGCACTCTGCAAAGTTTCAATGTGTGCTGGTTACTACTCAGTGCTTAGAGGCAAGCAAGGAAAGAATGTGTTTTCTTGAAGAACAGCTTAGTATGCATGTTTCATCTTTGTGTAGTACTCAATTAGTAGCATTTTAGTCAATTAGCTTATTATAAACAGTACCAGAAAATTTGATGGTCGCAGGGAAAAACCCAGTACCGTCTACTTTACTGCCAGCATGCATTTAGTTTAGATGTTTAGAAGCTATTGGAAAAAAAGGTTAGAAACATATTTGTGAAAAAGTTTGGGATGAAGTAGTATCTGCAACATTTAAATACCTCTGATGCACATACAGAATCTGCTTTAAATAGCTGGTATGATAAACCATCCCTCACTTTCAGTGCAGCTGTTCCCGAAGTATAGGATTATTGACCAGCCTTAAGAATGCAGAAGCCCTAGGTTTTGTATCTAGTGTTTATCACTAAAAATATTTAGTGTGTGTTTACTCAGTGCATGTTTTTCTCTTGCTACTGTTTCCCCTGGAGAAAATTGCATGTGATGATAAGTAAATTGACAAAACAGGGCATACAGCACAATGAGAGTAATAAAATCTTTAGAAAATATTCTCTGGGCTTTGAAAGAATATTATATTTTCCTTTTAACCCTGTGATGTCGAGGACAGGTAATTCTACTAATGCAGGAGGACATTGTTTAGAAAATTGTTAGCCATTATATGTCTCATTTTCTTCTATTTTGTGGCTAGAAAAAAGATTGGTTTTCATTTTACTCTCTAGTTTGTTTCCTCTGTTTGGAGATATTTTCCTGTTGATATGCTTTAGTCTTCTAACGCAGTTCAATTCACATTTCTGTTAAATTTGGCTATTCACCATCCATTTTCTCTGGCCTTACTCTCTCTGTTCCATTCTGTATGTTTCACGTGCTATGTAGTTTTGGTATCTGCCAGTCAGAGATGTCCTCAAATGTTGCATTTGCCAGTCAGTCAACCACCTTTACCTATCCCAGATACTTAAACAGGGAGTATCACTATTACATAAAGATTTAAATTGTTTTCAATGTTCTCATCATGGTTTGCGTTTATCTTTTTGCAAAGTTATCAAAATAAAGTAAGGATAAATAGACAATAGTTATTTTTTCCTTTAAAATGGTGAAAGAGGAATCAGGCAAGAAACTTAGCCTATTAAACATGTGAATATGTAATTCTCTTTACAATCATTCCAAAGACAGAATGAATGTGACAGAATGAATTATTTTCTCAGTTTAATGTACCCATGTTCAAAGTAGAGCCCTTGAGAAGGAAAAGGAATATCAAAATAGTATTTTTGAGATGGGGTATATTACATTCTCTAGTTAGGTGCTGTATTAAGAAAGCTTGCCAGTTAGTCTTTGAATTGTAGAGGAGGCATTTTCCTTTGGTGTCAGAATTAGATAAAGCATCAGAAGTTGTATCTGCTTCAAAAGAATTCAGTGACAAGCCTAAGTCTGGAATTATGTTGCCTCATTCACCTGCAAGTTCCTTTTAGTTATTTTTCAGAGTGAACTACATGCAAAGGAGATCAGCAATTGTCACTAAATCTCCAAAGATGTCTTCTTTGAGAGCACTCTCGTTCTGAGGCTTGGAAGTTGGGAAAAAAAGAAAAAGAGAAAGGACACATAGAAAAACCTGGTTCCTAAGTCCTTGTTTCCAACATGTAAAATCCTTCAAGAACTAAAGCAGAGCAAACTAATTAACTATGAAGAGATTCTTATTTTGAAACAGACTTGCACATCTTT
This sequence comes from Platalea leucorodia, assembly GCF_965183815.1. Classification (NCBI taxonomy): domain Eukaryota; kingdom Metazoa; phylum Chordata; class Aves; order Pelecaniformes; family Threskiornithidae; genus Platalea; species Platalea leucorodia. Next base: position 33,902,327 of record NC_138831.1, read on the forward strand.
CTGTAAAACATAAATTTCAGATTAACATAATTGTTTCATTTATCTCCATTTACAAGCAAAACCAGGGGTACTGAATTGAAGCAACTGCTTGGAAAAAAGGAAAATGTCTTGTACCCTCTGTTTTTGTTAAGAACCTAACTATTGCAATCCTGCTAAAGAGAAAATTGCAACCCATTCCTTCATTTTGCAGTCTATCGTCAGTGAGATTTCAAAGCCTGTTCTAGTGCTAGATTGAATATCACTGTTGTTACTCACTTCTTGAAAACCTAGTAGAGCTGAAAGCTAGGTGTCATGTTGCGTCATGGGATGAGCTAATACAGATTTTGAAAGTGGATGGTATTCTTATTTAGTATTAACTGTCACTTTCTAGCTAGCTGTCTTGTATGCTGTTGGCACTATCTTATTACTAAAGTCAAGTGATTTTGAATGGGAAAGAAGGGAGGGAATATTGCTGTAATCTTCCCGTGTGTCATTAGAGTTTCATTTAAGGCAGAAACCCAGAACATTTAAACAGTAAGTACTTCTCAAATGCATGTAATCTCTGAGGTTTTGGACTTGGTTAGGTATTCAGAGTATTTCAACATACAGTTCTTCATACAAAACTACTGTGTCCGTCAGACCCGCATCTTGTAGAGAATTTAGTTTAGATCATTTAACAAAGACATTGCTTTAAAACTATTTTTATTTGATGTGGTTGTCTATTATAAGAGTGCTGTTCCTTTTTAATATATTCGGTATATGCAGCAATTATAGGGTGCAGATAGAAAAAGGTTCATTATAACAGTATATCTTTTTCCTTACTAGCTAAAGTTTCTGATCGCTAATAAATCTTTTCATCTGGCCTGTTTTCAGTTGATGTAAATTGTACTTAAGCCAAACGTAGCCTGGAAATAATCAAATTGCCATGGTGATTCAAATATACTAGTTCAGACAGCCCTTCAGGTCTGAAGAGAGTGGATATCCCACAGACTCTGGAAAAGACATAAAAGTCAAGGCAAAGGAGGGATCAGAATTATGTCATATTAAAATTAAGTACTAGTACCTACGTAGTGATTGGGTTTTTCCTTATTTAACAAGTTTTTGTTGAATTCAGGATACTTCCTATTTGACAGATGGTTGCATCTCACATGGCACAGATGATGTTTTACACAAAAGCATGCGTTCGCATACAGTTAAATAAAAATAACATGCAAACCAAAATAGTCTAGGGAAAGTTGATTTAGGTTTTCTCTTTTATTATATGCCTTGAAAACAGCTTCCTAGATATTGTTTTTGCCTGAGAAAAAAAAAATTGGTATTTTTAAAGACTAAGAAACAAAAAGGGGAACTCGAAACATTCACATTCTGTATCACCTTTAGTCAGTGCAGTATACCATTTATTTTTTACCGTGAAGAAAAGAAGAGAAACGTCCCACTACTGTGCAGTTTTTCGTGTTTGAGTTGAAGCTCGTTCCTGAAATACTGTGTAAGGAAATCAATGGGTAGGTCCCTACATCTACCTACAGCAGAAATTTGTACTTGCTAGTAAGCTGCGGCTGTGGTGTATGTTGGTTTTAATTTGGGGATTCTTAAGCAGGGAAAGAAAAGGTTTCAGAAATGGAATGGTGGCAGATCGAGATATGAACTCAGATTTCATTCTGGTCTCATGCTTGTACCTAGTCACCAGGTTGAAGAACTTAGTACTTGTCATGTTGTTTCAGTACATCTCAACTGTCTGCAGGCATTGGTCTCTTGCTCTGCGTGAATCCTGAAACTTAATCTAAATTTGGAATAGCTGTTACGAGTCTGTTGGACAAACTGAGAATCTGGATCGTATGTATCGGGGGAAAAAAAGCAAGGTTACCACAGGGAGCCATTTAGAAGGAAATCCAAGGACATGAAAACTGATCTTGCTCAGAGTTTACAGGCAAAAGAGAGGAACAGACAGCAGATAGCCAGGTGGAACAGCAGGGCAGGTAACTTTCCTGTTTCAGTTTTTGAGGTTTTTTTCATTACTGACTGCAGTACAAATTGGATTTTCCATAGGAGAGAGAATCTCTTTGGAGTGCTGAGTAGGTGTCCACCGTGTTGGGATTCGAGGTATCAGTGGTCCTGCAGGACAGACTGAGGTTTGTTGGTTTTGGTTTTGGTTTTTTTTTTTTTTTCTTTTTTGTTAGTTTGTTCTCACAATCAAGATAAATTATTTAGTCGGTGCCCTGGTTGAGCAGGATTCTGCAATGCAGATTTATATGCTCTTATATATGCGGATTTCATTATTTAAAAATTAACTTTACATGAACAGAGGAATTAATTTCAGTTTCTGAAATTTCCTTTGCTTCCATTTTATTTTGACAAAATTACTTTGTCCACAATTTTCATGGCCATGTAGTTAGCATACATAAAGGTCCATGAAAAAAAGTGGAATGATAAGTGGATCAAAGGATGTGGCAGGTTGCTATGGATACTTGTTAATGATGATTTTTCATTCCCATTAATCTTTAGGAAAATTCATACTGAATCCTCAGCAGTGGCACTGAAATAATATAAGATAGCCCACATGAATTACTGGCAATGATGAAATAAAGTTGGACATTGAAAAGATTGCCCAGAGAGGCTGTGAAGTCTTCCTCCTTGGAGATACTCAAAAGGTGTCTGGACACAGTGCTGGGCAACTGGCTCTAGATGACCCTACCTGAACAGGGGTGTTGGACAAGGTGACCTCCAGAGGTCCCTTCCAACCTCAGCCACTCTGTGATTCTGTGAAAATGAGCACTGGAAAACAGATGTGTAATAGCAGAGAAGGGTTTGAAATGTGTGAATATGATCATAAATAGTGAATCAAGCAACTTGGTGTTGTGATATTGAAGAGTAAAAAAGACCGGTGGAATTTTGGACTTGATGTGCAGTCAGGCTTGACATCAGCTGACCAAAGGGATGAAGTCCTTCTCCTTAACTAGGAGGTGAGGAACAATTAGAGGATTTGAAGAAAAACTTTAGGACTGATAGTCTGGAAATACGTGAGAAAATAGCTGGAAATCTTTGTAGCATATTGTCTTGCCAATAACATGATTCTTCTAACTTCCTCTTGGCTAACAAATTACTCTGAGGGTGACATAATGGACTGCAAATGCTGAAAAGCTGTTGCAGCCAACAATGGAGAAGAATTCAGTAAGGAATATGAAAGGAAATTACAAAACGGGGAATTTAGTTTGAACATCAGGAAAAATTTCCTGACGAGTTTGGGTAGCGGGAAGAGGGATACAGAGAAGTAGAGGTGTCTCGCTGCTTGATCAGAGAATTTGTATCCTGCATCAGCCTACTGTTAATAATTTCCATCCTCCTGTGCTGCTAGGTTGGGATGAAAGATTTTAATGTAAAGTTCCAGGGATGGGCTGGATGCCATCAGACCTGTGAGAAGGTTACTATATTTGTCCCACACATTCTAGAGCAGTGCCCATACAGTTATGTTCAGTTACTATTTTTCACATATAATGAAAATTAATGGCAGTTAATTATGGAAGTTCTCTGCACGCGTAACAATAAGAGGACAATAGCTGCCTTCATTTTAAGAGTGTGCCTAGGTTATGTTGCCCACCTTTATCTGTCTGTCTCACAGAAGCTGTGCTCTGTGTGTATTATATTTTTAAGCAGCACTCAGCTGTGAATTATCGTCTTTACATTTGTCTGCTTCCCACAACCCTACCATTTTTCAGTCTTCTTCCATCTAGTGTGTTTATTTCTGTCTTCTATGTAGAGGCAAAGCTTTAAAATGGGATAGTGACATTAATGACATTAAACTAGAAAAATAGGAAGGGAGAAAACTGAAACCAAAAATCCTATAAAATGCTTATGAAGTCATAGAAGGGCTTGGAAGTGTTCAGCTAGAGAAGTGGAGAATTTTACAGAATTATTCTTGCAGTCCAGATGAAAGAATGATCTGTTTCATAAATGCTTAAAACTTTATAGGTTAGCTTTCCAAAGGTGCTGGGCAGTTCTGTTTCCTGGAAGATTGTGGGGCTGATCCAAAGCATACTGATGCTAGTCGGAAAACCTTTTTTTTTTTTTTTTTTTTTTTTTTTTTAATTTTGTCACTCAATTTTAAGTCAGGTTTTCAGTCTTACCCTTTTTGGGGGAAAAGTACCCCATTGCATTTAGCGATCAGCATCATATCTCTAGAAGTTACTAGCATATATTCTTTAAATAAAGTTTCTCTCTTCTTGCTGTCAAAAGTTTTGAGCCATGCAACATGTAACTGTGCATTTTGTAAGCTTTTCAGTAAAAGAGAACATTTAAAACAAACTTAGTGATTGTGTTTGTCCATTCATATATGAAGAAAAAAGGTTTTTTGAAATTTGTATAAGTTGGGAAAATAAGACCAATGTATTAAGATGAATAGGATAGCACAGGTATATTTTAAGGAATTTAAGGATTTTAGTCCATAAATTATATTCTGAGGATTTGCCTCTCTATATGTATGTGGTGGTTTAACGCTATTGATTTGTTTTGTTAAATTTGAATTTCTGACACTTGATGGTATTGAGAATAGATGTGTAGGCTGTAGATGAATCTGACAGGGGCTGGTTTCCTGGGTGGTTTATAGCTTTTCAGTACTGACATGAAAAAATTACAAATCTTGCTCTTATGTGCTGTACACATTTTTGGCTTTCCTAAATGTCTTATCTCTGTGTTCTTCTAGATAGTAGTAATTATGTAACCTAACATGAGTTTTCTCTGATATTCCTGTTGCAACCAGATATCTTTTCTAATACACATCCAGTTATTCAGTTTTCCTTTGTCTTCTGTCATTGCTTATGCTTTTCAGACATCAGATTATGACTAGAACAGAAACTGCCCAAACCATCCCAGATAGGACTTGGATAGCTCAGTGTCTTTTTTTTTTTTTTTTTTTTTTTTAAAAGCAAAACAAAACATATTGTGTGTACTTGTCTTTGTCAAATTCTTTCAGTAGGTAATTTATTAATATTGGCCACCTTTGAAATGTAGGACTAATTATCATGGTTTTGAAACAAAACACCATACTGTCAGCATATTACCACTTAATACCTGTGTTTTGGAGAACGAGGTGTTGAAAGGCATTTTCACCAAGTAAGGATAATGAATTTAATAATTTTTTTTCCCAAGATGTATATTCCATAATGGTATCAACAAGTCAAAAGGAAGAAGTAACTCTTCCAAGTGCAGAAGACTCTTCAAGTGCTCAAATTGTCTTCCAATTATATTTTACATAGATTTTTTTTTTTTTTTTAATTCCTTCCAAGAACAGCCCTTCTTTGTCTTTGTCTTAAATTACTTGCTTATTGTGAAGCTGGTTGAGGATTAACTCTGTTTAGACCTATGGAATACTCCTCAATAAAACATTTATTGTAATCTAAAACCAAAATATTATCTCTCCACTTTTTAAAGTGCTCTGTATCTGCTCCAACTAGATGAGGAGAACAGACAGACTTCCATTAATTCCAGTGGTCTTTGGATCAGACCTGTAGAAGGCCAATGTAAAGAAAAGACTTGGGTTTCTCTGTAGTGCTGTCTTACTGTTTGAATTTTATGTTCTGCTCTCCTACCATATAAGATATTTGTATTGATTCTTTCTGCGTGTTTTCTGAAACACAGAGCTGCACTGGCAAAAATACTTGGCCTTGTCTCACCTAACTACATCTTGGATCTAGCTTCCTTCTGTATTCTGTAAAGAGAAATGAAAATTTTCATCTCATCTTTGGGCAAATGCTTAAGAGGAGAGGATGATCCTACACCCAGATGTGCCTCTCGTTTTTTGTTATCTGCTGAGGCAGTCAAGGTGAAATGCTTAGACTTCTGATTTTAGATGTCTGAAAGTAGGTGAAATTCATCTCATTGGAAAATCTAATAGGAAAATCAATCTCCAGTTCCTTACGCAGGTACCCCCCCCCCCCCATCTTAAAAAATATGTTTTGGTAATAATCGAAGAACAAAAGTTGACAACTTTCTAAGTTAAATTCCTCTTACTCAAGCTGACGTCAATGTTTCTTACATTGCCAAGGTAAACTCACCTGGATTTTGTTTAGAGGAACTAGAAAAATACTTAATTTTCATTGAAGAATCTGTGCGCCAAGGGTGTCACATGAAATTATGATTTTTGTGACAAAAGCAGATGTACACCAGGAGCTTGGCTAAGAATTACTTGTTTTATTCCTATTAGGCTACCAAACAGTATCAGAAAGTATGAATTTTGCTGACTGCTAAACTAGTGTGGGGTCTGCAAGTGAAAACATTTTCTCTGTTGCTATTATTTTATTTCCAAAAATATTTTTTTCCTTTCCAATTTCTTATGTTACCTATTTCAGTAATTGAAATATGTGTTTCAGAAGAGTGGGAATGAGAGAGACCAAGAAGAAGAAATAGCTGCTGCGATATGTCGGTTCACTGAAGTTTCAATGGTTGGTTCAAGTTGGTTCAAAAAGTTTCAATGCTGTGTCTTCCAGAGTCGATAATTCAGAAGATCCAGTGTATGAGAGCTTAGAAGAGTTCCATGTTTTTGTCTTAGCCCATATTTTGAGAAGACCTATTGTTGTAGTAGCAGACACAATGTTACGAGACTCAGGGGGAGAAGGTAAGAGTTTTTCATAAGAAATCTGTGCACCTATGTAAACTGAATCAGTCATAAACTATCACAAACAAAAGACCCAGCTGTAACATACCTGAGTGTATATGGGATAGCTGCTGCCATTTTCTGAAGAAAAAAAAAAAGAAAGAGCAGAATGATACTCAATCCATTTCTATTAGATAAAAGTAAAAAACACAGGATAATTATGTAAGTCTTGCTGAAAATCTGTTTATCCTAGATATTTATTATTAATAACCACCAAATTACAGAACACAATACATTTCTTACTGGTCTAGGTTAACAAGGTTCTAATTTTGCTGTGTTATTTTGATGTCCCTTATAACTCTGCATAAATGAATCTAATCTGACTTTGAAAAATTGAATTTTAAATGTGTATATCTTGGCTTTCGGTTTTTACTAACTCCTTTGCAGCCTCTCATTCAAAAGTTTCCAGAATGTTTTATTCAGTTTGCACATGTGAGCGCACAAATGTGAGATTGATATGTGGAGCCAGCTGGACAGCTGTCTGAGCAGGACTTGCATGATTAAATTAATCTCTCTCACTTTTTGCCATGAACTAATAGAATACTAATTAATGATAGTATGTTGCTTAACTAAAGGGAAATGTTTGGTTGATTAAAGTGGGATGTTAAACACGTGATGGAGTTTACAGAAATTTACTTCTACAGGAAAATGCTGGGCGGGTAATTTCAGTTTCCATTCAAATTCTGAACTACAAGGAATGGTTGTATGATCTCTATCTGCTCTGACAGGCTCGATCACTATTGCTTCATTTCCTCATAACTTTTCCTATCCCAAATTGCCCTCCCCCCACATTTTCTTCTCCTTGACCCAATCTGATTCTGTCACAATAATCCCAGTGTTTTTCTCACTGCTAGGCTTCATGGACCAGCATGATCAAGCTACCCCAGTTTAACTGTTGTATGTACAAAGTACAGGTTTTCAAAAAGACTAACAACTTGGTCAAATTTGAATAGACTCACCAAAATGTAGATTTATGCCTCAAAAACAATTATGTTCTCCATCCCAAAGTCTGGACAGAGCAGACCTCTTCAAAGACAGAGTCTCTAGTAAAAACAGTGCGTTGTTTGGGTTGACTTTTTCCTTATGCTCATTTCAGAAATATTTCAGCAGTAAGGATTCATATTTTCACAGCAAAAGGAAAAATAATTGGTCAGAAGCAAACACGTTGAGAGTTCTCCTGCCCAAACTTGCTGTTTCCCATAATTATAAACAAGTGTAGAATCTTTCAAAGGAAAGAGCTTTGCCCTTACAGATGTAGCATCCCATTCAAATTCTACTTATGGAATTATTTTAATCTTTCCTTATCATTATTATACATACATACATATACACATTGATACATATATGATGTGTGTGATGACGTGTGGGGACTATAAACATGTTTGTCATGTTTCTGATAGAAATATGCTCATGCAAGGCATGTGTTACGAAGAGAACTGATGGAGTATTTACTGCTGATTATTAGAAAATATCCTTCTACCTGGAAGTATTACAGGAAGGTACAAATCTGCATACATGTGTGAGAGTCATCAAGATTTTGTTATAAGACCTTAATATCTTTACTAGTAAACAGTTAGAGCAAGGAAAATATATGTAAGAGCGGAATATTTTCATTATTGTTCTTAGTATATTTCCTGGCGTTTTATAATGAAATTTTACCTGTTGTTATGACTGTTTTCTGCATTGATTACTCCACTTTAGGCTGCTCTCCTGGAGTTCTGAAAATGTTGTAGCACAATTGTTACATACAATAGAACCAACATTATTGTTTGTTCTTTGACATAGTTAAAAAGAAAAATCTTATTTTACTTTGCAGCATTTGCACCTATACCATTTGGAGGAATTTATTTGCCACTTGAAGTTCTACCTAACAGATGCCATTGCTCACCTCTTGTTCTAGCCTATGATCAGGCCCATTTCTCTGCTCTTGTTTCCATGGAACAAAAAGATCAACAGAGAGAACAAGGTATGCTATAAACTCAGCAACCCAAGGGCATATATTGAATACAATGCACAAAGTACTTTCTTCTACCTGTACGTGTATTTATCTATCAGAAAGGAAACAATATCCACTGAATGCTATTGCTGCTTTCTTAGAAGTCTAAGTGGTTTAATCACAAGACTGGGAGCCAAGAACTCTTCAGTCTTAACCCTTGTGCTGTCACTGTCTATCTTTGGCACTTAAACCTTTTCTGTCAGTTCCATATATGTAAATAGTTACCTTCTGTGCTTCTGGGTTCTTGAAGGCCTTTGTTAATTTGGGTTAGTAAAGTGTTTAGAAGATTAAGTGTGAGTCAGATTGCGACTGAAAACTCATGTAATGGGAAAATCTTCTAGTGTTCTAAATGCACTTTTCTCATTTAAAAATACTTAGTTGAAATGTTTTTATCATATCAGCTTGCTGTCTCCTGTTTTACTTCGGAACAGTGACAACAAAGTCTGACCAGGTATTTCTGTGTCAAGTTTGAGCTTCCTGGGTATGGGATTGGGAGTGACAAGTGCTTCAGGACTGGGTTTGTTCCTGCATCGGTAGCCTAGGAGCTGTCTATAACTGCCCTTATTTGCAAGACCTATTTGCTCTAATAATAGAAAGCTGTGAGTGAACTCCTATCTGTCTTTGCTCCTTTTGTCGGGAAGGGAAAAGTGTTTTGCCAAAAACATGGTGAGGCTTTAGAAAAATTCAGTGGAGTTTTGCTGTTAGGTATGAGTCCTCCTTTTTTTTGCCTGATGACACTGCAGAGGTGTTTTAAATCCCTTATGAATGCATATACCTGTAAAGTAAACATGGAATGTGTGCTGGTTGTTGAGATCTCCTGAGTGAATTTCATTTAGTCCTTCTTCCTAGAGAGTAGTTTAGAGGCAATTAAATATCCTTCATTTAATTCCCTAACTTTATCTGCATTTCATCTGATTTTGCATGTATTAGGCATTTTCCATGCTTATGAGACAGTCAGCATGCCGCAGCTGTGCAAAGTAGAGAGAAAGATGTTCATTAAAATGATGCAAAGGAGAAAAGAAACTCTTGAACAACAGATTTTGTTGTAGACATCTTCATGCAAGAATTTGACATCTAGTTAAGTCATCCTTCTTGGAAGGAGCGGAGAGTTTTTTACATGAGGTTATGTGAGATGGGAAACACTCTACAAAGGGTTGCGTGTGGTATTTGCAAACTTTGCGTTGGTGAAGAGGAGACTGAATTGTAAGACAGTAATTGGAAAAAAAGGTTATCTAGATGTCAGATATTCAATGGGAAAATCAATCCAGTCCAACTATTCAGCCTTCAGTGGCACATAGCTATTTCAGAGATTTGTAGGTAGGTGCTGGGCAATAGGTCTGGCCTTTGCATTATACACTGGGACATTGCAGCTGCCTCCCAGCCCTCAATCTGTAGAAAAGCAGCCCTTAGGAGAATGGTTTTGCATAGGAACCATTTCCAAAGCAGTATGCTGCGGTATGATGTGAAGCACCTTGTGAGAAATGAAAGTCTGCGAAGCAAATTCATACTATTTTAATGCAATAATGTGATACGAATGAAGGCAGAGTCTTGGAGAACCTTTTTAAGGATACTGTTTCACTGTTATGGCTGCTGCTGATATGCTGCAGCCAGGACTGTAGTGTCAGCGTGCTAGTAAGTTAGCAGCTCCTGCGTGTACGTCTGTTACAAATTGTAGAGTTGTCTTGTTGTAGAACATGTCTCCATGTCTTTGGTCTTGATCCTTTTTAGGTCTGAGTTCTGTTGGTGGTGAAACAAGACAATTCTGGAGTAGGCAGAGTCTATTTCTTCCTTTCTAACAATTGTGATCAGAATAATATCAGTAAACTGACAGTAACCTCATTTATTGCAGGCACATCTATCTGCCTTCACACGATACTTCATTATCACAGGTCTTACAAGAGCCTATGTGCGTAAATAATCTGATTGAATACAGAGAACTTAACTATCTCTGCAATAACTTTGCAGATAGGGTAACCGCCACCCACCAAACCTTCTGCTATTGTGGTATCCTCTAAGTGACAGGATTGACAACAGGTAGTGAGGGAAACTACTGTTCAGCTGCTCTGACCCTACCTCTCAGTATGTGTTAAAATATTCAGTGATTCAAGCTGGTGCCACCTACTGAAATATTCCTAATATTACAAGCCATATATACCTGTTAATTACACACTGCAAGATCTTCGGTTTGATAACAAGGTCACATGTTTGATTTCTCCCACAAGTGCTAGCAATAATGTTAAGTATACTTCTTGTTAGAAACTGTCTTTCTGTAGGATTTTCCTACACCTGTAGTCACACAGGAAGGGTGCTGGGAGATAAAAAGCTACCAAATATCCAGCACAGCATCAGTAATGTTGTGTATTGGCTTTGTTCATGTGTAAGTTCATCCAGGTTAATTATAAGGGCTGTTGGATCAAAATGGTATTCGTTTTGTATGATCCGATTTTACATGTTTTACTGCAGGGCCTTGAATACACAGGCTTCAATTCTGTGGAGCAGCAGAGAGCACTTGGCATTAAGTATGGGATGAAGGGAATGCTTTAGCTTTCAGCTGCCAAGCTGGTTGCTGTTAGAGACTGCAGCAGTTAAACAGCTAACATGGCATTGCTGCTGTTCTTCAAACGCTGTGACAGGAACTAGATTGGCACAAGGATGCTCGAATAACGCCTGGTTTTGGTACCTTGTCAGCATAGAGATGTTGGCAGCTTTGGCACAAAGGGAGAGCCACGATTGTTAAGAGTCAGAAAACAGTAGCACAGGTGCCACAGTACGTGGCCAGATTTTGAACTATCAGAATGCAGCTGAGAGCGCTACAAGTTCTTAAAAGGAGCATCTCTGATAGCTAGGCAGTTCATAACTTATAGTATTTATACTCTAACCGTGTAAGCAGATGCCAGGAGCAGCATCTGAAGCTGTCTGAACTACTGCATGTATGTACATACATGTTTAAGCTGCTGAGAAGCTGTCTTGTGGAGGAGACAGTATGTCCCATATTTGTGAAGTATGTGTGGTCAAATAAATGCTGATGTGAACGCCTGAAATTCTGCTTTGGCATATAGTCATTGATCAGATCATTTTGAGCACTACTATAAATGTGTATAAAGAGAGAAAACATGCTAACATCCTCTTGTCTGGAGAGGATTTAAAACACATTTTGACATGTCTTCTTTTTACCAGCACATAGCTGGCATTCTGATGGTCACCGAAGGCCCTCTTGTTTTGAAATCCACAACGTCTGATTAAAAACCTATAAATACTTTTGTATTCATGCAGGCTATATTCATGCAGGTGTTTTGTGTCTTTGTTTACAGAAAATAAAGACCAGTTCTCAACTGCCCCTAACACTGCTTCATTGAACTTGGAGCTTCCCACGCTCCCATGCTTTGTCAGCCAGTCAGCAGGGAATGTTGGCAGTAGCAAGTGTGAGAGGTGTGACGGTGGTTTTTAACAGCAGTACTTCAGTATCTGTGTCAGCATTTTATATTACTAGTATGTTCAGAAATAAGTGTTCTTCTTTATAGAAGATTAATAATGACACTTGAAGCATGAAGATGAGTGCTGGGAAACACTGTGGCAATACACCCAACTGAGGAATGGCATGAAAGTCCTCACTGTGTGTCTTAAAACTGCCATGGACAAAATAGCTGCTGTGACTTTTGACATGTCCCATCTGTTGGCATTGGGACTTGTAGACTGTGTTTCAAATAGTGTGGTTTCAGCTAGAGAGCACCCAAGCCCAAGTGTAACTGAACGACTGCACCAAAGTTGCAGACTCTCTGATGTGGCTGGGCATCAGGAGGATGCTACAATCCTTTGGGTTCGCTTTAGAAATGAATGTGATGGATCCTGCTCACAGTCCTAACATTAAAATACTTTTCTGTCAGGAACGTGGGGAAATCCTGCAAGAAACCCTGGCTATCAAACAGAATTCCCTGAGAGAGCAGAAATCTCTTGCAGTGAAGACAGAATTTTAAAACTCCATTACTTTAGCAGATACTTTTTGCATGAAGATGGTAGTGCTTCATACCAACCTCAGGCTATCCCTTAGAATGAGTATACAGTTTCCATTCAACTCAGAGTTTGAAAAGTAATAGTTAAGAAATTTGCGTGAAGATGGAGACAGTACGTGTCATAATGTGTACATTAGTTAAGACAACAATGACATGCTATAGACAATCAGCTCTAAGCTTTGTTTGGTACTTAGATATTAAGATTTTAATAAAACTGAGTATCACTGAACATTTTTATTGGGTGTATTTTCAGTATCAGTAGAAACAGCCAGCTTTAAAAAGGATTCCTTTAAAATTTGTTTATAAAAATGATTATTTATTGAACTATGTGAAAACTAGTTAGTTTCCAGTGGTCCTTAGAAAAGAAGCTCAAATTTACTTTTTGAGGTTTACATCCCAAAGAGACTGATTCAACTATCTGGCGGTTCTTTGGTCCAGGCTTCCCGGCATCACCTGCCTCGGGATCACATTCCCGGTTCCCTACCAGGCTGTCCTGTAAGGTCAGGTGCCACCAGAGGTGGAAGTGTTGTGTTGTAAACTTATGATGCTGCCTTTTCTAAGTTGCCTTCTTCCTTTAAACAGTTGATACATTGCATTGTAAGGTCAGTTGTAAATCTGGTCAGTACCTGCTAGTAATTCAGTTAATTGGCAGAATATGTGTTTTTCTTGGGAAACATGATCAGTTAATTGTGTTCTCAGTTATTCCAGCCCCTTTGTTGCAATAATTTCATTGAATGCAGCAGGTAAGCCCTCACGTTACACCAATGAGTGTTACAAAGTGTACTCGTGTATTCCGTTGTTACCTCTGCTGTACATTTCTTACGTTCTTCGCTTTACAGTGTATTTTGAATTGTAGAGTTAGGCTCTCTGCTACTTATTCACACTGAGTTTCTTTAAGGAGCTAAATTCTCTTACAATATTAATTTCTGTGCTTGCATCTTACAGTGGTATCTGCAACTAAAGTTGATTAATCTCCAGCTGTTCCATACTATAGTTGCAGTTAATATGGGGAAAATATTTCAAGAATTACCTACTATAAGCAGTAGGGGGCAACGTTTCCATGAAATTTGTAGAGGTTTGACCTTTTTATTTCCTGTCTGCAAAGATGAAAATTTATATATACTTTCTGCGGTTGTTGTCAAGCTGTCTGAACCAAATACTGACTTCACCGTGTTAATCTAATATGCAGGTTAAATTTCCTGCATTCTGCTAGGTGAGGAACAATGTTTGACCAAAAATGCTGTACCTTTGTTTTGACAACATATGTTTTCTGAACTGCAGAAAAGATTATAAACAGCATATAACCAGTAAGTGCAATCAGTTTTCAGTAATTCTGTGCCATGATGTTTGGATGATTTCTCGAGGTTTCTTTGCCCCTTGGCTTTGCTGGAATGAATACCTAGGCAAAGTCCTTAAGGGTTCTAGTACAGAAAATGAAATTCCTCGATTGGTTGTCAGAGGAGCAGCAGTGACCTGCACCATGCTGAGGATCCCACCCAGTCCCTCAACAGCTTTTACTTTTTCTTCTAATGAAATGGAAGCAAATTGCTGGCTTTAATTAAAGCTGACAGTGGTTTCCTCTTAGTTTCTTGCTGGTGATGAATGATAGACACTCTGTAAAATCAGAGTGCAGTCCCTGCATGCTGAGTATAAAGCAGAGTCATTAAGATGTGTGTCAGAAGGCAGAGCCCGAGCAGAGAGGGGAAAGGACAGAAGAGCCAAAACAGCTAGACAGTAATGCTGGGATATAACAGCGGTAATGGTCTTTTCACTCCACTCAAGACAGGCCTCAAACTGACCTCTTAACCCATATATATGTTGATCTATGCTCCTCAATTATGTTAATTCACAGTTCGAGTGAACTGTAACTGCATTTTGCTTTGTTTCTTAATGCTGTTATCAATATATTTTTGTTTCTTTAGCAGTGGAAAACAAAAAGGTACTAAACCGAAAAAAACCAAAATAGTTAACAAGTATGTGCATCTGTGTGAGAGACAGGCAGGGATATTTCAACTTGTTATTGCTTTCTGCTATTCTAATGGCTCTGTCTCCAGGAAGTGTTTATTTTGCATTACAAAATGGCAATGTTGTTCATCCAGAGGTCTCCCCTCCTCCACAGGTGACTATCTTTCACTCCAGGAGCAATCAGTGTATTAACCTCTCCCTCTCCTCTTCTATTGCACAAACATCAAAATAGGGAAATGGAGCCCGGTATAAATCATTCGTGGTGCTCTGGATGAGATAATTCTGCAGCACACTCAAATTCTGCCCTTCTTCAACCAGTTATGCTGCTTTTCACAGCTAAATAATTTTTTTGGTCATTTTTGTTCCCCCCACCCCAATCCTTGTTTCTTCTCTACTTCAGCGGTGATCCCCCTGACTGACTCTGAACACAAGTTACTGCCTTTGCACTTTGCGGTCGATCCTGGGAAAGACTGGGAGTGGGGAAAAGATGACAATGATAACACCAGACTGGCCAAGTAAGACCTTTCTGTAACTTTAGTGTTAAGCAGTAAAATGTCTTGAGCCATACCTGATTGAAGTATTGGGAGAACTGCTAACGGAGAGGGCTTTGTTCCTGTTGTCTGCTTACATGGGAGAAGACATGGGTGGGTCTCCAGCTGACAGCCACAATTTAGGCTGCTGTTACATCTCTTCCTGTTAAGAAGTATTGCTTTTTCTTTCAGGCTTTTTGACTGTTTGTTCCCTTCTTTTTTCATCCTTAGTTTGATTCTGTCTCTTGAGGCAAAGCTTAATCTTCTACACAGCTATATGAATGTAACATGGATACGCATACCATCTGAGACACGGGTAAGGTAAACTTCCCCCTCGGTCTAAACAACATGAGGCACGACAGGGTGTTGCGTAGGGTAGGCTGCCTGGACTGGCCAGCTGCCTGGAAACACCTAAGTGTCCTAGCAGCAGGCACAAGTCACTCATGGCTCATCGTCATTGCAACGAGGCTTATAGATTTTGCCAGTTATTTGTTTCAATAACACAGTTGCTTGCACATTTTTGCAACTCATACTCTGTTCTGAAATGTATTTTCTAGCTTAATTTTTCTGTTACTTATTTCAGTAGTCTCTGTAGTTCAGAAAAACCTTAAAATAGACCTTTTCTCACCATCGTTTTCTCAGCACTTTGGCTTGCTCTCCTAGTGCCACTGTTAGGTCACCCATCCCAAGTCCTTTCTCTTTTTGAGAATACATTTGCACCCCTGGACAGCTCCCAGTTTAGAGAGGCTGACAAAAGGCCACAGACTGGCACTGAACTGGAGCCTGGTTCTTTCAGAAAGCTATTTTAGAACCCTGCCCAGCTGGCACCTAGTCAGCTGCAAATTTCTCTGCAAATTACATTGAATAGATTGAGGGGTTAGTCTGGAGGCAAAAGGTTGCTAGGAGAGGATGGAGGTGATTTAGACAGCCTGCACAGATGGGATTTGAAAGGAGGAACAGAACACAAAAGGAGAAAGCATTTAACAAGCTGCAAGAGGAGAAAAATCCATTTTTCTACAGTTTTCTACAGTGGTAGCTACATCAGAAAAAGGAGAGGCAAAATAGTCCTGTAGTTGTAAGCTGTGAGCCTGAAACTTGTGAGACCTGGGTAACCTCTCCCTGCTTCACACTTGCCACACAAGCGTGGTCAGGCTACTTGAGCACTCGTGTCCTCCTTTGCCAGGTGGGGCTGACAGCTCTGCTCCCGGCTGGGTGGTGAGGTGCTCAGGGGTTCCAGAGAGAGAGAGAGGACATTTAAGTGCCCAGGGACAAGAAGCAGACATGCATTCCTATGCTGGAAATACATACATCTCCAGAGCTTGCTTTTTTTTTTTTTTTTTTTTTGGTCTGAGTCATTATGGTTAGTTGAATGTTTCATATTTATCACTGGCGGATTTTAGCTTCATGGTGCCTGAAAGCAAGACTAAGTTTTGCAGGAGTAAGTGAACAGTTTTAAAGTATCCTTGTAGGATCCTTGTTATTGCATTTTCAAGGAAGATGTTTTATCACCTTACCTAAAATATAAATTGGAACTGAGACTTCTGACACCAGTTGTATCTGCATTGTATTTCTAATAAGAATGAATACACCTCATTGTATTCCTCAGTCTGCTTGCTTAAGTTTAATATTTCAGGCAAGATGTTTAGCTCTGGTGCATCGTACCTTTGATTTTCATGCACCAGGGACGTGAACAATGACGAAATCAATTTCAATAAGTTGGGTTTTGAACATAATGAATTTTGAAATATTGCTACATACAGGTTTGCATGCTGCATCCCCCTCACAGCTTTCAGCAGAATCTTATTTCCCTTCCGTCACAATATTATCGCTTTCTTTCCATGCTCTCTGCCTCTCCCCTGGCTAGAGGCAGCCTGTACTGTGGATGCTTCCTACTGAATGGCTGATCTCTGTGTGCTGGCCAGCTGGTCAGCACAAGCAGGGAGGTTGTGCTCCAGCCTTCCCCTCGACAGGAGCACTAACTCGCATCTCTCCACTATTCAGACACTGGTTTTCACAGACCCTCTGAATGACTGACCTCTATTCTACAAATGTGCTTGAAATGAGCCAAAAGCTACTGTAGGAACAAGTAAGATACATAGTCAGCACAGCCGAATGAGCTTTATTTGGTGAAGAAACCAGTCTAAAATGTCAGTGCATAAATTAAAAAGTACATTTAAAATCAATGTCAAAATCTGTATTGGATTTGGGGTTTTTTGCACCAAGTCCCTGTATGAAACTGATTTTGCTGCATCTAATTATAATTACTTTTCCATAGCAGGCCCCTTTGGCTCAACCAGAATCCCCTACAGCTTCAGCCGGGGAAGACGTTCAGTCTCTGGCTGACTCAATGGACTCGGACCGAGACTCCATCTGTAGTAATTCCAACGGCAATAATGGCAAAAACAGTAAAGAAAAAGAAAAGGACAAACAGAGAAAAGATAAAGACAAAACCAGGACGGATTCAGTTGCCAATAAAATAGGAAGCCTCAGTAAAACCCTGGGAATTAAACTGAAAAAGAATATGGGTGGTCTTGGAGGCCTGGTGCACGGCAAAATGAGCAGAGCCAATTCAGGGAATGGAAAGAATGGAGACACAGTAGAGAAAGTCAAAGAGAAGAAGTCTAAGTCTCGAAAAGGGAGCAAAGAGGAATCTGGACAGTCTGCGAGCACTTCTCCATCTGAAAAGACCACTCCATCTCCGACTGACAGAGCTAGCAACTCACCCATTGAAAAGATGAACACTAAGCCCTTCTCTGACAAGCAGTCTGACCCATGGAAGTACAGCACTGACGTGAAACTCAGCCTAAATATTTTGAGAGCTGCCATGCAGGGTGAACGAAAGTTTATTTTTGCTGGCCTTCTTTTGACCAGTCATAGGCATCAGTTCCACGAGGAGATGATCGGCTATTACCTGACCAGTGCACAGGAGCGTTTCAATGCAGAACAGGAACAGAAAAGAAAGGATGCTGAGAAAAAGGCTGCACTGAATGGATCATCTAGTAGGAAACTGGAGCCAGAAGCATATTCAAAAGAAAAATTAGAAACATCTCCTCAGGATAGGGCATCACCCGTCTTGCCTCAAAGCCATACAACTCAACTGGTTTTAAAATTTAAAGATCGCACTAGTCCCACTCCTGGGTCATTTTCTTCACCTAGTAATGGTGCTAAGAAAAGTGGACCCATTCCAGTATCTGCCCACTATAGCCATACGCCACCAGTTCAAAGGCAAAGTGTCATCCATTTGCATGATGTCAACTCCAAGCCATCGAGCTTCCAAGATGATACCTACAAGCCAGTGGTTGGCACCTTAAAAACCTGTGCCACCTATCCCCAACAAAACAGATCACTGTCTTCTCAAAGCTATAGCCCAGCCCGGATATCCGGTATCCGTACAGTGAACACAGTGGAATCGCTGAGCTATGCCATGCCTACTGAACACAAGTCTCAGACATACACAAATGGATTCAATACTGGCGATATTAGAGACTGCTTAGAATATGCTGATGAGGATGCTCCTCAGACCTGGTTGAACAATGATAAAAATCAAGGCAGAAGCACAGTTTGCCCAATATATTCCATCCAGCAGAACCGCTGTAAGAAGGAGAACTGTTCCTTTTATGGTCGTCCCGAGACTGAAAATTACTGTTCATACTGCTACAAAGAAGAGTTAAAGCGCAGGGAGAGAGAAAGCAAGGGACACAGGCATTGAGGATTCTTCCGTGACTACTTAGTTTTACCATTTTCTTACTTACAAAGTAAACAGTGTTGAATTACAGTAAAAGGAATCCTTAAAAAAAGAATAAAGGATTGATGAGTAAATAGTGTCTAGCTGTTCGCTTTTCCGGGGCAATGAGGAAATAATAGGATTAATTTATCATAAAAAATATTATTTTCCATTTTGTCAGTGTCTTTTTTACATATACTGGTAAGCTGAAGGGTTGTTTACTCCTTTGTCAGTGCTGTGTATATGTTTGGTCAAAAATTTACTAATGGTGCCTGAATTTACACTGACATCACTCAGGTAGTAGAATGATAGGGGAAAGTCATAATACCGGAGATGTGGTGTTGTAGTAGGGTAGTATCTGCCTTGCAGACATTTGAAATGCTATAGCTATTATAAGAGTATTTTTTCCTCAGTAAAACCTAAATTTTTCATAGCCTTTTTTTTCAGGAGGGTAGTGATTTTGCATACTGCATATTTTTAACATGGCAGCATATTGCGTTACTACTAATGTTTGTACTCACTTTAGTCTGAAATTGAATGATTCTGGGAAAATGGGAGTGAAAGGTCTGAATTCATGAGGGCTGTAGCTCTTCCTAATTTTAAGTTCTTACCAGTTATTTCTAAGTTTCCATAAAAAAGTAGATTTGAGCCACTCTTATTTGTACTGAATTTTTAAACAGGTTTTATAAAAAGTACATTATGACTTGCAAGACTTCACGTCACAAAAAAATCCCACACAGTATAGTTTTGGGCACCTGAATGTCAGTAGTATTTTCATTGCTGTTAAAATTGAGAGAAATGTTAAAATAAAATTAAAATATAAAAATTTTATTAGATTTGGAAAATTTGATGACCAGCTAGGAAATTTAAGATCATTTTAGAGCTGAATGAACTGCTTGTCAAAAGAAATGTATTGCATCGGTTGATTCCCTTAGCCATTGCATGAATTTAATCATTATTTATTTAATCCTTTCTCAACGTTACTGAGTGATAGTTACTGCAAACATAACTACTTCTGAGCCTTTCTTGAAGACTGTTGGTTCCAGCTATTTTTGAGTCTTCTCCTAGAGTGAGTTATGTACCCACCAGGAGGTTCCAAGATGGCTATAAAATACCTCCAGTATGAACGGCAACACCCAGCACAGATTTGCACAAGTCTGATATCCAAATATTTACATAAGTATTTGCAATACTTTGGAAAAAAAACTTTGTTCTCAGAAACATTTCTGTAAAGCAGACATCGCAAATCCTGTTGAAGTAGAGGCATGACATTCGGAAGTTTTCTTGAGTATAGTACTTGCCATTTTTGCAACCCTCCACCATCAACTGGCATAATGTAGTAAGAAAAGATCTTTTAGCATTGTTCCACTTGTAAGCAGTGACTCATTTACTGTCTACCTACGTTTTTTTAAAAAGAGCTCATTTTCCACAAATAGGTGGAGTACTGCCTTCAAGACTGCTTACTCTGCCACCTAAAGTTGCAGAACATGAATTCCGCCTTACTCATGATGGAATAGCCCTTTTCTGGCCCACACAGGAAAGATTCTTTGCCAAAGAGTCTTTGTTTCTGATTCTTTTCTGCTGTACCCCGGTTTTCATTCTTGACATGGGTGGCACCATTTCACTTGCATACAGTTAATCCTAGTTAGCATTGAAACCAAGCCTAAAGTAGTCTGTGAAACAAGATACACAAACTTATGCTGACGTGTACTGGCTTTCAGGGAAAGCACATAAGCTTTTGCCAATGTCCCACTGAAATTTGTGGAACTGAGCACATACTTAAAATTGACCATATCTTTAGGTTTTCTGCTGAATGGGAGGTTTAAAGAATAGTTTCAAAATAAGTCCATTAGCCACTCCTAAAAAGCCATGGTCTTTGCCATGTTAGCTGTTCCATGAATCCAGACCTGTACTTCGTATTTCTTGCTGTACACTGAGCAGACACAATGGTACTGAACTTGCATTCCTTCATAAAAAGGAAGTATTGGTATGCGTAATGAGAAGTTAAAAGTCCATATGACTTCTGTCCTTAAGGTAAGCACATTCTAAACCCCATGTCTCCGGTTGCGTACACTGGTAAGCAGTGTCCTTTTTTGGTTAACTGTTGTGATTACATGTAAGTTCTCATTGCCAAAGAAATCTGTGATTGCAGATTATGCTAAAACAAGCCAGATCATGTTAAAACAAATCAAATATCATACTTGATTGTATTTCTTGCTGAGACTGAGAAAACTGACAGGATAAAACTTCATGAAAAAAATAAATATTTAAGAATTCTTAGAGCGTTAGAGTAGCAGTAGCATTTGATACTCTGGGAATTGCTTCTGTGTAAAGTTGTGCTTGAGAAGTACTACATTAGCAGCAAACTACACCAGCCTGTGTATTTAAGTCAGTTACATCCTTTCTGAATGAGGAAAAAAGTAACAGCACATATGTAAAAATAAGCAATTACCATGACAATTTGCTGTTTCCCCATTTTTCAAAGGAGTTGTTTCTATAGTATGTTTTTAAGATCTACTACTCACAAAAGGAAGAGGTTTACAGCTGGTCAATATTTAGATAAATTGCTCTGTTCTAAATTATTGAATAGATTGTACCTGTATGTTAGATTATTTTGAAAAATTAATTGGTCTTCTGAATAATAACAGGCTTGTCTGTATAGGATACCGAACTTCAGTGTTCACTATCATCCTCAAGTCACTCAGATATTTCCATAAATATTTGCCACTACTGGATTGCTCATTTTAAAATATCTGTTGTATGACATACTGACAGAACACTTTTTAGTTGTGCCTCTTTCCTCAGAATCCTGTTCTTGGTATATCTTTGAATAATTTGCTTAATATTGCTGTTTTCTTTTAGAACTCTCTTCAAATATCCCACTATTTTGTTGTCCCTTAAAATCTGATAATTAAAAGAAGTTGCAGGCCTACAACGCAATTTGCCAGTTAAAATCTACCCATCTTTTCCTAGTAGTTGTCCTTTTTTTCTGGATAAGTAATACTGTGATTTTTCTTTTTTTTTTTTTTTTCATTTCTGACCTATTTGTGGCAGTTGTCTAAAGTTGATACCAGAGTTGGTGTTAAACAGTCCAAACATGCAGAAACAGGGCCTCCTCCTGAAGAAGTGACTGTCCCATTAAAAGGAGAGTCTAGCTATAAGAGGAAATTTTCTACCTGTTTTTTTCCGGGAGAATTCCCAACTGCTTATGAGTTGCATTCACCAGCACTGCAAGAAATTGTGTCATTCCTTAGCTAGATGTGAGAGGGAATAATCTTCAGATGTATTTTTCCGTTGCACTAAATGGCCAGCCTTTGACTGCTCTTTTGGTTTGTTTTTCCTTACGTTGAAAGCATATGTAGCCCACAGGCCAGCAAGTCCTTTTCTGTGCCTGACCTGGCCTCTCTACACCTTCCAGACCTTGTTAGAGCTACCACTTACTCCCAGCTGTACAGAAATCAGTGTTGGTTTTGGAGGGCCCTTAGCTCAAGCGGCTGCAATACACATGGCATATTTTTGCATTTGTATGTGCTTTTTCCCTCTCTCTTTGATAGTGATTCGACAATTATCACTGGTGGCCAGATTTCAAAAGTACAGACTAAATCCTGGCTACACCTTCCCAGAATAGGTCCAAAATCACCAGGCGATATTTAGGTTGGAGGAAGCTGGAATTTTTTTAATGTGTGAATGTGCAATTTCTCTAATTTAAAAAAGGCTTACAACTATTATGCAATTTTTTTACTTTGTTCATAAACTCTGATACAAAGGTCTGTTCGTAACAGAGGACGCCTCTAATACATAATGGGTTTCAGTCACACTTTATATTAAAGTTCCATTTAAACTGCTTTATAAAGAGTTAATAAACTACTGCTAGACTTTACAAGTATTTTTTCAGATGTGGGTATCAGTTGTAGCATATGGCTAACAAGCAGCTCATTCAGAAGAAGGTGGTGGTGAAGATTATCAAAAGTAACTTCAGATATTTTGGATTTTAAAACAATTGATTAACCTTTTGTTATTATGGTTCATTAAGCTTTATGAATGCAATGGAAATATAGTGTGTGACCCAGCTTTCTTTAGCAATTAGTTCCTTCTTCCTAAGTCAAAGGTA
Organism: Platalea leucorodia; assembly: GCF_965183815.1. NCBI lineage: Eukaryota > Metazoa > Chordata > Aves > Pelecaniformes > Threskiornithidae > Platalea > Platalea leucorodia. The sequence continues at coordinate 33,925,288 of NC_138831.1, forward strand.
ACATTAAGGGGATCAGTGAAAGAAAGATGCTGTACTTGGAAAGTTTTGTGTTGCTTATTTCTTAAGAAGTCTAAATAGGCCAAGTGAAGTCTTCAGAGTCATCTTTTCTAAAACTGCAAAATTCATGATGTGAGCAGTATTACTTGATACAGAAAGCATTAAGGAGAGACGCTTAACACGGATTTGCGCACCATTTGACTGCAGATCAAAGCAGTCTGCTGAGGCAATATCAGTCCTTGTACATATAGGCATATTCAGGGTAATCTACTTCTCGTGTGATGAATGTGTAGATATCAAAAAATGCACAGCACAGATCTGACAAAATACTGCCCTCTAACTCTCTGATTCTGCAAACAGTTACACTGGTGCTCAACTTCACCAATATGAATAGTCTCCCTGACATCAAGGAGACTGCTTATTTTCAGAAGCTTAACATAACTGTTAAGAAAAAGCATAAAAGTTTGTGGGATCAAGGCCTGAGCCTTTAGCCAGTGTTTGTTCCCCTCAGGCTGCCTGACGTTACTCTTCCCATGAGAGAATCGATGCGAATTTTGCCTGAGGAGTAGAGGGAAGCCTTAGGCCTCTTGGGGCTCAGTCTGCTGTCCTCTGAAATCTGTGGACAGAATCCTGTTAGTAGTGGGGGCCTTAAATCAGGTGCTTCATGGACACGCAAAATACTTGCAAGCTGGACGTGAAAGTAAAGTACAAGCTAGTAAGGGAGTAAGGTCTTCAGAACACTGGGAGTGTTTTGCGCAGGTGAAAACCCATATGTTAATAGAAACCACAGTAATCTCAAATAAACGTAGGTCCAGAGAAGCAAAATAACTGATGCCGATTGTAGATGGCTTTTCAGCTTAGCGTATTTTAAGTCTTTGTCAGTGTATTTGAAGAATATTTGTTTTAGGGTATGGCAGCTTACGCAGAGGATCACCAAACAGTATATAGCATAGAATTTAAATTATTCCAGTAACAGACACTGGTATCTGTTTTAATTTGCACATTAATTTCCAGTGTATATGACTAAAATACTATATTGTTAAAACTGAGAGGAAAACAACACAAAGGTGTTTGTAAGTATGTTCTGTTTGTAGACTTAAGGCTGTATTATGTTGGAATTTTACAAGCCAAGTTTAAATTGTAATATAGAAATTATTTTTATATTATTTTCAAAATATGCTACAGAGCAATATTTTGCGCCTTTATTATAAACAGGGTCATCATTTTAGTAGGTTACCTTCAGAAATGCTGGTAGAAATTAACTATGAAAAGAAAGCTTTGTAAATGTACTTGTTGTTTCTAACTGCTCTGTCTGTTGTGCACATCTGTATCTAATGCGAGTTGAATATACAAATTTTTTTTAATTGAAAAGCTTTAAATTTTTCTTTATATATTTTGGTACAACACTATCCCTCCCTATTTAATTCCACTTTTCCTTCCAGTCCCTACCAAGAGCCACTTTTATAAGCAGCTTCTGAATAAACATTCATCTGGAAAGTTTTCTTACCGAATGAAACATTTCTGCACAGATATTGATTGACTTGGGACATTCATAATACACCCTGAGTCCATTGGAGTAGGATTACTTTGCTTTTTTTAAAAACAGAACCAGAGATTTATTATTCCTTCAAAATGAAAATCAAGAATTAATAATCAGTGCCATCATTTAGCATCTGTGGGAAGAAAATCACTCTAGATCATAGAAATGTCATTATCTAATTGGCAGATACATTGTGTCTTAATATATATCAAATATGCATTAGCTTCTTGCAGATTAAAGTGTTCAGATTTTATTTCTTCATAGTTCTTTGTACTGTACTATGAATTCCTGATGAACTGTGCAAAAAAGACTTCGCAAACTAATGCATATGTTAAGCTAGGAGTCAGTGTAGTTTTCAAAATTCCATAACTTTTGTGGTTTAGTTTGTTGGGGTTGGTTTGTTTGTTTAAGAATTACTATTAAGGTATGTACTGCAACCAAAATTTTCAAATCTGGATGCCTAACGTTAAGACTCTGCATCTAGGTTTCTCCTAATAAATAGACTGGTTTTAAGATGTACTGAGCATCAGTTTCTGTGGGAGCAAAAGCTCTTTCTTGGTTTCAGAAAATCAAATGAGCATTACTCCAACACGCATTCAGGGCTTTTCTTTATTAGTCTACACTTCTTTTCAGTCAATGGAATTCACATTTTCTCTTCAGCGGTTTTCCATGTGTGAACAAGTAATTGGGCTTATTCATAAAGTGATTGCTTGAATATGGAGAGGCTTGCCTTGTACCAAAACACCATATAACTGTCCATTTAACTGTTGCATTCTTAATGGAGCTAGTGTATTCCACTGATGTGGGGAGGGGGGATACAAGACCTTTTTTCCTTGGATATCATGATCACTCTGGTTTGTTTGTTTGTTTTTCTTCTCAAGCGAATATGCTGTTCTGATTGCTGTTTTATCTCCCATTACCTGAATGCATGTACTGTACCAAGAGAATTGAAATGGCTGATGCACATTTGCACTGTGGAACACGCGATATGGGTAAAAGCCACCATGTTCCAAACAGCCTTAAAATGATGACTCTCTGGGGACTGAGAGTCACTTAACTGGATGCAGCCTCTGTCCCACTTCCTCATTTAACCATGACTGTAAAACACTCTAGCCTGCTGTAGTCTACGTAACTGTATGCATATTCATCTGAATAACCTGTAATCTTAAAAGAAATTTTTCTTTAAAAAATTGTCATTCCTTGATAAGTGTCAATGTGTCAGGAAACCTTAGTCAAAAGAGGAGAGAGGGGTAAAAATAGATAATGGTAGCTAGCGGGGTAACCATGGCACCAAAATACTAAAAAGAGGGAAAGTACTTAAGACGTATTGGAACCTATTTCCTGTCAAGACTGGAAGTTTTGTAGATCTTCCTGTAGAGGATCTGGGAAAAGAGAGAAATGCTGCTTTGCCATTCATCTCTGCATTTAATGTAGTCTCTTACTTTGTTGCAGAGGTTTGCTGTTGAGGAAGAAGGGAGAGGAAAATGGCAAGTTTTCTTCCCTTCTTAAACAAAGCGAATGCTACTCTAGTGGCAGAATCATCTGAGACTGCAAAAATAGGATCCAATATTAGAACTAAACAGTGCCTAACTCCTGTGTGTGAGTTGCGTATTTCATTTTCATTTTGCCCCTTTCAAATGCTGTTCCTTTTAAAAAGGGGGGGGGCGGGGGGGAGTTTAAAGAATAAGCTTGCATAATAGTGACCCCATTCTTCCTTTGTTCACATGCGAAATCAGTATAAACACAAAAATGGAATTATACTGGCGTTGCACTTCCCTCCCAGGCAAGCTGAGAGGTAAAAGCTGCCTTTTTAGGTAAATCCCATGTAACTGCTTTGCCCCAGAATAAAATTAGAACCCCTTGGCACAGAAACTTTGCCTGATGAAGCCTGACAGTATGTTAGGAGCCTGAGAGCCATGGCCAGCCTAGCCAAAACAGAGCAAGTCTGGTCCTTCTTGCCTTTAAAACAGATGCAGTTCCTTCTGGCCTGTGGTGTCTGAACAGTGTCTTTGCAGCAAAGATGAAGTGGAACACTGCCTTGTTGTCATTTGCCTCCAGGTTTAAGTAACACAAAGCCTCTTCCCCATCCTTTTGGTTAAAATATGCAGGAGATGTAACAGCAAAACATGGCATCTCGGGCTCAGAGAATGCCCTACGTCTCCTTTTAACAGGCTTGCAATCAGGTATGAATTGAAACACAGCCATGTGGGCGCGATAGAAGCGCTCTCTTCTCTAAACTTTGCAAATTGTGTGCACTTATGTTTTAATACTAACAAATTAAGCAATGATTTTATTGTTTATTTGCTCAAGATTCTGCGTACTGTAAATACGGTCTTTGTATAATGCACATAGTTCGTGTACAGTACAAAAAATGCTTTTCCATTGGAGCCGCTCAAAGAGCTTTGCATGCACATGATACCAATCTCTGTTCATTCACTATAAGCCAAGGAGAACAAACAGGATTTAAGCCTAGATTAAATAACGAATGGAATTAGCCACATAGATTAAGCAGCTAGGATTTCCCAACCACAGTATTCCAGGCCAGCTTTGAGAGTTTTGTATAAAACTCTGTCCCAATGATCTAGATTAGGTTTGTGCTCTTTCCTGGGGAGGAGCAATTACTTCTGTGTCTTTTCCAAGTCCATTGCTCTTACCCTGCTAACTCCTGGTTGCATTTGTAATGTGCCAGTCTTATGATTCAGCTATGAAGCAGTTTTTCAAATCTGCACGGAGCTCTTGTTTTCTTATTGGAATCTGTCTAGAGCTTTATTTTGCATTCAATTTTAAGATGTAAAATGCTGTTATAAACTTTTCATAATGCCTTGCAGTTGACTGTCGTGTGGCTGGAAGACTTTGTTCTCCTTGGAAGGCTTCATTCTTCCTCATTGATTCTTGAGACTAACATTTTTGTATGGAAAAAGTTGAATGAAACGTTGAAAATATCAATGCTGTTTACATGTATTTCTGCCATTCTGAATACTTTATCTTTTTTGTTACACGATTCTGTGTTGTTAAAACCCAATGCCTCTCAGATACGGGCAAATCTTGAAGGACAGTCTGAATTGTTATACACAAAAGGTATATGTAGCTAATTCATCATAACTTTGCTATTACTATTGTATAATATGCCCTCCCCAAATTGTTTGTACATCTTTTTTGCTATTGCTAACATTTTTCTCTTCATCTTCCTTACGCAAAGTCTAAAGCTCTTTGTCCTTAAAGCCTATGGTAGATTTTCCAATAAAGAAGATTTGGCTTTCTCAGTTCAGTTTGCATATAGAGTGGCTTGTCTCCCCAAACAAGAATTAAACAGATGTCACACCCTTAGTTTACGGAAGTTCATTTACTCATTAACTGAGGGTCTCTGTTCAATTATAACCAAAGCTAATTATATAAAGTTTAAAAAATCAGGACAGGTAGTGTGACTCTTTCTAATAACCTAGCAAACTCGGTGTTTTTAAAACCGTAGAAATGTACAATAAATGTATTTGTACTTGAAGTCCATATTTCAAAGAAAGATAGTTGTTGGCTCTCACTGGGGCTTAAGTAAATGTTAATAAGGAATAAAGCAAGTCTCACTGATTTTTGTTAGCTAAGAATTCTACTTCTTGGTAGTCATACCATCCTCATTTTTCAGAGTCTGCGTTTCTTGTTGTCTTCTATAAATTTATACTATTTTAGCAAAGATTGATTCTATTATTTCAATAAACAATATAATAGATATATCAGAAAATTATTTAAAGCTGAAGTGACTTTTCAGGTTTCTCAGTGTTTGACCATTTTCACCCAAAACTTTTATCCCATATGAAAGGAGTGAATTTATCTTTTCCCATTCCCTTCCCTATTCATACTTTAAAGACGCGATTGGTTGCAGTCACTTTTGTCTGCAAACTAAACAGTTGATCGTTTTTAAGCTTACTGCCATATCATGTTTAAATCCATTGTCCAAAAGAAACAGGAGTGTTAATTAACGTTAAAGCATAATGAATATTTTTTGTTGTGAAAAGTGTGAGTTCTTGAGAACCTTTTCTACATGCGGTTTTCATTCAAATTCAATTTAAATGTCATTTTTAATCTGATCCATACTTTGACAAAGATGATGTGTAAGAGCTGTTTTTAGCAGTTGGATTGTTACTTTGTAAAGTATTAAAGCACTAAACCAATTTTTGCAATAGGTAGTAAAACTTGCTTTTGTTTTGAAAAACTTCCAGTTATAACTGTCGCACTTTTTATAGCAGAACTGTATTTAATTTCTTTCTTTTATGAAAGATTACTCAAAGTAACTGATAGCTCTGTAATCTGTGTGAATTGGCTTCTCCATTATTTGAAACTGAGAGAAGCTATAATGCCTATTCAATAAAATTAACTTATTTCTAAAGTATCCGTTTGCTTGAATTCTTGTTTGTGCTTTTTGGGTACTCTCCTCAATGTTGTGCTGGGGAAACACTGAAGCCTAGAAAAGAAACAAGGCGCAAGGGGCATGCTGCAGTCCGGGGGTGGGGGGTTAATTGGCTCACCGCAGGCTTGCTTTCTGCTGCCGTAGGAGAAGATTTTAAGTTTGATTTCAAGATTAATTTGCATAACTTGGATAACTCTGACACTCTGAGGCAAAAGCCAGAAATCGGGCACTGCCAGGCCTGTTCACCTTTTGTTTGTACAGCCTATTCCTAGTTCCTAGGCTCCGAAGGCAGAAGGCCCCTCGGTGCAAGGAGAGGCAGTGCTGCTTTGCCGCTGTGCGGCTGCAGTACAGGCTGGGCTGTGACTGTCACTGTCACCGTCCTCAGGAAATCTATGCCTGTGTAATCAGGCGGCAGACAGGATATTTGTCAAACAACTATTTTTGAGTTACGGTGTTTCTTTAGAGAAACCTCAAGTGGTGAAGAAGACATATTAACATGCGGTAAGTTGTTCCAACAGTTAATTAGCCGGTTTTTAAAAAACTTTTGTCTCTAACCTGAATTTGCCTACCTCCAGTTTCTGCCTTTGGATCTCATTTCGTTCCCGTCTGATTGAGGAGTTGTCTCTTGCCCTTGAACTGCTTGTACCCTCTAGTGGGGCCATCCCTTAACCTTCTCTGTGTCAGGCTAAGCAGATCGTGCTTTCTGAGGCTGTTGCAAAGGCATATTTCCAGTTCCTGGAGTGTAATCTTTCTCATGCCTGTGCTTCAAGTCTCCTCCAGCCTTTTAACATCTCCCTTGATCTGTAAATACCTGAATTAGACTGAAAGCTCTTTGTGAAATACACACCAGCTCCAACAAGGATTAATTCAGGCAGACTCTGCTGCAGACTATTGGACAGCCTCTCTTGTGAATTAGTCTGATTCTGTGTAAGTATTGGTAGCATTTACATTTCGGTACAAGTTTATTTCCTAACTGAAATTATTGTATAGTTATTCACAAAGATGTCTTTAGTCTTTCTGGCCATAAGATGTACAAGGAACTCTCGTTCAGCTGCTCTCGGACCTAGTATTTTTCAGAGTCCGTGCTTCCTGAGCCAGAGTCCTCCATCTGGTGAGTACAGCCAAGTTGTTGGTTTTTTCCTAAATGTCTGAGTTAATTTTGATTGTATCAAACACACTTGGTTTGTTTGTACCCAGTTTACTGAGCAGTCCAGATTACTCTGTATTAGCATCCAATCATTTAATCTCCTAATATTATTAATAATTCTTTTAAGCACTTTCCCCTGGTGATCGATAAAACTAGTAGTTAGTGTTGTGCTGGCTCTCTCTGAGGCAGTGGATTGGTGATTAATTTTTATCAGTTAAACTTCTAATCTTTTCAAGTAATCTAAAAAGATTTGAAAGGGCCTATTTCTTATAACATAATACTGACTTTTTTTATTTTACCCTTCTTTCATTCTTGATTCAAGTTCCATACTAACCATTTTGTTGTGCCTGTGTTCACAGTGCGTGTTTACCTTCAATAGCTGCTGTTTGACATCATCTTGAATTTGAATTGGGGATAAATCAGGCAGTAAAATAGGGGGGGGAGGGGGGGGGATAAAAGAAATCTTTGAACATGTCTACCTGTTCTGCAGATCTCAAAGGTTTCCATCTCCTAATATGTCAACCTGCTGTTAGGGTTTCCTTTCTTCCTGGTGCAAGCACACTGTACCTAAAGACAGAAGAGAAGCTAAGGGTCAGCACACCTAACTCCATAGAGGTTATGGACTTGCTCAGATCTGTGCATCTGATGACGAGTTTTCTTAACTGGCATGACTAGTTTCTAGGAATATGGTTCTTAAATATTAGGACATTGAATATTAAACTTATCTGCCTGGCTGATTCATACTGGAATTATTTTACCTTTATTGCAGTGGTACATGAAATAATTCTTGTGTACTATTTTTGTATTTCTTTAAAGGCCACAATCATGCAATTTCTTCAATACAATCAGATTCCTGAATCCTTCTAGAGCTTTATCAACTCCAGGGGGGCTTCAGGAAAACGCAGGGCAGACTTGCTTGCAGAACTGGAATTTACACTCAAGAAAGACTTTGAGACTTCCCTGGGAGAAGGACATTAAAGCAACATAAAGCTTTACTTGTTGAAATCTAGCATTGGTTGGCCTCCGTGATCGGCATCCTGGCCAAAATCCGAACATCCAGATTCCCGCAGCTTGTTTTGGAGGTTTGTTTCCTTTTCGCTGTCTGCTCGGAGCTATCATGGATAGTTCAGTCAATCCAGAAGTTTGGAAAATAGCATTTTAATTTATGCTCTTTGTTGCTAATCTCTCTTATAAATAGTTTTAAAGAGGAAAACCAGTGTTAGTAAATAATGACTTCCTTTGGGTCCCCCTGTCAAATGCCTCTGTTTGGGGTGAACCTCCTCCTCTGATGGCTTGCTCGTTGCACTAACCTGCACTGCAGTTGCCCCTGGGCAACTGTTACCAGTTAACCATCTCTTGGTCTCTCGCTGTGGGGATGCAGGAAGCAGTGTTGCTGTCACACACCACGACACAGAAAACTCGTGATAGATGCTTATTTTTAATAGCATATAGTGAAAATTTTGTTTTTTAAGGAAAAGAGAGGAAATAGCCCACATCTGCAGAGTGCTGATAAAAAGGAATTCTCCCCAGCCTGTCAGCTTTGTCATAAGTGATTCCAATTTTCTTCTGCGGCATTTTTTGTCCTCACCAAACTAACTAGCATTTATAGTTGATTTCTGGTAACTTCAAATCCTATCCAAAAAAGTTACATAATGTACTCCTAATGTTGTCATCTTTGCTACAGGAAAACTTTTTTTTTTTTTTTTTTAATTTTCATTTGTTTGATTTCTATGCAGATGGCTCAGTTAAACTCCATGTGTAACTAGGAAATACTTCTAAAAAGCAGCGGTTTTGGACTCCCCATGTGAGTCAGATTTCTAAACCTTGCCATTTGTAAGATAAATAAATTTCAGGAAAGATTACTGACTAGGTAAACTTTACCCCTAGTACTAAGAGGGCAGCTCTGTAGCCAGAACTGTTAAAAAGCATATCATGTGTGCGTTATCTGATTGGATTTTAATACTTCAAATAGTTCAGTAAGTAACTAGCTTGAAAACAAAAAGGTTTTACAAAATTAACCATATTTAAGTGCATACTTGATTTTACTTTTCAGAGTTGTGTTCTACTTCCTGTGGTCTCCTTAAATAAATCTATGGATCCCTCTGAGTTGCTACCATGTCTGAAAGACTCCCTCTACTTATAACACAGTTGCAATGTTCGTTTTTTGTGTAACTACATTTGCAAGAAAAAAGTGCATTTTAAAGAAGAAACTGAGTACCTTTCCCCAAAACTCCACCCAACTTGGATGCCTTGCTGAAATAAAGCCGTTGTTAATATTGTTAACTCAGAGGAAGCAAAATGAAAGTCGTTCAAACGACCTAACATAGCTATAAAACTCAAATTGAGAACAAGTACCAGTCATGTGGGAAAAATTTAGTTTCTCCTCGCTGTGGTAGGGGTTGATTCTCCCTTGTCTAATTTCAGTGTACATTGGAAATGGTGACGATGGAATTGCGCCATTGAAAAGCATCTGTATCACAGTTACCACGTGGGAGGAAGGAGTCACAGATCAGGGACATACTGTAAATGGAGAGTGCACTGCAGGTGTTGCCCCTCAGGGTCAATAATCTAAAAACAAACAAACAAAAGGCCAGAGGTAGGTAGAGTGGAGAACTCAGAGAGGCATAAGGATCCTAAAACAGAAGTAGAAACTGTGGCTGGCATGCCAGCTGTGTGTCTCCTAGGAGGGACGATGAAGACTTTAAGGAGAAAGCAGACTTTACAGGGCTACACTAGGAGCTGATAATAATGTTTTACAAGACTGCTAAATGGCTAATCTAAACTCAAAATTTCCATGAATCTAAGACAAAAAATGAACAAAAATATGATTATTATTACAGTGACCAGCATTTGCCTAAATGTCTAGCTACATGCAGCATAAGAACTAAGAGAAATCTGATTGATGAAGCAAAGGCCAAGGCAGTTACCTGAGCTCCGGGAGCTGCAGAGATTCCTAAAGGATTCCTGGCCTCCCTCTGTTGTGCCCCGTTTTACACTTGCAGGATGAAAATACTGTCTTTCTGCACAGAAAAATGTTAAGTCACTCTGTTCACTCCAGAAGGTCACAGAACTATCTGAACAGAAAAGCCCACGTGTCTCAGTGCTGTGCAGAATAATACTGAATTTACTTTCTTCATTCTACAGCAAATCATCTTCAGGATGGCCACAAAGATCGAAAACTGTTGGAGTGACTGGAATGAAAGCAAGGCAGACCCAAGCATCCATGCCTCTTACGCAAGATTCAACAGCATGTAAGTCATGGTATATTCAAGTTTTTTGAAATGTAAAATACCACACATTAGACTTCATCTGCCAATTATAATAAAAAACCCTGATCATTGAACTGAAGTGAGTAGGAAGGCGATGGAGCAAATGCCAGTGGCTAGGGTAGGACCCAGTTATTAATACATTTTAATTAGTCAGTGTGTGAGTGTATTTACCATAGGTAGACCAGAGAAAGCTGCCTACATAAGGCCCTGCCTATGTAAGATGGGTAGGAGCAGCAACTAAGCCCTTTGTCACAGTTACAGAGAGAGCAAGCATCCAGTCTGGCCCTGTGAAATCTGTTGTTAAACCTCACAGGTGATCCTTCTACAAGTCAGTGTCCCTGCTGTTCCAGGCTGCATTAGATCAGACCTCATTCCTCCTGAGGCAGACGCTGCTGTCAGCTCAGTATCTGTCGTCTGCTCTGTCCCGGCTGCCTCTTGAGTTGTGTGAGCTGCCCCAGGAGGTCACCAGGTGCTCCTGCCCCGTAGCGAATGCTGACAGCACAGGAAGATAGATCTTCACAACTGCCATTTTATATGCACTTTCTGTTGCTTGTATGTGTCCCCAGCACAGTGGTTTTGGCATGCTGATAAACATAATACAAGAGTCCCGTTAAATTTGACGCCCCATTTCCTGCCTAGAAAAACGGGAGGAGTTTTGATTTCTCTGCTCTAGAACTGCACTTGATTTGAAGGTAAGTACAAAACATTGGAATTAGTAAGTGATGGGAATGTAACTGCAGGGTAAAACTCCTCTCTCTCTTTTTGCAGTGGTGATGGGTAACGTTCTCCAAACGACATAATTTATGTTAACAGAGAAGAATCATGAGTATCATGAGTTTGGTATCAGAGCTGGTCGTAACATCTGTTATTGACTTCTTGTCTTCTGCACAGTATTCCAGGCAAACATAAAACTGGCAAATGTACCATCTAGGGGATTTTAAATGTTGGCAGAAGGTTCGTGTAAAAAGTGTTGCTTTTCTTCTTTAAAGAAAGGTTTTTAACTTAAGAAATTACAAAGAAAAAAGGAAGTTGTTTCCAGACGTGAGCTCAAATTATGGATGTGCGACTACATAAAATAACCAACTACTCCCTGACTTTTTCAACAGAGTTTAAACAGCTCCATAGCCCTTTCTTTTCAAAAAGCTGACCCATGACTTGTCTTGATAATTTTCCAGAATTCCGGGTTCTAGCTGGGATTTAATATAGTAACCAACACTTTGCAGAAGGCTAGTTAATATGTTACCAAGCATGTTACAAATTTGCCATCAGAACTAAAGAATTTGTGGGGTTGAGAGAGTGGGACACATCCACGAAGGAAGGCAGCTCTGAGGCAGGGCTGTGCTTATAGGCAGACAGCACTAATTCTGCTCTAGCGTCCAGAGCTCTTACCCGGAGCAGATCTGGCTAAGGAGGAAAGCGCCCATCCTGTGTCCCCGCCGGCTCCGCGCGTGTATCTCTGGGAGGTACCCACAGACGTCGATGGCAGTGGCTGTTGTTCGGTACTTGTCACCTGAGAGCTGGATGCACTCACTGAGCTCGTTTCCCATGTGGCAATTAAATCTGTTGCTGTCTGATGGCCTTTGAGGTACTTGCTGTGCCTCTGGCTTAGATTTGGACAGTCAGGAGGGGGCTATGTATCTTTAGAACTGATAAAACCTGTACCGGAGCCAGTCCGCTTTGGCTTCTGCTGTTCATACAATGACCCTTGTTTTTTGAGGAAATTATCAGAGAAGCCAGGAGCTCATTAGCTGTATCATAAATATCTCATGAATTTGGGTTTCTAAGATCTGTGGACAATACTGCTGTAACATTTTATTATCAAAAGTAACTGAAAGCAAATACAAAATGTAAATGCTTCAGCATTACTTTTACTGTATAGTGCTCTGTATCATTAAAATGTGGCTAGCACCAAGTAGTTCAAATGCTCATTACCCTGTCACATCTGCAAACCTTTTTAAAGTTAGAAATACTGTTCATTAGAAAAGACACTCTGTAGCATGTCCTTATTCTTCCAATCGTTTTATCATTCATGGGAGATGACATTTACCTCCCTGAGCTTAGAAATAAACAGATCCTCGTCCAGCAGGTTTGCAAAGAGGTTCTGTGTAATTAGAGGCATGGGGGCAAGTGTTTAGCAGGCAGGTAGGAAATTCTGCTGAATAATTCCCAGGGATTTTTCTTAGCAACAACCCTTCCCAGACCGCAGCATGCTTACAGGAAATGGCAGTTCTAAGTTAAAAAGATAATTTTTGTGTGATACTCCCCAACGCAAAGAGGGAACTCTTCAGAGGCACCTAAAAGGGAGGTACTGCTTTAGATACTAACTGCTGCCCCCTGACATGTTCTGCTTCCCTTAGATATTTCGCACAAATGTTCCCTCTGGTGTCAGGAATTTACAAGCTGGGCTCCGTCCGAGATTAGGTGACGCCTACAGTATACAAATTTGTGTGTGTGTAACGGTGAATATGGATTGTGGTTGGATAGTAGGGAGCCAGAGTGTTTTTCCTTGGAGGAGGGTGAAGATGCCATTCACGTCTGTGTTGATTGCAAGGTGCTGTGCAGAAGGTGCTGAGCAGGCAAGCAAGGAGGCCCTGCTCTGAAGCAGATGCTGTTCGGAGTGAGATGGGATGTGAACATACGAAGAGAAGATGACTAAGGAAAGGCTTTTTTCTTCTACAGGCAATGGTAACATTAATACTGATAGAAGACTGTGTCGTAAGGCTGAGGGATGTGAATTTAAACCATTGCTATCAGTAAAATAATAGATGAATTTTGAAAGCATTGCACGTGTTGTTCCATCATGTTTCAGCTCCTCTATCCAAGAGGGCGGGGTTTTTTTCTGAGAACCTCCCATCTTAGTTCATAAAACAGATTTTCTGGCCTTATAATAGCCCTGTACTTCAGGCAGATTATTTTAAGGACCTGGTGAGGGTGCTGCGTAACTTGGCTGTGATTTTTCTCTTACTGCGTAACTTCATGCACAGAACTGGGCAGAGCCTGTGCCAGTTGTTCTCGAGGTCCCAGCCAGCCCCTCCCAAAGCCAGATCGCAACTCGCAGAGAAGCTGGGAGCCTCAGCACAGCTGAGAGCTATACAAAACCATAGCCAGAGTACAGCTGCGTTTTAAAGCTGGGCATTCAGCTGTGCCTTCACTCCTATTTAATAACAGTTAAGTGGTGAAGCACTGTCTTCTTGAAATGCTTCCCCTCTCTTAGCAAACACCATGTAACATACAATTTTTACAGTGACTTGTAGCATATTTTTACTCATGAAATATAACCCTTCCTTTTCAGTCCTCCTTAATCATAGTGATTTTGTGGAGAATACCAAATTTTCCATTCTTGGACTTAAAGCTTGATTTTTTCCTTATTTCCTTTGGCATTAATTATCCCACCTAAAAATAGACAGGTGGAGTCCAAAAATATCCAGTGGAGCCTTAATGGAAGGTTTCTTACAGGGAAACCAACAGCCAGGCCTGATTTATTCACCCAGTCTTCTTGTTTGTGCAGTCCCACCCTCCACAAGGTTTCTGTTTCCTAGGCTTGCCTCTTGTTCGCTCACTCGGGTTATTCAGCACAGCTGCTTGCGAGGGCACGGTAAGGGGAAACCATCCCTTACCCAGTCTTCAGGGAAAGTTGCAAAAGCTGGGGTGTGCTGTGGCTGCTTTCACACCCACGGCCCCTGAGAGTGACTCCCCTCCCGCAGGGAGGAAGGTGGCTGTAGGTCATTTCTTTTGAGGGATCTGCCGACCTGCTCTGCCTTCTGCGGCCAGCCCACGCCTGCTGCCCGTGAGCACCGGCGTCTCCCTGGGCCCCGGCCCTGTGAGCTGGGGGCAGGGCTCGCTGTGGCGGCAGAGGAGGGATTGGCAATCCTGAACAAAACTTTCTTCTTCCTTCTTCCTCTCAAGTCATCCTATTCCTCCCAGCAGTCTGCAAACGGCAGTTTGTACGGCAGCCCCAGAGTGGGAAAGCTTGGTATTTGTTTTACGACTTCCAAAGTCAACAAAAAGGTTGCATGTTAAACCAGACCTGTAAGGCCTTGCAACTTCGTGGGACATTATTGTGTGTAATATCAAAGGGTTTGGATAGTTCTCAGCACAGTAATAGAGGCCAAAGGAAGAAACAGAGAAAATGGACTTGTCTCAGGTCTGATCAGCGGTGATTCTGCATTTTGGTGTAGGAAGTCTTGATACAGCCTGGGTTTGGGGCCAGCCACTTGTGGGGGTCCCCATCTCATTACTCCCCTCTGGGAAGATAATAGTTGTGGTGTTGATTCTTAGATGTATGTGAGCTTCCAAATGTGGCATTTTCCAGAGAGAGTCCCAAACGGACATCTTTTTTGCAGTGGGTGGGGCATGGAGCTTGAGAGAAAAATTGCAGGGTCTTTGAAATGCAAAGCTTTGAAGTTTAAAAAAGCTAGCAAATTCCTGTTGCAGTTCACTGTCTGTGGAAAATCTGGAAGGTAAGACTTTTAACCAAAGAGAATGGATAAAATATTTAAAAGTAACAGACTAGGGAAGTGTGGCTTTCATGTTTTAACTGTTTATGCAGTGGTGGAGAAGGTGAACTTGATTCAAAAAGTGTGTACCAAACAACATTGTTGGTCTGTGCCTTGTTTCTCTTCCACTCAGAGGCTTTGAGTGCGTGCAGATCACTGACGTAAAATGCGTGTGTGGTGGAAGGAGGAGGGAGGAATTTCTCTCTTCCCGTTGCTATTGTGTTTTGTTATGTTTTGTGTCTGTTCAGTTTGTCTCCAGGATCAGAGAAATGACTCAGAAAGTTATTTCCACAATAGGAGAGCATGGGAAAACACAAACATCGGTCTCTTAAAGACGCACAGTCCTGTTTATTACTCACTAACATGCCTTACCTTCTAGTCATTTGGAAATGCTACCACATGAGCCATCTTACTCCTTTCTGTAGACCGCCTTTTGGATTTTGCACCTTAGGCCTTTCTTTTTCTCTCTAGAAAATGACATAAAATTGCCTTACCCTATACTCTTTTCTCAGGCAGGCACATTTATCCAGCGACGCAGAGAAAAAACGTCGGCTCAGCAGAGACCTGCCAGCAACAGTGTCTCAGAGCCTCTCTTAGCCCAGCCCCTGATGCCAACCCCTCTTTTCCTGTTGAAGATTTGTTCCAGACAGTGGAGCCAAAGATTAAATCTATCTCCTGCCAGTGCCAACCAGGTAGGACAGGTTGATCCTTTATTTACAATTATGATGAGGAAGCAATTATACTCTAGAGCTGTTTTCTCTTGGTAAGGTAGAGTTATCACTAAGCTCAGTGTTTAGGTTTTGTTAGCAGACCTTCGGTGCCTGTTCTTGCCTAAAACCCCACTCCGATGTTCTCACATCTCTTTTCTTCACTCTTTTTTTTCCCTGCAGACTTGTTTAATGTAATCTTGTTCTCCGAGTTGCCCAAAGCACAAATCTGGCTCCCAAAGCCAGTGTTCATTCATGCTTCCCTCTTCCCCTCTTGCTGCTCAGATGTCTGGGCATCCAGACATCTTGTCTGGTGCATGGATTGAGAAATCTATTAAAATAATCCCTCCCTCTCTCTTTATACGCCTAGCTGTGCCAGCAACGCATTGTAGCTAGCTAGATGCGTGTGCTTGCCTGCTTGAGTTACGGTTTGACTTAGCTCCCTCCTCTACTGCTCTTAGAAAAGATGATGCGGCCTCTGGTATTTGGAGATGCTGCCTAGCTTGCTTGCTCTGAAATTCTTTAGGAAGCCCCATGCGTATTCTGGTGCCGTATGAGCCTTTCTGGTCAGCTGCTAGAAACACTCAGCTTGTCTCATTGCCCTCACCTCTTTTTTATTTTGGTCTCCATCTTCTCTCACTTTTCTCTCTGTTTCTATTGACTGTGTATTTATATTTACGTCACTTCAATCTCTTGCAGTCAACTAGCAAAGCATGCCATGGGTGTGATTCCTTGAAAAGCTGGGGCAATGAACCTTAAGGTGGACTACTTTGGAGCCAGAAATGATACACAGGTAAATGTAAATAGGAAAATCCTATCCTAATGCTAGCAGTACTCTCGCTTCTCTTCTGAACTGATGGACTACTGCCAAGACTATGAACATTTCATGGCAAATGCTGAGTCACAGGCAAGACAGAAACCCATGCATTTAGCAACCCGAGAGGAGAAGTTTCTTTTGCAGATGAGAATGAGTTAATACACATGTTTCAGAGTGTGGGTGTCTGGGTGGGGAGGCACAAAACATTACAGTACCAAGGCAACAACTCCATACTTAAACGGAAAAGGCATATCCTTTTAGAAGGATTTGTTTCTCTTTTCATTCTTCTAGAAAGTTTAGAAAGTAATCTTTGACTGCTTTTCTGTTATTCAACACGAGGCAGATCCTTCATGTAGGAAGGCTTCAGAAATGCCACTCTTCAGGGCCTATTTTCACAAACGGTGCCTAGAAGTGTTGTGTAACCTGTATTTTCAAGAAACTTCAGACTCATTCCTTCACAGAAAAGAGGAGCAAGGCTCTGTATCAACTTTCTCCAGCATGAGTGAAATAAGACCCCTCACCACCTCCTCCCTTAGTACAAACAGTGAATTCAGATGGAGCGAGTGGCCAAAAAACCGGGTAGCAGCAGAGGTTACACATGTCACACCCTTTCTATAGGAACAAACTAGCAAAAAGCAACTGGACTTCTAAAGCAGCTGCCTAGCCTCTCTGTCCAAGGGCGAAACTTGAACTAAGAATTGTGAATGGGGTGAGAGGACATCTGAGGAAGCATGAAGGGAAAGACTGCCAGGGGGAGGGTGATGTTAGCTACTTCAGTGGATCTGAAATGGAAGAAGTTCAACAGACAGACTGATACACAAGGCCTGCAAGGGAGCTTCAACTCACTCGGGTATTAGATGGTTTACCAGGATTTTTGCTAGAGGATTCTCACTACCTGAATGCTTCAGAGAGTCCTCCGTCCGGGATTTCCCAATTATAACACAGACATTGAGAACAAGCAGTGAGAGGCCACGTCACACTAATGTTAGTAGAAAAGAATGAAATGAACCTGTGGTTTTCTGCTGGACAGAAGCATTTTGTCTTCTGTTCCAGTGAGGGTTCACTAATAAAGAGTCAGGGCTATCCATTGCATGCCCAAAGAGTACGTTACTCGCAGATAATGAGCCCTTAAATACTGTGTTAACATAGTTAAGCATTTCTGTGATTTAGCTAGTTCCTCTGTGTAAGTTACAAAATAGCAGTCGATCATAGACAGATACAGATGTACAAGCTAATAGGTGCATGGTCAGAGATAATGAGTAGAACTGACAGTTCAACACTGTAATGAATACATGGGGAAACCTGCTATTAAAGATAATGGCTCTCCAAGTTATTTGCTCTGAACAGTTTTCATGACCCCTGTACAAGAAAATGTGCTAATTTTAAAGTAATTCCCGCAATTGCCCCTAGCTTAGCAAGGATATTTTAGCTTTCATCTTTCAACAGTAGTCCGCTGTTTTAAATTATTTTTGCAATCAGTTATAATGTTCTGTAGGCACATATTCATTATAGGGCACAAAATTGTTTTCCTGGGGGTGTGGTGTTACTTTCAAAGGAGGATAAAGGCATACATCTGCCATTGCCTCATGTCTTTGAGAAAGTCGCTCAAATCTCTTGTGTTTCAATTTCCTCATCTTTCAAATTAGGAAAGAACATTTCAGGGTGCTGTGAGATTAAATTATGACTGTTTTGATATGGCATTGCCACTTGTGGAGATGGTATCAGAAATTTGCAAAGAACTGAGCTTTGAAAGAAAGGATGGTTGACTCTCTGACCTTTAGGTCATGCATGTTAATCCCATAACCATCTTGTAAAGAAAAACACAGTATATACCAGCTTTGAGAAAGGAGTTTCACTATGCAACTATAAAATAAAGCAGAGAAGAGTACAAAACAAACATCACAGAAACTTTCTGTCAATGTTTTTTTAAAAAAAAACATTTTAAACAAGAGCACTGGGTGAAATTTAAACAAAGATATCAAACAAGATATCAAGCCTCAAACAAACAGCAAAAATGTTAACAATTGATGCTTTTTAACTGATATATAGGGAAGGAAATTAAGAGAAACCCAATCTTTCATAGTTAAAGTTTTATTTTGGAAAATGTAAACGTCACTAACCATGCATACAAGTTAAGACGATATTTTACAGTTGTTAATTTTCTTCCTTTTTCCTTTCTTTTTCCTTTTTTATTGTTGTTGCATAGGACATTATCACAATATATAATCTATGCAGTACAAAATACATAAAAAGTTACAGCAGAGCAAGAGTAGATGAACATATAACTGTACAACTGTAATACTTCAATGTAGTGATTTAAAGAGTTGGAAAGTGACCCATGGAAGCATTCATGTGCTGCTGATAAAACTGTACAAGTGAAGATGACACCAGTAACATTATAGTTCACCAAAGCTGGAAATATATATGTAAACACATGCACACTTACTGGCATACATATCTTCTGTCACCCACACAGGCATGTGCTTGTGAAAAAGCACGTGCCTGCACACACGCATCCCC
This sequence comes from Platalea leucorodia, assembly GCF_965183815.1. NCBI lineage: Eukaryota > Metazoa > Chordata > Aves > Pelecaniformes > Threskiornithidae > Platalea > Platalea leucorodia. The sequence continues at coordinate 33,944,180 of NC_138831.1, forward strand.
CAGAATGCATATATATACAAGTAACTGCAGCTGTAACCAGAGATGAAACTCAACCACAAATCTCAAAAAAAACAGGTTCAAACTTTCCAAATGCAATGGCATTTGCATATAGGATTTTGGTTCAGACTCACCACTAATTATAATGAAATGGATACCTATTTTTGCTCTGTAGACATCCCTTCATTATTTGATGTGTAGTATATACACACTGCTGTGTATTTATGTATACACACATGTACTATACAAGATACACATATATATGTATTTATATATATGTGCATATGCTTATATAAATCCATATATATAAATATTTATATATATATATATATATATTTAAAAAAAAACCTATACCAGTGGATGGGCTTTTGCATTCTATATTCTGGCTTATGGGGTAAACAAGTATAATTCGGTTATTTTCTTCTGCCTAAGGCTATAGCTTTATCCCCCAAAGAGTTAAAAATACAGATGTTCATCATTCCATTCACTGACATAGACGATATGTTAGCACCCAATGCACAAACAGATCGTGGGATGGAGTAAAAGAGCACCTGAAAGTCAGTTTGTAGGCATCACCTGATGAAATTAGTAAATCAAATGGCAATGAAGAGGCAAGCTTTAAGTATGCGGAGTTCATTTTCCTTGTTCTTTCTTCACAAACCATGTTCCCCAAAACAACGATGCACTTCACACAGTACAAATTCTAGAACTCATGGCAAAGAACTGGAGAAAAGCAGTTGTGAATGTGAATAGCTACAAATGTGTAAGCTCCTCACACAGACTTTTACTGCCTGGCTGCATGAAACGTGGAAAGTGCTGAACATCTGTATAGTAGGTAATGAGGCTTTAAAGGTGTACAGAGGCTCTCATAGCTAAAAGTTATAGCAAGGGTTAATGCAGTAAAGAGGGTAGGATACATACAGGATGTTACCATCAAACAGAGGCTTCTGATGACTTGTTATAAATACATACCTTTGCAGTTAAATGTAAACAGATACTATGCATATATTATAAAAGCAAAGAACAACTAATTTGCAGATATAAACAATTCTCACAATAAAATCTAGCTGCCAGGAGTTTGCCAGAACTGCTTTCTAAGAAGCAGGATGAAAACTGAATTCATGTGGCCATTAATGCACTTTAGGCCTTTGCACAGATGAAGTTAATGGAAGGGGTGAATGAGTTTCTAAGAGCATCTTTAGTCTCAGTTGAGTGGCGGTAGTGAAGTGACGATTTTAACTTGCACCCGTTTCCTTTAGCAAGGCAGTTAAGCTCAGCTCTTACAGAGGAAGCTAGAATCATGGCTGGAGAAAAACAAACTTTCAGGGCTTTCTTAATAAACCTGTTGTTATATTCTTAAATTAAAAGAAAAAAAAATCAGGGCAATTTTGTAGTTTGTGGGGATTCACCTCAACAGGAAAGGAGGTGGCAGATGCACACTGCTCCAAATGGAGGACTGTGAAGAAATCTGCACCTTGCCAGAGCAGTATTTCCCGAGAGTGCAATGTTTGTTGCTATGCCAGGAGACTGTTTTAGGTTACACCTCTGGGTGACACAACAAAAGGGTAAAATTCTGAGGTTAGTTTGGATAAGCACCCAGATTTCAAAACGTAATTTGAGGTGTTCAGACTTCTCATATCTGCAAAACTCAGGAGGAACAATCATGAGAATGGGAGTCTTATGACCTTGCTGGTGCTTCTTTTCTAGCATCTAGCAGATGCTAGAAAACCCCAAACACTCTCTTTCAATATGAAAATATCAAGAAAAGTTTTATTCACATTCAGTTTTGGAAACTACTAGTGGTTTGGAATTCATCATTTTATCTTAAAGCTATCATGTATTAAACATTTAATGGAAATATTTGAAACTCCAGCTTGGATTTTAAAACACAGTAATTTGTCAGCCTAACACACTTTGAGGTGTTTACAGCTAAGATGTAAAAAAAAACAGTTTTAATGACAAATTTCAGAGAATTTCCTGAAAGTGTAGCTATGTTGGCTATATATAGTCTCATAGCCTTCTCATTAGATGAACTGGCTGAACTAGCAATTCGACTTTGAACTTTTTTTTTTTTTTTTTCCCCCGCTTAACCTTGGAGAATTATTAGTAATCTCTATGAGGAATACATGTAAAATGCTTAGTTTACTGTTTGAGTTAAAGATTACATAGTTCTTGTGTCACTCAGAATAGGTTGTCCCATAATCTTTATATCCCATCATCTCAATGCTAATAAAACCTGGTGCAAATATTCTTTCTCCAGGCTCTTAAGACAGCTTGTTTGTAATGCACCTACTGATTCATGCTGAATTATTATGCCCTAAATAAATGACTGGAGTGGTTCCTCCTTTGCTAAAGATTAAATGATGCTCTTGTTGGAAAAGATGATTTTACAAGAAACTGAACTTAGAACATGAAGCCTATGATTTTTGCTGATACTTAGTTCTCCTTTTGATTTTGGTGTGTGTCGTCCCCCCCATCCCTCTATTAAGGTATAATGATAATGCAAAACGTGTTTATGACTTGTTTCGAAGTATGTGCACAAGACACAGCTGACCTGTAGAATTCCTTTAGCTAGGTATCTTAAATGCCTCTACTAACTACAGCACAAGAGCACTTTTAGCAGTCACAGAAATGATTGGAATGTGAATTCCTGTTACCTGAATTGTATGAAGTTGTTAAAATTATGTAGATGAGTAGATGAGATTTAAAAAAAAAAGCAAAAAAGAAAAGAGGAAATCTGTGGAGGCAAACAGATCTGGCTTTCCCCTAACTCACAGTGGTTAGGCAACTCATCACACAAACTCAACAATATTTGTCATCTTGCCAAAAAACCTTACGATGTTCTTCCATTTTCTGTGAAATGAAACAGTAGAATTGTGCCTCGCATGGCTTCCAATTCAAAAGGGGAAAAATGTGATTTTATAGAGGTGAAATCTGAAGCAAATGAAAAAAATACTGAAATGTCTGCACTTTGAACTGTCTTTAAGTATTTATCCATACAACTAATAAGATGCATAATATTAGGAATAATGTAAATATTATGGAAGTACCTATGAAACTACTTGGAAATCTATATTAGCCTGTCACAGTTAATATACAGTACAATAAAAACTTGCAAAATTGGATCAATGCAAAGCAGCAAGTAAGATACAGGTTCATTTGGAATGTGGAGGCATTCACTTGATATCAAATGGCAGCTTTGGCATAGAGTTTCTTTTCACCATGCTACACTTAACTGCATTTATACCCTACAGTAAAAACAAGAAAATCCCAAAAATTCCAGAATCAAAGGAACCTGATTTTATAATATGCACCATCAGACCTAGCCAAACCAAGGAAAGTGTATTTGCTGCTAATGAGGTCTCCAGTACATCACAATGCTCCTGGTCTTTTGCTGCATCTTCTACCATGTAAAACATAAAAATCTACCTCCTAGTGCTCTATCTAGTGTCAAATATTTGAAAGTTATTGAAAACTAGCCAAGATTCCCTTTTTGTTATTAAGCAGTTATTCAGAAATGAGAGCACCTTACTTTATGCTGGTATGTGTATTTTTGAGAAACTTGTAGTAGTGCTGAGCTAAAATGTCATTTTATTTTAAAACTTAAAAATGCATATTTTATTTTTCCAGTCAGAAGATACCTTATGATTTTCATTTCCTTTATCAGCAACCACGATTGTGATGCAACAGGATACAGAAACTATGTCTTAGCCAATTTGTCTTGCTAAGATACAGCTGTACAGTAGGTAGGTACCTTGATAAAAGTTTTGATGGGCATTGGTTCAGCTATGCTATTTCCATAGTTCATTAAAAAAAAAAAAAAAGGACAAAAGAATAAAGAATAAAGAAAATTGTTCAAGTCAGTGTGGTTTGATTTGAATATTCTGTTGGTCCCATACTGAACAGGCAGTGCAGAGAGCTTAACAACTTGGACAGAGTGATGACAGAATGCCTCAAGATTCCATGCCACCTTGCAATAAAATGTTACCCAGTGTAAATATGTTTCCTCGTGATTTAGGTTATTTACTTAAGGCATCTTGTTTAGAATTTTTTCTCAGAATTTTATCTAGCATGAAACAAACAAACAAACAAGTTTATCAACCTCACAGAGATTTTTGCAATAGGAAGTTGGTTTTGGAGCATCTTCAGCATGAAGTGAAAAGATGGCTTGCTACCAAAAGCAGAGGGCAGCTTGAAGAAAGACACGACTCCTGTCTGGACACTCCCCAATGTAGGTATATAATCAGGAAAACATACAATGGAAGAGTCTGGTACTACATTCCAGTACTGGTTTGGTTTTTGTATTGTTTGTTTGTTTTTTTATTTTTTTCCCCAGTGTGTGAAGGAACCTAACAAAAAGCTTCTGAGTGCAAATATATTTACAGAGTAAGGCTGCGGTTAGGGTGTGTCTTCATTGTAATTATTGTGTAACATAAATATCCATCCCTGAGAAAGGAGAAGGGGGACACAATCCAACACAGTTGATTTGTAAGTGTATGTATGCTCATGTTGTGCAATCCGGTCTTACAAAACTACTTTGACACCTGAGGTGAATTAAGTGGGGTTTTTTTCTTTTTTTAGATTTTCTCATTTTTTTATAAAGAATAATCAAGAGGATCTGTAAATGGTTGCAAAATGTATGAAATATTGAGACAGCAGGAGTCACAAAGTGGAACATGTAAGTCTGTCTGTCCATGAGGTTAGAATAGCCACTTGTGTGGTTGGGTAAAGAAAATTTGACTGGAAATTGCAGTGGGAGGCAGCTGATTTAAAAAAAAAAGGGGGGGGGGGGGGGACTGAGGAGGGGAAGCGACAGAGTTTTTTAAATGTGTGCAACACAAACAAAACTCCACGTTAGGTATTAGAGGCAAAGTGCTGACATCCAGTGCAGGTAGGTCTATGGGGAACTGGCAGGGCTAATCGTTGGACTTGAGGCATCTGAGCGGCTGTAGTCACTGACAGACCCTGTTCTTGAGCTGCTTCCACTTCGCCTCTTGAGCATGCTTGGGTGGAAATTGGCATGGCGACGAGCATGCTTTGTCAGATGGTCGCTGCGCATGAAGCGTTTCTCACAGAGGGGACAGCTGAACTTCTTTTCTCCAGTGTGGGTGCGGTAATGGCGGGCCAGCTCATCAGAGCGAGCAAACTTCTTGTTACATCCTTGCCAGTTGCATTCAAAAGGCCGTTCACCTGCAGGAAGCAAACATGGCATGATTAGAAGGGATAGCAATATCTTCCATGGTTTTTTATACGCAAAAGTTAGAATAAAAAGGTTGGGAGCGAGGTAGTGCCACTTGGCACTAACTGGATGGAGAAGGTGTTACTCTGCCAGAGAGGAGGCCACTGTGGTATGCTAACCCATTAAAAAGTACTGTAAGTCAAACTAGTGATACCTTATTTGATAACTGGATCTCCAGGGATGCTGGGCTCCTGATCCTTTCATGGGTATCACATTTCATATCTCTTGTAGTCCGCTGGACTTTACTTCTGGACTTTGACAAGTTCTGTACTGAGCTCTATATAATATTCACTTACAGAATATTCATTGTCCCTATGTCTGTCTGACTCAATGTTGAAGTTCAGGAGGTGTGATGAAGTCTCTCTCTTCAGCTATTTAAAACCAGTTATGGTGAAAATGCAAAATGGCAATTTTGAGGCACTGGATGCGAGGCTCTCACCTTGTATTCTCCACAGCCGTGCCTGTTTTTCCTGCATTTGCTGCAAGGTACTACGGTTTCTCTTGTTCACTGCCTTAGGTCTCATTTAGAATTGAGGCAGGGAGCACTGTATTTCAACTAGGTAAATGTGCCACACTGAAGGTAGCAGCCTTCCATCAATAGCTAACCTAAAACCCATGACCTATTATGCTTAAGGTAGGACCAGTGACCAGTGAGCTCAAAGAAATAGCAGTCTGTTGACCTGCTGCACTTCTCAACAGATCTCAGACATGGGAAACATCTCTCACAGGGACAGATGCTCGTGCCATTGCATGGCTGTGCTGGAGGTCTGCGCTTGGGCACTGTGGTAGGTGTGCAGCCTGACAAGCTCGAGCACTGGAGGTGAGCACAGGTTGCAGACAGAAGTAGCGTTGTTGGGTAGATGGGTATCTGGAATATACTCCCAGCTTCACCACTGATGTGCTGCATAGCCTTCGGCAACTTGTACTATTTGTTTCCATCCTTAGTTTCTCCATTTGTTAAAAATGAAACCATCAAATCATGAAATGTGCTGTCTACTACTTCTGTATATTGGTTTGGTTCTTACTGTCACTGAGTCTGAACATCGCATATTCTTTATTTGTTACTAATCTAGAACATCTTATTCTTTTGTGACTACCCGACTTAGCATTTTTTGTAGTTGTAATTTTTATAACTTCCTCCTTGCACTAATCTTAATCTTTCTAATGCTGAACAGCCAGTTCAAGAGGCCCAGAGAGCTATAAAAATCCTGTGCCAAAATCAGAAACAAAAGTTCTCCACACACTACACCAAATAGGAAATAAATAAATAAATTAGCCTCCTAGAGAAATTCAATACACCTTAACTAAAATTGTCTGATAGCAAAAATGACCCCAGCCAGCCTTCAATCTAACCAGCCAATAATCTGTTTTAAATTCACAGATTTGGCCATAACATGTATCTCCGGGATCTACTTAGGAGGCACCTCCTCAGAAAAAGAGATTTGTAGATTCTTTTTCCCTCTGTTTATGAAGCCTCTGAGATACTTCAGCCAAATCTCAAATAGTGTCTCAATGAACAGACATGCAATTCTTTTTTTAAATAGGACTTTGTTCAAGAACATGGAGAAAACAAGTGTCCCTGATGTTTCCTTGATTATTTAGGAGAAAGACCAAGGCTCATTAGACCAATTCTTCTCAAACACATTTTGTGGATTTCATCAGTTACACCTATAACTACAATGCATAATGCAATGGTTGTATCTGTACACAAGGGAGATTTTCATATGGCGAACCATGAACACCACCTCCTAAGTGATCTGCAAAAGGTGGCTAAGACGAACAGGACTGCTTTCAGTTGGCTTCCCCTGAACTAAAGCCTAAAAAACTTAGGGCCCCACAAACTTTTTTAAGACTAAAAACAGCCCCAGCTGGTTTAATGGATGTAGTTTTGTCGCTTAAAAACCCCATGCAAATCCATTCAATGTCCTCCTCAGCCTTCTGCAAACTGTCAGGGACTCATCTCTCAGTCTGCTGATAGAAATGTGAAACAAATGGGAAACAAATATATTTTGGCTATGTTTGTCATGTATCCAGTCATTTGTTGTTAGATACACTCCTGCCTGTGGTGGGACATGCCAGTCATCCCTGTTGTGTGACCAGATTCACTGGTCTTCTCCCTATGTTTTGGTCATACGACCGATATACTTCTATGGGGACTTTGGGACCCTGGGGAAGAAGGGCAATGAGACATAGTCTGACAGCTGGATCTGGCCTGCAGAATCAAAGTTTCTCATCCCTGAGCTATGGCATCTTTTTTGGTAAGGCAATGGCCTTTGGATGCTTCTGTTGCCCAAGTTAATTTTCTCTGTGTTTGTTTTCATTACAAATGGTGTCAGCAAATGTTCTTCACTAGAAAGACTGTCCCATGAAATGACTGCTTTCAGACGAGGAAGGTAAGAGTTAACATGCAATGTTTTGCTTCTGTTCTTGACAACACTATGAAGCACAAAGAAAATGGTACCTTTTCTGCTGATTAGTTAGCATGGCATCAGCTGCTCTTTTCTATGTCTAACATTTGGTAGCCAGCAGTAGGCACGACAGTCCAGTTCCTAATGAGAGAAGAGGTTCTGGAGCGGGATTGTGGAAGATCTGTGTTACCCAGCACTAACAGTCAGGTGCTGAAGGTATGAGAATATTCAGGTTCCTACTCACCTGCCTGATTTGATGTTGTTGATGATGGTGGTGATGATTTGGGTGCTAAGCCAAAGAAATGTGGCCTTTCTTCCATTATTTCTGTACTGTCCCCTGTTCTCCTCTTTCCTAGAAACTATTTTTTCCCCTCAGTCCTCTCTAGTCTTGATTTGATATCTTCTTGGTAGTTCCCTTTAAGTTTCTTGGCCAAGTGGTTTTCCCCTCCATATACTCTCTCACAGCTGGCACCACTCTAGTAGTGGTAGTAAGTTCTCTAGAGTGCTTCTCAGCTTTGTTGAGGTTTAGCAATATCTACTCAAAGAAAAGCTGTATTGTGAGGAAATGCTGGATGCCTTGTGTGAAGATACGAGAGTCATTATTGTTCATAAAAAATTAGTACACATTCTGGAACAAAGTTGCTGCGGGGTATTAATTAAGGCAAGACCTAGCTGCTGCTCCAAAACCACATGTGGAAATTCAGTTTGTCATCAGTCTCATCTCTCAAACAGAAGGGATGTGGTTTCCTGTGCAGGTAAGTTATGTAAATGTCCTTTTACTGGCAGTAAAGCAATGAACAGAACGAGAGATTATATTAATTGATTGCCTAATCTCATTAGGGAACATGCAGCCACAGTACAACTTTCTTGCATAAGCAGTAACCCATGGACATGTTGTACTCAACAAAGAGCTTTCACCATTAAAGTGGCTGTACACAACACAATAAAGCTTCATCTCAGGCAATGCTGAAATCAGAATTTTACCTTTATACAATGACTGCAGAATTTGATCCTATAAATTAATGTGGAAATGTTATCAAATATCTTAAATTCGGCAGGAAACATGTCAAGCATGTGAATGTGTATATTGAAAGTCTTAACGCTATGCCTTGGCAGCGGCAGTATTTTTGTGCATTATGAGCATTACTAGCAGGTCTCAAAGAGAGGTAAGTGTCCAGAAGATAAAGATGCTTGAAAATAAAGGAATCAAAAAGCAGCTCAGGCTTCTTTACTCCTCAGAGAGGCAGGCAAGAGATGCCTTTAAAAGATAAGGAATATTGTAATTTTTTTTTTTTTCAATTTTCAATAGGTTTGGATTTCCATGTTCCAAATCCCTCTAAACTGTAACCTCTCTAGCTCCTCTGTCTGAGCACATGACATCACATAACTTGTGTTTAGAGTTACACAAGCTGATGGAAAAACATCACATTCGAGAATTCAATTCAACTGATCTTAACTGAAAGTTACACAAGCAAGAACATTTTTGGCTTCTTCCTGAACTCCACCCAGTCCAAAGAAAAAAAATGTGTGTAAAGCTGCATTAAGAAACTTGCAGTGCTCACTGAGTAAAAGCGCGCGAGATCTGCAGGTGCACTGACTTCTGAATTCATTTCAGTGGCACAGACCTAGCTACTCATGCTGCTTATTGTCTGCCAGAGCAGATCGCCAAAGGAACTGTAGAGTTGCCTGGGCTATAGAAACAGCATTAAAAAAATGCATCTCTCTTCTCTCTTGCTGGAAGGAATTCAGAAGCAAGTAGAGCCAGCCTGTTCTTATGATATTATATAGAGGTCCTTTGTATTATTCTATATTTGTCAATCATTATATATATTGAGGCAACTATATGTAGTTATGGGAAACAAAAACTAAACAGATGGTGGAACCAGATCTGATGTCTACTGAGCTTAATTTGTACCATACTTTTAGTGCACTCTTGACTTTACCCCAATCCACGTATAGTTTTAAGGACTCCTTTCCTATACAGTGACACTCCCGTACAGACCCTGGAGTAACCTGCTTCCTGTTTCACCAGTTCATCTGTATAACATCCAGCTTTTGACTAGCAATTAAAATGACACTAAGTACTGTGTAGGCCTGAGCATGCTTACAAAGTAACCTACTGATGACTGAAATGCCAAAACAGGTTGAGACACCTGTGATACCAGCCATTTTCAGAATTACAATGCGAAGATTAGGCAATTGTACCATTTGAAATGTGATATCCACTGCTGTACAGATTAGAGTATTATTAAATCAAACCACATATTGGGGGCTATTTTTTCAATTTAACTCATGTAGGAGCTCTGCACATTATCTTCAAGCGTACGCCAAGGCCGTGCAGTAACAAAGAAATTTGTATTCTGGGAATTCCACAAGTGCCTGCAAAACCAGAAACAGTAAGCCAGAAACAATTTTCTGTGATCTTTAATCTGTTCTGCTGCTTTGCAGAACAGCATTGTATGATGTTATGAAAACAGATTAGAAACCTGAACATGCCACTGTGTGCTATTCTTGTATTTCTACATTTTCATATACATAATTAAGGGTATATTTGGAAACACAGATCAGCAGGCTGGGTGGGGAGGATGAGGGGCAGACAGTTAAATAGAGATGTGACTGAAGCAGCCTTCCTCCAAGAGAGGAAACGCTATCCTGGGAAAAAACATTCAGCCAAGCAGACTATGTTTATTGAGACTTGCTGTTATTTAAAAAAAAGAGAAAAGGTCATCATTCAATAGCACTGATAGGTATTTACGAATATTTTCATTTTTCTTATTCTCATGTTCATAAACAAGCCCTTTTGCAGAGCCAAAAAACAAGCCCTTAACCTTCTGAGTGCAAGAGAGAGAGTAATGCACAGCTTTGATGTCAGACAAACGGTGGTTTCTTTATTGAGTATTTAAAAAGGGATCAAAAAATTCCAAATCCTCACAATTCCAAATTCCTATAAATTGAAACCAGTTAGTTTAAAATGAATGATTTTGGGGGTGACATCTCATAACCAAACAAGCTAAATGCAATCGTGTTTTTTGTATCTGCTTTTGTGTGTCTGTCTAACAGCTTTTGAATGTCTCCGCTACCTTCGACCATATCTAACAGAGGTAGTGAATTCAGCAACATTAAGCTTGACTAGTTCCAGGAAAATGAGGAAGCTTTAGTAATGTTCTCTGTGAAAAGAAAAGTTACAGGGTGAATCTGACTGTCACTAGACACCAGAAACCCAATATGAGAGTGTGATATGAATGCCTAAATCCAAGAAAAGCTTCAGTCAGAGTTCACACATTATTAGACACTGGGACATAATGCTCCCCCAAGCCCCTAGGACCACAGCAACAAGGAGCTAGGTTGCATTAGTACCTGCTGACATGTTCCTGCTATTTCCATTATCTGTGATGTGACCTTTTTTTAGGAACTGGAGTTCTGAGATTCCAGCAGGCATGGACCCAGGCATCAAGTACAACCTGACTTTGAAGTGTGGGCATCTTTATTTTAATCTTACCAAATCCAGTCATTAAATTGATAAATTATTGGATCCTATGTTTTCTGCATGCACAGGAAACTACTACTGGGCAGGAGCTGCAACAGCTACCATAATATCCATTATTTAAATTCTTATTTATTTTTGTACCTTAACATTTTCATTGAGTTATTTAGACATATATGAATATTTCTTGAAAGGGGAATTTCCAAGTGGCAAGTTTACATTTTAAGTGAATGTGTGTTACCGTTTGCTCTGGAAGTGCTTGTATTGCTCCATCTGGGAGCACAGATTACACCATGTGACTTAGCTGTATAACCACAGCTAACTAGAACAACTCAAATAGCAAAGGATGAACCCACGTTCAGATACTATAATAATGGCTACAATGCCGGAGAAATGTAAGTAAGTAGTGCAAAATTCCTCCCCTAGCCTTAACCACAGTCAGGTCTGCCCAAAACCCAAAATAACTGATTTGGTATGTTCCATGCAGCTATCTGGTCCTTCTTAAAAATATTACCACTCACTTTCACCATAATGGAAACAACCTTTTTTTTTTTTTTTTAAACAGATTACATTCTATCAGCTATATTCTAGGCCTTTATTTCAAACTTGTTCAATAATGTCAGCCAGATCTTAAATCTCAGTTTATAATAATTTTAGCTACTTTACTGTATTTTTACCAGCCACATTTGCTTCTCTCTTGTCAAGGCAGAATCATTCTAGCCTTTTTAGTTTTTTTTTTTTTTTTCAGGATACTCCATCACATAATCTTTCTGTTGTCTAAAATATGCATTCAATGGCTTTACTGAATCCCTTTTCAAACTGGGATGCCCAAGCTGAACTGCTGTGTCTGTGTGAGTTTCTATAGCTTAGCACTTTTAAAATACTGATGTTTTTTATCCTGCATTTTTGCACAGTGAATTAAGAATCTGAAATTTGAACTTGTTATCTTTGCCAAGTCATTTTCTGCCTACCATGTTAAGTCATGTTTGACTCCTGTTCAGTTCTTACTTTATCTCTGCTGAAGTGCATCACTGTGTATTCAGTACATTAAGCTCTGGTGTTCCACTCCCAGCTGAAGCCTAGTTCCAGACTGGTTCACACAAGCAACCAGCAAGTAGCTGAAAGTTATGTTGCAGGATCTGGAAAATAAATCTTAAAGCAAATTGGCTTTAAAATGAAATGGCCATAAATTTAATAAAAAGAAATATTGCTACATCCTTTGCTAAGGTTTTGAATGAAACAGTGAAATAGAGGCTAGAGCTATGTGGATAATTTATTTTCTGCTCAATTGAAAAATTAAAAAAAAACCTTTGAACTGCAGAAGAATTCAGCAAACCAAGAAGCCCATAGTGCTTTTATTTTTGGTTGACCAAAATGTTTTACTTCTTTCAGGGTGTTCTTTTGTAACACTATTTTAATTCCTTTAGCTTTGGGGACAATTTTCAACACAATGACAATGTTAATCTCAAATGAATCACAGAAACACACTATCACAACTTCTCTGAATTAAAAAAAATCAGCCTATTTGCTGAGTTTAACTGTCATATAGTTCTCTTCTTCATAAAAGGCTACTTGTCAGTGAACAACTGTTTGACAAAAATATAGTTTGTATAGTTCTTACTAATAAAGAAATGCAAAGTTGTTAATATTCTTCATTAACATTTTCGGGCAGCTTTCCCTCCATGAAGATTAAATGCCTGACATTTTTATTAGGTGACTAACTGGAGACCTGATCTTCTATGGGAAACAATTTCATCTGTGCTTTCAACTTCCACTGGAGTCCCCGTGTTTATAAGCACAATAGATTTTCAAAACCAGCCAACAAGGGTAGGCTAACCAGCCAAGTATAAGGACCATGAAACTCTATCCTCCCCTTTGTAGAGAAATCTTGGAATAGATTTTAGATCTATACTGAGAATGTGACTGAGAATATGCCCTCTATCATTGCAGCATGGCCCAAGGAGTCTTAGGTGATTCCCTACAGCATCTTAAGTACAAGAAACTTATTTTCCAGTGTTATGCTAAGCTGCTTTAGTTTCCTTTTACATTTGTCCTCCTGAGTAATTTTTCAAACTGTTGGTAAGTAACGGAGCCCTTCAGAACACTGTGTCTGTTTTGAGTTCTCCCTTCAAAAAGTACAAAGATGCACTACTGGCATGGCAAAGAAGCAACCAACCCAAAGTCCATGCCAGAAAAACCAAGGATATTTTCCAAACATAGATTTTTATTATCTTCTCTAGACTGATATAGAGTGTTACAGTTCCATGGATACAGAGTGAGTTGTATTTGGTTTTCTTCTCTCTAGCTACGTTTACATTGTAGGCTCGCTTTCTCTGCTAGAGAGTACTCTAAAGATTAGGTAATCCTGCTGGGCAACTGAGAAATTAAATTATTTCCCATCAATTGAAGACCATTAAAAAGTCATAAAAAAACCTTTAGGAATTCCTAAAGTTTGAAGTTCACATCTGTGTCTGTAGACCTGAGCACTGAGAGTCTGACACTACTTGTTTTACTGTACCCTTGTACTAAGATACATAACACTTGTCATCGCTAATATTAGGCTTTCTCCTCTCTAGTTTGTCACTTCCTTGTTTCTGAAGAGTTCACGCTTTATCTCGTCTCGCTTCCTTACACAACCCCTCCCTGTCTTGTATGTTCCTTCCTCTTTTGAAACTACCAAAAAATCAGTTGCACTAGGCCAGGGACTTGTGAAGCTCTGAAGTCAATTATACAGACTACATCAAAACCGGGACTGTGTGAACATAGTTACATTTGTGTGTGTTAAATATGTCCAAGAGTTTTTCTCTTGAAACACAATCAGATACAAAATCTCTAAGGTGAGCTTAGCTTTCAAGATTCCTTCCTTTTATGATTGGGTCTAGATATCTAGAGACAAATCTTTGAAATACATCCTCTTTATTAGAAGTAACAAAAGTATTTAAAGGTACTTTAGCAGACGCTGAATTAGCTGAATAAAGCACTGAACTAAAGGTGCTTTTATAACTTTCTGAATAATTAATTAACCTAGTCATATGCTCATCACTTAGGTAAGAATGTTTGCATCTGATGACTCAATTTGATGCATCAGTAGAATCCAGTGGAATAGAAAAGCCAGCAGAAAGACAACTCTGAAACTAAAGGCTGAGAAAGTGAAAGTGAGAGAACAGAGATACATGTAAAACACTCCTATGGCTTAGAGATTCCTCATGGTTCTTCTAACCAAGGATCACGGGCTATCTGCAACGACTAGCAAAATGAAGGGAGTTCATTTAGTGAAGGGAGATGAGGGCATCCTTGTCCTCCCCAGCTTCCCATCATAAAACTCCTAGAAGCCATGACAAGAAGGTAAAGAAACATTATTCTTGTTGGTATCTCAAGCACTGAAATTTAGCAAAACAGCTCTAAATAATATCTTTATACATATACTGCTGTGATTCCATGAAAATATTTAATGCATAACACCTGATTCTCTCCCTTCTCTTCTTTGTAATTTATTTCTAACAGTAAGACACAAGTGATGCCTTTGAATATGCTAATCATCTGTGAAACAGCAAGGTTGTATGTCAGCATTGTTTACCTATTTGAAAAATACATACTAGGTGAACTATTCAGCACATCCACCACAGCACTCTGCATGATGGGGTTTCACAGCAAGGCTACCTCTATTCCATGCCAGTCTTCCTTGCCCAGAGCTCCAAACTGTTTCTTTCACATATAATGAGGTTATATTCTTGCCTCTCCAAGCAGCTGATGATTGTATAATCCACATACGTCTTCATTTGCTTTGTGCCTAAGCTTGTAGAGAATGCTCTCGTTTAAAAAATAGTTATTAATATATTGCTTTCTTTAGTCAGAGCTGTGTTGTGTTTGAGGTTGTAGATAAGGTTAGTTGCAAACCAGAGAGGAAATAGATGGCTGTAAAGTATGGTGTCAGACAAATGTCACCATTCCAGTCATCTTTTTTTCTCACTAGTCTGAAATGTAGCATAGTTAAAAGAAACAGGAGAGTAAGAGAGAAGAGTGAAAGAGACAATAGGAAAGGGCTTGCAGGTGAAATTCTGTGGCCTTACAGTAAAGTCAGCCCATGTGGTTGCAAAGTATGCCCCTGGCCACTTCTAGAACTATAAATCATAGCAGTCTCAATGAAAACTCTCCTGGAGCAAATACTCTAAGTTTGAACTAGGAACTCAATATCACTTTTACCATTTATACCATGTCTTTAGTGTGCATTGATTAGCTGCTGTAAATGCCGCCTGGCTTCACCCCTCTTACTGGAGAGATGAAAGGAAGGAGGAATCCTCTCTAGCCTAGGTCAGTGAACAAAGCAAGCTTCCATCTCTTCCATTTCCTGACCCGGCGTAGTGCTGTATGTTGTACACTTGAAGGCCAGGATGCCTCAGTAAGCTGGACATTGGGTGTGGTACTTACCTCTTCACTTTTTGTGATGTTCTTAGCAAAGTGTTTCTGGGGGAGTTACTGATCATATACAAATGCAGTAAGAGCAATTCTTCTTGGATATAAATTTGCTCATTAATACCTTGGGTATTCAAGTTAGCCATGTCAGGTAAGAAAGAGATGCATATGTATGTTTTCTCTTCACAGTAGTATAATGAACATGAAAGATGTTCCCCACGTCTCAGAGGGCAGGTAAAGTTTTCTTTTGATGGCTAGAAAAAACAATGCACAACTTTGTGGTAGCAACTGTGTTACTGCTATATCTTCTAGATGGCCTTGTCAAAATCCACATACATAGTATTTCTCTTGACTGGTTTCTGTCATATTTGCTGTAGTCTTGCTATGTGACTGCACTGACAGCATGTACACTTTAAATGCCCTGTCGGTACAGCAATAAATGTTAGTCTGTAAAATTGTGAGTAGTCAAAACTTCAGCTACCTCTTACAATGGTAGGAAGCTATCAGCCAGAAAAATGGTAATGATGTTACATGATTATATGAGATGGTGTTTACAATGCATGCAATTTCAAAGATAATGTATAAATCTCCTTGCAGTTCTATACGGATTTATCATTGTGATCTAATGCTGTTCTTTTGTTGATTCTGTCTTAACTCTAAAGCTTAACATGCACCGTTTCACTCTCTTT
Organism: Platalea leucorodia; assembly: GCF_965183815.1. Taxonomy (NCBI): domain Eukaryota; kingdom Metazoa; phylum Chordata; class Aves; order Pelecaniformes; family Threskiornithidae; genus Platalea; species Platalea leucorodia. Next base: position 33,960,410 of record NC_138831.1, read on the forward strand.
CCCAAAAGTTCTGACGCACAACCAAAATGGAGACCTTCCATCTAAGAAGGGAGGAACATCTGAGTCATTAGGATACCCATGAGGTTGGTAACTTATCCTACCTAGCAGGGACCACTTCCATGTCTAGGTGAGTGTGCAGACTCGAATGGACCCTGTCTGCTCCACAGGAATCACTTCTATCAATCGCGCTTCCATTAAGTGCAGTGCCTTTGTTTACATGGACTTTTGCCATATCCTATTATAAAACCAGCATTTTTTCCCTCTGCTGCTGGAATCTATGAGTAAACAATGCTCTTTTACTGAGTAAAGTCTGACAGGCCTAACTCTTGAAAAATGAAAGGCAACAGCCTCAGTATCAAAGAGCTTATGTTCTAAAATAATACAAACTAAATGTTGAGTTTTCTGTCAAAGTTAAGCACCTGCAATTGCTGTATGTGATTTCTGTTCAGTAAGCCTAAAACTCTTACTGGGTCTCCTTATCTCTGAGGCATTAAATCCTAGACTAGTGCTCAGTAAAACAGCTGAAATGCCACTAATTTAAAAGAGCAGCAACTTCCACTTGATTTTGTCTCTCCTGTGGCTTGTTCCAGGAACGGAGATCAATAGCTGACCCTTTGACTTTGCACTTAAACGCAAGATAATTAAACTGTGTTATGGTGAAATGATGAAGTGATTAATTCTGGGGAGAGGAAGATGTGTCTTAGCTATGTGTCATTTCCAAACCACACTGAACTGGGGACTCTGAGAGGGCAACTCTGGGGTACAGTAGCCTTTTAATTACTATATTTCTCTAATTTGTTCTACTCAGATCTATGAATGTAAGAAAGGAGGATGACTATCAAAACCTCTCTTGTGAATAGAAAAAAAATGAAAGAAACACCGTAAATAGAGCCTCTAAACACATCTGGGTATTACTGAATGACAAAACTAAAAGATGGGGGATTTTCTTCCTCTTCCATTGGTCAATTATACTTTTTAATAAATGTACTTCAAAAGAATCCTGGGGTTGCAAAACCAAAAGATGTAAGTGCTAATCGGCAAATCTGACCTATTGCATCACTCCACCGAAGGAATTTCAGCCTAGAATTCTTGCCTTGAGCCAAAAACTTGTTGTTTAAGGGGCTTTCTTCATTCCTTACATACAAAGTTTGTGTCTTCAATGTAGGTCAGAGAAGTCTGCCTTATTAAAACATAACAGAGACTAATATCAATGAAGGTATGTGGGATTTTGTTCTTCTTTTTCTGTCATGTTAATGGGCCAATTCAAACCTTTTAAAGTGACAAGGGACTAGAGAAGGGCTCTCCAAATGCACGTAATAATAAACACAGTGTTTTTATCAAATGAGTCCAGTTAAAACTTGAAAAGGAAAGTAATAATATGGACCTTGATGGATATATATGCTGGACTGAGATCTTGTTCAGTCATTTGCAGTCTCGTGTTACTTCTGTTCTAGCATGCTAGCATGCTGATTTGTTGTCTGCTACAAGCTGATGATTTCGGCTGCACCACTCACCCTCTTTTAGAGCAAATAAGGTGATTAATGAAAATGTTATGCAGACAGCAACTGAAGCCAAGAAAGAAAACTCCTCAGACTTGATTCTCTCTCCTCCAGGAGGAAAAAAAATCTTATCCATAGCTGACACAACTGAACCAGATGCGTCTACAGGGAATGTGTAGTTAAGGTACCAACAGAAACACAAGGTTTCCATTACAAACTGCTGTCTGGATCTTTCCTGTGCTACCTCAGAATTGCTCACTCTGTTACCCAGCCCACTCTGCAAACTCAAAACAGCTCCAGATCAGACATCTGACTGTTAGCAACTCCATGGGAGCTCTAAAGAGTATTACACTCCTTGGCATCCTGTCTTTCTCCAGCCCACTCTTACAGTGGAAAAAAAGATTACATGCTCACTATAGGGCATTTCTCCCTCTTCTTCCAGTCTGTGCTACCTGTTCTTGAAACCCAGGATTATATCCCAACAGAGCTGACAGGCTAACTGTCAAGCCATTCATTCTCAAGGATGTGGTCTTTATATAGAGAAATTACACGCGTAGCAGAATTAACCAGTAGGTACTCGTGGGTCAAATGGCAGGAACCAAAAATGACTTCTAAATGTCGTAACTGCTTCTTTGGAGATTCTCTTGTGAATGTATCTCCACAGATAACTGTGCTCCTTTTTTGATCAATGTGCTCCTTTTTTGATCAATGACCTATCTTTCCTCAGCCTTCAGTGCAGGACACAGGTTATTCCTTGCTCTTCTAACAACCCAAGGGTCTTCTCTCTCTACCTGGAAATGCTGTTATCTAGTCCTTGTTGGAAAATTCTAGTTAGCTTACTTAGATGGTCTTACTGTGGGAGGTAGGAACTTAGATCAAACCTAAAAACTTGAACCTGCAGATGCTTGTATTGCAAGAATGTTTGAAATCAAACTGAAACATCACAAACGATCCCTGTTTGTATGATGAACACAGAAATTACCTCTGTAGTAGTTTGGACTGCTTTCAATGAAAGTCTACCTCACAAATAATTTTTGTGGTGGCTTTCATAAAAAATTTGCATGGTAATGTTCCTGATCTCTGGTATAAGAATTGAAATGTTTTAAGTGGGAGAGCAATTAAATAAGTAATGACAAACTATATTCATCTGGTGTGAATTGTGGGTGAATTCATGCTGAAATTGTGAAACTTTGGCTCTATGAGCTTTACCCAGCACTTGCGTGAATAACTGCAAAGAAGGAATCATATGACCCCATGAATCAGTCTTTTCTCTGTTGACCTATCAATGATTTTTTTATTATTCTATTCTACTAAAAACAGAAAAGTGCTTGTAAAAGCAAAGCTTATCAAATTAATGAAAGGTTGTCCTGCTATGCAAAATAACAGACTAAAGGTTTATTCATCTAAACTGAAACCTGTACTCTATTTATCTGAATTCTGGAAGATGTTGAATGTCATCTGCCTCCAACTGAAGTCCACATACTTTGGCATGAATAGACATTGTGGGTAAGTTACAACATTTTATGTGCACAGCATCTCCCAGGATTTGGGGACAGGATAAGATTTCATTTTGCTAGAAGCCAAGCAAACAGAAGTTAGTAAAGTTGCCTTTGGCTCTAACTGTGAAATGTCTCTTTGTGAACTTTTGAACTGTTTAATCAACAACCTCACAGTAACACAGCATGCATGAAACATGGGACTTCAGCATTTTTAAGTACAGCTAAAGCTGTAAAGCTGAGTGAAAAATCTGATACTGAGAGTTTATTGCAACTGTGTGGAGGAGAGAGGGAGTGGGAATTTCCTTTTATTTTTATTCTCATTCTGGATGGATTGTTGTGCCAGAGAACAAGGTGGTGCTGAAGTAGTTTATGAGCAGCATCAGCCAATGACCATATGGAGCATCCAACTTCAGGGAACAGGCAGCTCTGGAAAGTAGTTTTATGGGCTGATAATCAAGCAGTAAGTCTATTGCTTGACACCAGGCAGCTACCATTCAAGGCATGCATAAACCCATTGCATACGCTTCAGAAAATCTTCTGCCCAGACTGTAAAGCTACACTTCCTGTTTAAACCAGGATTCAGGTTATTGTTTTTAATAAAGGAATCAGATTCTATGATAACAGGTGTACTCATATTCTAATGTGCTCACTTTTAAAGCAGGTCAACTTTTTAGAAAAGACAATATTTGCAGTTCAACATTCAGCTCTTGCAAGTCTCATTTGTATGTTCTATTCCAACAATACCTTCCCTGTTTATTTTGCATCTCCCCATCTAGCAGTCTCTTTCAACCACAACTGTATGAAAAGAAAAAAAGAGCACCAGTTACATGGTCCTTTCTAGTTTCAGCTTGGTTTTCAGTCTTTTCTATGTGTTAATTCTTTAAAACTACAAATGTGTGTAAGCACACACACATCTAGGCCTCATTCTCAAATATAAGCAGAAAATAAATAAGAGAAGGTTTTCAACAATTATCACTCCTTATGTTGTCCTTTAAATTTGGCTGTCTTAATGTTTTAATCACTGGAGTGAGCCTGTAGGGATGTACACCCAGTTCTCTGAAAAATCAGGCTCCTATCCAATGTCTCAAGCTGTTTCTGAAAGTATGCATTACCACCTTGGCCATATTCTACACAAAATAGAAATAAATGGTTATTAATGAGATGTTGCAAGGAGATTCCCTTAGCGTTCCTCCTTAGATAGACTTGCCAAGCAACTTACCCCTAAGCCTGCAAGACTTCAGGCACCAACAAGTCACATAGAGGAGGGGTATAACATGTGACAGAAGAGGCTGTTTTATTAGACTGCAACAGAGGAGCATCACTGCTAGAGCACTGTTTCTCTGAGCATTAACACCCACAGTATAACACACCCTAGGTGCAGCTCAGCTCCCGCGATCTCTCCACGTTTTATGATCATTTTGCAGGACAGCTGGTTGCAGGTTCACTAGGGAGTCTAGCCTCACCAGCTGTGTCTGACGTGTGGGGTCATGGCGTAGGAGAGAGGCCATGGTGAGTGCTGGAAATGAATGAATGAAGTACGTGGTTGTGGAGGAGTACAAGCCAGGAGCCAATTATGTGAGTATGACTCTGGATGTGAAACATAACTGAAAAGCTAAGATCCTAAGTAGAACACAGACATATTTCAAAGATAGCTTTGTCAAGGGTATCTTTGTATAGATAATTTTGAAAACACCTCTCTCTACTTTTGAAGTGACTATCTCATCATGTACTCACATACAGAAATCAACTGGATTCCTTTCTTCAAAAGGAAATACTACTTTCAATACTTTCAATACTTTCCTTTTTCAAAGTAGAAATGAAAGGAACATCTTTACTATTTTGAAATATATGAAATTATACATATATACAAGCATGGCCTCTTTATCAACTCTAACTCTGTTTTCCCTTGCATGCTGTGCCCATGTCTTCATTGCTTGCCTACACAGAACAGTCTAGGGTTAAAACCAGTTATGTCTCGCTACAGAATGTGGTTTATACATATGAATCATGCTAGAAGGGCTGCCTAGCAGCCACCATTTTCTCTATAAGCACTTTAAAAGCCTCTTGACATGCAAACCATTTGACTGTGTGAGGGATTCCTTAGTTCTGAATTCTGCAGGTCACACATCTCATGTAAAAATGCAGTTGCTGTAAAGGTAGACAAGTTGTAGACGGAAGATCCCTATTACTTGCCAAAACATAAATTACTAGTGCCTTAGACACTTTTATTCATGCTCTGCTACGCTACGTTTAAGAAGTGAGCAGGTCTGCTCTCTAATAGGTCTGCTCTTTTGGGTGAGGAGAGGAAACCTGCTGGCCTTTCTGGCTTTTTGAGATGGTGCACCTGTTCCTTGTGTATGCAGGACATTAGTTGACCACACTTTGCATGCCCAAAGCAGAGGGGCTAATGAAATACTCTGCAAAATACAGGATTTTACTGTGGCCAAAGATTTTTCAGGAGAAGCTTCCTGTGATGGAAAAGTTCTGTGAAATATAATAGGAAATGCACATTATTTTGAACTATTACTATGAAATTCTAAAAGATATCCCTGCCATGTAAGTCTGCAGGCTAGCTCCAAAACCCTATGCAGAGGACATAATTTTTACTTTGAAAAAGATCATAAAAATTCCCAGCTGTTCTTATTTCCATTTGGACTCTTGGTCAATCTAGTCCTAACTCTGGGAACTACAACATTATTTGAACCTGACTTCCTGTCCATATTCCTAGCTCCTGCTGAGCACAACTCTGGCAGCCATGAGGGGTCTCGGGCTGGGATTCAGGAATTGCAGTATGCAGAGCTACAAGGTTCATAAACTTGAGTAATCAGGAGGTTCTGTTACAACAGACTGGCTGTAAATAAGCCCAAAGAAAACAGGAACTGCAACTTCATGAGTTGTGTTGTATCCTGACTTAGCTTCGGGGATTGAGATGATTCGACTATTGCTGTTGCAGCTTGACAGCGCCAAACAGGACAGTTTATTATTATTCCTACAAAAGTTATGATGCTCGAAGTACTTTGACCTTGAATTTCAGCCAATTCTTTGAAACTTGTTTCTATTTTCTTTCAAAAAGTTTTTACAGCTCAAGTTTAGGATTTTTACTCTTTGTGAATAATGGACAAATAAGAGAAAATCTTGGTCTCAGGAAAAATGATATATCATTACACTGCACACAAACAACCATGTGTTTACCATTTTTTGCAGAAGATACATAACCCCAGCACTGTAAAGTTGTATACACAATGCTGTCTGCACGCTCATAGATGCACATTTGTAAATCACCTTTTCAGTGTAACCTCTTTGTTCTGTTACTCAAGGCTGTAAATGCTGTTAAGAGAATAAATTCACCAGTCTGGGTGAGGCAGCTAGGGCCTGTTCCCATGCCATAATACATGGGAGAAGCAACTGGACACAAGGAACGTCCACACTGAAAGTAACACAGAAGTTGGAAGGATTAGAGTTGATTATTCACTGATGACTGCTGTGTCAGTGGAGTTCTGTACAGATGGTAACGCAACTGTGTTTTATAATCAGAAGAGTCAAACACAAGCTTGACTCAGGAACTTAGGACTGTTTATATATATATATAAAAAAATTAGATACTAAAAAACCCATAGGTGGTCTGATTTCCAAGTGAAAAACAGTTGTGCAGTGGAAGTTACTGTTATTCTTACTGTGTTTGTCCTTGAAAGTGCAACGAATGTACGCAAATGAAAAGTGTGCTAACACAATGATTTCTTCATAAAGGGAACGCCACAGAACTTGCAGAGCAACCATGAGAAACTTACAGCCTCTTTACAACTACTTAGTTGAGAAAACAGTTATGCAGTAACTCGGATTTCTTTGCAAATGATAGTGGAGCTCAGTTCCTCCAAAGCATTCAAAGAAGAAAAACTATCAATCAAGCGTATCAATCACATCAGTTCCTTGCCTTTCTGCAAGAAATTAATCTAAACATCTAAGAAAGCAATTTTTATGCTAACATCAGAAAAAACGCAGCTTATATCAAATGAGTTTGAGTCTCTTGCAAACAAGTGGTCATATCCAGTTTATGGTGTATATGTATAATACACAAATGTAAAGTGTAACTTGGATGTGTCCAAGGGTACACTATACACAAGACCAGAGTTGGCTCATGAAAAGAAACTTCAAGCAAACATATGCACAGAAGTTCAGCACAGGTGTCATACCCTTTTCCAAAATAATTAGTCTGTAACTCACCCACAAGTGCTAACCTTAGCAGCACAAAGCAGGATATGGACAATATATCCTCAGAAAGTATAGCTACTTTTCCAAGAATTCATTACAAAAGCAAAGCACCAGCCAGATAGCATTCTCTCAGATGTTGTTTGTAACCTATTAGATTCTTAATGACAAAAAATAAATTTTAGTAATTTTTGCCTCAGTGACAAAAAATAATCTAGTGATTTGTACATTCAAAAGGGAGTAGTCTATTGCACACAAAAATTGAATTATGTTCCTATTAACCATCTATAAGAACACCAGTCAAGATAAGGACAAAAGAAGAGAAGGATTCTTTCACTGAGAAGTTTGGTGTTAGACTGACAGGGGGAAAAGCACTCAAATCCTTATTATCCTGTCAAGCATAGTGAAAGAGCTAAACTATGACTGTTCTTTTTTATGTTACAGAGCCCTAAAACTTTGAGGAATTAACAGCAGCCTACTAAACAATCTCATTGTAAATGATGGGGAAGAGAAAAGGAAGTATCAAGTCAAAGATGTAGGTTTAAAATAGTGTATCATTACAGAGATGATCTTGGTTTGATAAGGTCAGTGATATTGTTTTCTACAGAGGCAACACTGCTCAAAAAAATCACATGCAGAAATGCAGAGAAAACAGGTGAGTTCTACATGGCTTTTCACCAGTAAGCAATGTTAGCAAAAAAGTATCTAAAAATGAATAGCCCTTCACCATCCAGGATCTCATGGTATGAGTCAAGTGAGAGTTTACACTTGGAGAGAAAAGATATGTTTGCTTAGTCCACACCACTTACCAGAAACATTGGTCAATTCTACACACTGAAGCTAGGATAAGAAACAGAATGACAAAATGTTCTGTTCTTTTTTAAAAAAAAAAAAAAAAAAGAACAGCCCTTTGGGGACTGCCTGAAACTTTGCTTAGAAAATGCTGGTGCTGAACATCTGTACTTTGACAAGCAGTGTTTAAAAGCTGTTTCTCATTACAGCTTTGTCTCTGCATTATATAATGAGAGCTTCATAAATTACCGACTTAGACAGTATAAGGTATCTGACAATCATATTCCTAAACATATTTCATCTGTATGTTTTCCAGTTGTAGAAGTCTGGGACAAGGTTCATGGTAATGCATTTGTGCCAGCTGTTGTACAATATTTGCTTACTTCAGTGCACACAGCAAAGATGATATTGTAACCTGCCCAACGATCTCATCCTCTGAAAGCTACCAATGATGAGATTTGTTAATTAAAATAGCTCCTCAGAAGTTAGACTTCTACATTTAACTCTAAGCTCCAACAGATGCTGGCTTAAATCATGTCTGATTTGGTCAATGAAATGGTACCATTAATGATATTGTCCCACAGATTGAAAGGAGATGCCAACACAACAAACTCACTCAAGCTGGAAGGAAAACAAAGAAAAATGGTGAAAGAGTCTTTCAGCATGGATAATTACCCCGATCTTGTGTGTTATCTGAACTCACTTGCAGATGAGGTGTTAAGCAAGCTGTGGAATATAACCATAGTAGAATGAATCATGAGTAGCATTGTGTTCCCGCAACATTCAGCTATGCTCCCACTAGTATATCTGTGCTTCCAGAAGTCTTTCTTACGTCATCGTACCAGGATTAGAGAGGAGTTGCGATACATGTCTACAGTTTCCTTTTACTGTAACAGTTTTAAACAGATTTTTATGGTGTAAATATCACAGTTCTCTTCAGTTGTTCTCTGGACTTAAGAGTTTGTAGATTATGTGGGAATCTATACATATAGATGAAGCTGACCAGAAAGTAATGGGTCTGAATACCATAGATAGATGCCCTTTAGTAGCATCTGTTAAAACTCACTCTTATGAATCAAGACATTTCTCCTCTTAAAGTTACTGTTTCAGGCCCTCTACAAACTCTGGCAGCTATCATACCTGTCTGCCATTTGAAAACTTATTGGCAGGTGGTGCAGAGAGGAAGTGGTTTCTTTCCAAATGAAACACAAAGTTCTGTGCTTAAAAAAAAATATGTTTCCTTATTAGGGACAGTGACAGACTTTTTTTTTTTTTTTTTAAAACAAGGGGTAGGTGATTAGCTACAGAGAGTCTTTACCTCTCATATCATACAGCTTGAAGTAAAACTGATTCTATTAAATCCACACCATAGCATCTGTTAAACCCATGGTATAGAATTGCTTTGTCCCATAACCAAATTCTACATCTTTTCAGCCATTTGTTGAAAAAATGAGCTTTTAAATCCATTTCTTATAGGTGTATTTATGCTAATATTACTATGTAGGGGCATCTAGAAATTGCAAAGCATTTGTTTTTCTGGTTGCTCATAATTTTGCTCATACAGTTCTATTTAAGCTAGAATTTGGTGCATGTGCTGCCAATCTGAGAAACACTGTTTCTAAAACGCTAGTGAGAAGAATTGAGTTGTTTCCAAGAATGATGAAAGTTGGGAGAAATGGAAGGTGCAAATACTGTACATCTCTGCACAAAGAGGAAAAAATGTATCAATGAGAACTCTGGCAGAGATGTAATCCTTTGGGGTATCTAAGAAATTCAGTTTTGTTTTGACCATGTTCTGAGAATTTAAAAAACATACTTTGCAAATACACCCTGGATTTATTATACAATAAGACTAGCCATCTGCCAACATTCTATTGGCACTGCTTGTATGGACATATATACACCAAATGGAAATTTCCACTGACTTAGAGGGGCTTTCAGTGCTCTAATAGAGTTTCACATGCATGCATAGGAAAGCTGCGTACAATTCATATTGGTCTTGGAAATTATATCAATCGCCAGAACAATCAAAAACTGCCAAGGCAATCATATATTAATGCTAGTCTACAGTCCTTCTGCTGGCATTTAAAATAAATTGCAAATTTAAATTTAGTAAGCCCCTACAATATACAACAAGAATTAGTCTCTGGTTCAGTGAGATTTTAGCAGCATCCTTGTTCATATTTGTTATAAGCAGGATCCTAAACTACCAGATTAAGAACACAGGAAAGCCCCATATGCACTGTGAGGTTTTGCAAGAATCTATAAAGCCCCAGTCTAGTATGTAAATTTGTACCAATGTAATTTCATTTATTTACCCCCAAATTGCAAAACAGGTATTTCTCTGATCTATTAACAAACAGCTCACTATTTCAGCAAAATTTTGCAGGAAACATCTGAACATGGACTAGGCTGTCATGTTCTAACCCTTCTCAGCTGGCTCCATTCTAAGTTCCTCTAGTGGAAATACTGACAGCTGTTTAGTTTAAAAAGCTCAATATATCCTTTTTGGTTGCTGTACCTCAGCTGGTCTTACTCTGCAACTAAGTGGTCAGGATTTCTGCCTCTCTCCTTGACCAGTTTTAAAAGCTACTGTTGAAGGCAGTAAAGGCTACATAACTAGCATACCCATTCTGCTTGTGTATTTGCTGTCCAGGAATACTCTAGCTGGCTGCAGGACCAAAGCAGACGGAAAGCTGCAAAATGCACAGCAGCAACACAATGCTCTCTCATGTGAATTTTTCAGGTGCCTCTATTCCAAAAACTCATATAACTTATAACCAAATAACAGAGAGCAGTCTGGTAGAAATATAGTGTGCAAAAAATCTAAGATAGCTTATTGCTCCATTGACTGCAATGTCAACACATACATACCCAGTCACAAATATTTTACCTTTAATTCCTGAGAGCACTACAAAAGTGCTGTAACTGATTACAGAAAATCTTTTCCTTGCACTAGAGGTCATTTCAGGATATGCTCACTTTAACACCATTTGACTTGTGCCAAGTTCCTGGTTAGTAAATGGTTTTTATGTTAGGGCTGCAAAAAAGCTTCTGAGGTCGTTTTTCTACCAGTAAATACAACGGTGGCACTCTGAACTTTTAAAAACTTTTCTTTTATATTACGGGGAGGCCCTGTAAGATCTGCTGAATCTGCAAGACCTGAAAAATACAGGATATGTGTGTCTGACTTCAGTGTCTGCACTTAAATAACCCACATTGTCTAGCTATTGTTAAAGTGAACACAGCAAGATAATGATCTCACTGCCCATGCGAATCTACCTAATAAAAGCCAAGTGAGTAACAAAGGAAAAAAAGTATACCTATAGAAATTCTACAGAAAGGACCCTTCAAAGGTTGTCCTGCATTTGAACAGCAGAGTATTTTTTGGCTCTGTCAGCACTGACTTCCAAACAGCTGACCCAAGATTGGAAGGGGGCAGGGGGGGAGTTGGAACATGCTTAACTTATAAAACAGAACTAGAAACCACATGTCCAATACAAACAAGTTCCAGGTTTCTGCTCTTGGACGTGCCATGTTCAGCCAGACAATAACACAATGCAACAGCTGTATTTTAAATGGTTAAAGGTGCCTCCTTTTCAGATTAAATCCAATTGTGAGTTTGTTTCATGAAGAACTCCAGTTTAGCAAAAGATTTGTTTATGTACAACTCATGTCACATACAAATACTTTCCAGTGCCCTGCAGAGAAGTATGTGCTACTGCAGAAAAATCTTCTACAGATCATTCAGAAAACTCTTTCCATAAGGCTGTGATTAATTTCTAATACAAACACAGGTATCAATTGCAATCATCCATTCATTAAAAAGATTGCTTGCTGGTTTGCTTCAGACTATCTGTAAGACTTAGGTCTTGCTACTGAGAAGGAAAGTGCTGCTACTGGTGTCTAGGATGAGGAAAACAACTGGAAGGTGATCCATCCTCACCACTTCCAATATTAACAGGTCTCATTACGCTGGACCTGAGTACCACCTCCATGATAAAAGGAAGATGGTTTGTGGAAAGAGAATCCTGTTAAGTTTCTGATTCTCCATGAGATACCCAAAGTTTTCACCCTGTAGAAAAGGCAGTCCCTGAATGCTGTATTCTGTGAATGGTGTTGACTGGAACAGCCATACTGTAGTTGCAATACTTTTTGTTAATCACCCTCTGCTCGACACAGGTTGGCAACTCACTGCCTGAGCTAGATTTGTCTCAGTAACTGTCTTGGTTTCAGCAAAATGTGATTTCCAAAGAATTGTGGAAGTCACAAACTGATTGATTTTCTTTCTGTACATTTTTTTCCTGGTTTATTGAGCAAGTTTCAGTGCAACACAACACAACCATGTGTGTCCCCTCAGATTCAAAGCAATGCTGATTTGTCTTCTAAACAGATTGTTATCTTCGTCTTCCCTCCTCACTCAGCAAAAGCAAACAGAGGGAAAAAAGTGAGGAAAAATTACAGAGAGAGAATATTTAGCTATGCTGATTATACCTGTTTCAAAGACAATGGTGAAGAGGGAAAAAGAAGATGGAGTATTTTTCATAGTAGACCCTCTCTCCATCACAGTTATGACAAGTACAACTTTGCTTTAAAGGCTTTTTAGCTGCAATACCTAAACTCTTAATTGTTATCAGAAGCTTTATTTCTGTGACTTCTGCATTATTAGTACCTCCATAAAGACTGGGGAGAAAAAGGAAGGAAAGGAATGGAAGGAAAGCCTTTCACAGAAAAACCTGTATAACAATCAGGAGATTTAGTTCTCTCTAGTAGCTAATATTACTCAAGTGTGTGGTAAATGCCGTTGTCAGCCAATTGGATTCTCCATGCAACCAATTTAACCCTAACTCTTTTGCAGCTGAATTAACTGAATCCTACTACTCAATCCTGAACCAGTCAGGTAAAAGGAGTGAGTAGGAGTAGTTCTGCCTTTCTTCCTGACTTAAGCTCCTTTTGAAAAATGTAAGTTTTAAAACTTGCTTATTCTTTTAAGAAATTTATGCCCTGTGCTTATTTCAAAGATTTTAACGTTAGGAGACTTGTAGCATATATACTGCTTATTTGTTATCTTCAGTGAATACAGACTGTTTGATCCAGGCTTAGGATCAATACTTTTAACTAATAACTTTATTCTTTGGAACTGCATGTTAGGGTGAGGACTTAGGCAGGGCTGTAAATGAAGTTGTTCCATGTTTTCAACTGAGTTATTTTTTTAATGTGTTGAAACTTTCTTAGAGGAAGTAAGAAAGGAGTTGCAGAGCTCTTTCAGAGCAAACAAAACCAATGCTTTGCAGTTTTGTATTGTTTTTAAAAATGCAGGCTTATTAAATGACACTTAAGACCATCAGTCTTCAGAAAAATGCAGGAGCAGGCTGCTGAACTACTTAACAGTGAGAAAGAATGCTTATGGCTCAGGCTGGAAAGACAACTGTTTCATGAGGCTGGCATTTGAAGCTGTCCTGAAGCTACCATTTGAGCCTATCTCAGAGGAAAAGATTTTGATGCACTCAGCAAAAGAGGAGGTGGAAGGCAGTAGAAGAGCATTATGGGACACAACAGCCCAAAGGCACCCTGGAGCTTTTTGATAATCTGAGTGTATGCTAATGATAGTGAGTTAGGCACACAGAGCCAGCTAGCTGTTTCTAACTTTCAACACAAGAAGTCACAGACAGGAGGCCTAGCCACTAAAACTGAAATTGCTGAGCAACAGGCAGACGGCCGAATTCACTTAGTCTGTACTCTTGCCTGTGGGAAATCAGCATTGGGGAAAGGCCTTTCCAATTTGCTCTAGCATCCTGTTTAGAGGGAGCGCAGCTTCTCATTCAGTCCTGGCATCCAGAGAAGCCCAACTGGCAGCTCAGAGGATGGATTAAACCAGTGGGACCCACTCATTTCATCCTGTTCCGGACAAGAGCAATCTGCAGCCCTGTTTTCC